>NC_058373.1:63747500-64416666 GCF_018350175.1 Felis catus
AGCTAGACCTTCCCATTCCCTCAAGCACTTTTCTTGTCCATTTTAAGACTCAATTACCCTTCCTATCAAGATTCGGTCACAGTTAAAACTAACTTCTCTCTCAGTAGCTGACACCTTCGGTTTGTAACGCTCACTGGACGGGGCCAAAGTTGCAGCTCATCTCCTCAGGCAGGAGACCTTCCAAGCAAATCAGCCTTATGTTTCTGTTTGTTTGTTTTTAAATTTTGTTTTGTTTTTCTAAATGGAAGACCCAAGGGCAGTGTTGCCGTCTGACAGGAGTAGGGCAAAGATACCTTTATAGAAAGGGCAGAGGGTACGGTTTGGTGCCTCTCCCCCATCATTTTCAGGAAACACTCTCACCCTAAATAAATATTAAATACAGGTGAAAACAGCACTCTTACGGTGTAAATGCAGCTCTAAGACACATTTCCTGCCCCCACCCCCCCCTTCTGGCCAGATCACCACCATCCAACCCTGTGATGCAAAAATTCTTGATGCTGCCAGAGCCACGGGATCAGAAATCAGAACCAATTTCAAAGACCAGACTCCATACTGTCGCTCACTTTTCATTAACTGACTTTGTTAATGCCTGTCAAGCCCACGTTGCCCCCAGAATAGGTGTTTCTCCTCAATTTCTATCACAATAATGAGAACTGATAGAACAGTAGCAGGAAACCATCATTATCTCTTCTTCAAGCAGAGATACATTGGAAAGGCTAAGGATGGGTTACTCCGAAAGAAAATGTATTCATGAACTTATTTGTAATTAAAGTTTTTGAGATTATAATGTGAGAAAAGCAAGGTGCAGAATAGTATTTGGGGAAAAAAAAAAGGTGGGGAGAGAGGAGGAAGGGAATGTGTATATGTGTACGTATATATGTATATATCTTGCGTATGAATAAAATACCTGGAAGGATACACAAGACTAAGAACAGCAAAAGCTTACTGGCATCTACTGTGTGACAGGTAATTTTCTAAGCATTTACGTATATTAGTTTACTTTTAATTCTCACAAAAACTCTGTGAGGGAACTGTCATCGTTATGCCTGTTTTTTAGACGAGAAAACTGAGTCACAGAAAGGTTAAGTGTTCTGTCCAAAGTTACATGTCTAGAGACTGCAGAGCCAGAATTAGAGCTCAAGCCATCTATGGGATGCCTCTAGGAAGGAGGACTCCTAGACCAAAGGAGGAGAGCAAAGACAGAGACATCTAGTTTTATGCTCCTTTGTACTTTTTGGGTTTTGAATTATATAAATGTGATCTATATTACATGCATAAAAGAATAAACGTTTAATAATAACATATTTTAAATGAAATACAAAATTTAAAATTTGTTGAAAAAATTACACCAACCCCGATTCAGTAGTAGCATAGTGGTTAATAGCACAGATACAGGGTCAGACCCTCCGGGTTCAAATTCTGCTTCTGTCACTAAAACTGGAACACAATTTGTATCCGCTGTGCCTCTCGTGGTTATTATTTTGATGATTAAATAAGTTAATAAGTTAATATGGGTGAAGGTCTTAGAAGAGTGTGTGATACGTAGTAAATGCTGAGTACTAGCTATTATCATCTAAAATTTAAGACCTAAACTTATTCAACAGTCAGTATATATTGAGGATTTACTGTATACCAGACACTGTATATATACCAGGCACTGAAGGGGCTATGGAAGTAGAAGATGACATCCTTCAGTAGTGGAGTCAGATGTCTTGGGCACCAGATAGCCTCTTCCGGCCTTGGGTGGTACAGCTAACAGCCAGCCCCAAAAGTCTTCCCCAGGCTTGCTTTTCTCCGAATATTATGGTCCACTGAATACCAAGCAGAAACTGTCATAACTGGTTGATACTTTCTCTGCTCTTATTGTCACTCATGTGACATCTTTTCCAGGATGTACAAGATAATTTTATTACAGTTTATGAAAAATGCTAACTGAGGCTGTTTTCCCTGCTGCACTTGGCCTGGCTAAGCTCATCTGTCAAAGTAGAACATAATGAAGACAAACATGCCAGGTGCATGCTAATTTCTAGTGCTACTTTAAGAATATTTCAAAATAGGGGCGCCTGGGTGGCGCAGTCGGTTAAGTGTCCGACTTCAGCCAGGTCACGATCTCGCGGTCTGTGAGTTCGAGCCCCGCGTCGGGCTCTGGGCTGATGGCTCAGAGCCTGGAGCCTGTTTCAGATTCTGTGTCTCCCTCTCTCTCTGCCCCTCCTCCGTTCATGCTCTGTCTCTCTCTGTCCCAAAAATAAATAAACCCCGTTCATGCTCTGTCTCTCTCTGTCCCAAAAATAAATAAACGTTGAAAAAAAAATTTTTTTTAAAAAGAATATTTCAAAATAGCTCTTTCCTTTCATTATTGTTACAGAAAGAAGGCAAATCGAAGTTTTCCTTGGTAACAGATAATATTCTCTTTATGTAACCTCCATGAGGGCAAGAATCTTATCTCTTCATCACTATATCCCTAGTATTTACAGCAAGGCCTACTCTATTGCAAGTGCTTAATAAATACTCATTGAATGCATGCATGAATGAATGAATGATAGAACCCACAAGACAAATGAAGTTAAGTTCACTTAAAAGTAGAGGAAAACTTAGCCCCAAGGGACTTATTTGACCTACCCCAAGCTACAGAACTAAAATGCATCCCCAGGTTTGTGAGGTTTTGAATCCTACTATCTTCTCATAATGCTGATAACCTCTGGCTTAACCTCAAATCTAGAAGAATGGTAAGGGCTGGTTATTGCACTTGGGTTGGGTTTGGTTGTGCTGTCCTTTCATAGTATCTATCTATCTATCTATCTATCTATCTATCTATCTATCTATCTATCTATATTTATCACTGTCCCTGGGATACTACACTATGTATGTAGGTCTCCTTTTTCCCCAGACATGCCCCTCACCTCCATGCAGAGAAAAGATAGGTGTTGTGTTGGAGGGACAGTGTTTGTGGACCAAAGCAACAGAACAGATGCTTCTAGGAGTCCCAGAACTATCCTAGCACCATGAGTTAACATTCAGGAAAAGGGAGAGTGAAGATTTCACAAAGGTAAGGATTTCTGTGTACGTTGATCACTGATGAACACCAAGCTCCTAGATCATTGTCTGGGACTCAATAACTATTATTTTCAAGGAATGAACAAATAAATGAATAAGAGAGTGGATGAGGAAGAGGGGAAGAGGGAGGGAAGAAGGTGGAGAGAGTGCAAGAGAAGGGGAGAAATGAATATGTATAAGAAGAAGGATAGATATCTTGGGGGTTGGTAAATGCCTTTTTCTTGCCCTTCTGTTTCCTGAAGGGCATGTATTACAGCACAAAGGAAAAAAAAATGACTTAGGGACAGTTTTTGTTTCAGAATTACACACCTTGGTTCTAACTCACTTCCATAGCTGAAATAGTCGATTTGAATATTCACTTATCTATCTCTTTATGCCTAATTTTCCACAAAGTGAAATGACTTGCCGTGTACTGATGAACATCAGAGAAAGGATCATAAGAACAAATAATGAGAAGGAATAAGAAATCCCTCTTACTTTGATGAATGATTTTGAAGTATTCCCACTAATTTGGGTATATTAGTCATCAATAGCATGACCAGTAGGAATGTTGCTCAGTTTATAAATAATATTTGCCTAAGTGCTCTTAATCACAAGCTTCTGTGTCCAAACCTTGTTTCAGTCTTGCTGCATGACTTTTCTCCCTGAGGGGACTGCCTCTTGAATCAGGATATGTAGTTCTTGAGCTCTGTCCCATAAGCCCCATAGACCATGGGGAATCTCATGTAAAATGACTGGGCCAGAAAGTAGGAACGCATAGGACACCACCAACAATCATCTTCTTTGGATAGAAGTCACTGTCATGTTCAGCCTTTAGCTCTGCTTGACCAAAATTCTATCATAGAGCAGTGGGTTGCTTTTTCCAGCTGTGATACCAGAAGTTTTTCCAAGCCACCAAGTTAAAGAGCAGAGAGCTTAAGAACAACAAGTCAGGTAATGTAGTCAGGAGGTGGCCTCCAGGTTGGCAGGGAGGTGCTGTGGGCTCTAGTCCAGCTCTGATCTGGACTCAGTGTGACTCCAACAAAGGGTCTTACCTCTTTCTTGGAAATAAGTATGTTTGTTGGAAAAGAAGAGCATACTGACCCCTGTGTAGAAAACAACAGATTTCACCCCTTGCTTGTTTTCCTCAGTGACCAAGACCAGTTCTACCATTTGTTAAATGGACACAGACCTTCCTACTGAGGTGACAGAGAAAATTAGTGATTCATAAACCCTGGCAGTGTCCTAACAGTTCCTAAGCAGTGTTTCATTCTCATTAGACTGCTTTGAATGGAAAAAGACTGATAAATTATTTAATCAATCACAAAGACCACAATTCAATTGAGAACAGATACTGAGTTCTTGTCTCTTAATTTGATGTCCAAAATTATTTGCTCATGAAACCACAGGTGATTTGCTGAAGAGTCATGCTTCCTGACAACTACGTTACTTAGAAATATGCCCTGTGCTCCCATTTCAAATATTGCGTCAGTGAATAAGAAAGAAAACATTTCATTGAAAATTCCCTTGTGTTTTCCACTCCATCACTCCTATGATTAATTTTCTTCATGAAGAACGGGGTGTCACCAGAATTTCAAAAATATTTTCCGAGTATTTTCCATAATACAAAGGCTAATTTTTCTGAGGCTTTTATCTTGAATTACCCACGCTAACTTTCAAGTGAATTTTTGTGTAGTTTTGGAAGTATCTTCCTCTGCTTTTCATTACATTTTTCCCATTTTTGCCAAACTGATTTTGAAATTATAAGATGAAAATATAGCTACTTCAAAATCAATTAAGGTCTGGTCATATTTGTCAGGCAAGCAGATCCATAGTAGTTTAGGCTATAGAATCTTTTAATGCTGTGTTAATTGCATGTAGACTTATATGCAGAATACGCATTCTAGGAGGGAAGTAATGTGATTAATCTGTTTATGATTTGTTAAGAACTTTTGAGAATTCTCACTCTGTCCTATTCTTCTTTTCCTCATTCCTTTCCCAGTGTCTGGGGATGATTGATAATACTGTCTCCCATCTGTTTTCAAGATCTTGAAATTATAAAATTACAACATGGTGCTTTTCTGTTTGAGTGAAAATACTTCCGCAATTGATGGCATTCACTAGTGAAAAATAACAGTCCTATAGCTGGTCCTGTCCTATCATAGTCAATCTGAGGTAATAAAGTCAGAAAGTCTGGGATAATCTACAATTTAAAATGTAAATATTTATAAATAAATTTAACTATAAAAAATAAATATTGAAGTTATTTAATATAAATTCATATCAATTATTTATATTAATGTTACATTTAAATACGTAAATGCCTTCTCCCTAATTTATACTTAACAAGAGGAAAGTAGGATCCAACTCCACGTTTGCTTGGAGAACACATATATGTGAAGCTATAAGGCAAGGTTTCATATGTCTAACGAACTTCCTGTTTGCAGTCAGTGATTAGATTTATTTAATTTTGGCCCAAATGAAGTCATAAAAGTGGAAACAGAAAAGTGACATCGTTTCACATACACATCAACTCATTGATGGCCTTGCACATATGAAGCAGGGGCAGATTTTTGTTTTGATTTTTCTTGCTTTGCCTTTTCTTTATGTTGAATAATGAAGCAAGAAAGAGGTTAACTCTCCCCTGAAGTGTATCTAAGCTTTAAAGCATTCCGAATTAAAGTGAATTTTATTTAATCATCTTCCCCAAATTTTATGACAAAGCAAGTGGCCTCTGCCAGTTGTGTTGTTGCTAGGAAGACAGCAAAGAAGAGAAGAAAACAGATGTTATAAAAGAATTTTTAAGGTCACTCAGGAAAGTTTGCCCTTCTTATTCCCCATTCTGTCATTATCCTTTTCAAATGGCACCTAAAATAACAAGATGATGAGTTAGGCCCAAGAATGAACCTAGCGAGCTCTCACGAACGAAGACTTTGTGAGACCAGAGACTCGAAGGGAATATTTCAAAGACACTTCTCTCTTGGACTAAAGGCTACTCGCTCTGACTTTGCAACTTACATCTTGGTTACTGTGCTCTTCTTAGAGAACATATCTTGTTAATTTTCTTCTTCTTCTTTTTTTTTTTTTTTGATAAATGGGACATTTTGATAAATAGGGACATACCTAAAAGGAAAATAAAAAGTTAAGGATATGAACATAGAATGAACAAAAGAAGAAATCTGAGTTGCTACAGAATTTTTGAAAAGCTGCTTAGGTCTGGTCAGCACTGGACATTTCCTCGTCTCCCAGAAATCACCCCAAAGCAGCAAGGGATCAAAAACCAGGCATGCTAAATCCAGCTGACTAAAGTAACAGACTTTCAAAACTGAGAACCACGAATAGGATGAAGGGCTGCCTAAAAATTGTAATGGGCAATAAGGACACAGGAAGACACGGAACCTGCCTGCACTGCAGACCTCACAGAACAAGCTACTAGAGCACAGGTATACTTCCTGTGGCACAACTTGAGGAGAAAAACAACAGATGCCCATCTGCCACAGTGGGAATGACTTCCCTGGATTTTCTTTCATGAAAAATCTAAAAAAACTATAAAGCAGTGTGATAAAAGAAAGAACTGTACAGAGAAGGCACACGTCTCAGAGCAGTTTACAAATGAGGCAGGAGGAGAAGAAAAATTTGCTACACCGTGAGTAATCCCACAGGATAGCACTTAGTTCACTCAGAATTAGAGACTAAAAATATTCGGTCACTGGCATACCATGTTCCATAAAAAGAAATAATTTTTTTTTTCTGGAAACAGAACCATAGCCACATATCCAAATAAACATGAAATAAATGGTCCAGTAAGAATTTACCTCATTCATATATGACTAACAGTCGAAAGGAAATCACAGAATTTAGAATTTTTAGAGGGTGTGGGAGTGAGAAAGAAATAAGGAAAAGCAGATGACAGGGAAATAAAACTTACCAGAAAAGGAAAAAGCCTATATTAAACAGATGAAAATTATATCATCATGAAATTTAAGAATTAAAGATATCTATCTCTCACAGTATGACTGACTAGTACCTTGTCTGATCCTCTCACTAGAAGCAAACATGCTGGGGGTGCCTGGGTGGCTCAGTCGGTTGGGCGTCCGATTTCAGCTCAGGTTCGTGAGTTCGAGCCCCATGTCGGTCTCTGTGCTTACAGCTCGGGGCCTGGATCCTGCTTCGGATTCTGTGTCTCCCTCTCTCTCTGCCCTTTCCCCGTTCATGCTCTCTCTGTGTCTCTCAAAAATGAATAAACGTTAATTTTTTTTAAAAAGAAACAAACATGCTGAAGACAATATAAATATTCTTTATGAAAACTAGTCAATGAACTAACAACAGAGTATGAAATTCTCAGCCAGTGAAAACTAAGTGAAAATGGGAATCCACAAAGACAGGTGGGCCACTGAAGCTGGCTTTGCCTCAGGTGAATGTGTAGAACCACTTTATTTTTCAGTCTCTCAAGATGCAGGAGAAAAGGGAACAAGACTAGAACTGCTGTGAGATGGAGGTTTTATAGAAGACAACCTCCCATTAACATGATACATCAAATGGTGCAACATTAATGTACAAGGGAACTGATAAAAATTCACCAATCACCCAATGGGAACAGCAAGCTAAGGGAGAAAAACGATTTTCCTTAAGATTCCATAAGTACAAAAATTCCTCACATTGGTTGGAAGCTCTAATTCACACTATGTGGCCCAAATAGAAAACCAAAAACAAATAAACAAACAAATTGTTATACTAGTGGTTCTTGAAATATTGCCCCAGAAACTACTGTATACCCATCACCTAAAAAGTTGTCAGACACACCAAATTTGTACCCTTTGTCAGACCAAATGAATCAGACACTCAGGGGATGGGGCTCAGGAACCTGTTTTTAACAAGCCTGTCAGTTGATTTGATGTATGCTAACGTTTGAGAACCATTGCCTTAAAACAGGACTTTGGTTTAAGTTGTCTCTGGGTTGATACACTAAAAAGCATAAACATTGCCAAGAGAAATTAAACTCCATCTAAATAAATGGAGAGAGTTCCCATGATCATAGATTAGAAGATTCAACATTGTTAAGTTATTGATCTCCACAAATTGACCTAAAGAGTCAATACAATCTCAAAGTTCCAACATATTTTTAATGTAGATACTGAAATCCTGATCCTAAAATTTTTGGAAACACACAGAACCTAGTATATTCAAAATAATTTTCCAAAAGAAAGAAAGAATAAGGGCTTTTCTAATTGATATCAAGGCTCACTATAAAGTTAAGGTCATTGACTGTTTTTGGTTGACATAAACACATAGATCAATGGAACAGAATAAGGGTCTAAAAATAGGCCCAAGTATATATGACCAACTGATAATTGACAAAGGTGCCCAGACAATTCAATGGATAAAGAACAGTGCTTTAGTAAATGGTACCGAAAACATCAAATAGACATACGTAAAAGTACCAATTGTAACCCTTACTTCATACCACACTCAAAAATTAAGTTAAAATGGATCATTGATCTAAATTTAAAACTTAAAATTACAAAACTTCTAGAATAAAACTGAAGAAAATCTTTGTGAACACTTAGGAAAATAGTTCTTAGGAAACAAGAAATAAAGATTATAGAAGAGGGAGGCCTGGGTGGCTCAGTAGGTTGGGCATCTGACTTCAGCTCAGGTCATGATCTCACAGCTCGTGGGTTTGAGCCCTGCATCGGGCTCTGTGCTAACAGCTTGGAGCCCGGAGCCCGCTTTGGATTCTGTGTCTCCCTCTCTCTTTGTCCCTAACCCACTCGCATTCTGTCTCTGTCTCTCTCAAAAATAAATAAACATTAAAAAAATTTTTAAGATTGTAAAAGAAAAAACTCATGAATTGCACTTCATCAAAAATGAAACTTTTACCCTTTAAAAGACACTATCAAGTGAATAAAAAGTTAAACCAGAGATTGTGGAGAACTCATCACATTATTCACTTAAAATTAATAAATTTTATTACAAATTCATGAATTTATATATTCTTAAACACTTAAAATTGATGAACATTATTATTCATCAATAAAATTTATTTTAAAAAGTTAGGTAAAATATAAGATAAATTATAAATGTTTAATAAACCCCAGAGCTCCTAATATATGAAGCAAACTTTGACAGGATTGAAGGGATAAAATAGCAACAAAGTAATAGTAAGAGACTTCAATACTCCAGTTTTATAATAATGGATAGAAAAACAGACAGATAAAGCAATGAGGAATTTGAGGATTTGAACAATACTTGAGACAACCTGGACCTAACAGACATATACAGAACACTCTACCCAACATTTCTACCAACAGCAGAATATGCATTCTTCTCAGCTGTACATGGAATATTCCATCAAGCCACGAAAGACATTGAAGATTCTTAAATGCATATTAGGTAGTGAAAGAAGCCAGTCTGAAAAGGCTACATACTGGATTATTTCAATTATATGACATCTGGGGAATTCATAGGGAAAGGGCATCTATCTTTTACTTCATATATTTCTATAATTCTTGAAGTTTATACAGTTACAGTTACACAGTATTTCTCTATCACTTTTGCATTAAAAATGCATATCTGGAAAAAATTAAGTTATCCATGCTCAATGTAAACCATTGCCAATGTAAACCATATCCATGCAATGTATACCATTGCAAAGTATAAGGAAGCATAAATAAAAATGAATGAATTTTATCATTATTCCTCTCTTCCATCCTGAAATAAGCACTTTAAATACTCAGGCATATTTTCTCCCAATGGTCTGTCTACTCTGTCTGTTTGTGTTTATTTGTGTGCATATTTATACATTGAGGAAATGATGTATATGCAATTTTGTGTCTGTCTTTTTTTTCACTTGACATAATAGAACTATATCTTCAAAACTTTAAGGATTTTTCAAATAACATTATATTATTTTATCCTGTTGATATGTTTTTATTTATTTAATAATCCCCTTATATTTAGGCATTTAAGATGTTTTGTTTGTTTGCTATCATAACTAATTGTTTCTTTAGGATAAATTTCTAGTAGAGGAATACTAGGACAAAGAAATGAGCATTTTTTTTAAGGCTCTTGTTTCATATTGCCAAATTGCCTCCCAAAAAAGTTGTACCAATTTTTGCTTTCATGAGTGTTACATGAGAATGCCCATCTTAACATACTCCTTTACAAAATCTTAAATATTTCTGAAGAGTCTATCACAAATGAAAGTCATGTCCTACAAATGGATAATGGAGGAGAAAACAGAGGGTAGCTTCTTTTCATGTGAAATATGTTGTGGTTTAGCTCGTTAGCATTAAAATCAAATCTGCTCTTGATCACAGCTCCCCATGCCTTCCGTCCTAAAATATCAACTCCCATGTTCCTTATTATCACCAGCATTATCTTGATGGTATGTCTTAAATCAGAGGACACACAAGAGCTAGATATGACAAGCTAGAGTTTGAGGTTTTGTTTTAGGTTTTACTTGGTCTTAAGTGTTAATGATAATATTCTTGGTTGCATTTACTTTCCCATAAATAATAACATAAATTTAAAAGTTTGTCACATAACATTAATCTCACTCCTAGTTGAATATTTGTGAATGAAGAAAAATAGCATTAGTTACTATGACATAAAATCGGTAGGACAAAAGATGGTCTGGGTTGAAACACTGGACACAGCAAGCTAGCTCTTAGGTTCGTTTAGAGTTAGATTTCTCACTTTCTGAATATATTGAAGGAAGCTTCACATTGAAGTAAAGACCAAGGAATCACCTACTATGGAGAAATGAAGGCGTCCTTTGAGGTCAGCCCAACAAATAGTCACGCTACATCATTTAGAGATCCCACAGGAGTACCATGTTAGATAAAATTCTTAGTTTAGCCTTAAATAGTTGGAATCAATAAGCCATTGAAATTCCCACCCTCTAAATGTAGACATGAAAATACCACTGGGCATCTGCCTGCTCGTCTCCATGGAGATGTTTTGATTAACATCTGGTTGCAGTTGGGCTCTTGCATCAAGAGCTTGACCAGAACTTCACCCTTCTTGTAATGTCAGTCACATTTCATGGCTGAACTCCATGAGCTTATAAATTTTGTTTTCTTATTTTTCTCTTTATCTCCCTTTTGGAATATAGACTTTTAGTACATACAAAGTGACATGATAATTCAAATATGCCTCATTTTTTTTTATCTTCTAATTTTGCATGTGAATTTGTGGTGTGTGTGTGGCAAGGTTGCACTGTTTGCAGGAAAATGAAGGATATTTGTTGATAACACCAAATACCTAGATTACTTTGGTCTTCCCTTACAAAGGGATTCTTCATTGTGCTTATTTGCATGAAAACAAAATGTTGCTTGCCCTCTGCCAATATATATTGTGTTGCAGGCAAGTACTAGAATCTTTTTTTAAACCAAATGTCCCTATGCTAAATTATTTCCTTTTGCTTATTGAAAACTATCATATAAGAATGTTCCCTTACTCTCTTATTAGAGAAACACTTTAGTTAACAGTTTGGTAAGCACTGCTAGGTTGGGGGGTAAAAGGGGTGGAAAACAGAATTTAAAAGAATTCTGTCTTTTAAACAGATTCTGTCTATAGGTGGTTTCTTTGTGAATAAGTTTCTTTGTAAGTAGGCAGATGGATGTATCCACAGAGACTGTACAGATTCAGCGGATGAATGATGTTGTAAGACCCCATGTCTCTGTTTCTCCATTGTTATGCAAGGACTCTGGGTGAATACCATTATTTGACACAAGCTGGCAGAAGGGCCAATGCATGCATGGGGTCCTGTTTTCTTGGCTTTCTGCAGAAGAGAGATGCTTGGGCTGGAACACAGCTAGACACACTAAGGATTTGGGCTTGTTCTTTTGTTGCTCTCTTTTTTATATAGTAAGGCTGAGAGCTGCCTTGAATGGACTTTGGACTCAAGCTGCTGGCAGCTTGAGCTTAGGTGCCAGCTGTTTAAAGGGGAGTTCTAAAATGCCAGCTGCCCATCATCTAGACATCTCAGGGCCCTCAGATGTATGAGAAGTTAAGTTTTGCATAGCCTCCCCTTTCTGACTGGGAAGCCTAGGGTACTAGCTAACAGTTCTCAGTAAACTAAGAAATATCCCTGAGGTCAACATGAGAAAACCCTGCTTGTCTCCATGTTCCATCTCTGAATTGAAATATTGTTGCTAGTACCTATCTTTTTGGTGAACCTGTGGATTGGTATAATGACATACAACAGATCCATGTGAATGATTTTTAAAAATTAGACTTAGCTATGATGGAAGTAGAAATCTGTGCCATGGCATGTTGGTAAATGTTTAACAACTGGCTGGTGGTGGAGGGGAGCGGGGAGGGTGGAAAAAACATGATTTGTGGGTTTTGCCTATTTCCTTGGTGTAAATACTCTGACTATGCCCAATTTTACATAGCCAAGTAAGATCACTGAATGTAAAATTGGGAGTAGACCCACACAGTCACCTCCTGCAGGTTGGTAGTCAGCATCCCACTTACACTGTTTATTAGCCAGATAACTTTTCAGTGCTAGATACCATCAACAAAGATGGTTTGTCTTCATTCACTATAATATATATAATATATTCACTTCATTCACTATAATATATATAATATATAATATATCACTATAGTTATGTCTTCATTCACTATAATAATCCAGAGACATATATTTCCTTTTGTATTTTGATGACTTAACTTTCACTTGTGTTCAGTTGTGGGACAACATTTTATAGTTGAGGCTTTTAAACATCTTACTGTTATAAACATGAGATAGGAATAAAACAGTTTCACTGAGAAGTAACAGTTCTCTTCTTGCCAACTATGGTAAATAGCTTTAGATTTGTTGGAATGGAGTGATTCTATTTTGGCTCTAGTAAGGTCTTCATTTGAAAAAGATGGTTTAAACTGAAACCTTTAGTTTAACTATAGCATGTCTGAGTACTTTTCAAGCCTCTTCTCTTATTTTTTCACTTAAAGTCAGATGAATTCTACCTAGAAGATATTGTATAAAATAGGAGAGTGAGAATGTTAATTCAATGTCTAAATTGAGGGTGGGCCTCCTGATGTCTCTCTACATACCTCGCTTGATCATAAAATCCCCAGAGAGAAAGATTACATGATTTATCTTGTTCAGTTGGATCTCTCAGCCCTGGGCTTCTTGGGTAGCAAGAGACCCGTGGGGAGAGAAGCTGAGTCAGGGAGGCTCTAGCCATGGCCTAATAACCCCAATGCTAGTCCTCAAGCACCAGCTGACCTCTGGGAAAGAGAGTTTGGCATTTTTTTTTTTTTTTTTTTAGTCTGTACTCTGGTGTCAGCTCACATTGGCCAGTCTTTTTAGGGCTGTCTCTCTATTTAAGTGGCCTTGTGCCAATTTTTTTCTTATTTAGGGAATTTCCCTTTTTCCCTCCATGTCCTAATAGGGAAACCTCCCTTTATCCTTGCTCAACCTTCACTGACTTTTTTGAGACAGCTTAAGCAACCTCCCTTATCTTTTCTCATTGAAATATCCTGTCTGGATTGTTATATGTACATAGAGGTGATAAATGGTTCTATTGTTTGATATTGCATTGCATTGTATTGTATTGATATGTTGTAAGTATCCAGCCCTTCACTGAGATTTTTTGAGGTGTGTCAATGGTTCTGATTCCTTGGACTATGACTCACTTAGTCTAGACCATGGCATCACTAGGGTTTGTGATAAATCAGCTCATGCCCTACGGAGAAGGTGGGTCAGGGTAAATGATGCACTATGTATATTCTAGCAGGCACTCATGATCCTATATGATTTCTGCATAAAGGTGGATCCTCTCACAGTGTTGAATGCAGAGTGAGAGCTTATGATCTAGAAAGGCAAGGAAGACTAAAGGAATACATTGCTGGGTTTTTGCTGTTTATACCAGCTGCCAATATTTTCATCTTAATTTTTGGTCTGAGTTTTTCATCTAATGACTTCCAGGCCTGACCCATGCCCTTTCAGCTGTGCTGAGCTGAGATTACTCACTGCATTTGACTTTATTTGTACCATGTCAAGATCTTGTGCTTCAGTCTCAAGGGCCCTGGAATCCTCTGAGCTGGCTGCAGAACTATAGAAAGTAAACGAAAGACAAAATTGTAAGGAAACAAGTCCTTAGCCAAATCCACTAGTCCCACCCTGAGAAGAACTTATTTTACCTCTAGTCAGTGACCAAATGTGGGAAAGAGAAAAGAAGCAATAGTAAAGACTCAAAAACCCCTTATAATGCTGACAGCAATCTTGCTAGCTCTGCTCTGAACACTGTTTCCTTGAAGGAGTGGGCTGATCACTTTCCCTGATTATATTGACTGTACGTAAGAGTTTAGGAGGGATTCATGGTGGCAAACTTAACTTGCAAAAATCAAACATTATATGCAATCTAAGGGATGGTGGAGTGAACTGTGGAGATTAGATCCATGTTCTAAACCTGAGAGAAAGTCAGTTGTGGTTTTGTTGAACACGTTCGCTTATGTGTCCCAAAGGAACAAACAAAATTCATCACAGTGATCTTTAACCCTCAGAACTATTCATTGCTTTCTATTTATTAAACGGTTGAAGGCCCTATGCCTGAGTTCCTGGCCTCACTGAACATGAATAGTCTAGCTATGAGACATGATTTTATCCATTGTTGAACAGTGGCATCTCAACAAGCCTTTCCAGCTATAACAGCAGAGAAAAGAGCCAGAAGTCACACAATCTTGATTGTCCAGGACCCTAGACACCCTAGACAAGATGCACTTTCTGCGGCAGTTACCCTACCTCTCCCTCCCATCCAAGTCTCTTCAAAATATTCCTTTTTTGTCTCACTTGGAAAGCGTTTGCATGTGAGAATTCTCAAATATCTAGTGTAAATTGAGATACAGATCCTTTTTCTGGGACAATTTACTTACACAAGGTTTCAGGAACATTTTCGCGTTACATATTCTTTGCTGTGTCTTAATATAAGAACAGAAGGGCGTCTTACTAATATAAGGACTGCCATTTCTTTTCACAAACACCAGCAACATATGTCCTCCTGGACTGCAAAGTAGGCATGAGTTTTATTTTCAAAGATGCTGCCCTGCCTCCTTTTGGGAACAAAGGAAGGTATATATTTCCAAGGATCATGAGTCCATCTCAAGAAAATAATGTGGCATATCAATATGATTTCTTTCCTAATGATAAACATCCTAGGTAGAGGTTTTTGACCAGAGTTACTCATAGAAATGTAGTTGCCTTGTCATTGTGAACATGCACTTCATGTGTCAACCTCAGTACACGTGACAGAATGAAGCAGTGAGAAATAAAACCATGTTAAGAAAGAGCCAGAAAAATGTAAAGGAAGGAGAACGACTCAAATCAGGAAAGGGAGAGGGTGGATGGTACCTCTGGAGTTGACCTTGTCAAGAAGAGAACAGTCAGAAATCAGGGAGGGAACTTTTCTTCTGAAGGATGAGTGACACTAAGAAAGTGGTAATGGGCTGAGGTAAAAACCAATGAGGAACACCATTGTAAGGTTGACAGTGCTGGGCTCCGAGTAGTGTGTGGTGTAGTTGCACATTGTATAGGGACTGCAGTACCCTCTAGGAAAGGGGTTCTTGGATGAGAAATGGCTCACAGAGCACCTGCAGCTCTGAAAATGCCCTATGAACAGAAAGATTCATCCCAAGGGCAATCCATAGGAGCAAATCTTGCTTACTCCATGTTTGGTAGTGCTGGTCAGAAGCTAAAATATCCAAGTTCCAACTTCTTCCAGAGACTAAGTCTAGCCTTTTTCTACCAGAAGCCATAGGCAAGAGCCACAAATTCTATCTGATGTGACCATTCTTTCTAGCAGGCTAGCTATGCTGAGCCTGCCTCACCTCTCTAAGTGGTAAAAAGAAGAGTTTATATCATTGTTTGTCTTTTTTCTAATTTTAGGTACTTAAAATTTAACCATTTATTATTAAGCTTTTATACACTTTAATTTCCATTTAGGAGATATGCTCTTAATTTCTTAATTTTGTAGGCATGGAGATTTGAAAGATGTATGGGGCACCTGGGTGGCTCAGTCGGTTAAGCGTCCGACTTCAGCTCAGGTCATGATCTCACGGTCCGTGAGTTCGAGCCCGCGTCGGGCTCTGTGCTGACAGCTCAGAGCCTGGAGCCTGTTTCAGACTCTGTGTCTCCCTCTCTCTCTGACCCTCCCCCATTCATGCTCTGTCTCTCTCTGTCTCAAAAATAAATAAACATTAAAAAAAATTTAGAAAGATGTAATAAAATTATATTCAGTAGAAAAATATGTTGTTAAGCTTCATGTTTATTCCTTATAAGAAGGCTGGCATGTACAATTACAGAGTCTTCATGTCTCCATCCATCCTGGTGCCAAGAGGAGCAAAGGGAGGCGGTAGTAAGAGTTGCTCAGTGGCAGCCCTGTTCATTTGTGAGAAAACTGCTAATCCCATGCTCTTCTCTGTTTTCTGTGTTCAAGGCATGGGGTAATAGAGGTTTTCTCTTATAATGTTTCTGGGGGCCATGAATAATAAGGATAACAGCCGCTCATTTTAAATATTATATACTCTATCAATGGCTTTAGTCTTTCTCATGTATATTTTTTTGATACATAAATTAAGAAGCTGTCTCTGATCTCTTTGAATTGTCTACATAGAGTGTAAGTAAGTACATTTTTTTGGTGGGAGCTGAGCAAATATTATGGACTTACAAAATAGGAAAACATGTAATCATGGCTGCAATTGTGGGTGAGAGGTAAATATTGTTATAACTAGTATTTGCAAAGTGATTTAAAATTTGTAAAGCACTTGTATGTGCTTGTTTACATTATACTTTTAGGTTTCCTGAAGAGTACTTATTTTCATTTAATGCAGTGTTCCTAGGGGAAGCTGGAGAAAGGCGTATTGACATGAGTGAGATCTAACTACTTTTTTGTTTTCCTGTTGCTTCATTCCAGCAGTGACCATGTCCAGAAAAAAGCTCCGTTTTTATATTAGTCGGGAAAGACTGGTTTAGCTTCAATGTAACAAAGTCCCAATTCTCTGGTTATTAGCAAGAAAGGCTTATTCCTCCCTCATGCTTTATGACTATCATGGGTCCCCTGGGGACTTCTCCATATGCTGACACTCAGGGGCATAGGCTAATGGAGGCTTCACGATATCGAGTATTATCAGTTATTGTGGCAGTGACCGGCATTGTGGAAAATCACATAATGGTTTTTCAAGGCTTCCACCTGGATGTGACACATGTCACTTCCACTCATTTTGTGCCTCTGACTGTCCTTGTGACAGTAGGTTTCATTGGCCATACAAGTTACTTAGTGGCACTTAACTTTGAGGATTTGGGAACTCCAACTCTACCGTGTGCCCAAAAGAGAACTGTAAACATCATCGAACAATACTAAAAATTACCAGAATTTTATTGATAGTGGGCCTGGACCTCGGCAAATTGTGAGGGAAGAAAATTTTATTTGTGTGCTCCTGACTCAGTGTCCTTTATCTTCTCTTTTCCCTGCTCCTTTTTTTTGACACTTCAGTTACCCAGGGCCCTTTTCTTCCAATATCAGACCTGGTGAATATTTTATATTTTTGCTAGTTTTTTGAGCAATTTTAAGGTCAATATTATGTACCCAAGATTATTATCTCTGATGATGGAATTAAAGCCTTTCTCAGTAATGGTTGGAGAGAGTTTCTTTTCCCATGGAGCAGAGTTAAGCATTGAGGAGACAGAGGCAAGAGGATGATATCCTCAATTCACACACCCTGTAGATGAAATACATGCATCTGGCTCTGTCAGAGGAATAAAACCAGCTGACATGACAGTCTCTTTCCTCAAAGAGAAATATTATACTACTATAGTATACTATACTACTATAAAATAAGTAGTGAAGGAAACAAGTAGAAACATAAAGCCACACCCATAAGCCAAAATGACGCCCCTCATCTCCCTGGCAACATAGGAAGCATGTTTTAGTGTGTGATAGACAGGATTGCAATGTATTTTCCTCTTAGGACTACATTTGCTGCATTCCAAAGGGTTTGGACTGTCGTGTTTTCTTTTTTTTTTTTTTTTTAATTTTTTTTTCAACATTTATTTATTTTTGGGACAGAGAGAGACAGAGCATGAACGGGGGAGGGGCAGAGAGAGAGGGAGACACAGAATCGGAAACAGGCTCCAGGCTCTGAGCCATCAGCCCAGAGCCCGACGCGGGGCTCGAGCTCACGGACCGCGAGATCGTGACCTGGCTGAAGTCGGACGCTCAACCGACTGCGCCACCCAGGCGCCCCTGGACTGTCGTGTTTTCATTTTCATGTGCTTCCACATATTTTTTATTTTCTTCTTTCATTTCCTGGTTGACCCATTCATTCTTCAGTAGGATGTTCTTTAACCTCCATGCATTTGGAGGCTTTCCAAATTTTTTCTTGTGGTTGATTTCACGTTTTGTAGCATTGTGATCTGAAAATATGCCTGGTATGATCTCAGTTCTTTTGTATTTATTGAGAGCTGTTTTGTAACCCAGTATATGATCTATCTTGGAGAATGTTGCATGTGCACTCAAGAAGAATGTGTATTCTGCTTTTGGACGAAAAGTTCTGAATCTCTCTGTCAAGTCCATCTGGTCCAGTGGCCATTCAAGGCCATTGTTTCTTTTTTGATTTTCTGCCTAGATGATCTGTCTATTGTTGTAAGTGGAGTATTAAAGTCACCTTTAATTACCATATTCTTATCAGTAAGATTGCTTATATTTGTGGTTAATTGATTTATGTATTTGGGTTTCTCCAAGTTGGGGGTATAAACATTTACAGTCGTTAGCTCTTCTTGATGGGTAGACCCCTTAATTATGATATAATGTCCTTCTTCATTTCTTGTTACAGTCTTTAGTTTAAAATCTAGTTTGTCTGATGTAAGTATGGCTACTCCAATAACATGATAGATGGTTCTCCATCCTCTCACTTTCAATCTGAAGGTGTCCTCACATCTAAAATGAGTCTCTTGTAAACAGCATATAGACGGATCTTGTTTTGTTTGTTTGTTTTTTTAACCCATTCTGAAACCATATGTCTTTTGATTGGGCATTTAGTCCATTTACATTCAGAGTGATTATTAAAAGATATGGATTTAGTGTCATTGTGTTATCTGTAGGTTTCATGCTTGTGGTGATGTCTCTGGTCCTTTGTATTCTTTGCAACATTCCACTCACAGAGTCCCCCTGAAGATCTCTTTCTGGTTTGGTGGTCATGAATTCCTTGAGTTTTTGTTGTCTGGGAAAGCCTTTATCTCTTCTTCTATTCTGAATGACAGTCTTGCTGGATAAAGGATTCTTGTCTGTATATTTTTCCTACTCAGCACATTGAATAATGGCCCCCCAAATGTGTCCACATACTAATCCCCAGAATCTGCAAATATGTTATCTTTTATAACAAAAGGGGCTTTGTATATGTAATTAAATTAGGAGTCTTTTAATGGGACGACTATCCTGGAGTATTTGGACAGGCTGAAAGAAATCACAAGGGCCAGGGGAGGGGATGAAGGAGTTCCAGGGATAGAGATGATATGACAACTAAAGCAGAAGTTTGGGTGATGTGGCCATGAGCCAAAGAATGTGAGTGACATCTAGAAAGTGAAAAAGACAAGAAACAAATTCTCCCCTAGAGATTCTAGAAAGGACAAGGTATCTTCTAACACCTTAATTTTAGATCTGTATGAATCATTTCCAACTTGTGATCTCCAGAACTGTAAGGGAGTACATTTGTATTATTTTAAGCCACTAAGTTTCTGGTAATTTGTTATAGCAGAAATAGGAAATTACTGTATAGAGAGTTAAAGAAAATATGGTCCAGGGGGTTCCTGGGTGGCTCAGTTGGTTGAGCGGCCGACTTCGGCTCAGGTAGTGATCTCACAGGCCGTGAGTTCGAGCCCCGTGTCGGGCTCTGTGCTGACAGCTCGGAGCCTGGAGCCTGCTTCAGATTCTGTGTCTCTTTCTGCCCCTAACCCACTTGCATTCTGTCTCTGTCTCTCTCAAAAATAAATAAAAATTTTAAAAAGAGAAAAGAAAGATGGTTCAGAATGGGCTTCAGAGTCAAACAGAGCTAAGTCCTTGGTGAGTCAGTTTCTCACTATGAATATTGGATCAATATACAACTTCTCTACTCCTTAGATTACTCACTGGTAAAAGTGGAGCAAATTAACATCGGCCTGTGAAGATTGTTGTGAGATTAAATCAAATGTTATTTTTTGGGCCCAAAGTATGACCTCACTGTATGTTACATACATACAGAGACTCCTAAGCATGACTACCAGGGATGTGGCAATACATACATTAATAATAATGCTTAATATCACCACAGAAATTTATATCTTCCAGAGTATTTCTAATTATACAAATCTCGTGTAATACTTGGGCTTCATGAGATAAGTTAGAGCTAGCAAAGGCCAAATGGAAAAGAGTCTAGAATTATTTGAGACACATATGTATAACATTACTAGTGTAGATGGCTTCTTGGAGGTCAGGTGACATTTGAGCCAGTATTTGTTTTTTTGTTTTTTTATTTTTTTGTTTTAATATGAAATTTGTTGTCAAATTGGTTTCCATACAACACCCGGTACTCATCCCAACAGGTGCCCTCCTCAATGCCCATCACCCACTTTCCCTTCTCCCCTGCCATCAACCCTCAGTTTATTCTCAGTATTTAAGAGTCTCTTATGGTTTGCCTCCTTCCCTCTCTGTAACTTTTTTTCCCCCTTCTCCGCCCCCCAGTCTTCTGTTGAGTTTCTCAGGATCCACATATGAGTGAAAACATGTAACTTGAGCCAGTATTTTATGGAAGATGTTCATTTCAGTTCAGAAATATCTACTAAATACAAAATGTGTATTATATATCTACTAGGCAGCCCACACTGTGTCAAGCCCTGAAACAAAGGTCACAAGTGTTGTCAAAGAGAAGCACAGTGTATTAGGCAAGAGAATGGCATTTGCTTGGCTGCATAGTGTCCTGCCCATTACTCATTAATGAGCATCACTTCTAGCAGACAATGATTTGAAGGTTTAAAATGTTATCTCCTGGAAGAAGGTTGTTTTGCAATTTCAACAAAAACTTTTTTTCATTATGTTTCCAGAAGGTTAAATATGTTATGGCTATGGAGAATCAAGAAGGGTTCAAATGAAATTAAGAGGCATTTGGCTTTGGCTGAATGTTTAGACGCATGGTTAATTGCATGGGCTTTGGTAAGAGATAGACCAGGGTTCAAGCCCCAGCTACTTCTTAACTAACCGTGTGATCCCAAGAAAGTTGCCTAACTTCACTTCCCTCCTTGTGAAATAGAATTAAAATATTACCCACCCTTTCAGTTTGTTTTGATAATTATAGTATGTACTCAAATGTTACCCATTATAATAATTATTCCAAGCCAGAACTTAAAAAAAAGGTATTAGTTTATTAAAATGGAAGTTATTAAGATGTTTCTTTAAATTATTAGGAGAGGGTTCTCTGTTCCCTTGCCCTGTTTCTACAAACAGCCTCAAAGCACACGTCCTCTTTCATGTATTTCTTTAATATCTATATTTGTTTATTTCTGATTTGGGGAAAAAATTTAAGGAAACAGAAGACCTATCCCTTTGATATCAGGGGTAAAATAAAGGAAACAACAACGAAGCCACAGGATCTTACCTAGTTTAAAGGAACACATTGCTATTGTTATGCTTGGTTTTGACTTGCTTCTTTTAGAAATAACTCCAAAGTCTTTTGTTTAAAACAATCCTATCACCATTTTTAATTTTAATTTTTTCCATCTTTAGATTGGAAGTACTTTACCTCTGTGTCTTGCATGGGACTACCAAAGTTCACACTCCTGGCTCCCATATACTTGTTAAATATTTAATTGCGGAAATCCATCTTCAAATTTGAGAACGTTCATGAGCTTGGACATTTTGACTTATTTTTGGTCCACTTTTGTTGTTTTTTATATAAATATTTCTAGGTGGCCTCATGCAGGTTCCTGTATGGTTCCCCCTACAAACTTGTTTTGAGCCTGAATACTTTCCATTTATAACCATTCCATGTTTCCTACCCCTTGGCCAATTTAGATCCAATGCCCTAGTGTTCTTTCCATTCCGTGAGTTGGGTGACAGCTGACGTGGTGAGTAACGGATGGGCAGCTCATTTCAAACCATACTCTTGCAACATTGAGAGTAATGATCTTAAGGAAAAACAAAACAAAACACCAATGAGGCTTCCATCTTGTGGAACTGGTCTCCTTTCTCTGGACCTCCTCCTGGGCAATGGAAACACTCCTAGTAGGCTGCATTGGTTAACACAGTTACTTCTCTGTAAGTTGTTTCTTAAGCTGGGTTCCCTCTGCCTGTTTCTAACAGAATGTCTTGCAGAGACCAGACATTTCTCACTGCTCTGCCAGGCTCTGTCTGGGTGATAGTGTACGTGTGTGTGCATGTGCATGTCTGTGACTTTAAGAAGGTACAAAACAAGAACTAGAATCCTAATGGAAACTGAGTAAAGCTCTGTTTAGATATGTATAGAGGACTCTAAGATGCTTCATTCCTTAGTTTTGCTTCTGAAGAGTCTCTTTGACAAGGGTTTCATATTAAGATTTGAAGATGATGCCATGTGTTAATGCGTATACTGAATCTGTACTCCACACTTCAGACCTTCCTCCTCAATACTGTGTGGGTGAAACTAAAATTCAGTCTCATCCTCCCAGAAAATAGAGTGTTGTAGAAGATTCACTTTATAATTTCCCATAGAAAAATATGAAAATAGTCCATAGTTTTATGTTAATTAAAGTTAGCTACATTTCAGTGGGTTACAGTATAGTATATTTTTAACTGGCTCACCTTTGAAATAAAAGTCAGCTCCATCAAAATGCAAGCATTTGTCACCTTTGAACTATATATTTCTTTCACACTTTAGAAAACTATAGAAGATTCCCAAGTTTCCCAAATAAAACCACTTGGGCTATAAGTTCATTGGTATGTTGTTGAATCAGCTGTTGAATCAAGTGTTGGAAAATATTAGGAGTAGAGACAAAATTTGACTGATGGATCTTATGGAAAATACGTGACCTGAAATTTATTCAGAAATAAGACAGGGTGTGAAAATATGTGGCATTCCCATTGCATCCCCTTGTCCCTTACCCAAGTAGACACTGCTGACCAAGCTCCACACATTTCATCAGCATCTTTCTGAACCCAGTGTGACAGTGGTCCAGAGAGGACTCCCAAACTTCAAGATAAGACTGAAATGTTCAGCTAAAGACTTGAGGTAATTGTTTCCACGGCAGCTGCTAGGAGTTTGTCTTGGGACTGTGGGGCTCCAATTTTGTACGTTTTTCCAATTTATCTTGATTGGGAGGGAACATTTGGCATCATTAAAAATGAAATGAAAATATAACATGTTCATACATCAAGTCTCGAATTGAACATCTTGTCTTCCAGAAAGTACATTGAGAATCTCCAAATGTAGTTAAATGACTCTTAAAATATTCCTACACTGTGTCACTTAGCTCAGTATAGTGGAGTCATAGGTCATTTGATGTGCCTAACACACCTAGACTCTTTGCGTGGCCTTTGAAGGCAGGTTGGATTATAACTGTTAATGAGATCCAACCTGGAACCAAAACTGTGCTCTCCTTACAATCAGGCCTGCCTAGAGAGCAATGGCTCAAGTTCTTCAGCTGTCTGCTTATGTAAGTGACCAAGAAGCCCCTTTGGAAAGAACTCATCCTAAGAAAAAGGGAAACTAGGATATTCTGAATTCATACCAAGAGCATCAACAATTCCAAACACTGTAGCTGTACTACAGATTCCCAGCTCCTCTAGGCTTTTATCTGTAGGATAATTTTGGTTAACAAAACAAAACAATTTTAAAAAACGCAGTTAAAACCAGAGTTGTTGTACTGAAATCTCTTAAGTATATTGAGGTTTCCAAGTTTTAGTAATACAAGTGCCAGAATCTGGGGGTGCTCTCCAAAACACTGAGCGCTAGCGGTCTCTGTGCTGCCCTTGGGCAGGTGGAGACGAGGGACCCCACCTCTGTGGCCTGGATCTGGAGAGGAGAAGAACAGACATCACATGGTAGCCCAGATGCTTCAGGGTACAAAGTACCTCATAGTAACCATTTAAGGAGTTCTATAAATGTCTGGGAGGAATTTGAGAAGTGTTTAAAGTTCCCCCAAAATGTTAGAGGTCAGAACCAAGGAAATACTAGTTTAGGACTCTTGTTTTCTCATTTTTATCCTCCAGGTAGGATGGCTTGGAATATGTGTATATGTTGTGGTGAAGTCTTTAATGTTAAGGATAGCATCTTATAGAAGTTTAGAGTTTTTAATTGGTTAATTATTGGCAATAGGCGTTATATAAAGCTTTTGTTACTAATTTCCATTTTAAATAAACAAAACTTATTTTAGTTCCAGAATGATTTCTTTCAGGATCTAGGCAAATGGGCCTGGAATTGATTTGCATGAATATGCATTTTGCTCACTTGGGGAAAGTCTTGAGTCAAGGCAGCATGAATACTTCATCACAGATCTCATTTTCAGAAAGTGCATTAAGTCATTTCATAAACCTCCACTGGCCATAAGAAAACATCCTTGTGTACAATTTTGGCAAGCAAAATCATTATTTTCAGTCAACTATTTCTTTTAATACATGAACATTTCTGTTCTTGGAATAGTCACAAATTACTTTGCAATGATAAACTGCAGCAGACTGAATTCTTTCATTTTATGAAAGACTTCAGGTTCGGAGGCTTTAAATAAATATAAATGTGAATATGAATAATATAAATAATACAGATATAGATAGTATAAATATAAGTATAAATATAAATATCTGAAAGCATGGTATCCTTTCATATTTTAACCTGACTGAGAAGAATGGAGGAAAAACTTTTACTGCTGTAAGACATGTGGTGGAATTTTATGATGGGCTTTGGCTTCTCAGATCTGGCCAACTCTCAGATTCTGCTAAAGTTTACTATGAAAAAGGTCAGATGATTCAAATCTTCTCCCAGAGGAAAGCATTCATTGGAAGGTACTGTCATTAAATGAGTTATTTAATAGTGACCTCTCAAGTTTAAATAGTACTTTATATTTTCAAATTTCTTCTATGTGCCTAATCTCGATGGTTAAAATCTTGGTGGTCTATCTTGTTCCTCATATATCTTTAACTTGGGTCTATTGGCTTTCTCTGGGCAGACATTTCAGATCTGGATAATGCTTTCTAAAATTTGATTAAATTTAACTAATTGGCTTAAGCACACAAGTTATAAATACTATACATAGTTTGTTTATATTCATCACTATGTAGCAGGTCCCTAGTCTGTAAATTGCCACATGAGGGCTATCTCTCCAGCTATTCTATAGTCAAATATTGACATTATCACATTTTCTATTCTTCTTGGATCTGCACACACTCTGTACCTATGAGTAGATTGTGTATGTCCTTGGCTTTAGGCAGGGTATGGCCCTTGTTTCTGCAGACAAACACTATAGGATATATCCAGAGTCAAATTCCCCCAGTTCTTTATGACATTTGGCAATGGAGCTGGTAAACTTCTCCAACATTAAGATCTTAAAAAGAATAAGCTCTTCCAAAGGAGGAGACATAGTTGTTTATTTGATTTTTGCTAAAGTACAAATGAAAGTTTCAGCTAGAGTTTTCCTGGCATGATCATTCTGAAAATAAATCCATTTAATTGTTATCTTTTAGTTATCAATTCCAATTTTTGTCCATTTTCTTTCAGTGTAATCCCTACTGCTTCTTGTAGAGACCCATGGGACTGAACAGACAAGGTCATTAGAACCATCTGGTCTAGGGTCGTCGTTTCTCTAATTAAAGTGGTCTAGAAGGACATAATGAAACCCACTAGAGATAGAGCAACACCAGAAAGAATAATGGAGTTATATTCTAACCCATGCCTGTAATATCATTATGTACATTTTCCTAAGAAAAGTTTATATTTCCAAATGCAGAGGTAGAAGTGCCTAATAGGTTGTTAAATCTATTCCTTCAAAGAAACCTCTGGGTATATGGAAGAATTTAGTCTGAAGCTTAGCCAAGATTCTTTTCTTTTTTACACAAAGAAAAGATTTGAAAGATTTGGAAGCAAACACTTATTTGTGGGACAAAGCTTGGCTATAAGAAAAACAAAATGTTTTCGGTTTTCTTCCCAGTAATTGTCCTAGAAATGGAAAATCTGATCAAATCACTTCTCATTTTCAGACTTCATTGCCTCCCTGTTGCCTTTAAGATAAAATTGAAACTTCTTACTATGGTTTATCTGGTTCTATATGATCTGTGCCAGGCACTGTAGTAGATCCATCAAGTGTGCTCTGTATGTCATTCCTCACAAAATCACTGCAAGTGATTAGAATTGAGAACATAGAGACTCAGAGAAGTTGCCCAAAGCTACACTGCAGTTATATTAGCATAGGATATCCAACATCAAACACTGTCTAATAATACTTTGCTGGCCTTCTAACTTCCTTGCAGAAGTTACATCAAAAATGCCTGGAAATGGATGGATGGATGGATGGATGGATGGATGGATGGATGGATAGATGGATGGGATAGATAGATAGATAGATAGATAGATAGATAGATAGATAGATAAATAGATAGATATAAAGATAGATATAGATAGATGATAGAGAATTCAAATGGAAATTTGAAGGAAGAACTGGTTTGAGAATATAATGATGAAAATGGGCTAACTAAATGATCTTTATTATCTCACTTCCATACCCCAGAGCATAGAAATCTCTAGAGAAAAATTTAAATCCCTGAAGTTACATTGTATTTCTTTTTAGCTCACAACATGTGTATTATTAATTATGATTCTTCTCATAGCAGTAGATTTTACTTAAAAAAAAAAAAAAACAAACCCTAGGCAGTTAAGTCTAAGCCTGTATCATCCAGTATGGCAGCCACTAGCCACATATGTCTACTGAGCACTTGAAATTAGTTATTTCGTATTGAGATGTGTTGTAAGGTTAGAATAACACACCAGAGTTCAAAGACTTAATGTGAAAAATAGGCAAAATAATCTCATTAATAATTTCATTTTGATTACATGTAGAAATGGTAATACTTTGGATACATTGGGTTGAGTATATTGTTAAAATTAATTTCACCTGTTTACTTCTTAAATATTACTATATAATTTCAAAGTATACATGTGGCTCACTTTATATTTCTATTAGTTCTAGTGTAGGTTGAAGTGGATTATTTTCATATTCCCTTCCCGGGAGGCATCAGTTTTAAGGAAGAATTGGAAGAGAGAAGCATCTTACAAAAATGCAGAACAAATTCACATTTGTTTTTTTAATCTGAGGCTTACTGGGGACAGTATCTCTCCAACACATGTGGCCTGAGAACACAGTTGAAAACAAAGCTGCCAAGAGTACTGGCTGTGGCTTCCAAGAGCTGTGATTTCCTAAGGAGAGCAGGCTGTGTGTCCTAGAGGAGTTTGATCACGTTTTCCTTTCTGTGTGTTCAAAGCAAGGCAGTATCCATAGATCAGGAGAATATTAAGAGCAGTGATGAATGCCCCAAAGCTCAAAGAAACAATTTCCTGTGATAGATCCTGGGTGAGGCAGGACCTAGCTGAGAATAGAATTCTGTAAAATCATTTAGGTGTGTCACAGATGGTGTCCCTTTTGTATACTTCCAGTACGTACTTTAAACTTGAATGCTTAATCTCAATATGCATCTGTCTGACTTAAAACATGTAAATGTAGTCACTATAAATAAATGGCTGAAATATGTTAGGGGTTTATTTTTCAGTAACAAAAAAATCCAAAACAAAATTTTCAATTGATAGGAGGTTCTTTCTTCTCTGGTGGTAAATTAGTGACTGTGGCTTTTTCTATCTTGTGGCTTCTCTCTTTTAACAGATGACTTCCAAGGTTATAGTGCTCAACTTTATCAAATTGGGAAGAAAAGTGCTTGAAAGCCACCGTTCTCTTAGTTAGAATCCAGTCATAGTCTATTTGTGGGTCCTGAGAGAAGAGGACCATTTTACTGGACATACAGCAGTCTCTTACATACCCTACCCTTCTCATTCACCAAATACCAGCTCTGCCCATACATAATGCACACTCATTCTTTCCCAGGTGGGCAACCAATATTCTGTCCACCAACCACATCTAGCTTAAAGTCTATGATGTACGGGCCATGTGTAGTCATCTCATTTGTTCATATCTTGAAATTTAGCATCAGAAATTTATCTCAAAGGTAAATTGATGCCAGGACAGTGGATTTCTTTGGTAAGTTGAGTCCAAAACAATTTAAGTCAGCTCTTTGACATGATTTGGAAAAATTATAATTGATTGGTAGCTTTTCAATTGATTGGGTTGGAATCCTACAAATGAAAATCGCAGTGCAATGTTGTATTTTCTTTACCACAGGAGCCTAGGGAGTCACTAAACCACACGTTCCTCCCTATTCCAATTTTGCCATCACTCTACACATCTCAGCTTCAACATCCAGGTCTTCGTCATCTCTAGAAGTCATGACTAAGCATGGACAAAAACTTTGTCTCAAGGTTTTTCACATATTTGTTTTATTAACGTGGCTTTTCTTTTCAGGAAGTATGTATATGGAAGGCAGGAGCAAAAAAGAGCAATTCTTGCTTAAGTAATAGGGTATCAGCTCTGCCCCTGAGTTTCCAGATAGCCTCTATTCTTCGATGGAAGAGGCTTTGACCATTCTCCTGAAACCGAGTACTATCTGCCATTCCAAGGCACAGTGTTTCTCTTTTCCCATCTTCCCCAGCATGTAACAAATATGAATGGGAACAAGAATATACCAAATGAAAACAAATATATTCCATTGGCTGCTCTAAGAAGTAGGCCTAACTCCTCTACTTGCCAGTGTGCAAATCTAGTAAATTATTAACCTTTCTGAAACTTGGTTTTCTCATCTGCGCAATGTCATCTCCTTCAGACATTTGTAAGAAGTCGACAAGAAGTATCCGAAAATGCAGAGCAAGGTACCTAACCCATAATGAGATCTTAGTTCGTGATTGTGTCTTGTTAACTTTCTTCAGTGTCCTTCCAAAACCCTCAGAACTGTGACACCTCTACTGCACCCCCCACCCCACACTTTGTGGCTTTCATTATCCTGATTACTACTAGCTCAGGCTGCTGATGTTGGACATGCTTGTTAAATCCCTCCTGCTACATCAACATATCCTCGGCCCTCATCTGAAGACACTCAGGAGACATCCTTCTTCCCAGTGTTCTATCAATTAGTCCCACCAAAATTTAGCTCATCTAACCCAAGCCCACTTTTGTTTTATGCCTGTGGCTATGGGTAGCAAGAAAATCAGCAGTCACACTTACTGAAGACTAAATGCCAGCTCAGGGAACCAAAAGGAAACTTGGATCTGGTGAGTTCATGTGAGTGTGTGTGTGTGTGTGTGTGTGTGTGTATGCGTGCGTGTGTGTGTGTGTGAGAGAGAGAGAGAGAGAGGGAGAGATGCTGAGCAAGAGAATGGACACAAGGAAATATAACTAAGAGGAAGTGTTATGAGATTTTTGAATAAGAAGTTTGGATGAAGAAATCCATAAGCTAGAGGATACCTGGGAACCAAATACATGTGTAAGTGATATAGAAGCAGGAAGAGAGAAATAAAGAGAAGCCAATAGGATGTATCATTGTATTAATATGAAAGAAGGGAATAAAAGTCAGGAATGTAGTGGGGAATGGAGAAATAGAATTAAATATGTATATCCACAGGTTTTAATTCCGTTTTTCCCTTCCCCACCTGAATATATATGTATGTCCAATTTTGTGGAATTGTGTCATGAAAAATAAACTGCTTGTTCCAAAAGCTTAATAATTAGGGATCAATACAGGAAGAGAACTCAGTGCTCTCTATGCAACTCCCCCTCCCCAGGGGATAAGTGTAGCTCTGGTTAAGCAATCTATATATAGAAAAGGCCAGTGCCCTTAGGAGATGAAGACTTAATTCATGATTAATTATGGCCGCTGTCCAGTTCAGGAAGCCCTACATCTGCCCTTGACCACAACCTTACAAGGCTGGATGCCATTGCCTTATATGGACCTCCCTTGAAAAGAGAGTATCTTTCTGGAGTACCCACAGATAGTGCAAGTGGGACCCAGTTCATCTTCAATTCAGCTCAAATACAGAGGAAAGGAGCTTTGTTTTGATAAGGACCCACGAGGCCAGAGAGAAGCACATAGGCGCATATAACATGGGCTTCCCTTTTCAGTAGAAAAGTACTATTGCTCTGTGGTGGTTCAGCCTCTCTGTGAAAGCTTCTGAGACTGTCTCAGAAGGGACTGTTTTCTGATACTAGTCCTATTATCACCCCGTTTTTACTTGGTGACTCACAGTATATGACCTGGCATTCCCAAAGCTGTGCCTTTATCACCACTCACAGAGCAGAGCAGCTGTCTTACCCTCCTGACTATCCTCTGGGGGTTTCTCCTGGCCATTTCCAATGTAGTAGAGCTTTTTAATTCTAATGGAGATGGTTCACAGGAAAATAGTTTCTTTGAATAACAAATGCTTTGGCCAGATTCTGGCTCCATAAACTGCCCAGTTCCAGACAGTGTGGAACACCCTCAGTAGAGTAACAATATTGACAACACAAACAACTAGTGCTATTATTATTATTATTATTGCAATTATTCAGAAAGATGGAATCAATACTGCTCCATATTTCAAGTTTTCTTTTGGAATTTTAACATCTGATTTGGAAACAGATTTCTGATTTGTTGATAGAAAGCAAAGGGAAACTTTAGTAACATCTCTACAGCCTTACAGAGAAGGAATGCAGAATCAGATTAGAATATCCTGCTCTCCCCCTTTCCTCAAGGTGTATAGCAGTGCGACTCTGGCACGTGTGGCAAAGAGAAAGTGGTAAGAAGCTCTGAGAGCAAAATCTAGCCAAAGGTCATTTCATCATCGCTTTCCCACTGTACCACTTTGGGACTGGAGCATTTTTTCAAATTGTGTATCTAAAACATATCCTGAAGGCTTACTAGCATCACTGATTAATCCTGCTAATAGCAATTGCACTAACCCCAAGGAGTTATGAAACCACTGGTAAAGAAACTGGTCATTTTAAAAAAGCGTTTGTTTTGAGAACATTGTAGATTTTCATGCATTTGTAAGAAATAACACAGAGAATTCCCGTGTCCCCTTGACCTAGTTCCCCCCGGTAGTGATGTCTGGCACATGTAACCTCTGTAAAACTGTAGTTAAATATCAACCAGGATATTGGCATTGACACACCCCACTGATCTTATTCAGATACAGATTTCTCCAGTTTTACTTAGGTTCATTTGTATATGTATTAAGTCCTATGTAACTCTATCACATGTAGGTTTGTGAGTCCAACACCACAGTCAAGATACAGAACAGTTATGTTGCCACAAGGGTCTCTTTTATTGCTCAAATCAAAGGAGCATTCCTTACTGAATGGTTCAGGGGAATATTTGTAACTGAGGTATTATAAAAGAGTGAGAAAAAAAAACAACCACATCCTGAGCTTACCAACCAGTGATTATCACGCTTTCATAGGACATGAAATTAAACAGTTACTTTTTCTTCTCCTTTAATTCACCTGACAACCATTTGGGGGATAGTGCTAGATACTAAAAAAAGTTATTAAGACACGCGGTCCTTTAAAGAGAGAGATCAAAATAACCAATGTTATTTCAAAAAATATTATAATAAGGGAATATACAAAGAATATTTCAAACCAGTAGAACCAGGAGAGGAAAATATTCAGTCAACTAACATTTGCAGTTCTTTTCAATACGGCAAGTACTAGAGATACACAAATGTGTTAGACTTGATCTAGTTCAGGTTTGTCTGGCAAAGACACTGTTCCTTTTTCTTTCTACTCAATTCTTCCCATCAAAATAAAACCAGACCAAATGCTGAACACAAACAGAGACAAATAAAAAGCTGGCATGGCATACGTCACAGACAAATGTAAAAGCTGGCAGAGCCCCATTTGGATTGGAATCACTTTCTAAGGACAAAGAACTATGAAATTAGCAAGACTCTCACAATTCAGACACACTTAGTAAATTTGGAATTTTTACCTCTAGCACTTAAGACCATCGAATTGGAACATACATACTTAGGGCATTTAATTAAATAAGTGAATTTTGCTTCAGCCTTGTCATGAAGAAACTTTGAACAGTCACACTAAAAATGGATGAATGAGATCCAAATTATCTGGTACATAACCTGACAAGTAGGGTATAATATTCCAGAGATAACAGTGATTATGTGTTTGTTTCTGCCTTCACAACTGTACTAATAAAATATCACTTTGTGGAGAGCTTCTTAGCTGTATAAAAGAAATGTAAACATCGTCCTTTATAGTCTGTATGGAAAAAAAGAAGTATTTACACAAATCAGTGCAGTATGCATTGAGGAAACCATGAACTGTGCATGGCTCATCACAGTGGGTGAATGTTATTTAGAGAAGGTAGACCTTGAATCAGACCCAAGAATTGGATAGGTAAAGAACAGGGGGTAAATGTGGCCTTTACAGGGAAATTAGATAAACAGGTGAGGAAATGAGTACCATGGATTCAGGAACAGTGAGAATCCAGGCTAGCTTAGAGTGTAGAATTCATATACGGAATTGTGAGTGGTGGGTCTGGGGTCAGATCAAGGATTCAAACCCCTGATGCCCCACTTAGCTGATGTATGAATTGGGAAGTGAATTAACCTCTCTCTGCTCAGTGCTGCACCTGTAAAATGAGGTGCACTTTGTACCTAATTCTTAACTATAATAACTATCACCACTTAATTGAATTATGGTCAGTGCTAAATGAGACGAGTTGCAAAATCACTTCTCTGATTGCCTTGCAAAGAAGTGCTTAGGACTATCATGAGACATTGACTTTTTTTTTTTAATTTTTTTTTCAACGTTTATTTATTTTTGGGACAGAGAGAGACAGAGCATGAACGGGCAAGGGGCAGAGAGAGAGGGAGACACAGAATCGGAAACAGGCTCCAAGCTCTGAGCCATCAGCCCAGAGCCCGACGCGGGGCTCGAACTCACGGACCGCGAGATCGTGACCTGGCTGAAGTCGGACGCTTAACCGACTGCGCCACCCAGGCGCCCCAGAGACATTGACTTTTTTGAGACCCTTACATGTCATCTTTAAAAATTTAGGTTTTAACCTGGGAGCAATGATATGCCCATTTTAAAAAAAGAACAGTCAGTGGTAAACTCTTAGAAGCTATGGAAGGCCGTTAGGCAGGCAATATTGAAAGCAAGTATGGATGGAGACAGGGAAGAACCTGTCTGTAAGTAGGGAAACCATATCAGCATGCGGCAAGGAGAGTGTGGTTTAGAACAGAAGAGGGAAGCTTCAAAGGAAAACTATTTGGACTTAGGGGATGCTACTGCTATAACTGAGAAGATAGAAGTGACAAAACCAGGCTTATTTTTTCAAATTCTGGGAAATCATGCTCATGAGTTAGATGAAGAAGGAAAAGAATAATGAGGTGATTTCTGGATAATTGAAAGTGAGTGTGGAACATTCTGTACCAGTCAGGATTTAACCATTCCACCAGAAAAGTAGAACCAGTAGGAGAGAGATACATATCTCTCTCATCTTAGATATCATCATTCATATATGTATACGTGTATATATGCAAACACATATAAATATAATCTAGGCATAAAAATCTCATGATTTATACATGTATAATTATATATTACTTTATTGGATGGAATTGACTTACACAGTAGTCGGGCCTGGCTAACCAAGCCTCCAGTCCACAGAGCAGGCATTCTGGAGGGGGTCACAAGCAGGCAGGAATCCCGTGAGCTCCAGCTGGAGTTTGAAGTGCACAGAAAGATAAGGTTTGGGGGAAGAAAAAGCATGCATTCCTACTTGTTGTTGCTGATTTTGGGGAAAGGCCTATTCCTTCTTTCTCCACCACATAAGAAACTACAAATGTTGGTGAGGGTGTAGAGAAAAAGGAACTGTTGTACATTGTTGATGGGAATGCAAACTGGTGCAGCCACTGTGCCAAGCAGTATGGAGGTTTCTCAGAAAGTCAAAAATAAAACCATCCTGATATCCAGTGATCGCAGTACTGGGTATTTATCTCCCAAATGCAAAGATGTTAATTCAGAGGGATACATGCACTCATATGTTTATTTCAGCATCATTTATAATAGCAAAATTATGGAAGCAGCCCAAGTGTCCATCAAAAGATGAATGGATAAACAGATGTGGTATGTGTCTGTATGTGTGTGTGTGTGTATGTGTGCATGTGTGCACACTTTTTTTTCCAACATGGATGGATCTAGAAAGTATAATGCTAAGTAAGTCAGAGAAAGAAAAATACCGTATGATTTCACTTATATATGAAATTTAAGAAACAAAACAAATGAACATAGGGAGAAAGAAAAAAGAGAAAGAGAGAAACCAAGAAACAGACTATAGAGAGCAAACTGATCATTACCAGAGGGGAGGTGGGTGGGGGAATGGATGAAATAGGTGGTGGAGATTAAAGAGTATACTATCATGATGAGCACTGAGTAATGTACAGAACTGTTGAATCACTATATTGTACACCTGAAACTAATATAACACTATATGTTAACTACACTGGAATTAGAATTAAAACTTAATAAAAAAAGCAAAGAAGAAGAAAGTGCTTCCATCTAATTAAGTGTGCCTCCCTCCTCCTCCCATGTCCCCAGGATAATCTTCCTTTTGAAAAACTCTTATCAACTGATTTGGGAATTTAGTTACATCCCTTCACTGGAGTATCTACTCTAGAGTTTGAGTAGTTTGAATAACTGGGGAAAGGTATATGCGTGTAGCCTACCAGCCTACCCTAATCAGAAACATACGAGAAAGGAGTCTGGGGAATGCAGTTCATCCCAGCCAAGTTCACATATCACAAAGCCATCTCACATTCCATTGGAGATGACCTGTAGGTTGTGAGGAAAAGAAGCTCAGAATGACTTAAAGATGCAGAAAAAAAAGTGGTAAGATTTGTGTTATTAACAGAGAGGTGATAGTAGAATTTGAGACAGGAATTATTCATCAGGGAAGAAGAGAAAAAGAAGTGTTGCCTTTGGGCATTGCCCACAATTAAGCTACCTTAACATAAATAAGAAAGGTGTAATGTAGCTAGTATGATAGGGAGAGACCATTAGAGGTTAGGAACACAGAAGGCAAGAACATATTGTCACATCAATCTCCTGTGGATCCCCATTGCCTACAGAATATAAACACTATTTACTGAAACTGGTGTTCACTTCACTCAGTGACTCCATCTAGTTCCCTGTTTGCACCTTTGGCCACTCATTTGCCCTCATGACCCTTCTGCTCTAACCATGTGTTTTTCAGCCACAACTTTCATGCTATACTTCTTCTATTGGAATGTCCTTTGTCCTCATTTTTACCTCGCAATCGCCTAATCATTATATATGTGTAGCCCAGCTCAAATACCACCTTCTCAGTTTTACCTTTCTCAATCATAATTCCCTATCCTATTTAGAAATAAATTTTTTTTTGTATTCTTCTGCAGTGGCACTTAGTCTATAAATATTACATTGTGATTCTTTGACTTAATTTTCTTTTTTTAATTTTTTAATATTTATTTTTGAAGGAGAGAGAGACAGACTATGAGTGGGGGAGGGGCAGAGAGAGAGAGAGAGAGAGAGAGAGAGACAGAATCCGAAGCAGGCTCCAGGTTCCAAGCTGTCAGCACAGACCCGACGTGGGGCTCGAACTCACAAACCGCAAGATCATGACCTGAGCCGAAGTCGGATGCTCAACTGACTGAGCCACCCAGGCACCCCATCTTTGACTTAATTTTCAATTTCTCAAGGGCATAAGTATGTCATATTTCTATTTATCTCTAACCTATAGCACAACACTTGAAAAATAGCAAACATTTATTACATATGAAGAAATGAATCAGTTATTAAATAAATCAACACATTAAAATATTTAATTGTGACGGTTTGGAAACAATGAGTTCCCTCCTGCCACTTGAGAAATGGAATTCTTGGCCAGGTGTGAGAGAGCAAGTCATTTACTTATTCATTCACTCATTCATTTATTTTAAAAAATATGCAAGCTATCTTATTGAGAGGCATAACAGAAAAGGTATTTGGGGGAAGGTTTGGCTTCACGTTGTCCCTTGGTTGTCACCTTAACATTCAAGAAAAGACTACTTACTTACAGGTAAATAAAATCCTCAAGGTCCTTCTCAAGTTCCTACAATAGATTGCTGAATTTAAAATGTGAGAAAAAGTATGAACCATGTTTAGGTGGGGTGGTTTAGTTGACGTGAGAGCACAGGCCTAACTACACATAAGGTCTCATTGGTTCTGGGTTTTGAAGCAGACCACAAGAGACATGCATAGCAAACTCCAGAAATGTCCAGAAACAATTGTGAGTTGACGGTCTCTTCTCATCTTTATGACCAAAATTAGGGAAATCTGAGCAAGGTTCATGTGCTGATGGTCAGATTTCTACAGACACCCCTCAGAGGTGGCCATAATCAGAAGAAAATATTTTGAAGGTGCTATGTATGGATTGTCTTATGTTACCCATCCTTGACCATGGCACTTTTTTGTGCCATTTGTTGTTCTAATTACCCACAATTCTATAAATTTCTTTTTAGGCAAGATTAATGTTAAGATCCTGGTCATCATGCCTTTCTGCTGTCTTTATTCACTGTTGAAATGGAGCAGAGGAAAACCAAGAGGTACCCTGTGGATCATCTAGATGCCAAATATATTCTTACCTGATTCCACTGTGGTAGATCAGCCTTACCTCCTCCTAGTTATCAGGCTCATTTACCCAGACTAGGGTGGTGATTCCTTTCCCTGCCTGCTGGTCTCTTGGCCAAGGAACCTGAAGTAACTGGGTGATTGTCATACCTTAAGGTTCTATAAAACTCTTTCTGTGTTTATTCCCTTATAAAGATGTTCCTTCTTTGGGAAAAACAAACAAACACATTTCCAATGTTGATCCAACCGCAATGTTGATCTATTTTATTCTTAATATGTTTCAGACTGACACATAAAAATAATTGGTTTGAAGCTGTTTTTTCCTTTTAAAAAGAAATTCATTTATCCTGACAAACAACACTACCAATATAGCCATAGAAATGGCTATTCTATGGCTATTCACCCTTTTGCCATCCCTCAATCCCCTTCTCCTCTGGTAAACACTGATCTGTTATCTGTATCTATGAGTTTTGGTTTTGTTTGGTTTGTTCATTTGTTTTGAGTTTTTTAAAATTCCACATATGAATGAAATCATACAGTTATTTGTCTTTCTCCTCTGGCTTATTTCACTTGCTGTAATACCCTCAAACTCTACACATGTTGTCAAAAATGCCAAGATTTCATTCTTTTTTATAACTGAGTAGTATTCCTGCGTGTGTGTGTGGGTGTGGGTGTGTGTGTGTGCGCGCACATGCATGTGTGACATCTTTATCCGTTCATCTATTGATGGGCACTCAGGTTGTTTCCATATTCCGTATGTTAGCTATTGTAAATAATGCTGCAGTGAACATACAGGTGCATGTATGTTTTCAAATTAGTATTTTACTACTCTTTAGATAAAAATCTAGTAACGAAATAGCTAGATCATATGTTAGTTCTATTTTTAATTTTTTGAGGAACTTCCATACTGTTTTCTATAGTGGCTGCACCAATTTACAATGACACCAACAGCATATGAGGGTTTGCTTTTCTCCAATATCTTCTCCAACACTTAATATTTCTTGTCATTTTGATAATAGCCATTCTAATAGGTGTGAAGTGATACCTCATTGTGGTTTCAATTTGCATTTCTCTAATAATTCATGATGTTGAAAATATTTTCTTGTGACTGTTGGCCATCTGTATGTCTTTTTTTGGAAATATGTCTATTCAGATCCTATGCCCATTTTTTCATCAGGATGTTTGATTTTGCTGTTGTTGAGTTTTATGAGTTATTTATATAATGTGGATATTAATCATGTATTGGATGTGTGAGTTGCAAATATCTTCTCTCGTTCAGTAGGTTGCCTTTTCATTTTGATGATACTGTCCTTTGCTGTGCAGAAGCTTTTTAGTTTGATGTGGTCCCATTCGTTTATTTTTGCTTTTGTTTCCTTTGTGTTTGGAGTCGGACTCACAAAAACATCATTAAGACTGCTGTCAAGGAGTTTACTGCCTATGTTTTCTTCTAGGAATTTTATGGTTTTAGGACTTACATTGAAGTCTTTAATACATTTTGAGTTAATTTTTGTGTGTAGTGTAAGATAGTTTTGTTCCTTTGAATGTGGGTAGTTTTAAATTTAAAGTCTAATAAGAACAGAAAATAGACGTTCCAACAAAGGAAAGTCTAGATTGTGGGGGTATAGGTGATTTAGCAAGAAGAACCCAGAGATCTAGGTTCAGGTCCTGGATCTGCCACCTTCTATCAGTGTGAATATGGACAAGTTACTAAACCTTGGTTTCATCTAATTAAATAAAGTCAGCACTAATTACTTAACAGGACTTTTGTGAGGATGAAATTAGATTGTTGCCCAGAAGAGCCTATGCTAAGTAGACATTCAGTACAACATTGCCGGGACCTACCATTTTGCTTTCTAATATGACCCAGGAATTTCTCAGCAAAAAGAGAATGTGCTTGTCATTCTCCTTCATTTGTGCTCCCCTCTAGCTCATCCTCTCTCAATTATAATCCAGAGTGACCTCTGGAAAAGATAACCTAGGAAACCACCAAACAAATATAGGAGTGTTTAAATTTTCTTAGTAACAGAAATAGCCAGAGTGACTGGTCTTTCTCAAGACTCCCTAATGCGTGACTAAGAGAATTTTGAAATGTCTTTTAAGTTTTCCTACTAGGGATATTGGTATTTCCCCCCAGCATCCCACTTCTACCATCTAAAGTGTTGTGGGTTTTTTTTCCCCCAGAGGATTTTCAGACCTTCCTTATGCAGCTATCTTTGGAAATGACATAATCTCTTTAGAGTACTAGAAGTTCATAAGTATAGATTTTAATACTGAACCCCATGATAAGAAGGGGTTACTTGTTGAAAGCTAGAGCAAAGGTGAGAGTGAGAAAGTGAGACAGCAGGAGAGCTAATGCAAGGGTAGTAGAGTAGGAGAAGGAGAAACGGATGAGGAGGAGAAGGGAGGGAGAGAGGGAATGAGAGAAAGCTACAGATGGTGAAGAGTTTTTTGTGTTGAGGGAGTGGGTGGTATAAGTTGGTTTGGGAGTGATACTGCCTAGTGGTTAAGAATTTCAGCCTTGAGTTTATATCCCAGCTTTGCTTTATGCTGAATGTCCTTGGCATACCTCTGAAACTTTCTAAGCTTTGATTTTCTCATCTATAAAATGGAAATAATACTAGTACTAGCTTTATAGAGTTAGTGAGATGGGTAAATGAGATGATGAATATTAAGGGCTTTGTATGGTGCCAAGCACAAAGTTAGTACTCATTACATGAATGTTATTGTTGTTGATGGAATATTCTTTTGTCTTAAAAAAAAAAAAAAAAAAAAGAGCCAGGGCGCATGGGTGGCTCAGTAGGTTGAGAGTCCAACTTCGGCTCAGATCATAATCTCATGGTTTGTGAGTTTGAGACCCACATCAGGCTCTGTGCTGACAGCTCAGAGCCTGGAGCCTGGATTCTGTGTCTCCCTCTCTCTCTGTCCCTCCCCTGCTCACTCGGTCGCTCTCTCTCAAAAATAAACAAACAAACAAACAAACAAACAAACGTTTAAAAAATGTAAAAAGAAAAGCTATCCCAGGAGCACCTGGGTGGCACAGTTGGTTAAGCATCTGACTCTTGATTTCAGCTCAAGTCATGATTTCATGGTTCAGAAGATTGAGCCCTATATAGGGATCTGTGCTGACAATTTGGAGCCTGCTTGGGATTCTTTCTTTCTCTCTCTCTCTCTCTCTGTCTCTCCCCCTCAAGATAAATTTAAAAAAAAAAAAACCTTAAAAAAAAAAAAAAGCCATCCCAGTCCTGAACTAGATTCTTGCAGAGCAGGGGAACTTCCTCTTATGGGGTTTCTTCCTGTGTGCATATTTGCTGGATGGTTTTTGTTGCAGTCAATATCCACTCCTATTCTTTATTTACTTGTATTTGGAAGACTAAAAATGATATATTGCAGACTAATGCACAGGTTAATTCTGGATATGATATAATTCTACCAATGAAATCTGCTCACTCAGTATAGAGACAGCCCAGGAGCTGCCAGTTTCCTTCTAACAGGCAAGGTTGGGGAGGAAGAACACTTTTGGAAGCTGTGCTCCACATTTTAGGATCTGCTGACTGATCGGTGAGAGTCAGGCAGGTATGGCAAGGGCAGAAGTGGAAGCAGCAGTAGCTCTATCTAGAACTCCGCATTGTTAGAGTGATGCTACCTGAAAGCAAAGTTACTTCTGCTCCTCCAGCCCTTAAAAGGATTTTTCAGACATCTGTTATTCTATATGAAATGTCTTCTGTTTAAATACTTGGAGTTGTTTCCAGTTATTTTGCACCTGCATGATACAATGTTTGTCTGAGCTCTTTTAATGAATTTTATTTAAATACTATGGAAGCTGGAGATTTTAAACAAAATGGCTTATGTCCTATTTATTCACTAGTAGATATAGGCAAATGTTGGGCATTATAATAAAACAAACAAAAGGTAATAAGAAACATCAAAATACAATCCCTCCTTTCACAAAGCTTTGCAGAAATAAGGCACCAGACATATTAAAAGGGTTTTGTATTTTAACTGAACCATTTAGACTCTTCATTAGCTTATGAGGACCATCAAAAGATCTGAGTCTTCAACGGGCCATTCCTCTGAAGGGTCCAAGTTGAGACAGAGATGGCCTACCACACGGGGTTATTGTCAGCATTGTTTTAGATTGTCTTGTTCTTTTGTTTGAAATACCTGTGTGCTCATAGTATACTGTTTATTCATCCATTAGTTCATCTAGTGATGCTGAATGCCTCCTAACACAAGCAGATACTGGACAGAGAAGGAAAAAATCCTTGTCTACATGGATATTATAGGAAAAAAAGACAAAAAATATCAATCAAGCAGACAGTCAATAACAGAATGTTGCAGAGTGGAAAGGGCTATAGAGAAAAAGAAAGCAGATGGGGGTGGAGTATAACATTGTTGCAGTGGGCATTGACATTGCAGTGACATTGACCAAAGATTTATGTAAAGGTAGGTTGCAAAGAATATGTACACTGGAGAAAGAGCACTCCATGCAGAGGGAACACAAGTGCCAACACCATTATTTGGGAGAGTACTTGACATGAGCAGGTCAGCAGGGAGGTCAGAAAGTGTGTGACAGAAGCAAATAGCAAATAAGACTGGAAAAGAAGAGACTAGACCATGTAGGGCCCTGTGAGCCTTGGTGAGGACATTAGATTTTAAGAGTGATGAGAAACCATGGAGTGACATTGTATAACTTATATTTGAGGATCATTCTGGATTCTGAACTGAGGAAAGACTTTATGGAGCCAGAGTAGAGGAAGGAAATCACATAGGAGGTTATTGCAATAAGCTTCCTATCAGATAGGAAATAGACTTTGAGAGAAAGTCTGCGTTCAGGTGATTTGTAGGGAAGTGTGTTCAGAAACAGGATGTGGAAAGGGAATGAGGAGGCGGGACTGGTCAGAGGAGAACTTGAACTGTGACTCCCTTGCCACAAAGGTCTCAGCCAATCACACAAGCAGCAGGGTTAGAGCTTCAGAGATGTCTGGCATTGAGGCAAAGGGAGTTTGGGGTTTTTGTATACCTCATCAAACAATCATTAGATGTTGTCTGCCCCTGGGGAAGGAGTGTAACCTTGAATGAGACAGCTCCCTTTAATAAAAGTCAGTTTCTGAAAAGAGCTAAATCATGAGCCATCAGCAAGGAACGCTGCCAGCAAGTGGGGGAATGCATGCTACCAACATAAAGGGGACATCTGGGGTATCTACACAGAGGAGAACCAAGAGGAGCCTTGTGAATCATGTAGGTGTCAAGTGTATTCTCCCCTGACTCCACTGTGGTCAAACAGTCTGACTTCTTCCTGCATTCAGGTTCAGTTACCTCTTCTAAGGTGGTGATTTCTTTCCTTGTCTACTGATCTGTTGATGAAGGAGCCAAAAATGACTGAATAGTAGCTATACCTTAAGGTTTAATAAAACCATTTCCCTGGTACACGTTCCTTCAGTGGGAAACATGACCTCCAGACCTACAAACCTATAAATTGAATTGATGGAAAGCACAAATTTCTCACTGGGTCCCTGGGAGTGAAGGGAAGCAGAGCTACCCTTACTTCTACCACAAAGTCCCCAAATCCACATATTCTCCTTTTTAGTTATATGACACCATTAATATAATGACTGTTGATTTAAGGTATATACTTCTTACTCATCTCCAAGATGGCCTCAGAGCTGCACCTTCACAGGGACTGTCCATAGCTTTATCAAGCAAGAAGTTTCTGAGTTCTGTAGCATGTGATAGGTCTGGTGGATCCCATGATCACAAGTGTAGCAATACTGAGATTTAATTCACTTCAACCCAACAATAAAGCATATCTTATGGTCATTTTGTCACTGCTAGAACTCTGATACTGTAAAGTGGGTTCCCTAGACTGATGCTATGTGATACTGGATCCCAAGTTGATAGATCAGACTCTTTCTAAGCCTTGGACCAGTGGTATATTGACTGAGACCATGCAGGCAGGAAAGAAACCATCACCAGAATATGAGTCAATTGTCTCATACCTCTTTCTAGATGGAAGGGAACCACTGCTATTAACTTGCCTGCATGTGATTGATTGGTCTCATGAGGAATGGTGCCGTGTTAGGGATTGAGGTTTGACCCTTATTGCTGGTAGATTGGGAATTTAGTGGCAATAGTAGGCAAACCACACTTGATGAATGGAATTATATACTATTGGACCCAAGCATAGCCTCCATTCTTATTACCCTGGCTATTCCATTTATATACCCATTATGCCAGTACTGGAATGGCCAGTGCCAGAATGGATAATATCCTCTGCACAGCACTTCCCTGGAAGTAATGTGGAATGCATGCTTTGATCCTAAAAGGAGATATTTGGGCAGTGAAGAACAGCATCTGCTATACCTGGTAAGAGGTAATAATGGCTTGATGAATTGTACATTGAATATCAGAGAAAGAGAGAGGTCAAAGATGACAGAGTTTTCACTGACTTATTATGATAAATAGTGGAACCACATATGAGATGGAAAGACTGGAGGAAGTTCAAGTTTGGAAACCAGTCAATGGACAAGATCTCAAGAATTTAGGACATACTATGTTGAGTATAAGCTGTTGAACAGACAGATCAATAAATCAGCTTGGATTTTAGGGAGGAGGTTTGGGTTGGAGAAACAAATGAGGAATTCATCTACATAAAGTCTAAAAGCCAGAATTTAAAATGGTTCTCACCTGCCACTTTGCTTCAAAATGGTCCATTGGTTTCATTTTCAAAAATAAAGAATAAACCCTCAAGCTGATAAGACAAATGCAAGACAAAATCCTATCTGATTTTGCCTACAGTTTAATTGAGTGAGCTAAATCAGAGATCTACAAGAAATCTTTACTAAATCAGTACTCGTCATTCGCTTTTCTTAGTGACTAGGATTAGAACAATCCCATTTGAGCCTCAGTTGCTTTTCCAAAATACTACTACCAATAATAGTAACTTTTTGGTGGGCATTTACTATGTGCCAGGTCTATGTTAAGTAGTTTACACAAATCTCTTTTTATTTTGACATAAGCTTCTAAAATAGGTTTGATTATACTTATTTTACTCCAGAGTGAATTGAGACTTAGGAAGGTCACAAATACAAGAAGTAACAGTGCTGGGATTAAACCCAGTTCAGCCAGACAATAAAGTACATTTCATGATCATTCTGTCATTTTTCTGGAGGAGATAACGTCTTAATGACCAGTGTGTTTTCGGACCTTTCTCTTCTCCTAACCTGGAAGGATTGAGACTAGTTGATTTTGTTTTAAGCCTTTGCTCTTTGTCAGGATAACATAGGCCAACAGTGTTAAACAGAGAGCATTACAAAGTCATTTGGCCTTTTCAAAATTCCTGTCAGTCTAACTTGATCCAAACAAGCTTGTTTTTACTTCTCTTTACTGGAAATCCCATAACTTGCTCACTTGGCACAGAGACACCCCCTGGAGCTGACGACAGAGTTACCTCCACCACAGGAGGAGGAGAGAAAGGATTTTTTCTCCCCTAAAGTGAGTGGGTGTGCTGTGTGATTTCAGAGGCTGAGATTCAGCTCACAAAGGTTACTTACTGTATTTATAGAGTGACTCATCAGGACAAGAATGTGGGTAAAGGGGCGCTCTCATGAAATTCCACAGCTGTGCTGTTATCCCCATGGGTCTGGTCTTCAGTTGAGAGAGAGCAGGTGGCACTCACTGGACCCCCATCATCCGTATTTTCTGTCTGCTCCCTCAGGCAGGGCATGTGACTTTTTATGACTGAAGTGCACTTTTTGCTGGTCTACTTGTTTTCTAGAGTATCTAGGAATATCTCTGTGTGAAATAAACCTCCTGGCTTTAAAATTTTTAATTGAATATTTTGCTCTCCCAAGAGTCACTTTTGGTTGTCCCCCAAACTAATTGTCTATCAGAATAAGTGGGGACATTTTAATAACAAAATTCCGTGGGCTCTAACCCAGAAGTTGCTGATTCACTAGACCTGAAGAAAAGCACCAGAGAAATGTACCTTTTTGAGGCAAACTTCTTATTAAAGAATAACACACAGAAAGTTCACAAAATCACTTGTGTATAGTTTGAACAGTTGTCACAAAATACAAACACTCATGTAACTAATATCCCTGGAACAAGAAATAGAACATCACTAGCTCTATCCCCTACCCTATCGCAAGTACTATCCTCCCCCAAATAATCACAATCCTGACTACTTTTTTTGTTTTTAATGTTTGTTTATTTTTGAGACAGAGAGAGAGAGAGAGAGAGAGAGAGAGAGAGAGAGAGAGAGAGAGAGAGAGAGAAAGTGCTAGCAGGAGGGGGCAGAGAAAGAGGGAGACAGAGGATCCAAAGCAGGCTCTGAACTGTCAGTGCAGGGCCTGAACTCACGAACTGTGAGATCATGATCTGAGCCAAAGTCAGACACTTAACTGAGTCACCCAGGCACCCCCTGACTTCTAACCCCATAGATTATCTTTGCAAGTTTATAAACTTTACATAAATAGGTTCATACAGTTTGTGTTGTTTCTGGCATCTTTTGCTCAGCTGTTTGCAAGATTCATATGTCTTCTTTTCTGTGGCAATTATTCCTTATTTCCTTATACTAGTCTATTCTGACTGTACATAATTGACATAAAAAAGTTGGCTTTTTTTAGTTTTTTTAAAATAATATAAATGGTACTACTCTAAACATTCTTGTTCATGTCTTTTGGTGAAAATATATGCGCTTCTGTTGGGTCTGTGCCTTGGAACACAGTTGCTGGGTCAGATGGTGTGCATGTGCTCAGCTTAGCAGATATGGCCAGTTTTTCAAAGTGGACCTATCAATTTACTCTCAGCAGTAAATAAGAGTCCAGTTGCCTTACATTCTTGCCAATATTTGGTAATATCAGTCTTCTTAATTTTAACTATCCTAGTGGCTGAGAGTAGTAGCTGATCATGATTTTAATATGTTCTGTCATGGATATTGAGAACCTTTTCATAGTTTGGATCATTTGGGTATCCTTCTTTTCTAAAAACCCTGATCAAATCTTTTGCCTATGTTTATACTGGCTGTCTCTCTTCTTACTGATTTGTATAAATTCTTCAATATATATTCACTGTAAATGTCTTCCACTGTGACTTATCTTTTTACTCCCCTATGGTGACTTTTGATTACCAAAAGTTCTTTACTTTAATTTTAATTATTTTTTTTAAATTTTTTTGAGCACCAGGAAAAAGTTTATTAGAGTATAAGATCAGAAAGGAAGAATAGTATAAAAGCTCTCTTTACAGAGAGGGGACATTCAAAAGTGAATGCTCCCAGAAGTTACTCATTTTTATGTTTTCCAACTTATCGATTTTAGCTGTATATTTCATACTCTCTGTTTACTATTTTGGAAATATCTGCCTATCCCAAGGTTATGTTTTCTTTAGGATTCATATTTTTTATAAAGATTTATTATTCTGATGTATGACCAGGCTTAAGAAATTCTAGTTTTGAGTATTTGAAATCTATTAAGTAATGTTATGTACCAGAAGGGTCTCAAGTTAATGATAGTGAAGTTTGGTCCAAAGTCAAGAATGTTTTCCCTAAAACACTGAATAAAAGGAATAGATTTAAAAACCAAGGTTGGGTACCTGGGTGGCTCAGTCAGTTAAGCATCTATCTCTTGGTTTTGGCTCAGGTCATGAATTCACAGCTTCATGAGTTTGAACCCCACGTCAGGCTCCACGCTGACAGTGCAAAGCCTACTTGAGATTCTCTGTTTCCCTTTCTCTCTGCATCTCCTCTGCTCATGCTGTCCGTGTCTCTCCCAAAATAAATAACTAAACTTTAAAATCCAAGGTCCAATATCAAGGTCTATTAAGGATGGATGTGATACATATAGGGTCAGTGAAAAATAAGCAAAGTCAGATTGCTGTGTCAATATCAAAATCCGGGGAAGGAGAATTGAGCAGCTTCTAATTTTGTGAGTCTCAGGGTAAAGGGGACAGTGGAGCAAAGCCCCAGTCAGTGAAGAAGTCTCCTTATTGTTCTGATAAGGAGAAATCCTTGGCGAGATTTCAATGGGCTAGACTAGTGAAATAAGTTCTAGCTTGGGAATTAAAGAAATTACTTTTTCAGGGCACCTGGATGATTCAGTTGGTTGAGTGTCCACTCTTGATTTCAGCTCAGGTCATGATCCCAGGGTCATGGGATCTGGCCGTAAAGTTGCTTGAGATTCATATTCATTCTCTCTCTCTTTTTCTCTCTCTCTCTCTGCCTCTCTCCCTCCCTCCCTCCCTACCCACCCCCTACCCCTCTGCCCCTTTCCCTGCTCATGCTCTCTCTATATACATGAAATTTAAAACATTTAAATAAAAATTTAAAAAATAAAAAAGCTACTTTTCCATCTCAGCTGGACCACTTACATTTTTCAGTAAATTCCTAATTTGGTACTTTTTAAAACAATTAATATGATCTTTGGAACTACTAAGAACTCAAGCATCTGTGTTCAGACTTGGGTGGTTCAAATTCTTGCCCGTGATTTTGGGAAAATTTAATTCCTCTGTGTTTCAGTTCTCTCCTTATTATTTAAAGATAATAATTAAACCTATTTCTTAGGATTTCCATGAAGATTAAATGAGTTAACAATGTATTTATGGTTTCTCGTGCATTGTAACTACTCAGTAAGTCTTAGATACCATGATCCTATGGTAGCTGATTTAATAATGTCTGCAATATATTTGGATTCCTTATAATTAAAACTTTTATCACTACACAATTAAAGTATTACATTTCAAGGCAACATATACCATAAATTCAGAATTTCTCAATATTACATGCATTTTTGGAATAAGTCTAGTGACAATGGGATACTCCATAACAGCATTAAAGAAGATAGTTGCAGCCTTGTCCTTCTTCAGGTAACCAGTGTTCTAGCTCTTAATTTTAGCAAATCAGGGCACTAAGTTGTATGAAACTAAGTTCTGATTTCACCTATAGCAGGAAGGCCCACCCACACGAAACCACAACTACTCCCCCTCATGGCTGGTGCCTAGAATTCCATCCATACAGGTTTGGAAATCCCAGTAGATTAGAATGACTTTCCTAAGATTACTAATAGGGTGTCACTACTTAACATTTTCCTGTATTTTTTGAAAGCACTTTTCCTAAGGGGTAGAACAGAAAGCCTTAGAATATAATCTCAAAAGGAAACTTGAAGGGATATCAGAAAGCTGTTGAAAAACATAGAATGGGAGGCATGCTGAAGGCCAGTTTTGCCTGATTTCATAATTCTACGTGAATCTAACACCAGCTACCTGTCTACCTGGGCAATAATCATATTCTTAGCCTAATATAATATCTGGAATGGACACATGATAATTTTGTGGGGCTGGGAAAACCATTGTTTGTCAAACTGAAGAATTGTTTTATTCTGTCTCATGACCTTCATACCACTTGATAAGCAATAATAAACTCACCCTACTTCCTTATTCCAACATTCAAAATTTAGAAAATGGTCAGAAAAGTCTTTGTTATTTCTCTCTAATTTGGATCTCACTATAAACCATATGGAAGATTCCAGTTTTCAAAGGGAAAGTCTTTTAGGAGAATGCTAGGCAAAATGGCTGTCCATTTTGCTGTCCAGGCCAAAAGAATGGCCTGCCTCTGCTGTCAGTGAAGTGATTTGTGGGGGGGGGGGGGGAAGGGGGGGGCAGGGGGATGGAGGTCACAGCAAAACCATTCATCACCCTCAAAAGTCATCAAGAGATCTTGCTCTTGGCAAGCCCAATGTATTTTCTGCCTCAGAGAATTACTTTCTAATTACTAAAGACATGATATGGTAGAAACAAATGTTGTTGGCTCCACCCAAGTGTATAATCGACTGAAAAGTTCAGTCCCAGTGTAACTGTAAAGACACAGAGTCTGTGGGACTTGCTGGGAATGTGCGAGTGGGTGGGGGCCGGATTGTCTCTTCACTGTGGGATTTGAGAGTTAGATTACATGCCCTGTCTTCGAAAATTAAGAACTGTGGATAGTCAAGGATAATAAAGGAAAGGCACTTCCAGGAACGGAAGAATATGTAGGCTAATTGTATCAATATGGCCTCTTGCCCTGAAACTATTGGCTGTGGCAGCCATATGATATGACTAAGATGTTAAAATAGCAGATGAACATTTACTAGATGGAAAAAGTTTATCCGGATGGCCAGTTCCACTCTCATGGTTGGAAAAAAATGTTGGCTTCTTTCACTGGGATATACACAAGATGGAAAGTAAAATGGGCTCTATAAATTGGGTGGGAGGGTGAGGAAGAAAAACAGTCAAAATCAAAGCAGCCAAAGTGAGAAGGGTCACGTGAGGAAGTGGAAGAGTTGAATGCCCTTGAAAAGAGGGATAGCGGAATTTTTCTCAGCCATTTCATGGTGTGGTGTGCTCACATTCTGAACTGCGAGAGGCAGTCGAATCAGACACAAGTGCCCAGATTGCCGGCTGTTGGTGTTTTCCAGAGTGCCAAATCTCAGGGTGTTACTCAGTTATTCTCTTGGTTTGTCTAAACATGGCAAGTGTTCCTGAGAAACACTGGAGGCCACATTACTTAGCCATTTGGACTGCAAATCCAAAATACATTTTTAGCCATGACAGTAGCATATTGTATTTGCAGAGCAAAGACGAGTCACCAAATGGGAGGACACCTGTTGCTCATGGCATCATTGTGACGCATGAGTGCCCTCTTCTCTAGGGAGAATTGTCGAGCCCTGGTTTGTGTACCAGCCTTCTGTTGCTCTGCAATCCTCTCTGCAGCCTCACAAAGCTGTTTTGTGCCACTTAACTTCTTTACTGAATGTAACCTGGGGCTCACCCTGGGCACACAGGTGAAGTTGTACCAATTTCTGCTTCTGTTGTTCCACTATGTTGACCTCATTGCTTCTTTTATTCTCTTTTCCCTGTTCAGTTCAGCTCCTTTGGTTTCAACAAGAAAATATTGACTGAGTAGTAGGTGCCTGACTAAGAACACAAGGACAACCTGTAGTATTTCATAGTCTACTAAATCTCAAGTTTCTTGTCTACCCACCACAAGGATATCTCTTTTTCAGACTTCCTGGGTTTAGTTTCTGTCTCTGTCACTCAATAGCTGTGACACTGGGCAAGCTACCTAACCTTTTTGTGCCTTACTTCCTTAATTTTACAATTACTATGAGGATTAATGAGTTGATACATGTAAGGGCTTAGAATGGACCCTGTTATATAGTAAGTGCTCCAGAAATATTATCTATTATTGTCATTATCCTCTTTGTTTCATTGCCCAATAAGAAGGTCCTGTTTTATATTAGCTATTTCTGTTACTGCCTATTTTTACTCTGCTTACTACATGAATTTTTATTGCTTTTCTCTTTTATTGTTTCGGGAATGAGATCTTAAGACAGCAGCTGGGTTTCATGCACTATAGGGAAAAGAATCACATCTTTTACTCTCTGTGTATCCTATCTACTACCTGACAGTGCTAGGCATATGCAGGGCACTACACAAAACACTTGTTAATTGAATGAAGTAGCAAAAATAAAGACCTGTTCTTACTTATGACTTGTATTGAAATTTCCTAGCAGAATCGCCCTCATACCTTGTGGCTGCCTCCTCATCTTTCTCTGATAATCTCAATCCTTCATCTCCTAGGCATTCCTTTCTCTAACCTATGAGTATCTTTTCCCATTTGATAGAACCAGAATCAAGGAATATGCTATACAATACTTGATACCATTGGTTGTTTTCCTGAGCAGTAGTGTCTTTAAAACCATAAACCTACCTTTCTAAACTCACAAGGTTTCCTTTCATGGCCAATGTGATCAGACTATGCATGTCACTGCTATTTATCTTTCACACATATGTGCCTATATGCTGCTGCCTCAGCTCTCACACTTTGAGAGACTCTAATAATAATGTACATGACAATTTCATGCAGCACTTACTTGGAATTGTAAAAGCCTGAGAGTTTAAGAAATTTGACCAGGATCACCAGTGAATAAGGGGTAGGCCAGGTCTCAGTCACGTCTTCAAACTCCAAGTCAAATTCTTTTTCTTCAGTGCAAGTCTGTTTCTTCTTCAGCTGAAAAACTAAAATTGCAATAAGTAGGAAGAGGGTAGAATTATGTATCTGCAAAATGAAATTAAGTTCCAGATACTCATCACTTAAAATGAGCCTTGCCCAGAATATAGTTTCTCTTTAAACTTGACCAGCCCCAAGAAAAATTGTTTAGGAGTCTTATGAAGTGCCTCTTCCAACAGGATGTCAAATAGCATAATTTCTGAATCAGGATGAAGAGGAGGAGGCCTTGTCCTCTCTGGGATCTAGGAGAATTATTTCTGAGAAGGGAATTCTTCCCTTGTCAGTGGAGGTGTGATATGTATGGATGGCTTGCTGCCCATTCTCTGGTCTGGTGTGTCTGAGTAACTGTCCTAGGAAAAAAAATAGAGTCATTCTTGTAGCATGAATTTCCATAGCTGCAGCGCATAGAAGGCAGAGTAGATTTGATCAAAGATGACATCCACGTTCACAGATGGCACTATGAATCCAGAGTGGGAGCTATGCTGGACACAGTTCATGCATCCTCTGCCTCCTGTCTTCTACGTATATAATTGCCTGGTTCTAGCCAGATTGGCCTCCATGCTGTTTCTATATCTGTGGAGTCAGCTCATCACTGCCATCCCGACCCACTACATGGCAAAGAAGAATGCTGTTCCTGCACACTCACCAAATTCCCTTGTGGGCTTTGGCTTCCTTGGCCATTTCCTGGACAGGCCAGAGATGCTGACTGAAAATGCTGCAGTTCCATGAAGCCAGCCTTGAGTGATGGATGTCAGAGAATGGAACAGACTCTTCTCTCTTCTGCCTCATGGACAGTCTGTTCTCAGATGGTATCTGTGATGGTATCCTGCCCAATAAAGCAGTCAGCTATGCTTGCTACCAAGCAGTGGTGAGGTGGCTTAGACACATCATTACCTTTGCTCTTCTTTTATCTGTGCCTTACTCTCTACTTCCTCCACACTTTTCAATAAAAGTATAGTGTGTGAGTTTTTGCTTTAGCCTCTGTTCCTAGGAATCTGAGCTAAGATAGGTGCAGAGGCATGAGACAAGTTCAGATGCTGAAATCAAATTATTCTACCCCATTCCCTAGAAAACAGTCTAGCTTTCACCCCTATCATACCAATGGTCTTCATGTCACCAAGTCTTCATATTCTGTGATTTTTGTTCTGATTTTTTATGCATTCAACATCATTTAAAACTGTCTGAGCATAACAGTTGATCTCTTGCTTCTTTAAAAAAAAATTTAATGTTTATTTTTGAGAAAGAGAGCTAGAACGTAAGCAGGGGAGGGGCAGAGAGAGATGGAGGATGAATCTCCAGAATCTGAAGCAGGCTGAAGAATCCAAAGCAGGCTCCAGGCTCTGACCTGTCAGCACAGAGCCTGATTCAGGACTTGAACCAGCAAACCGTGAGATCATGACCTGAGCCGAAGTTGGACGTCTAACTGGCTGAGCCATCCAGGCTCCCTGATCTCTTGTTTCTGTTTAAAGCCATCTGCATGACAGTAGTACCTGCAGAGACATGTAATGCTCTATCTTCTAAGGCAGCTTATTATTGCCTCTTTGAATATCTCTAATTGTTATTATGTTGTTGTTGTTGTTTTTAAGTTTTCGTATCAAGCCCAAATTATCCTCAAACCCATCTGGAGCTTCTGTCTGTTGGTTTAACCAGGCCCTCCAGAGTCACAGAAAATAATTTCTTGGTTTTATTGTCACAAAATAGTTTTCCAGGGTGTCAACACTTGTGTGATTCAAAGCTGAACAAAATAATGGGACCTCATGAGAGGAATAGAAGGAAAACTACACCAAGACGCTTCTTTACTTTTGCAAGGTAGACTTCCTTTAATTGATGGCATGTGAAAGCTTATGTGTGGGTAGCAAGGTAGGGGCAGAGAGTCCAACAGGCGATAGCTTGTTGTGGAGCTTTGGTTTGGATTGGGGAGAGTAGACTGAGAGTTCATAGTCTTTAATGTAAGTTCTTCCCACATGGAGAGTATATGTGGATCTGGCCCTTAAAAAGTAGTAAGCCCTTCAGTTCAATCTCAGGAATTTATGGTCTTAGAAATCAGAGCAGGAAGCTGATATGAACTGGGAAGAGATTAGAACCTGTGTTTATTTAAATAATCCACTGTGAGTTTATCTTAATGGTGGGAAAAGCTTCCTTTCTTCTATGGTAAGAGGATAAGAAATAATGTACTTTTTGTACTGAAGGAAGGAAAGATGTTAAGTAATTCTTCCCTATTCTTTCAGATGATGATGGGGAACACAGGGCGCAGCAGACAAGAATGCCATGAACTTGAAATCATTGCTCAACACTCAATGCTTAGTTACCAGCCAGTCAGGAAAATTCTGCTCCATTTTACCACATTTAGAGACAGATCTCTGAGCCATGAGCCCAGGAGGAGACATGTATAAACATAGCAGACGTAAAGGAGCCCTCACTCTCAGCATGAGCTGTTTCCTTGATGAGTAGTCAGCAGGTCTGCTTTTTATTTAACTGCCTCCTGCCATCATAGCATGTTAGAAATAAAATTACATCGACAACCAGTGTGGAGGCAACATACCTCCCAATTGATGAGACTTGTCAGTTTGGTGTTTTGCATTTGGAATAAAGGTATTTAATAGTTACAACATAGGTTGCAACTGGTAAAATGTGTGAAGTCCCACTGACTAAATTTGATGGTGGGAAAGATATTATATAATGACATATATGGGGGAGAAGAGATATATTAAGTCTCCAGTTAATAGTTAATTTTCTGACAGTCTTAAAAGAAATGTCTCCTGGATTTCCTGGAATAAGTGTTAGAGCCTTCTTCGTGATTCCTGCAGCTAGTCTTAGAACCATTGCCAATAGATGAGAAGCATGGCCTGGTTTGACAAAGTAATTATCTTTCCCTCCAACATTCCCAGCCCTGAGAAGGAAACCTTACTGTGGCCATCAGTTATCTATTCCATCTTGACACTGCTCTGTTAGGAAAATCTTCACATGCAAACACAAATGGTTTACCTGGACCTCACAGTATTTGACCAGGAAAGGTCACCAAAGGTCATATCAAGGCTGACCCTTGTTTCCTAAGTCAACATGGGAACATACAGAAATTAGGGCAAGAGCTGTAGACAATTGCAACTTGGTTCAAATTTAATAAGATCTCCAAAGTATAAGGATGCCCCAGCTGATATTTGAGTTACATCGAGTTCTACCCTCCTGCCTCTGATGTGTGCCCTAATCCAATGCACTTGGTCCTAGCTCTTCCTTCTTTTCTCATATCACCATAGGAGCTGTGACATGTTTATTAATAACTGAGGAGTTCTGCTCTTCGTGCTCATTCTAGGCCAACCCCTCCTTCTCAGGCTCTCCTCATCCTTTTCTCTATCTCTTTTATATGCTTCTTGGCTTTACCTCTTTCCCAAAGGAAATCACACCTGAGGGATCTTCAGGGAAATGTTGCTTCATGAAAAATGAATCCAAAGCTTCTATAACAAGTTCATGGAATCTTGAGTTGAAACAGAAAATACATCTAGAGCTCACTTAACTGAGGGTTTTCCCTGGGTGGTTCAGTCTCTCCTTCAAAACTTCTCAATAACAAGGAGCTCACAACTTTGGCTGTTTCTACCATTCTATCACTGGGCAATTCTGATGGTTAAAAAGTATTCATGATTATCAGAAGCATAAGATTCTGTGTATTTCTTACTTTTGGGACTAGTTCTTCCATTTGGAACTATACAGAAGTAGTCTGTTTTTAATTCCACAAGACAGAGAAAATATGTGAAGAGAGTCCTAAATCAGCATCCTCCTTCGTGTCATCTTTTCTACTCCCTTTCTTACCTCCTCCTGCAATACACACAGATGAACCACATATGCCACACATTGTAGCACTTATCTATTGTTTGCTCCAGGTATAAAAAGCCCAATTATTATATGGATTTTTTTTCTTTTCGTATGATTTGATGAACCATGGAAACTCATCATTCTGGTTGCTCACCCTAAAAATATTTGGGTAAGCCATATTCCTACAGTCAACTTAGCAAGGAGAGTGAGAGTGAGAGCTTTCAGGAGCTTCCATTTATAGAACATCAGCTTCTTCAAATATTCAGCTCAGTTCAACTTTCAGTGGGCCCCTCCACCCTTGGCCTCAGCCATCCACAAATCACAATCACATCTAGATAGATACAAGCTTCCCTGCTGTATCCTGACCTGCTATTAGATTGGGAGCTCATGGCTTCACCTACCATGATTATGCTCTCCACCTTGGATTTTCGATACTTGGCAGTCATTCTTCCTTTGTAAGACAGTTGGGTTCAGTTCCATTCTTTCTGTAGATACCATGATGATCTGAAGTAGGAACTTTGTTCAGTTCCAGGAATGCAGAATAGATTTCATGTCCTAGGCATTGAGCCAGCAAGGAGCTGCTGGTGCCACCACTAGGAAATACTGGTGGGTAGGGAGGGAGGAGTATAGATTAGAAAGTAAAATTTGCTTTGTACTGGCCATGTACTGGTTTTACAGAGATTAATTTCAGAAAACATTGAGTCTCTGGTACTCCTTTAATTAATTCTTCATGAGACAAGCAGTGTGGTGTCATAAACAAGTGCTGGGTTGGAAACTAAAACTTCTAATAAGTTATCTTGCCTCTGTGGGTCTCCTTTTCTTCATCTGTAGATAAGGACAAAGGCACAGACTGAAATCTCTGTAAGGACACTATAGTGCTAAGACTGTGTGATTCTAAGGTTTTAACACATAGGGATTGTGGGATAATAAGGTAAATTGGAAGAAAATCTCCAGGACTGAAGCAGTTAGGTAGTAATTCCATATTAAAAAGCATTTGTTGAATATTTAACATTAAATAGGTATTAGCTGTTAATCTTTACCCAGGCTGGTTTCAATATTTGACATTTAAATTAAATAATCATACCACATTTAATAATAAAGTCACTGTATGTTAAACAAATACTACTTGGTTATTGAAACCACATGTTACTCTAACCACATTGTGAGGGATTCACGTGTTTTCAATAACCATCTGATCTTTATTTCATGTAGAGCACAATGTGTGTACTGTACCATGAAAAGTGGAGAGTCTATTTATGTCCGCCCCAAATGATTATTTTAAAATAAATGTATTGGGTTTGACTTTCCTACTGATCCACCTACCTAATGATCTATTTACCCATTGAGGAGGTGCCATCAGGGAAGTAGTCGTGCTGGTAACAGTCTGTCTTCCTGAGTTCTTATCATGTTGTACCTGAATTGCCCAAGTGGAACACTGAATCCTACTACTGCCAATCATCCCTTCACTTTGCCCACATGATGTCAAGAGCTTTTATTGAATTGATTGGCAGGAATGCAAACATTTCTATTTTTAATGTCTCTTGGGGATCATAAAAGAAATTGCCTTAAATGGAATGTTCCCATTTCCACTCTTCTCTCTAACAAAATTGGCAGTCACCAAATATGATGATATGAATGAGTCTTTATTGCTTCATTGTACTCCATTGTCTCATGTACCAGTCATTTTTGTTTTCAATATGAATGTATTGACAGTGTTTTTGCAGCCCTTCTTTATACCAGTGATGTTCCCAGTGTGCCCACAACCTCTGGGGTAAAGGAAGAGAGAAGCGGGCAGGAATAGGTGATAAGAACAGCACATTTGTGTTAAGATATTGTAGTGTGTTTCCAGCCTACTTTGGGGGTAAGTCCTATAAGAGAAGTCCTACACATTTGTAAGAACCAGTTGAAGTATTATGGAAAGGAGTATTTTTTAAATCTGCTTATCATTAAAATTCTATGAAGTGTAAGAGATCAATGGATGAATGTACATTTTATGTTTAATATTAGCAATGAAATGCACTAGAAAAAAAATCTGTGGAAGGGGCTTTAGACTGTATCTAGTCCACACCTGCATTTTAAAGATGACCAGTAATCCAGAACATTTAAATATTTGCCCCCAGATCACATAGCCAGTTAGTGGTAGAGTTTGCTGTCAAACTCAGGACAGATGATTCAGTCCTTACACCACATTATATGGCAGTAAAATTCTGCTTGTTTTTTTAAATCAGATGCCTTTCCTTTTTTCCTTTTTTTTTTTTTTTTTTAGTAGACAATGTGGAAGTAGTTTTAAGTCCTGGTTTTCCTGTTGTGCTCCCACATAAGCTGTGAGTACTTTTTTTCTGTCTTATAGTTGTTTCCTGTTTTATTCCATCCTTGAGATCAGCTATCTGATAATGAGAACTTGGACAGAGAGACAGAGAGGTCATCATTGACCAAGGATTAGTTCTTCCTCATATCTTAATTTTGGAATCTCTTTTCTCATTCAAGAGGCCACATGCTCTGCTTCCTGTTATTCCACTGTGGCCTGAATTTGGCATGAATGTTATTCACTTGGTGGTTTTCTGAAGAAGTAACACATGAGTTATCCTGGGACCTAAGGTCATTCCTCAAACTTAGGCTAAGTCTATACAGTTAATGGATGAATCCTTCTAGAACTGTTCTGGCTAAAAATCTGAATCAAACTAGTCAGTAACAGTGTCACCTTGGTAATGCAGTTGGAATGACTGAAACCTCTAGGATTTTATTGATGGTGCTGTTGGGTAGAACAAAATAAAATTAAAATCTGTGTTGAAATGCTGTACCAGAGCCTTTAAGCTAATTCCTTTTAAAGCATAATGGTTGCAATGATGTAACAGAACCTTCTCAGAGAGAAAGATTTTGACAGGGAAAGAGGAATGTGAAGAATTAATGGAATGAGAGGCATCATGAAATCTTTTTATCAAAAATACAACCTGGATCTGATCAAGCTTACTCACCTAACTTTCAATTTATGGGGAGAAGTGGGAAAAGGAATGAATGTGTTAAATAGCTCCATAGACAAAGTCCTAGTTGTGGGATACTCAACATCTAAAACAATCCAGTTCCTTAACCAAATAAATTGCAAGGCAGGGGAGGGGTGGGAAAAACTGTTGATTAAAAGAGGCAATCATTGGGGCACCTGGGTGGCTCAGTCGGTTGAGTGTCCGACTTCGGCTCAGGTCACAATCTTGCGGTCCGTGAGTTCGAGCCCTGCGTCGGGCTCTGGGCTGATGGCCCGGAGCCTGGAGCCTGCTTCCAATTCTGTGTCTCCCTCTCTCTCTGCCCCTCCCCCATTCATGCTCTATCTCTCTCTGTCTCAAAAATAAATAAATGTTAAAAAAAAAAGAGGCAATCATTTACAACATATGGACTTTTACTGTGTATTGACTTAATGAGACCACCTGAAAATGAATCCAGACCAAAGAAACTATGAGTTGATAAAGGGAATTTGAACTCTGACCAGATATTTGATGATACTAAGGAACCATTATTAAATTTTAAGTATGTGTGGTGGGCTGAATAATGACGCCCTCCCAAAGATATCCATGTCCTAGCTTTTGGTACCTGTGAATGTGTTACCTTATAATGGTAAAAGGGACTTTACAGATGTAATTAAGCTCATATTATCCTGGACTATCAGGGTATATCCTAAATGTACTCATAAGGATCCTCAAAAGAGGGAAGCAGTAAGGTCAAAGAAGAGAAGAACAATACAACCAAAGCCGAGGTTGGAGTGATGTAGCAAGCCGTCAAGGAATGCCATTAGACTTTAAAAGCTGGAAAAGGCAAGTGGTAGATTCTCCCAAGGAACAAACCCTAATGACATCTCGATTTTAGCCCCCTTAAGATCCATTTCTGACTTACGACTGTCAGGTCTGTAAGAGAATAAATTTGTGTTGTTTAAAGTCACTAAGATTGTGGTAATTTGTTATAGCAGCAATAGGAAACTAATACAATGCAGTATGTGTGTTGTGGTTCTGTTTTAAAAGTTTTCATTTTTTATGAGTTCATAGTATAATATTTACAGAAAAATAAAACAATATCTAAGATTGGCTATAAAATAATCCACTGTGTATGGTAAAAAGAATATGTGTGTTGAGGGGAATATTGATGAAGCAAGACTGAGATGAGTTGATGATTTTGAGCTGGATAATGAGTATATGAGCATTTACTGTATCTTTTCTTTACTGTTATATGTTTATGTTTAAAATTAGAAGTAAAAGAAAAGGTGCATGAAGATAAGTTTTTCCGACTTAATTCTTCCCCATGCTGAATTGCCTCGAATGGGCATTTTGTCTCCCCTCATTCTAGCTCTTTCCCTATCCTCAATGTTCTTAGCAAACAATGAAGTAGAAGTTCTGGTAGAACTTCAAATGACCTGGAAGAGCTGATAGAGTGGCAGAGTATTTAATTACTATGAGAGTGAGTTCTTATTTGGATAAATGTCAGCCTGGAGCTTGGTGGTACTGGTGGATCTTTCATTTTTAACAGCTCTTCTCTTTAGATAAAACTATATTAAAGAGTAAAAATAGAGCCACTATATCTGTTAACCCACAGGGGATTTTACTCACTTGGACTTTTTAAAAATTATATGACATGTGCTAGGAAAAAAGCAGTCCATTTCCTTTGTTTCTCCTAAATAAGAATTTTGAAGCATATCATCAGAGTAATGTCATGCCTATTCTGCTTCCTTTTACATAGATATCTAAGTCAGAGGTTCTCAGGAATAGCTGTACATCAGGATGAACTGTGGATTTTGGGGTTTAATATAATATCCAAGGCTACATCCTGCACTGAAGTCAGAAGCTCCTGAAACAATAGGGGTTGCTTTTATAAGTATGGTCAGATTTTGGGGCGCCTGGGTGCTCAGTCGGTTAAGGGTCTGACTTCAGCTCAGGTCATGATCTCGCAGTTCGTGAGTTCCAGCCCTGCATCAGGCTCTGTGCTGACAGCTCGGAGCCTGGAGCCTGTTTCAGATTCTGTGTCTCCCCCTCCCCCTGCCATACTCATGCTCATGCTCTGTCTCTCAATAATAAATTAGTGTTAAAAATTTTAAAAATATATTGTCAGATTTTGTTTAATAAAGAAGATTTTGATAACTGTATGAAAGAAGAGCTATGATGGAGCATCCAATCAAGTGAGTTTTACAGTAAGAAATATAAGAAATGATGTGCATCTAAAGTAAGGAAGTGTAATTGGAGGTGGAAAAGAGAAGGTGGATTTGAAAGATGTTCCTGAGGTAAAAGAATAGATTTAACTAATTTAAGGTGAAGAAATGAGAGTGGAAGACATATAAGCCAGAATAATTCTTGGTTCTACTGTGATAGGAAATAGAAACACAGAGATGATTCTTCTGCACCTTCCCACCTTCTCCTTCCATTCTATAAGGAAGAATATTCCTTCCGAAAGATGCTCATTTCTCTTTTTTTCCATAAGGTGGGGAGTGGGGCAAGATTTCCATGGTGTGCAATTTGTGTGTAAAGAAGGAAAAATAGAGATCTTCCTGGGAAGAAAGAAAAGGTGTGAGTATATGTAGGTCTCCACCAACTGGCTGGGTCATTGATTCCTTTTGATTCCTTCACTGTGGTAATTCCAAGTACGTACCTACCATTCTCCTCATGTTCATTGCTACCAGCTCAATAGCAAGGGCTTCTTCCTAGTCACTCAGTATCTGGCTGACCTGGTGGCTTGCCAGCAACTCTGTACTTTCTGGACATGGACATAGATTTGGTGGGGGTTCCTGCTTTTGGGAGCTATACCCTTCCCCCAAGAATAAAACCAAATGTCTCAGTCTTTTCTATTTCCTAAATAAATCACTATTTTGTGCATTAAAAAATTAGAATGAAAACTTGTATATTTTTCTCCTATATAGGTCATAGATAAAGAATATCTCTAAATAGGGAGTAGCTATTCACAACTGAATTAACTAGAGTTCTGGATATTCTTTTACTGTCAGATACCATTCCTGAATTTTCCTTAGTTTATTACAGTGAGAACATCCTGTCAGGAAGTGATGCTAAGCTTTAAATTCATAAGTACAGGTGTACTGGATATATATTTCATCAGAAGCCTCTCTTTTGTCTGCATTTTCATAAAAATGAAGGTTCCCCTATAAGTACATGGTGATGTTTAAGCTAATAATTGCCTATCCTTCCCGATGATGACAGGTCTCCAATAATGATTTTGGCAAATTGAGTCTTAATAGAGGCTTCTTAAGTTGGAAAAAATACTAAAATTGTCGCTGTTCACTCCAAAAGCTTATGGGAATGCCTGAGGTATAGTGTGACTCACTAAATCTGGATGGATACCTTAGGAGTTAATGTACGCTCTCCACAGGGAGAAAGTACACGGTCATATTTGGGACCATTCCTTTTGATATTGGAGAGTAACACAGTGTAACATTTTGTTATCATTAGCTGTCAGGCTGTTCCACAGTTACTAGTCAGAATGTGTGTTGACCAGCTTTGCTAAATATAGTGTATGTTCTTTCCACATGCGTTAGGAGAAGAAAAGTAAAGTAGGTGAAAATATTTGTCAAACTACTTAGCTTATCTCCTGTGAGTAAAAATTGTCTCAACCCTTCCTGGCATGCCCTTGCCTCACTTTGGAGAACAAATTTTAATACAGAGGAGTTTTTGAGACCCTTTGAACAACAGGAGAGGCTTTAGTGAACACCAGGATACCAACTTGTGTTTAAAGTCCCAGCAGCTTATTCGGTGATGCCCTCAGGTTCTTCACAAAGAGCCCCAGAAACTTCATGGGAATGGCTTTTGCTGTGAAGGCAGACCAGGCTGTCTGTATTTGTCATTCAAGCTTTGTGCACAGTGCTTCTGTGATGGCCCCAGAGAAAATTACAATGAAGCCCTCTCCAACATTCATATTTATAACCACAAAAACAAGCCATTCTTTGACTTTACCATCCTGACCCATCACTGGACAGTTTCTTCTCTTAGTATCAATTATGGCCTTGCCATTTTTGAAATATAACCCATTTCCCCTCTTCTAGCCCTCAAAATGCTGTGAGTATAGCATAGGTGATTAGTATAGTATAGTCATAGGTAATTACTGTTGTCCATTCCTCTACTCAACAGTTAATACTCTTAACTTCCACTGATGTCATCAAATAACAGAATTTATCAGGTACCAAAGTTTAAAAATGATACAGTCTCTGCTTATTGATGATTACAATGCAGGTAAGTTGTTTTGTGGTTTTACTTCTTTCCTATGACTTTTTTTGTGTGAGTCATTGGCAGAAGATTCACATGCATTATATTGCATCAAAATATGAACAGGCTCACAATTAAAATAAAGCAAAATTCAAGAATATTGAAATATCTAGGTTCTGGTCTCTCATTTTAGGCTTACTTTGAAAGTTTTATAGTTGAAGAAAATTATAGCTCTTATTGTATAATTCAGAGTTTTAGATAATATGTGATCAGCTTTTGTTCTCTTTTCAAACATCATTAAAATCAGTTTTAGGAAAAATTTAGTTCATCACATTTTTGCTTTATGTGCCCATAACTAATAGCGATTCCAAACACACAACCCTTGATCTCTGTGATGTTAGTAGTAATCGGAATTCTTGGACTAATTACTGTGTGCCAGGCAGGTGCCAAGTAACTGAAATTTACCATAACCCTATCGGGTAGGTAGTATTATTATTTCCATTTCACAGATGAAAAAGTCTTAGAAAAATTAATAGTTTAAGTTTACTAAACTCAGGTATGTTCAACTCTAAAACCTAGGCTTGTCACCACCATGTTTGACTGCCTAAGCATGTAACTAGAAAGTCATTGTGACACTGGGATGAACCATATGAGTCCTGCTAGATTGAAAGTGGTAAAGCAGCTCTCTGCTAACTATTCTTGAGGAGGATTCTATGAGTTAAATATGAGATTTTTGGCCTATGCAGCAAAAGGCATGTTGGAGTAAATTGTCCTGGGTTTTAGAATCAACCTCGCAATACCCCCTCTCTTCCTCAAGTGTGAATTCACCACCAAACCTTTGGTTCCCTCCCTTCCCCTAAATGAGTTGGGAGTTGGAAAAAGCAGCATATATTTTTGGAAGCACTGGCCAGGTTTATGCCCTGGCCTCATGGCATTATTTGAAGTTAGTGCCAAGTGGCCTATTGGGTTACTTCTAACCCAGCATTGTCTACTTCAGATTCATCTAAGAAACTGGCTGCCAAGAAATTTGCTGGACACTGTAAACTACATTTTCACATTTAATGCTCTTAGCAACTCTGTCCTCACTCTAAAAAAAGAGGGAATTGTCCATTCATCAGTTGATGGACATTTAGGCTCTTTCCATAATTTGGCTATTGTTGAAAGGATAGAGAAGATGTGGTTTATATATACAGTGGAATACGACTTGGCAATGAGAAAGAATGAAATCTGGCCATTTGCAGCAATGTGGATGGAACTGGAGGGTACTATACTAAGTGAAAAAAGTCATTCAGAGAAAGACAGATACCATATGTTTTCACTCATATGTAGATCTTGAGAAACTCAACAGAAACCATGGGGGAGGGGAAGGGGAAAAACAGTAACAAACAGAGAGGGAGGGAAGAAAACCATCAGAGATTCTTAAATACAGGGGCGCCTGAGTGGCTCAGTTGGTTAAGCATCCGACTTCGGCTCAGGTCATGATCTCACAGTTGATGAGTTTGAGCCCCACGTCAGGCTCTGGGCTGACAGCTCAGAGCCTGGAGCCTGCTTCAGATTCTGTGTCTCCCTCTGTGTGCCCCTCCCCTGCTTGCACTCTGTGTCTCGCATTGTCTCAAAAATAAATAAATTAAAAAAAAATTTCTTTTAATAAAATAGAAAAGGGAGATTCTTAAATATAGAGAACAAACTGAGGATTGATGGGGGATGGGAGAGAGGGGGAAATGGGTGATGGGCATTGAGGAAGGCACCTGTTGGGATGAGCACTGGGTGTTGTATGGAAACCAATTTGACAATACATTATATTTTTTTTAAGAGGGAATTGAGACTCTGAGTGGTAAAATGACTTGTCCATGATGAGAACTAGCCAATGGCAGAGATGAGATATTGATCAATATCTAGTGTTCTTCTCACTTCCCCACATTGCTTCACAGACACAAGTGCACACTTATCCCTTTGAAAACAAATCTGAACAGTGTCCACTCAGGTTGTCTTGAAGTTTATTGACCTCTCTGGATATTCAACATTTTGCTAATACTTTTGACTATGTTTTAAAGAAAGTCAAGGTTTGCTCTTTCACTTTGAGGATAAAATGCTTCCGCAGAGCAGCGTTTTAAGAATCTCCAGTGTCCTGAGGCCTTAAAAGTTAAAGAAATACTTGGCAGTTTTATAGTGTTCACAGTGTTGAGGAAAGCAATCCTGTCTACCATTTCCCTTCACCATGCCGACTGGCTCCTTGATCCACGCTTAGAGAATAACGCTCCTTGATACTGCTTCCTATACCATAACCTGCAGAATTGACTTGAGTTCTGGTCTGCCTTGTGCTTTGGATATTGGCGAGTTTGTGGGATTTGTTTTCTGTAAAACTGCTTAACCACAAGGGAGGGCTGGGAAACAAGGTAAACCCCCTCACTTTCCCTTCACTGGTCTGGCCAGTTTAAAATGAATAGGAGCCCAGAGAGATTTCTCACTTTCCACTTCCCGCTATCAAAGTAGGCAGTGGATCCAGGGTTGTGTTTGGAAACGACAGCTGCTTGGTGCCTCCAGGGCAGCTGAGTGGGAGCAGTGAAAGGAACCCCAGTCTGGGGAGACGAGCAAGTGTCCTGTTTCATCCTTAATTCGGACTGGGCTCTTCAAGGTCATGCAAAGAAGCAGAACCATTGACCCACAATTTGATTCCTTCAGTTTGGAGATTCAGACTTTTGAAAACGGTGCATTCTCTGCTCTCTGCCTTTGCCTGACCTTCCCCAGTACCCCACCCCACCCTCACCCACTCTAATTTCACACAACACCCAATTCTTTGAGCTGTGAGTTTGGCTTTAGTTTCAGGAGCCTCAGGGTGCCAAGGTGAACATGTCTTCCTTGGGGATTATTGTTTGCGTTTCTGATTAACATCTCCAGACAGTTAAACCATTTCTTATCACTAGATATATCTTTAATCATTCCCAGCTTTGTGCTTAAATGGCAGCTGGAGAGTATGCTTTTTTTTTTTTTTTAAGTGATGATATTAATGAGATGAATAAGCTAGGTAAGGGAGAACTTTCTGGAAAGAATCACTAACAATAAAAATATTTTCTCCCTTATTGAAGTGTTGCTGGCTCCAAGAACACAGGCAAAGGAAAAAGAAAAGCAATAACAAACTATAAGCAGGAAGAAATTGACTCTGATCTCACCTTACCCTGAATTACTACACAAGGCAATGCTAAACCCTCAAAGTAAACATGGGCGCTAGCATTGACCCATAGGTTTCTCTGTTCTGTGTCAAATCTCACTGCTCTAAGCCAGCAGTCTCTCATCCTTACTTAGTCCTTACTGATTCATTTTACCCATGTGTTTCTTTTGCTTTTTAAATCCCATTTTTGTTTTTAACCTGATATTGCATGTAACATTCTGTTAACTCTTAAATTCTTTTAGAATAAGATGGGAATATAAATAAAGACATATGCCCTGTGTGTGTGTGTGTGTGTGTGTGTGTGTGTATGCACAGGTTATATATGTAAATTTTATATATGTATATAAACATAAAACAGATGAACAAATTAACAGCATAATATTTCACCCACCAGTAGTGAGCCTTTTCTGACTCTGAGTAATGCAGTCCTCTACCTGCTTAAACTTAGAATGTATAGGAAAATGTTTTTAATTTATTTATTTTGAGAGAGAGAGAGAGAGCGCGCATGGGGGGGGGGCGCAGAGAGAGAGAGGGAGATAAAGAGAGTCCCATGCAGGCTCCCTGCCATAAGTGCGGACCCTGATGGCAGGACTCAAACCTACAAACTGCATGACCTGAGCTGAGACCAAGAGTCAGACACTTAACTGACTGAACCACCCAGGTGCCCCTAGAAAAATTTTGAATATATAATTGCGCTGCCCCAGCCTACTAAATCAGGATATAGATTAATGTGGTTTTAGTGTGCACAGGGGTAGAAATGCTAGCTAACTCCTTATCAGCAATGATGAAAGAATAATCATTGCATTCTTTTTATTTATTCATTCTTAACATTTATTTATCCATTTAAGTCACAATGGATTCATAAGTTCAAGGGACATGGAAACAAAGTAAATACATTTCTTTTTCTGCAAGAGCTCATTACTTTATGACTCTGTCTAGTCTTCAGAAAATGTAGCTGAAGTAATACTAGCTGACCCTGTAAATAAAATTCCTAAGCTCGTACTCTTGAGTTCCTCCAGAGCCGGTGAACATGGTAGGGAATGCCCCCATGGTTAATCTATAGTTTGGATTTTGCATGCCCCAAGTCCTACAACTTCATGTGTAATGAGAGCAGTACATTTGAATTAGCTTCATGTTTCTGGTCAAATGAGGAAAAATTAATTCCCCTTAAATGTACAAGTGGTAGGTATGAAAAAAAAAAAAAAACCCAGACTATATATTCTTGCCTTCTTCATCTATGTCCAGAAGGAGTCATTTAAGTGTTGACCTATTAGTGCATGCTGTTTCATGAGAAAATTAAGGTTCTCCTTCCCAAAAAAGTTTAATACCATTGATCTTCACCATGTTTGTAGCTTTCCATTTTATCTGAGTGTCATAAGTGCATGTGTCAGATAACTCAGATAGGAATGCATTTAAACACATGAAGTAAATGCAAGCTAATTGTCAGAAATGAAGGTGAAGGATACATTGCAGTGAATGGAATGATGAGATCATTGAAACTTTTTAAAATGACTTTACTAGTTCTTCCTCTGGAATGATGTTTGCGCTGATGCCTCAGTGCAAATTCTTACCCTGCCTGCTTGGGAAAGAGATTCATGTAAAGGAAAAGAATTCAGAGGAGCTATTTTTATCCTGGTATATGCTGTGCTTTTTGTAGTATTTTTTTTTTCATTTCACAATCTATTTTTGCTTTCTTAAAATATTCTTTTAATTCCAGCATAGTTAACATACAGTGTTAAATTAGTTTCAGGTGTACAATATAGTGATTCAACAATGCTGTACATTACTCAGTGCTCATCGAGATAAGTGACTCTTAATCCCCTTCACCTGTTTCACCCATCCCTCCACTCACCTTCCCTCTGGTAACCATTTATTTGTTCTCTATAGCTAAGAGTCTTTTTTGGTTTGTCCCCTTTTTTTTCCCCTTGTTCATTTGTTTTGTTTTTTATAAGTCCACATATGAATGAAATCATATGGTGCTTTTCTTTCTCTGACTGAATTATTTCACTCAGCATTATACTTTCTAGATCCATCCATGTTGTTGCAAATGGCGAGATTTCATTCTTTTTTATGGCTGAATAATACTCCATTGTATGTGTGTGTACACACACACACACACACACATACATACATACATACATGCATACCACATCTCCTTTTTCCATTCATCTACTGATGGACACTGGGCTGCTTTCATAATTTGGCTATTGTCAAAAACGCTGCAATAAATATAGGGGTGCATATATCCTTTTGAATTACTCTTCTTGTACTCTTTGGGTAAATACCCAGTAGTGGAATTACTGGATCATATGGTCTTTCTATTTTTTATTTTTTGAGGAACCTCCATATTGTTTTCCACAGTGGCTGTACTAGTTTACATTCCAGCCAAACAGTGCATGAGGGTTCCTTTTTCTCCATATCCTGACAACACTTGTTGTTTCTTGTGTTTTTGATTTTAGCCATGTATATGTATATGTATACATGTATATGTATATGTATGTGTATATATATATATATATATATATATATATATATATATGTCACTGTGGTTTTGATTTGCATTTTCCTGATGGTGAATGATGTTGAACATCTTTTCAAGTGTCTATTGGCCATCTGGACATCTTTGGAAAAATGTCTGCTCATGTCTTTTGCCCATTTTTTAATTGGATTATTTGATTTTTTTTGGTGTTGAGTTGTATAAATTCTTCACGTATTTTGCACTGACTCTTTTCAGATATGTTATTTGTAAATACCTTCTTCCATTCAATAGGTTGTCCTTTAGTTTTGATGGTTGTTTCCTTTGCTGTGCAGAAGCTTTTTATTTTAATGTAGCCCCAATAGTTTATTTTTGCTTTTGTTTTCCTTGCTTCAGGAGACATATCTAGAAAAATGTTGCTCTGGCCAATGTCAGAGAAATGTCTGTTGTTTCCTGAACTGTTTATTTTAGCCACTCTGATCAGTATGTGGTTTTGTTATATATATCCCTGATGATGAATAATGTTGAATATCTTTCCATGTGTCTGTTGGCCATCTGGATGTCTTCTTTGGAAAAGTGTCTATTCATGTCTTCTGCCCATTTCTTCACTGGATTATTTGTTTTTCGGGTGTTGAGTTTGCTGCGTCTTTTCTAATCTCTATCACTTCTGTTTTCTAACTGCCCTTTCTATCTCTCTTCTTAACTTTTCTTCCTATTATATTCATCTCTCCTTTCCCCTTAACAACACTGCCTCCTCTTGGTGTGGGTAGTGCTCTGTGGCTTCTGTAGCCTATGCCTGTTGTTAGCAATCTAGTGATCTTTTCTTTTTTCCTTTGAATTTAGCATAATGAGCAATAACATCATCTTATTTTGTTTCCAATATTTGTCCCATGCCCTGTTTTTGTCATAAGAGCTGATCAATGGCTCTGAATAAAACAGACTCAGGATTTGGTTTTGTTGAAGTTACCAAAATCAGAGTAGGACATTATATGTAACCAAGAGAAATGATAACAGATTATGTATTAATTTAAATACTGTGGAAAATGTTACTTGGCTTTATAGAAAAAAGAGTATTTTTCTCTTTAGGGTTTTATAATACCCAGTCTAAGGCATTCTACAGGGATCACTAAGTGTTTTCTTTTTTCATACTTTATCACACGCATACACACACTCACTCACTGACTCTGATGCAGAGATGTAGAGAAGAATAGAGTGGGTAGAAACAAATCATAACTGGGGAAGTATCTCTTATGAAGCAAAGGAGAGATAAGCCAGCTACATTATTCAATTATAAATTATTTTGCAAAAAAAAGGTATGTTTGCCTAAAAATCTCTTAGAAAGAGATTTTTTTCTAGAAGTTCTTACCCATTTGTATGTGACTGCAGGCTGCTGCATTGCCCTAGACTGACTCTTTGCCTCCATTTGCTCTCCGATGCCTTTATTTTCATATGTCCAATTGAGTTTTATGGAGTCTTACTGTTTACATCTCCATTTCCTTTGTTTTCATGATTCCCTGGAGATTTCCATTTTAATGTTTGGTTGTGTAATTATTCTCCAACAAATAGTAAGCTATTAGATATTATATACTTACATGTCTGCAGTGGGTATAATGGATTCACTTTAATGTTTTATATCTGTTTTGTCTTGAAAACAGTTACAGTGTATTTCTTTAGAAGACACTTTTTAATGCCAAAAGACATGTAATGTACATTGAAAGGTTATTAGGAGTAAAGACAAACGGAGAGTTTATGTTATAAAACAACTTGTAGATACTTAATAAAAACAAAACAACAGTTGGTAGAGAGAATGCCAGATGGTCTCTGTCTATTCAGCATCATCTCTGCTTGTTTAAAACCATTATTGTTTGTAGTGTATAGTTAGTCAAACTCTTTACAATAGCTCAAAATAAATACCTAGGCCACTTTAGAAGCATGTTTGCCTGGAGAAGATCGCCATCAGGAGAAAAAGTCTGAAAGAAGAGATGTGTGAGCCTCTGAATTTAAAAATCCGACTCTCTTGATTATGTAATACAATTCTTTTGAGTAGATGTAGCTATCTGGAAAGTGTTTCTCTAGTTAAATAAGTTTGACCAAATAAATTAGAGCTCAGTGCAGTCTCTTTTCTGAGGAAGCAGTAAAATAAATATTTCCAGTGAACTTCTCTGTGTATTTTTTTTCACTTTTCAGATGCTTTATTGTTTAATCAGTGCTTTTCAATCAAGGCATCAGGGTCACCTGGAGAGATCTTAAAGATACAGATTCCCAGGTTAAATACCTAACCCTGCTAACTTTGGACCTTCAGGTAGGACCTGAAAATGTCTGTTTCAGCTTGTTGCCAGAGAAAATTTCTGTGGAGCCATCCAAATGTTGATCCTAAGGGTTAAGGAATTAATGAGTGGACCCTGAAGGAGATGTGCTGAAAGGCTAGAAAGGAAGATCATGAGGGCTTCTCTGTCCATATGCTACTATGCCACACCCCCACACACAAACACATTCACACGCCATGCAGAATACGTAAATGTGTGTGATGGTGTGTGTGCCTGAGCAGACAGGAACTGAGGTAAACTGGAATACTCCTGTATGATCAACTCCAATTACAGAAATAGCTGTGTATAAATATCGTGTCCCAAGTGGGTTTGACCTGCCAAAGCCCAGTTCACTTTTCCAGTTACAGTCCTCAAAGGACACTGTACTTGGTGAGTTTGCTTTCCTTTCAGAGTCCCTGGACTTTGGGTTATATTAGGGCCTGCCTGTCCCCAGGACATTTCCAGGACCTGGCTCCTCCAACGGCATTTCAGTCACCCTCTGTTGTTTACCCTGCATCTCCTTCTTTAAGACATTTCCAGAATCCCCTGGACTGAAAAGCACCCACTGCACTCAGGCACACAGCACCTGCTTGTGTGTAGGCTTCTCTGGGAAGTAGTCTGGATTAATGCACTGACCTGTGTGCTAGTGACAGTGGGAGTGAGTGTGCTCATTCTTTTTTAACCAGCTGAGTTATCTGGTTCTTTTTCCCAAAGAGGATGAGAATAACAAACAGACTGCTGTTTGGACGTATGGTGTAAACAAAAGAGAGGAACATGAAAGCAATAAGCTGCAGTTAGCTTGGAGATTCTCCCTTGTTTGCCTTTCATTGGTCAAGCATATTTTTTTTTTAGTTTTTTTAATGTTTATTTATTTTTGAGAGAGAGAGAGAGCGAGTGAGAGCATAAGCAGGGGAGGAGCAGAGAGAGAGAGAGAGGGAGACACAGAATCCAAAGCAGGCTCCAGGCTCTGAGCCGTCAGCACAGAGCCTGACACGAGACTCAAACTCATGAACTGTGAGATCATGACCCAAGCTGAAGTCGGAAGCTTAACAGACTAAGTCACCCAGGTGCTCCGAGCATATTTTCTATTAAGCTTTTGTGGGCCAGCCTTCCCAGTAGCCAGAGCTATCACCTGTGTTGCCTTTTTTCCCCATTCAGGTACTCTTCCAAACTTCACTGACTTTGTCTTTAGGGTCTTTGTTCCCTCTACTGAGGAGGGGGGTTAGAACAAACATTGCCAATAAAAATATTTAGTTCAAAATCACTTCTGCATTTTCTTAGATGCAAGCGTTTTAGCAGCAGCTCAATGTAACCCATGTGATTTGGAAAAGGACACTATGAAGGACAGGTGGTGAGGCATGTTGCCTGGGCAGAGGGCTGCTGTAGGTTAGGCAGGCTGTTGTCTACCTGCCAGTGATCAGGAAGCCTACAGCCAGAGAATCAACTGTGTGAATACAGGCCCACCAGGGCTCCCCACAGCTGCCCTGCTGGTCACTCAAAGGTGACAGGACCTCTTCTCCTTTCATGTAGTTGAAAGTAAACTGTTATCTGGGGCTCCCAAGTCTGACCCCATCACTTTGGACAGATCTGAGAACTGATCTTCTCTCTAATTTCTCGTTTTAGACTTATAAGAACATTTTTAATTGCTTGCACAATCAGTTTTAGGCCACTAACTACAAAAGTAACTTTTGCATTCATTAGTTGTATATTCTGTACACAAACTTGTACTGTAATTTATAGATGTGGGGAAGTAACAGCCATTATGTTATAATGTGTCAGGGAGCTGAGGCTAAGACACAAGCTCTGGATTCTACTGATGTCCTGTCCTTACTGTAACCTGAGGCAATCTGTTCTTTGTAGCAGCTCCACCAGCACAAACCAAAAGATAGGTCTGTAGTACCTGAGGATTTCTCTGTAATCAAAATTTCAAAGCTGTTTCTAAATGCTTCTAAATTTTCAGATGAATAAGGAAATATTTAGTTGCCCATATAAGCTATTTGGTTGCGTGTAAATGGAAGGAAGCTCACGTCCCCGGCATTCTCAATTTACGTTAAAAAAATTAGTTGCGCCAAAAAATAATAAAAATAAATAGATAGATAGTTGTGTCAAAGCAATATGTTTACATAGACACCAGTGATAGTCCATTTCAAAGTGTGTATTTGGTGTATGAACTTGAAACATTCCTTGGGTGTTTATCTCTTGTGCTTGCCCATGTCAAGTTCTTCCCCATTTCTCATTCTACTAGAGTTTGAATAATTCAGTACTCCTTTCCACTGGGTTTTGTCAACAATCACTAGGTCAGATTCTGTTCATCTCTCTGGTGATCTCATGTGAAAGCCCATATAACACTTTCCCCTCCTTGACCTTCATTCTGGAAGTGGTCCACACTCATTAACTACTGGCATATCCTCCTGTAGCATTCATAAAGCACTGGGCCCAGCCACGGACAAGCATTTAATTACAGACCAGCCATCTGTTTAATATAAACTGCATCTGCCAGCAGCCTCTTGGCAGTCTCAGGAATGATTTTTCTAAAGGAAGATGAGAATTGTTCATCGAATGGGCAACAGGGAAAAGACCTTCTTGAGTCTTTCCCACTTTGACACCCTTAGGTCTTCTCAGGTCACATCTATGTTTGAAAAATAACATCAGTGTTACGTGACTTTACCATTCAGAAAGAGTTAAATATTCCTCGGAAATTTAAGCCAGTCTGGTATGGATTATCCAGGCTTTTTTTTTTTTTTTTTTTTTTTTTTTTTTTTTTTTTTTTTTTTTTAGTAGCTTAGGCTTCAAAGACAAGAAGCTAAACAAATGACATAAGGGACAAGAACTGACCAAATGTGGGTATGATTTCCCATGTAGTAATCTGCCTATGGTTTCATAGTCTGGAATCAACATTGTATTGGTAAGGTAGAAAAAAATACTAAAGTACAGGACAGTGGAGGTTGACCATTCTTTTTTTTTTTTTTTAATATGAAATTTATTGACAAATTGGTTTCCATACAACACCCAGTGCTCATCCCAAAAGGTGCCCTCCTCGATACCCATCACCCACCCTCTCCTCCCTCCCACCCCCCATCAACCCTCAGTTTGTTCTCAGTTTTTAAGAGTCTCTTATGCTTTGGCTCTCTCCCACTCTAACCTGTTTTTTTTTTTTTTCCTTCCCCTCCCCCATGGGTTCCTGTTAATTTCTCAGGGTCCACATAAGAGTGAAACCATATGGTATCTGTCTTTCTCTGTATGACTTATTTCACTTAGCATCACACTCTCCAGTTCCATCCACGTTGCTACAAAAGGCCATATTTCATTCTTTCTCATTGCCACGTAGTACTCCATTGTGTATATAAACCACAATTTCTTTATCCATTCATCAGTTGATGGACATTTAGGCTCTTTCCATAATTTGGCTATTGTTGAGTGTGGAGGTTCCTCAAAAAATTAAAAATAGACCTACCCTATGACCCAGCAATAGCACTGCTAGGAATTTATCCAAGGGATACAGGAGTATTGACCATTCTTTTTTAATGACACTTGGCAAGTCAATGCTTACCTACTCCAAGAATCCTTTAGTAGAGTTGCCATGCCATAGCTCTCATGGAGACAGTGACTGAAGCCACTGTGTTAAGAGCCATTCAGCTGCAGGGTACAGCCACAACTGACTGGATCAAGAATGAGCACCAAAGCTAGAAGCTCCAGCCTGACTGGCACTTTATAATTTGGTTGGTATAGAAGCCCTAATCGGCTGCTGCCCAAATTAACACTCTACTTTTTTCATTCTAAGGTGCTCATTTCCCTTATAACGTTTTACATATCTGAAACTAAGATGTCACACAATCCATATGTATATTTAGTGTGTTGTATTTCCTCCTTTCCCTACTAAGTCTTATTAAAATTACATAATGTGTAATTATATATTATATATGTAATTATATAATTTAAAACACACATATGATATATAATAATAGAATCAATGACATCTTGGAACCACAGTGATATAGTTACTAGGAGTGGGAACTGAAACCTAAAGGCCATTGAGATAGGACCACAATAAAGAACAAGCCAAAGATAAATCACGAAGCAGAAGGTATGAGTGAACAGAGGAAGGGGCTAACATAGAAAAACAAATGAAATCAATTTGCAGAGGGACACTGGCCACATGAGTCTTGGAAAAAACAGAGAATAATAGCCAGTCTTCAAGTCCTTGCAACTAATTTCTGGTCTTTGAGGCTCCTCTGGTGAATTTTTGAAACACATAGCCTGACAAGAACTGAGGAGAAGGTACATTTAATTAAGTCTCTTTTGTTTCTTAGCAAGATTCTGAGACACATATTCTCAAGGATAGATTCCTATGCTCAGCCTAGCCTCTTGTTCTAAAAATGATTGGAAGCTTGTGGTTCTATTAGTATTGTTGATTGATAAAAAGAGCATAAAGCTGAAGTTCATACTCCGATTCAGTCCCAGAAACTGAACATTTAAGAACAATCCTCTCTTCTGTGGTTGGCCAATGTTAGGGTAGAAGATGGACTTTGGGGTATATTAATGTATGTGATGACAGAATCTTTTGGCCTAAATAAGCTCTGTGATTGATAGTTCCCTTCCTATGATGGAACTCTGTGGCTAAGTCAGTGAGGTAATTGAAGTTGAATCACACAGTGATGTTCACAAGTTACTTTAGACAATGGCCTGAATTGACTTTCTCTAATTATTCTATTGCAGCACCAGGTTAATTGCCTTGCAACACATACCACATTTTGTTCTTTTGCCTTGCAACACATACCACATTTTGTTCTTATCTTATTTGTCTACTTGGATATTGTCCCTCTGATTAAAATATCTGTCTTGTTCACCATTATATTTCCAGAATTAAAGTGGTACATCATGGATATTGAATGTATATTTGTTAGATATGGAAATGAACAGAAATAAGTGTAAGTGGTTTATTGAACATTGGTAAGAACAAGTAAAAAGTAATTTTATGGATTAAACACAGTAACCACTATGTTAACTAAATAATGACTATTGCGATTTCTCATTACTGCCTGTTTCAACTACCCTCTCTACTTGTTCTCACTACCTTAGATGAAACCTTGGACAGTTTCCTTAAATGTTCTGGTAACTCCTGTTTTGGCAGATGTTTGAGGCTGTCTCTCTCATTGATGTATTTGTGGATTTTATAAAACCCCACCTCATCACTGGGACTCTCTAGCCATAGTTCCCTTGATGAAAGCAATGCCTCTAGAGCGGTCACTTATAACCTGCTCTCCATTCCTAGTTCCTGATCATTCTCTTCTCTGTTGGGGTCACTTAACCATCCAAACTACATGACCAATATGTGCTTTTTTTCTCAGAGTTCACATCTGGACCATGGAGAATATCAAACTAGAAGGGCAGGCTGTTCCCACGGGCAGCCGCTTCTACTCTCTTTAAGAGTAGCCATAGCCCCAGCCCCTCACAATTAGAAATTCCCAAGTTAATGTTGGATACAGTTCCTACACCCTCAAACTCCAAGGGATACATACCAAGTTTTGGTTGGTACATACATGGTTCTCTTCAGGCTTCTCTTCAGTTGACTTGAGATGAGAGAAAGAACTCTTCTTCCCATCCCCACAAAAGGGATCCACATCACAGCACACCATAAACGTTTCCTTGGCGTTCTCCTTTACTGATCTCTTCAACTTCTCCCATGTAGCCAAAAGATGGGCGATGGGCTAATGTGGGTAGAATTGATTTTACAATCTCTTAGCTTGGTCTGCATAGATGGTCTATTACCTGACTCTCGAACATGGGAAAGGGAGGGGTATCTAGCGCATCTTTTATTACTTGTGGTCTTTGTGTCATTTAAAAAGCTCAAAAACCCGGAGTCCCATGTCAACATCCTGTTAATAAGTATGGATGAAAGTGGCAACTCCTATAAAGTCTTTTTATACAGAAAGCTACAGTCAGTAAGAGCCTAATTAATAAGGCACTATCAAAGCCTTATTTGTTAAATTAAGAACTTTTCTCTATTTCAAGTTCCAAACATAGGAAGGATCATGATTTAAGAAGGGTGAGAAGCTAAGGTAGAGTAGAATTTGAGTATTTCTCTGCAACTAAGATTAGTAAAAGTGAACCCAATTTAAAGGATAAGGTCTGTACCCCTGGTTTATAAACATGTGGCTGGTAGAAACTGGGAAAACCTAATTTAAATATCATGAGCAAAGGCTGCTGTAATTTATTGGTGGTGACCATTCATATTATACCATTCTTCACTGTTAGTCTTTACCAATTATTTTTCTAAAAGCTTGCTGCCTACCTGTCTTTTCTTAGGTGAGAGAGTGAATGCTAACTGGGTAATACTTTTTCCTTTTAAATTAATAAGTTAAAGATGAGGCTTTTAATATTCAACTCTCTTTGGGCTTAACCAATTACATTTTAGTTAAGTTTAGTTAAGATAAATTGACTCTAAAAAAAAAAAGATAAATTGACTCTGACTTAGCCGAAAGAATATACAGAGTGTGGTACAGATATATGACTAATATTTGGAATTGTTGGGTCTGAATTGGGTTTTGGTTCATTGTGCTTGAAGTACCTACAAGAAGGTTTGTGCACAGACACTTGGGAGGTCAATGAGAGAGAGAGAACACTGAGAGAGGTATATTCTGGTGCCTCACCTTCCTGGGAATGGGAAAACACTTCAATATGGACCATCATGAGGACTGAAAGGAGCACAGAGCTCTGTTGGTGGTTTGAGAAGTGGGAAGCAACCCCTAAAGTTAGCCAGTATTCTTCTGCAGGTGTGTTGCTGGTAGACAGAGCAAGAGCTCAGTGGATGCAGCAATTGCCCGCGTAGCTGGGAGATCATGAGCAGAAGCCCAGCAGAAACAGCAGCATGTGGAGAGCCTGCTTGAACATGTGTAAGCCAAGAAATACCTTGGTAGGGACCAAGTTCTTACAATTAAATGAGTGAAGGCAACAAGTCTGCAGAATACGAGTCACAATGCCAAGGTGAATTATTTGTGCCTACAGGCTGGTGGACAAAAGAGCATTTGGGTTGCATAAAGCTCTAGATCCACAGCACTGAAGACCAGACCCTAACAAGGTATCTTGCCAACAACTTGGTACATCCCTGCTAAAAAAAAAAAAAAAAAAATTAAAAAAATTAAAAAAAAAAAAGTCTATTGACTTCAGTCTGATCTTAGCAAGGTCAAGTTTGAGGGAACATTGGATTATGTTTTTAAAGCCATTTTCCATTCTTGAAAATCCTAGATAAAGCTATTTTCTGATAATTAATATTTGTAATTTAATAGAAGATTCAAAAAACCAAAAAGCCCTCAAAAAACTAGAGCTATAGCAGTGAAATGAAAGCATCTCAGCACCTCTCCTGCGAGACCAACATACAAGAAACTCCCTATTAGGGGAGCCAGGAGGAAGGAGGAACTTTGGGAAGAAGTCCAGGGCTGTCTCTGGATTAAGTAAAATGGGCTTCAGTGGGTTCCCAGCATAGAGGTGCTAAAAGCCACAAAACTGAGTCATGCTTTTGTACATCATCAAAGATAAACTGTTAGAAAATGAATCAAAATTCTTAAGCCACTGAGGTAAAAGAGCAGTTTCTGAGATAATACTGTGTCTAGGCAAGCTTTTGGGTTTTGGATAGGTTCCATCCATTTCAGCCTGCTTTAGGTGGCAGACTACACAACTGTCAGCTGAGAGTGGCACAGGAAGGGACAGCCTAGAATGGGCTATGTGCTGTGGGAAGAGGTTCCTTCTTCCAGTTTGATTGGTATGAGTGGCAAATGGTAAGCAACAGAGACACATCTCATTGCCCCCTTTCTTCTGACAGCCTGCTTTCCAACAGGGTTTTAAGCCAGCAGATGCCGTGGGCATTGCCTAATTATCAGTTTGATCAGAGTCCTGTCTTAACGAGTCTGTTAAACTCTTCTGCTGCCAGGTTTTCAAAGATAATTTTTTTTTAATTGTAATATACAACAATTTTAAAGAGATATAATTCACATGCCATACAATTTATCCATTTACAATTCGGTACGTTTTAGTACATTCATAGAGTTGTGAAGCCATTGCCACAATCAATTTAGAGCACTTACATCACTCCAGAGAGAAACCCCATACCTATTAACAGTCAATTTCCATTGCTCCTAAGCCCCTGGCAACCACTAGTCTACTTTCTGTCCTTATGAACTTGACTATTTGACATTTCATTAAAATGGAATCATACAGTGAGTGATATCATTCAAAACATGGTGCTATCTGTGACTTGTTTCTTTCACTAGCATGATGTCTTCAGCGTTCATCCACATAGGTAACAGAACTTCATTCTTTTTAATGCTTAACTAACCCATTGTGTGGATAATATCACATATTGCTTATCCATTCACCAATTGATGGACACAGATTATTTCCACTTTTTTGGGTGTTAAGAATAATGCTGCTGTGGGCATTTGCTTACAAGTGTTTTATGTGGACGTTTGTTTTCATTTCTCTTGGCTATACTCCTAGGGGTGGAATTGCTAGGTCATCTGGTGGTTTATGTTTAAGCTTTTGAAGAACTGCTGGACAGTTTTCCAAAGCAACTGCACCATTTTAAATTTCTACCAGAAGTATATGAGGGTTATGATTTCTTCACATCATGACTAACACCTATTATTATCTGTCTTTTTTATTATAGTTATCTTAATGAATGTGAAGTGGTATCTTACACAGTTGTTATTTGCATTTCTGAAGGCTAATGATGTCAAGCATCTTTCCATGTACTTATTGGCCACTTGTATTTCTTTGGAAACTGTCTCTTCATATCCTTCCAAAGATACTCTTAAGTCCATGAAAATGTTTATACAGGTTTTGAACCTTGTGCCTGATCATGGCAGAACCATACCATGAAATTCATGCCAGGAACAGGACCTATGAATTATTGGGGCCTACAGCACAGCTAAAATGAGATGGACAAAAGAATGTGGTCACGAAACTGAGGAAACAGAAGCTGAGGAATAGCTTCTAAAACACTGCGATTTTTGTGTCTATAGTGAGATCATGGCCCCCAGTTGTTCAAACACTAATCTGGATGTTACTGTGGAGGCATTTTGTATTGTGACTAACATCTACAGTTGTCTCAAGGAGATATAAAAGGAGGTTATCTTAGAGAATCTGGGCTGGTATAACTCAATCAGGTGAAAGGTTTTAAAAGTAGAACTGATGTTTCCCTGAAGAAGAAATTCCCCCTAGGGACTGTAGCTTTGACTCACGAAGGTATCCAGCCTGCCCTGCCTGATAGCCTACCCTACGGATTTTGGACTTGCCTAGCCAGGCCCCACAATCACAAAAAGTGTAAGCTGGAATCATGTAATATGTAAACCAATTCCTTGATATAGAGATATAGATAGAAATGTTTTTGCTAAAGCTGTGACTGATATAAACACCAAGGAGTTTCTGAGATATCCAAAAGAGTTTCTTGTTCTCCTTGTTTCAGGAAGATATAGGAAGTATGAATGGTGGAAAATACTGTTTGTAAGCAGGTCTCATTCTAAGAAAAATTGTGAATTTGGTCACACCTCTCTTTGATGTCCTTCCCTTTCAGATCACAGGTCTTTATCTGCCATATTTCTATCTCCTGCTCCCTTATCATTCAGTAATGGCAGTGAGTATCATATTATAAGGCCTCTATTATTTCTTTCAGGCATGTCTCAGCCTCATTTCCAGGGTTAGAATATTTCCTGTATTCTGAAACAACTTGCCTTCCATCTGCCTAAAAACAACTCTGTTTCATAGAAATTCTTCCTAATATTGAGGTGAAATCTTCTTCTGCTGTGTTAAACCTATAGCTCATAACTTAGAGTCATAACTTCTTAATGTGTGATGGCATACATACTATTATGGGTGGATTCAAGAAGATTATGTGACTCTACAAATGTTAAGACTTAAAAATTTGCTCCTAATCATTCTCTTATTAGAGATGTGTTTCAGAATAGCTCTTTTTAAAACTGAAGCTTACTGAAGACAATGGGGTGTGATGGTAGATGGGGTTGAACCTCTATGATCCAGCTTGGAAGTAGTAGAGGATGACACAAAGCCTGGGTGACTTTGACCGGTTCTTAATTAGGCACTCATTAATCCTTTAATATCTTCAAAGTCATGTTCCAGAGATCTTGGCTTTGGCAAAGTATGATGCATCCTTAAATTTTCAGCCCACATGGCTTTGAAAGGAAACTCTTTTGGGGGTGAAGGGATGTTTCTGATCCCCTTACACTTACCTCATCAAAGTGTGTTTTCACTCTGCTTATTTGATGTCTGAGAGGCCTCATTAGGAGCTCATTTTATTATCCCTGTTAAAAGAGTTTCTTTCCTGTGGAGACTGGAAGTTACATTTTGCAGCATGTATACTTCTAAGGTCTCTCCAGAACCTAGACAGATTTGGAGTTCTAGTCTCCAAGGCTCCACATACAGACAAAACTCCCCAAGTTGCTCCCCAGTGCTCTTGGGAAATCAGTTCACACCTGGGGTTTGGACTCTTGGCATGCTCACTTTATAGGCTCTTCTTTTCATGAAGTCAGGAGAGTGATTCCACGTGTGGCATTTATAATGTGTGCTTTTGGTAACCTTGAATTCTCTGTCACCTTTTAAAGGGCTCTAAAAAAAGACTGTAGTCTAATAGGTCATTGGACCAGCTCAATAACTTCCTGGCAGGCTTGGCTCCTTCTTCAGAAAAGAGAAGTGTTGGGAAACCAGAGCCATTGAAGTATTCATGCCTTTTCACTTAAAAATGGGGAAAATGAGCCCTCGCCAACTTCTTAGGATCTAGGATCAAAGTGGTTAGCAATGCCATGGATTCTTCTTTATTCTGCTTTTTTAGATCTGGTTGCTATATCCTTCGTACCCACCTTGGAACCTAAAAGGGGCTGGGTCATCTTAAGCACCCCCTTGCATCTCTATTCACTTCTTGGGCCTTTTCCCTAGAATCTTTCTTGGAGATTTTCCTCATCTTATGCACAGCGCCACTCCCTGGCACATCAGAGTCCTTAGCTGAATGGCATAAAAGGAGTCTTTCCTTTCAGAAGCTGTGGAATGAGTAAATTTTCTGGCTCATACTTAATAGAAATAGAAAACAATTCTAGGTTTCATACCAGAGCATTCAGAGTGTTAGCAAATAGGAAATGTCGTACAACTGCAGAAACATGGTCATCATGGGCAGTAGGGAAGCCAGGGGACCAAAGTATTCACCTCTAGAGCATCTCTCTTTTCAAAGTCTTCAAGTCAGCTTCCAAGGGCTATCAGTTATTTCTTCGACTCCTGCCTGATTGTACATTTTTGATTATTGTCATAGAAAAGTGTATTACAGGAGATAGGGGGATTAAAGGTTGGTATCTATTAGATTATTGTTTCCTACCCTTTGTCAAACCTTGGTATTATGACTCAAGCGAAGAGCAAAATAAACTCCCAACAGAACAGCACTTCAGCATTGAGAACTAAAGTTTATCCTTCCATCTTGACTCATCCTGTGTCCCACATATTTTGCTTCATTTCCTGGCAGAACACAAAATTGTCCTGAACTGGAATATTTCATTGTGAGTGGGTCAGAATTCTCTGCACAAATAAATTTCTCAAATCTTATTTTGTGCCTTCACAGGGTATGATCATTTATGAGCAAATCAAGTAACACTTTTGTTATCTTCAACTAACAGAAATGGTCACATCTACATAAGGTGATACATGTAATCAATCCAATTTTTCAACTCTTCCTCCAATTTTTCTCAGATTTATTTGTCTCCCACTATAAAAGTATCTAAAACTATGATTTAAAAAATTCCTCTATGAGTTCATGAATTTATATAAACTGTATGTGTTTATTTGTGTCTGGGGATCTCCTTCATATCTGGACTACCATTTGGGCAGAGTCTTTACATATGCCTACAAACAGTCTAAAAAAGCAATGGGTACTCAAAATGTATTTGTTGAATGGATACACATTCTCTTATGATTTTATATATCAACAAGGAGCTGGCATTATAGGAGATACTTATTAATCTCAGGGTAGTTGCTTGTATGAGTCAGTTAGAAAACATTTATTAGATGTCCCTTACGTATTCAGAGAAGAAAAATAAACAGAAATGAAAGCTTTATATATTGAGAGTGTTATTATTTTTAGAGCTAATTTTCTATGTTCTCTTGTCCCAGAAATCTAAGTCCCTGTTTCTTTGCACCATGCTGTGTCCAGACTTTCTTTTGATGAAAACAATAACAACAGCCAAGTATTTGTAGTCTGCTCAGTCACGATTGATGCCTACACTGAGTCTTCCCCACCCACTCCCAGTGGTTAAAAATAATTAGAACTCAAGGTATTGGCAACAACCTGGGTTTTGCTAGCCAATGACTTTTCCCACATGATCCAATGGAAAAAGAATTTTCGGCATGAGAACAAAATACTCAAGTACAGTAAAAATGGCATCCTGATATGAGTTCTGCTTTTATTTCTCTGATATTATGAGGATTTAAACAATTTAATAATTTTATAAAACTGAGGGAAATTGTCAAAATCTCCTCATGATTTAAAGAGTGTAATCACTTGAATTTTCTGGCTTAAAGTAGAGAGATGTTTAAGATCAGTTTCTTTATTTGTAAAGTGGGAATTATGATAGATGAAGCAGAATTCCGTACATGGTTAGAAACTGTGCATCCTAGATTCCAGTAAAAAATGTGGTACAGATCATTGGTAGGGAGAATGAATGGAAGGATGAGAAAAGAACTGACATGATATTAGATGAAAAGCTTCAAGAAAGTGGTACCTGAGAGTCCATGAAGAGTGGTGAGATGTGACACAAACAGATTAGGGATAAACATCCCCAAACCATAAATAATAATTACCCATAAAAGTAGAAGTGTTGAACTTAACTTACAGAAGAGTCCCTTACCAGGGGCAAAATTGTTGCTATGAAACACTTCATATCTGGGTAGCTGAAAATAACTATCTTCCTATTAGTTCCCTTGGAGTATATCAAATATTCCCCCCAGAATTCTATCAGACCAAAGTCTGTTGGATGTTTCCTTTGAGACCAACTGGATTGATTTGTAGCTGGTACTTACTAGAAAATCAAGGATGAGAATGACTAAGTTGGCTAATTGACCAGACTACATCCATGAAGGTCCTAATGTTTATAGTATGAAGGAGAACTATTGGCCTACTCATTACATAGATAATCAGCATGTGGTCTTAAAAAGTAGAAGACCCAGCTCTTTTCCAGGCAGAACAAAAATTGAAAGGAAAATGAAGCAAAATTCCTTTTTTGCTTCATTCCCATTGTGTGTTCTCCTTGTTGAAAGCTATGTCCATCTAATATCCCTTGGCCCATTTGTGGAAATATTTACTAGGTTTATTCACTGGGGAATTAACCCATTTCAACCTTACCAACTTCTCTTGGTACTTTAACATGTATTCCTTGAGTCTATCTTATATAAAATGCAAATTATGTGATAACTGCTTTGTTCATAACTTAAATCCTAAGAATCTTGTTATAATGTTATTCAAGCAAAAGGACTCTGTATAAAGTACAAATAAGTAAAATAGAATCATATGGTTTCTTGAGAGGAGTCCAAAGCAATATCATACTTTTAACAATACCCATATTTAAAGGACATGCATCTAACAGAGTCTTTTTGACAAGTTTTCTTCCAAATAAAGCTTTTTTACAAGATAACCAATGGCAAACAACTGGATGTTTTGGTCAGTTTTATCCAACAAATTGAAATTTTGCTCCTTTTGAGGCTTAATTAGGAAGTAAAGCATGAAATCAGATGCAAAAACCTTCAGTACTGCTATTTGGGGACCTGAGTTAAACCATAAAAGACAATTCCTAAGTCTCTTTCTCAACTGATACTAACTGGCTTTGATTTCCCATGGTTCATGGATGAAGCAATTTACCATACTAAGGAATAGTTTGAGTGTCCCATACATCTGCCTGTTTCATTTGAAATCATGAGGTAGGATCCTGACTCATCTGAACATTGTCCAGGACACGGGGAAGATAGTTTCCTTTTATTTATTTTTTTAGACTTCTTCTGTAACCAAAAGTACTCCAGGGACAACACCTCCATTCATGGACTCAGCAACTGCATTAGGCCATACCAGCCTGGCACTTTGGTTGAGCCAGTCAACATCACTGGTGTCAAGGTAACAAAATTATCTGCCAGATTGCTGTTAAACCCATTAGTTTATTGAATTCCAATGCCAAGTTTGTTCTTTTTATTTTGTCCAGAATATCACAAACTAATTATGTAAGTTCTGTTTCTTTAAGGCCTTCTTCAGGTCTTATCTCTTCTTAGTATTCACCCCAGTCACAACAACTTTGATGCTGCCTTTGAAATCATTACATTTTTAAAAATCCATTGACACAGACACATATTTGTTAAATTTTTAATGTATATGCTTTATTTCTCATGATTTCTAAAATAATCATTGGCTATAAATTGAGCACTCTCCCTGTCTCATGGACTTGATTATCTAGTGAGATTTTTTGGTGAAAACTACCAATAGTAAGTGATGTAACTGCTTCTGTAGGGAGCGATGGTGACCCAGCAGAGGGGCATGTAAAACAGATTGGTGACTCAGAAGCCTTGTGGGAGATATCAAGAGTCTCTCTGTGAGCCAAATAAATACGGTAAGGAGGAAGGGTATTTCAAAGAGAAAAGAATAGACAGAGACATGGGAATATTTGAAAGTATGGCATATACTTCTGACAATGGCAGGTTTTTCAGTGTGACTGAAGTTCCTATTGGGAGCTTGGAGAAATAATGGGACATGAAGATAGTCAAGCCATTCTAAGGAGACTATACTTTTTGGCACTTGAGAACTCTCAAAAGATTCTAAGCAGAGGAGTGATGCTATCATATTTGGATGTTAGAGATATGGTAACTGAAGTACTGTGGGATGGTTTGGAGGGCAGTGAGGTCAACAGAAAACTACCCTAAGCAGATGACACTAAAAGGTGATTAGGACCTCATCTAGAAAAATAGTTAATTCAATGGAATGGTTTACTAAAACACTGGCCGTTGGGGGTAGGACATGAGACTTCTTAGATGACTCACGATTTCTGACGTTTGTCATTGGATCAAATATGGTGCATGAAAATAAATAGGGAATAAGGGATGAGGAAGGAGTAGGAGGAGAGATGAAGGAGAAGAACAAAGTCTGGGAAGGGGGTATAGAAAATAGAAAAATGTTCTGACAACAATTATTTGGTTTTTGTTTTTGTTTTTTTTGTTTCTGTTTTTTTTTTATATATATATCAAGTAGGATACTGAAAGTAAATCTCAAGAGAGAAGTCTGACTGGAGCTTTATGTTTGTGAGTTATTACCAGAGAGATAATTAAAACAGTGAAACTGAATAAAATTCCAAGGCAATGTAAAATGAGAAAGTGGCCAAGGACAGAATTCTGGGGAATGCCATAATTTAAGCTGAGGACAGAGGAAAAGGATGGCAGAAGAGAATGAAGGATAGTTGCAGAGGCAGGTGGAAAGTTGGATGAGAGCAGGGTCCGAAACTCCAGAGGTGGGAGCTAGATGATTGTGTTAGTTTCCTAGGGTTGACATAACAAATTAATGCAAAGGTAAGATAACAGAAATGTATTCTTTAATAAGAGCTGAAGACTAGAAGTATGAAATCCAAGGATGGTCAGTGCCATGCTTCCTCTGCAGGCTCTAGGGAAGAATACTGTTTTGCTTCTTCCTAACTTCTAGTGGCTCTTGAAAATCCTTGGTGTTTTTTGTAACTGCGTTACTGCAATCTCTGCCTCTGTCTTTTTATGATCTTCTTCCCTTTGTGTGTTTCTAGGTCATCTCTTTTTCTTATAAAGGACACCAGTCATTAGATTTAGAGCCCACACTAACCCAGTATAATCTCATCCTTAATTAATTATATCTTCAAAGACTCTGTTTCCAAATAAGGTCACATTGTAAGGTTCCAGGTGGACATGGATTTGGTGTGGGGTGGGGGCGGTACCATTCAACCCATTACAGTGCTCAAGGATTATATATCATATCACCTTCACATATCTATAAGATCCTTTACATCCTCAACAGAAATAATAGCTTTTCTCTGGGAATTTCTCAGCTCTATCAAGGAGAAGATCAATTTATGAAAGAGACAGAGGAACGGAGTGGGGCGAGAGGGGGAGAGAGACAGAAAAGGGCCCTAGAAGGAGAGAGGAAGCAGAGTCAGTGTTTATCCTTTATTAGTTTTCTTCCCTAAGACACATTTAATTGCCCCCTCTTTCTGTGGAGCAGGGGCTACCTCTCTTGCCTGCTTTAAGAGTGAAATTTGTTACCACACGTGTAGTGCTTTAGGAGCAGCACAATCAGATGTTATTATCTATCATCACTCTAGCAGGATTTGGCTTGTCACAGCACCACTGCTTGAGAACACACAGGACCAAAGAGATTAGTTACTCGGGGTAATTAAGTTTAGATAAATCTGAGCTGCGTGGTTCCGTGTGAAGAATAAAGACTAGAGAAAACCAGAATCTACAAGAGGAAGGTGGAATATTCTGCTGGCTGCTCAACTAAATGTTCAGTCAGACCTGATGTTGTGATTTCTCTTGATGACAGGTGAGGCTATATGAACATGGGATGGTTACCTAAACATGTAGGGAACATGTTAGTGTTACTTGAAACAGTCCCTGAACCTCCACGGTGTTTACATAGGCAAAATAGCAGTCTAAAAGCAGCGAGTAATATTTGAAATATTATATCTCATACCAGCTTCCAGTTGGCTGTTAAACTCCAGGATTCGTGCATACATAGAAATAGAGATAAGGAGGGAATTATTGGGACTCTGGATCAAAATGGCTCCAGTCCTGAAGGTATATGATTTAGTTACTGGTGCTAACTAGACTGATGTTTGCTGACATCCATCTTATAATACAGAATTGTGTCCATTATAGTGTCATTTATATTTAATGAATAAAGGAGTCAGCTTTTTAAATTAATCACAGAAGATCATGATCATGGTAGCTCCCACTTATGATTCAGAAATCCCCAGGGTTTTTCATCATCAGGAAAATGCAAATTAAAACCACAATGAGATACCACCTCACACCTGTCAGAATGGCTAACATTAACAACTCAGTAAACAACAGATGTTGGTGAGGATGTGGAGAAATGGGAACTCTCTTGCGCTGCTGGTGGGAATGCAAACTGGTGTAGCCACTCTGGAAAACAGTATGGAGTTTCCTCAAGAAAATTAAAAATAGAACTACCCTGTGACCTAGCAGTTGCACTACTAGGTATTTATCCAAAGGATACAAAAATGCTGAATCAAAGGGGCACATGCACCTAATTTTTATAGCAGCATTAACAATAATAGCCAAATTATGGAAAAAGCACAAATGTCTATCAACTGACGAATGGATAAAGAAGATGTGGTGCGTAAATGCAATGGAATATTAGTGATCAAAAAGGATAAAATCTTGCCACTTGCAACAATTTGGATGGAACTAGCATGTACTATGCTAAACAAAATGGAGAAAGATGAATAACATATGATTTCACTTGTGGAATTTAAGAAACAAAACAGATGAACATAGGGAAAAGGAGGAAAATATAAGATAAAAAGAGAGAGGGAGGCAAGCCATAAGAGACTCTTAAATTCAGAGGACAAACTGAGGGTTGCTGGGGTGAATGAGTAGGGGGTTGGGCGAAATGGGTGATGGGCATTAAGGAGGGTACTTGTTGGGATGAGCACTGGGTGATGAATCACTAAATTCTACTCCTGGGACCATTACTATACTATATGTTAACTAACTTGGATTTAAATGAATGAGTGAGTGAGTGAATGAATGAATGAATGAATGAAAGAAAGAAATACCCGGAGTTTGGAAAGACATTCCAGGAGACTTGCAATTTTGACAGTGGCATATTTTTTTTTCAGTTTTTAAATCAGTAAGTAAAATAATTATTGTAGCATTTTTTCTTTTACTAATATAGCTTCAGAAGTCCTGAATGTATATTGAGTATGGGCAGTGATCAGAGGCGATCAGGAAGGAGGGTTCCTGACTTGGTCACAACTGAAATTGTCACTTTCCTCAGCGTGTTAGGCCTTGATGATTTTTTTTTTAACGTTTATTTATTTTTGAGACAGAAAGAGACACAGCATGAACGGGGAGGGGCAGAGAGAGAGGGAGACACAGAATCGGAAGCAGGCTCCAGGCTCTGAGCCATCAGCCCAGAGCCCGAAGCGGGGCTCGAACTCGCGGACCGTGAGATCGTGACCTGAGCTGAAGTCAGACGCTTAACCGACTGAGCCACCCAGGCGCCCCGGGCCTTGATGATTTTTAACATTTTGTTTCTTAGTCATAAAGCATTGGTTGAAGATAAGAAAGCAAATAGAATTCTGATGTTCAAAATAGTTAATGAATGACTGGGGTGCCTGAGTGGCTCATTCAGTTGAGTGTCTGACTCTTGATTTTGGCTCAGGTCATGATCCCAGGGTTTTGGGTTAGAGCCCCACATCAGGCTTCATGATGTGTGTGGATCCTGCTAAAGATTCTCTCACTCTGCCCCTCTCCCCTGCTTGCCCCTCTCTCTAAAGTAAAATTCAAAAAAAAATAGTTAATGAATTATGTAACTTGAAAGGACAATAATTATGAAATTCTGCCCCATATGAATATCACTGGCTTTGTAGTTTCATTCTTCAAATCAAAAATCCCTATATAGGACATCTGGAATTTCAAAATTAAGTGCTAAATAGAAAAAAACATATATTGTGGCAGTTATTTAAAATGGCTACTCATTTATTGGCAATAAACATTATCCATTCCTAAAATCCATTAGTTATGAATTAGTTATATCTATAAATGCCATCCTGAAACTTCTCTCATCTTAACATTCAAAAGATTTGTATGTATGTTGTATGTACACACACACACACACACACACACACACTAAGTGATTTCAAAATATAAAATTTAAATAATTCAAATAGAAAACATGAAAACACTTCCCTATTTTTGATACTTTAAATTTCAATTTATATTTAAGTATATATTCAGCCCAAATTCAGATACACCATTATATGTTATTTTTTAAAACATATGCTATCAAATTATATTTTATCTTACAAAATTGACTTAAAGTATGCATCACTTATTAAGTAAAAATTTGTCTTTATATATTGCAAAAAAGATTCATCATTATTATCCTCCCCATCTCACCTGTTTCTGAAAAAAAAATTTTGCACTGATGTTATATATATATATTCAATCCTTGTATACTATTTCTGTCACTAAGCAATTATTAAAATAAGCTTTATAATATAATTAATGGCCTACTGATAAAAATAAAATACACTCACTTAAAATCACATCATCATGCACCATACAAAAATAAAAAAATGATACTTCAATCATTTTCGTTCAGTCTCTTAGATTATATACTACTAGTAGAGGAAGTTTTGTGTCAAAAAAGGTTTCCAAACACAATTATAGATGAAGCATAGTATAGATACCTATCTAGATAGATAGATAGATAGATAGATAGATAGATAGATAGATAGATAGATAGATAGACATAGATAGTATAGACATAGTATATAGTATAGAGATATAGTATATAGTATAGATAGTATGAAGAGGCAAAACATAAAACATTTTATAGAGTAATAACAGTTGCCTGAAATGATAAGGAATATATTATTTGTCAACATCTATTCCTTCAAGCCGCATACATTGAACTGCTTTTCTGTTAGGTGATGCCAAAATGTCCAAACAACATATGAAACCTGACCATCCACTCAACATTTATGGACATCTGTAAGGCTCCTCTGTCAGTGACTATGTTAGGCTCTGGGATTATAATCTTGAAATAAGTGGGCAAGTTTCTAGCCTTCATCAGAGACAAACAATAAACAAATAAATCTACCAAAAATTTAAAATCATGAAGAGAACTACGAAGGAAGCTGAATCACAATAATATAAATAACAGTTTTAAGATTTTCAGCATTAGGGTTCACTTTAGACATATCATGGAAAGTTTTACTACACTTACAAATAACATGCTAATATTACCAATTTTGGCAATATAAGTACAAAACTACAGATAATGGGTTGTCAAATGTAAGAATGAGGAGAAGTGAAAAGAAATGAAGGGGACTGATATCCTCACCCAAAAAACCTGTGATTAATTAAAGGATATTATCTATAGCTGCCCTATTTAGTACAGTTACCAGTAGCCACAAGTGGCTGTTTAATTTTAAATGAATTAAAATTGAATATAGTTTTAAATTCTGTTGTTCCTCATTTGAACTTGCTGCCAGATTTCAAGTACTGTTTTCACTGTGGGTAGTTGGATACCATATTGAACAGAATAGATATGAACATTTCTCTTATCAAGAAGTTCTATTGGATAGTTCTGGCCCGTGGTGAGCAGATAATGAAGTGAGTATTTAAGAGTACTATTTGGGAGCATCTGGATGGCTCAGTTGGTTAATTGTCTGGCTCTTGACTTTGGCTCAGGTCACGATCTCATGATTGGTGAGTTCGAGCCTTGCGTCCAGCTCTGCATTGACAGCGTGGAGCATGCTTGGGATTCTCCCTCTCTCCCAGGAGTACGCTTGTGCGCGCGCGCGCTCTCTCTCTCTCTCTCTCTCTCTCTTTATCAAAATAAATAACTAAACTTAAAGAATACTGTCTGAAGTAGCAGAGGAGGTCATTGGTGGAACTGAGATCAGTAGTGTAATGAGAATGAGAGAACATGAGACAAGAAGGCAGCTAAACCTCCATCAGTCAGAGCAAGAAGGTCAATAGTAGAGTGATAATGCTTAACTGAGAATTTTATATTCCTATGAAGTGCTGTATTTAGAATCACTGAGATAACCAGTATAAGCTCTAAAAATAGAAAATATTCTTACAGCGTGGCACTGAGGAAGAGGAGAAGCATGGGTAGAAAATATTGGCTCTAATTGTGTATCTTTTGGTACTGTTTTATTTTTAATCTTTTGGACATATCACTTTGCTTTTAAAAGTGTTTTTAAGAAAATCGTTTTTGTTTCTTTTGAGGAAATGAATTGACAGGGTAAGAGTTTAGGTAGACAGAATACTTAATGGGGTTTTTGCAATAGTTCAGGGGAGAAATAATGGGTTTTCTCTGCAATTTGTAGACAATCAAGTGATCCAAGTCTTTTTAAAAAAGGTGGGAGTACAGCAGTGTAAAGGGAAGAAAGAATTAGAACAGAACGTTTATGGGGTGGAGATCCTTGATGTAGCCAAAAGCTGACACATACATTAAATTCAAGTTATTGGCCTACTTGTGTATGGTGGTTTTTGTTTGGTTGGTTTTTTGTTTTTTTTACCCTTGTCTAACAATGATTTGAGGGAAAGATATCTAATTCATCTCAGGGCCTAAAAATTAGCCCAGGGAACAATAAGGTGTTCAGAGGGAGTATTCGTCTGACACGTCTCTGCCCCTGACATACACACTTCCCTAGCTAATGAGACCAGAACATCAGAGACTGAGCTGGAGGGTGTGTAGCCTCATTAAAGAATTCTTGGAAAGGACAGGGAATGAAGTTAAGCCATTCTGTCTATATGCTTGAAGAATGAACAGTGATCCTTCCCATGCAGTGTTCCAGTTCCTTCAGAGATACGCTTAAATTAAGGAAAAACAGTGAATACTGTATTCTTATATTTATCATGTTAATGCTCCAATTGGCAGGCTCAAGAGGTAATAGGGTCTCCTAGAATGCACCTGTGAATAGAACTCCATGTCCTTGATACAAATATTAAACACACAAGTTACCAGATCACTTGTCCTGCCAACTATGAACTTACTGCTCTACTTATTTGCTATTTGTTTTTGTTTCCTTTTTCCCTTTAAAAAAATTTCCCCCAAATAGGTAGTTTGCAGACAAGTTGGGTAGTTTGCAGCCATTAAGGATGGCATATGAATAAAAAATAAATAAATGCTAGAATTTTTCTGTAAAAACCAAATGTTATGAACCTCTGACCAAATTTTCTTTAGTGAATTCGAAACATGTTTCCCCTCCAGTCCAAACCGGCTGCAATGGTATATAAAGTATCAAACCAAAACAATATAGGTGGAAACAGAAATAAGAAAGGCATCTGTGTGGACCAGGAACATAACCCAGACAGAAAGCTGTGAGTAAGGCTGAAGCCACAGATGTACGGGGCTCTGAGTCTGGAAACAAGTAGTGATCATAGGAATTAATCTCCTGCAAGGTAGAGAGGACTAAAATTGTCACCCAGGATAGGGGAGCACTGAGCTATAAGCTACTTAAAACCACCCAGGAAAAGGGACCTGGAAACATTTGCTCAATGTGATTCAAAATTACTATGGGCAGCTAATGGCTGATGCTGTGTCTCTTGTTGTTTCTTCTTTTGAATGGGAGAGTGACTTTGTTGGCAATTATCCTGTTTCATCATTGTATGTTGAGTGAGTGGGAGGCAGATAAGTTGTCTTTTTAGTTCTGGAGTTGCATCCCAATGTAACACAGATCATAAGATCCTGGATTTAGAGCTTGATGCCTTGATTGGATGAGTCTTTTGGGGTGTAATAGGGAAGGGTTGAATAAACTTTGTGTGTGGGAGAAATGTAATTATAACCAAGAGGGTGGCCTATGGTAGATTTCATTACTGTTCCTAATGTTTGACCCTTCCCTGGGTCCACACCCACTGTCATGAGACTTTGCCAGTTTTTCCCATTAGAGTCAGAGTACATTCCCCCATCTCACTGATTCTGAGCTTGGCCATGTGCCTTGGTGTGGCCACTAGAATGTTAGCAGATGTCACATGATTAGAGACTTGAACTGTTCTAGTCAGGTTGGGCTTGGTCCCTTTCATTTTTGCCATTGCTCTGGGTAGCCTACTGGTCCCAGAGTTATGTAACATGTGTGAGAAGCACACATGACCTGAACTCACAGTCTGGAACTAAACCTAGCTGAGCCCAGCTGAGGTTAGCCAAACTACAATCAATTCAAAGATGCATGATATGCAAATAATTGCTTTCTGTTCTAGTCCACTGATTTTGGAATTTTTTTTACAAGAAGTACCATTATTATGATACTTGAATAAAATATTCTCTCACTACACAGAAAAATTAATTCAAGACAGTTTAGAGATATAAATATGAAGTGAAAATACAAAGATTTTTTTAACAAAAAAAGTAAAATATTTTAAGAAATTTTTGAAGAATAAACCAGAAGGACCAAGTATAAAAATTATTAATTTTCCTACATTTAATTTTAAAACTCTTTTTTAACAAGGGGTGTTTGGGTGGCTCTGTCCATTAAGCGTTTGACTTCAACCAGCTCAGGTCATGATTTCACGGTTCCTAAAGTCGAGGACTTTCAATGGACTCTGTGTTGATAGTCCAACTTTCATTGGACTCTGTGTTGATAGCTCAGAGCCTGAAGCCTTCTTTGGATTCTGGGTCTCCCTCTCTCTCTGCCCCTCCCCTGCTTGTGCTCTATATCTCTTTCTCAAAATAAATAAACATTTAAAAAAATTAAAGCTCTGTTTAACAAAAGACATCAAATATCTGGATAAATTACAAAGCACACAGACTTGGAGAAGATATTTGAAATGGTTATTGATTATGCTCATCAAAATATTATTATCCAGAATATATATATAGGAACAACACAATAAGAAAAATCTACACAAATAGTAGAAAAATTAACAAAGGACCTGAATAGGGTATTCACAAAGAAGAAACCCAGATGGTTCCTAGACACATACAAAGATGTTAAATTTTTCTAGTGATCAAGGAAATTTAGAATAAAATAACAACAAGATATTTAATATTTGTCAGATTGGCAAAATTAAGCAAAAAATCACATAAGACTAAATCTTGAGGAGGATGCAGAATAATGGGCTCTCATATAATTATGGTGGGAGGAGTGTAAGTTGACCCAGCCACCTAGGAGAATATTTGGTATTGTGTAGTGAGAACGAAATCCAATGTAATTGCCTCTTTTGATATTAAACAACAGTGCACCAAACATTTTTTTCTGTTCCTATAAAGATCAGGCAAACTTTTCTCTTTGTTAAGTAATACTCAGCTATTTGCTTCAGGGAAATATCTTCTTCTGGAAGATAACACTATGAGGCTACAAACATAACTTATTTATCGCAACTAATAGCTTTCCCATTAAGACTTGCTTCGGGAGTCTTGCTTCAATCAATTCAAAACTGTTATGTCATAAGCTGCCCAATCCAAACTAGTTCCTGACATGCAAGATACACTTTAAAATCACCTAGCCCATATCCTAAAACCATATAAATGCTATCTTCTAATTTCCCTATTTTGAGGTATTAGTAAGACTCAGCTGTGGTAGTGTTTTTCTTTACCTGCAGTAGGCCTGAGAAACTTAGCTTTGCTTGATCAGCAGTGTTTCCCTGTCCCCCCCACCCAGCCCCCACTTGGGGTCTTCCTGGAGAACTGATACTGGTAAAGTTGAATGTTCATGTACTATATGACTGAGTAACTCCAACTTCAAGTATAAAACCTAAAATTGTATCATTCAAACTATGAGTTTAGGCTGTTTAGTAGAATAGGAAATCAACATGGTGAATCACAACCCACATTTGCCTTTTTTAGAATAGGATAGATCAGACAGGAATGGATAAGAGTGGGATGGAATAGAATAAAATAGAATAAATGGTAAATCATAAGAATAGTAAAACAATAGAAGGTGGTTTTATAAAATTTTGGTTTCAGTATATGCATGTGTACATGTGTGTATTAAGCCACTGCCTTAAATAAACCCTTGCATATGTATACAAGGAGATATTAAAAATATTTATAATAAGAAAAACTAGGAACAACCTCAATGATCACCAAAGAATAGAAAATAAATATTTATATAGTGAATACTGTATAGCAGTTAAAACAAGTGAACCAAAGTTATACATCAATACAAGCAAATCTCAAAAACATATCAAGTAAAAAAGCGAATTATGCAATGCACACACCTAATAAGAAAAACTACACTAAATATTGCTTGGGAATACAATAATCCAGACAATATTATGCAAAAAATATAAAACTTGGAATAATTAACACAGAATTCAGAGCAGTGGTTTTCTGTGCAAAGGTTGAGAGTGAGAGAATGAGGAAGCGAGGAAGTGATGGAAGGTAGTGAAAGAGAGTGAGAGAGGAAAGAGGGGAAGATACCAAAGAGGGATAAACAGGGCCTCGAGTGTCTTGGTATTTTGATTTCTTAAAAAAAAAATCTGGATTTATGGCAAAATGTTTCAATGTTAAAATCTGGTGTGGGGAATAGCACTTAGTATTTGTGGTCCAGGCATTATTTCAAAAACTCTACTACGTGTTATTTGCAAAGCTATTTGTTAGTATTTTCCCTATATTTCTTGGTCTGTTTAAACTACTTCAAAATTTGAAAAATAGAAGCAGAGGCTAAATGTTACATTAAATCTAAAGGGTGGGTATATGGGCATCCATTATACTGTATTCTCTGTAATTTTCTGTATGGCTGAAATTTTTCATTTAGAAGGCATGTTTTAAAAAATCATTTATGATAGGACTGATAATTAATCCTTTATCTAAAACCCTAGAATCCAGAGAATGCATTGAAGTGTTTATGATGACTGGTGCATGGATTATTTTTTTCTCACCAGAGTTCCATTAAAAAGTTCATTGTCATTTTGTAAAGAATCAAGTTGGTTATCTGTAGATTGCAAAGAGGGTAGCTCTCCTCAGAGGAAGTGCATAAAGTTGCATCAAAGCCATACTTGCTCAGCCCGTGCCATTCAGGTCTCCATCTCTTCCTTCCTCTCCTCCAAATAACTGAAAACCATTTCCAGAAATAGTGACAGAGAAAGTTCCCATGCCTTCTTTGAGAAAAGGGCTGGATCTAAAGAAAACAAAAATTAATAATATCACACTGGGTGGGCTGTGGGAAAGAAAAGATTGCTTCAGGGCAAGGGATCATTGGAACAGCCCTTGTTTTTGGCCTTTACATCTGGGATGTCTTCACCAATCCGAGAGTGAGATCTTAATTGGTTTTATTATGCGATGGAAACAGTCTACATCAAAATCATTCAGGAACTTCTCATGAGTTATAACTCAACAACCAGCTCTCTGAGTGGTATGTGTAGCTTCTATTTGAATGGCTCTGTTGATGCTGGAGGCACTTAACTCTGCAGAGGATGATCCTCCAGTTGGACCATTATTCCACAGTACCGAGAAGTTGTTTGATGGAACTGGCTAAGTTAGCCTCTTATTTTATTATCTTCTAAACAAGAGCCCAGTTCTCTTCCCAGCTCTCTGTCCTCCCTCTTGGAAGAACTTGGCTAATAGCCTGGTTTTAGATACAAAACTGGAGACATAGTTCCACTGCTCAAAGACTTCAAGCAACATCATGTCTCTCTTGGTCTTTCCCTTTCATGAATAAGATTTTTCTTAAAAAAAAATGAAAATAATAAATAGATTTTAAAGTGATTTTGAAGCCCATACTTGGAAGGACAATGTGGGACTCAACTCAACAAAAATATGAAGTATTTAGTAATACGAAAAAAAGCAATGCTAATAGTAATACCAAACAGTCTTTATTGACTGGTTACTCTGTACCAAGTACTGTTCTAAACATTTTACAAACTCATTCTTGTAACAACTCTATGAAAGAGGTAATTATTACTCCCATTTCATAACTGGGAAGCAGAGGCTTTGGAGAAATCAGTTGCCCACAGTAGGAAAATCATTGGTAGAGCATAGTGGAGTTTAGAGATGTTTTTCAACCCCCTTCTTACATGTGAGAGAATGAGGGGTCTTAGCAGGGTACATTGTTAACATGAGGAAGCCCACTTGGGTCTTTCTTGGTCTCTTTGAAGTAATTCAAAATTTGAAAACTAGAAGGAGAGGCCAAATGGTATATTAAATCTAAGGTGTGGGTATATGGACATCCGTTATACTATATTCTCTGTAATTTTCTGTATGGCTGAAATTTTTCATTTAAAAAGCATGTTTCAAAAAAAAAAACATGATTACATTCTTCACCCCATAGATAGAAGGGGATGCTTGTCTAAGTCCTCTAATTCAGCTAAATCAACACTGGGTTCACACCTTTGCCTCTAGCCGAGAAAACTTAGGATCAGAGAGGCTAAATAATTTGTTCACAGTCAGGCATTTAGTTAATAGAATGGCAAAGGTATAAAAGCTCACATCTGTCTCTAGACTCAGCCTGATTTTCTTGACTGTGAATTTGGTTTTGTCCATCAATTTTTTCTTTCATTGATTTTAATTTGCTTTAATCTTCATGGATTGCAATTTTCTTTAGAAATGGGTTCTCTCTCTCATTCAGCCTCTAGAGTAAGTTCTTTTCGGAAAAACTGCTGTTTTAATTAAATTTCAGTGATCATTTTATCATAAAGAATTCACCAACATAAACCTCTGTTTTGACTAAGACTGGGAATTTCTCACCTATTTGGGTCATGTACTGCATGGCAAACAGAAACCTGGTGATAGGAACCCTTTGACTTTTCCTGTGGGTTTATGACAGCATATACAATGAGGACTGCTTTTGTTGTTTTTGTTTTTGTTTTTGTTTTCAGCTTTACTGACATATAATTAACAGACAGCATTGTGTAAGTTTAAGGTGTAAAAAGTGTTGATTTGAAACATTTATATGTTGCAAAATGATTAGTGTCATAGCGGTAGGTAACAATTCCATCCTGTCACATAATTACCATTTCTTTTTTGTGGTAAGAACATTTTTAAAATTTGATGTTATGTATGTATGTATGTATGCATGCATGTATGTATGTATGTATTTTCCAATGAGTTTTTAAATTTATTTTTTCCTGAAGAACAGAATTTAACTTGAAAGGAGAGCTGAAGAAAGTGCAGAGATTGTCTCTTCCAGAAGGCACAATGTGTCTTCATATATGGTTTTAATACTTCTTTGCTATGCTATATATCTATATCACCATTCATATTGCCATTAATGTGCCCATACATACTTAAATCTGCTGAATGAATGGTATTTATTTTACTATTTTTATGTACAGAACATTTACATTTTTATGTAGTCAGTTTTTTTCTTATATTGTTTGTCTAGTGTCTCAAGTTTACAAAGGCCTTCTGACTTTTCTTTGACATGATGTAATTAATTTAAATGTAAAACTCTACCCCAGTTTATTTGACCATCACCTGTTACTGGACTTCAGTTCATTTTCAATTTCAGTATTATAAATAAAACACAATGAAAATCCTATCAGCTAGGCTTTGAGATATCTTTATTTTCTGAGGATAAATTTTTGAAAGTGGAATTATTTTGTCAAAAATGTATACAATACTTAGATGCGCATTGATAAACGTCATAATTTTCATAGTTGCTGTATATTAGTAAGTTCAGTTTCTCATTCCAAAGTATATACAATGTCATTTGCCAATTTAATAGATGACAACAGCACCTTATTTTCTTTGGCTGTCTGTGAGTATGAGTTAGTTTAAACCTTTTTGTATATGTCCTAGCTTCCTGATTTACTCTACACATTTTTCCTTTTTTTTTGTAAGTTTTGCTGATTTTCTATCGACATGTTTGTGTTTTATTATTTATTTGTAAGATTTGTTCAACATAGTAGTTATTATCTCTTTGTTAAAATGAATGTTAGACTGGGCTTCTCATTGGTGAGATGAAAGCAATATGGATTGGCTAAGACACTTGAAAAAGCATCCTGACCCTGGCCTAAAGACAACCTAACAATCTAGGGAGGCCTTCAGACCTCTAGAGGCATGACCTACACCTACATAGCTCTGATTGTAGCCACTGGATTAGAATTTCTGTATGCCTGATAATGACTCTGAGTAATTTGGTGTGTCTACCTCAAGTGAATCTTTTATGCTTAAGAGTCAGAGTTCTGTCTTATTTTATGATAATAAAGCCTCCAGAACAGTTTTATGACCATTTCTCCTTACTTGTTAATAAATATCTAGATAACGAATACCCACATGCATAGCAGACTTTGGTCTGAGACTCACTTTCCTCCTAAGTGAATAATCCTCACTTAATCCCACATTTCTTTGACCATCACTATGAACAACATAAAGTTGTGTATGAGGAGATTGATGAGATCAGTCCACAAGACAGACCTGTATCAGACCCACCAGTGAACATTTGGAAAATGTTTCTGTGCATTCATTGGGTTGTTTTTCTAGATTGGGGCTACCTATAAGGAATGAGATTCATTTTACCTACAGGTGGGAGAGGAAACTCTTTGTCCTGGTTGTCTTCTTCTTAGGGGTAGGAGAAATTGTTTGAGTAACTTAAGGTCGCTTGCCTCTCCAACTTTTTCTCTCTCACCCTCTCTCACCTATTTACCTCCAAGTTGTAAATACATAACTAAGATAGGATGTCTGTTTTCAGAAATTATACCTAACAAGTAATTCCCAAGTCCTGCAAACTCACCACTGCACTTTATTGAGGTTGCTTCTATTCTCCTTGTGGGTTGATTCTGAACATTGACTTGAATTTATTTTCAGTCAACCCCTCTGCACCCCCTGCAATTTCCTTATGGTTTATAAGATTCAAAGCATAAGAAACCATCTGTGATGGTGATGCTTGCTTTCAACTCCATGCTATTTACCTGCCAAAGCATCACCTCTTTAGCGGAACTACCAATCCTGTTTTGGATTTATTTTAGAAAACCAAGCATATTATATCTGGATCCTCATCATCCAGGAAGTGCCCCAGACTTCAAATGGAACTTTTAAAAGTGTGTTAACAGAGCGGTTATTGTAATGGAACAGATGAAAAGAGTAAAACTCCCTTTTCCCTCAAGTTCATAAAAATCAAAAGCAGAAACAAATTAATGCCCTGTGACTCACTGTGAGATCTGATGGCCTGCTTCTGTTTCTGCTCACAATCTTTTCCTGGGAAAGAGAGGCCTTCACATTTTTTATGTGGTAATCCAGAGATGCACACAGACTAGGAAGTATGCCTAAAGTTGGTCTTCTCTTGGTTATCTGAGGCTTTGTGGTCTTAGGCGATCCTTCTGTTGGTACGAGGACCTGAGGAGAGAGGTTGGCCTGGTTCTCTTTCTTCTTACCATCACAGCCTCAAGTGAGCATAAACCAATCCACCCCCAAGGAGTCAGACACAGGCCACTTAGTTCAGCACTAACAGTGTCACCCTGTTATGTCGTGTGACTGTGAGAATCCCCACGTCTTCCTTGACTAATAAGTGGTTATTGAAAGTCAACCATCTGAGTTTTCCTTCTGCTGTTTAAGATTATGATCACTATGCAGATATTTCTGGGACAGGGGGAAATCGAGGATGAGATGGATGGAATGAACATTTGAACTCCTTCTTTGTGCCAGGACCTGTCCTAAGCCCATTAGAATTTATATCTGTTAAGAATTTAATTCTCACCCCTCTGTCAGGTAGGTACTGGCTTCCTTCTGGAATGGAGGTGATTGGGTCTTGAGGACAACCAGTAAGTGGTGGGTTGAGGATTTGAACCCAAACCTCCCTGACTCTGGAGTCCTTGACATTTAGGAGAAATACATGTGAAACTGCCACCAGTCATTCATAGTTATGTATTGATTTGGAGAGAAATTAACAGCACGTCTGACAGGGGAGTGTGAGAAGTGGAATGATAACTGATAGAAGAAACATCTGGAGGAGCTGAAAACAATTCTTAGCTTCCTTACAATTTTGCTACAGAGCTTAGGTAGGGCTTTCTGTCCCCCAGGTTCACACCTCTACTACCTGCTGCCTGATCCAATTAAGAATGTTCTGGGGGGGGGGGAAAACTCATTATGTGCAAATAGCAACATCAAGCAAAATTCTTTGTAGTATGCTCCAAATAACATCAATGATATATAGGAGTTTAGTAAATGAGGCATGAATCTGTGATAGAATAAACAGCTTATAACCTGCCACTGTGTAACTGGGATTTGACAGTTTAACCAAAAAAATTTTTTTAGATTAGGAAACCAGAAAGGTGTCAGGAGAGACTTGGAAAGTGCCTCATACATTTACATTCGTGTTACTCTTTAGGTATGTTTGAAGTTTGAAATAACAGATATGTCTGACTTCTTTGGAGGAAAGAGCCCAAGACTTGAGAAGACCAGTATGGGAGTCCCAGCCCTGCCACTTATTAGCACTGCAGGGTGGAAGCCAAGTAAGGCTGTGAGCTCAGGCTGAGTCTTAGACTCCACCAGATCTCATAGGGTGCGCAAAAGGTGTAACACCTCAGAGTTTGTCTTGGCTTGAGGCAATAGAGCTGGGCTGTCATAGTATCCAGACAGTCAGTCCTGGGCTAAGGGCTTTCAAGGAGCTTCTAAAAAAGAGAACAGACCCAAATTTGAGCTCTATCACTTACTAAAGTTGTTATCACAGGGACATTTTACCTAATCTCTTAGTTTCCCCATCTCAGATCATCACAGGCTAATTAGGCTCAAAGGAGAGAATGAATCTAAGTATTAACCCATTTCCAGGAACACAATAAGTACTCAAAGTTGGTATCCTCATTTTCCTTTCTCTGGAATGTTAGTCATAATAATTAAACTATACAGGTGAATAGTATCATACATAGTAAGGTAAATTTTGTTATTCCGTTCGGTTCTGATATCCTATGAAATCACAGCCTTGCTTACAATTCCTAATGTCTAAACAGTACTCTTGGAAGGTGCTGAGAGACATTTCTGTGGGACTGAAGTTGAAAGAAAATTGGCCCTGGGGGTCGGGCTATTGGTCCCCTTACCCTAAATCTAGCAGATCTCCACACAAAAAACCTTTATAATTCTAGACTTGCCTGGGATGTCTATTATCTATGAATAAAAATAACGGTTATATGATTTTTCCCTAAACATCTATCAAATCTTCATCTTGGAATTCATCATCATGAACCACAGAAGGAAGAAGTAACAAATTTTACAGGATGTGTTCTCTTCATTTGGTCTCTGTGTCCACTTTGCAATTTAACAAGGATAACTGCTTCTGGAAGCACATTTGGATAGAAGTCCAGTTAGGAAAGACAATAGCAGTGATGAACCCTGTGTTGAACATCTAGGATTTGGGATGCGGCTGACTATGTATCTATGTGCCTTTCAGCTATGGAAATAAGCACAGAGAACAGCAATATCCCTTGATTAGAAGGCTATCCACTCATCCTTGGGTCTGCATCAAAAGGACCTATGAACCATCTAAAAACACAAGTGCAAATGAGATATTTTAATACCTGAAGAAAAGTTACCAACTATTTAACCATCTCGGAGTCCTGGTGGCAGAAAGTCAAGTCTGAAGAAAAGGGTTGTTTCCCTACTTGGGATGAGTACAACTTTGGGAAATTGATGCTATAAATTATCTAAGTTTGACCTTAGGATAGGCTAGTTACAATGGCAAAGATTAAGGATGCAGTTTAAATAGATTTCACCTCTCCCTCGGAGCAGAGATGGGAGGCCCACCATGAATGTGCAAAGATGGTTGTCCTAAAAGCTTGTTGAATAAATGGGCTTCACCTTCACCCCATGGGGTGTGAAGTTCAAGAGCATCACCCATTTAAGAGTTCAGTATGGCCGGACAGACTAGATGTTTTTTTATAAACGTCTCTCATCCCACTAGCACCTGGAGTAGGTATGAGTGGAACAGAAGGCATTTTGCATATCTAGAAGCAATGAGTTCACGGGTGTGGCTGAAATAAAGGTGAGATGATAAGTATTTTAAAATGTGAAGAGATTGGTTTAGAGAAGATCACAAATGATGCAAGACTAAGAATTTGTGCTTTATCTTACTGAGGAGCCTCTAAAGAACTTGGGGGTGTGAACTGGAATGAAGAAAGGAGATTAATCTGTCTCTGCCGCATGAAATGATTTGGAAAAATAGGAAGCTGAGGATAAGAAAACTGGTCAGGAAACAGTTTTGATAAACAAGGCTGAGAATGCTTTGTTGTGTGGAAGAGAGAATGGAGAGATGTGGTATACTGAATGGAGCTAGGGAGGGGTTTGCCTGGGTGCTCATGTCTAGGTGAGAGATAAAAGGAACTAGCAGATGAGACCAGCTCCGTGCCTCTGTGGAGCAGCTTGCAACAGAGACAACTGGCTGCCTTCAGGAAGCAGACAACTCGCCAAAGTGAGGAAGTCCCCTCAGTACTAGGACATAATTTTATGTCATGATCAGTAGACAGAAGCCTGGAGAGACTCCTGGCTCTGCTAATATCTTCAAGGACATAAACACTCTCAGTAAGGACCATCCCATCCTAAGGATTTCTGGAGAAGCCAGAGATTTAAAAATCTTCTCATTTTTCCATAGAACCATAGCCCTTATTTCTAGAAAGGTCCAGTTTTTTACATGCGGCTTCCTTTGCTCCCAGACTCCTGGGGAAGAAACTTCTCCTTTATATTTGACCACTTCCCAAACCCCCACTCTCTGAGAGACAGCAACAGTTGGACTGTCACCAGGGCTCACATAATTCATAGTACTGAAAACAGGCAAATGAGTTAATATTCATTTTAGATTTCTACAATCAACAATCATATACAAAGAGTTTTTAATGTCAAAAGTAAAGTGTGAGAGTAGTAAATAAGTTTGAAGTAAACACTCATATTTTTTCCATATAACCTTCTCAAAAGGAAATATGAACTTGCAGCCAAAACATCCATCAATGAAATAAAAGCCGTAATGAGAGGAGAAATAAAGGGCTCAGCATAATTCTTGGTTCATGACAAAAGAAATGACCCCCACTGTTTATCACAATTTAGAGTGTATAATATCCAGGAGAAAAGGTCTAACTGCTGTTAGACATAAAGGTCTAAAGCTCATGAGAGAATCTGTGGTTGGAATGATGATTTGAAAGTCATTTGCATAGTGGGGATAGGAGAAATTACAAATGAACGTTTCCATATATGCGTGCAACTGCAACTTGTATGTATGTTAATCGTACATACAAACCCTCCAACCCAACTTTTAGGAAGATGGAAGTAGTGGCACTAGTAGGCCAGAAATGGTTAGAAAGGAGGAAGACCCAGGATGATGTGGGGTCTTAGAAGTCAAGGGAGAAAAAGAAGCCAAAGTCCTCACTGACTGAGAAACATAAAAAGCTGGAAAGGCCACGGGAAAGCAGTTCAAAGATGCCTGTGCATGCTGTTAATCACATCTTTTTAGTGGTGCGTCCTGGGAACTATGGACTGACATGCTCAAAGTTGGTGAATCTAGAGGTCCCAGCACATAAGTCTTCTGCCATTACTTAATCCTGTGTTTCCTGGGCCCTAGATCCGAAACCATAAAATGTGTAGTATTTATTTAGTATTAGACCATGTTCTCAGGATGCTTGTTCTGGAGCTGTTTTGAGACTACATAACTGAAAAAGGTTTTAAGATGAAATGCTAGCCTTGTACCCAGGTTGGCCTGTCATTCTTTCCATTTAAAGCCACTGGTAATATGGTTGCAAGATGTATTTTGCCCAATTTTTAAAAGCCATTTTCTACTTTCCAACCACCAAAATATGTTGGGAGTGTCATAATTGTTTTTCTCTTTGGAACTTTAGAAAATATTGTTTTTATAATAGAAATAGCATTTCTTTAATTTTTTTTTCTTTTTTTAATCGCCAACGGCTGCCATACCAAACCACGGACTTGGCTCATTTATATTTCCAATTCTAGCTTGTGCTAAAATTTCTGGCAAAAGAGTGTTGTGGGACGGCCCAAAGTATTTCTGAGGAGATTTATCTCAGAGGCTAGTCAAATGAAAGGCTAAAAAACTAAAATGGACTTCAACGCATTAATTCAGGTAAAGCATTAAGAATAGGCTATTGCACATGGTAAGCATGCATAAGTGCTGGTTATTATTATTAGGTCCTTCAAAGATGATGTAGCATCAGAGGCCAAGATGGACTAAGAAATGTCACCTATTCTTATGACTGGATGAGTGTTCCCTAAGGATCCCAAACAAATGATTTTTAGAGTTTAGCAGACTTCCAAGAAGCTGTTAAAAGATAAAATATAAAGGTATTTGAAATTAGCAGAGAAAGAAAGTGTTGTGGCCCTGAAAAGAGCATGATATTCAGGAATTTGTATCTTTGGGAGTTGTCAAAAATGTGAAGAGAGATGAATAAGGGAGCCTCCATTTAGGATCCTTCCTGTTTGCCTTCATTTAATCGCTTTAACAGTCTCCACATTTTCTTTCGGTAGGGCAATATGAGTGGAAGATTTGTGTATAAATGGTATGGTTTCTGCAGATCATCAGTAAATACTTGAACACCTATGTGTGTAAGAAATTCCTCTGAGATGTATGAAATCACTATAACAGTTCAGCGTCAATTGTAAACTTCTGTCATTTAGATCATTGCCAAAGGTAAAAAAAAAATGTATCTTAGAATGTCGGATAAGGAGGAGACAGAGGGTGCCCTCCCCAAACTTACAAGGTAATAATGTCCAATCTAACCAATGAAATAATATCTCTAAGAATCTTGGAAAAGAGTTGGGAATACCAGACAGATGTTGAGAAAAAGGTGAAATAGGGGAAGAACAGATAGGATGTTTTGGGGTTAGTGAAACCTACCTGCAGACTCACTAGAGAGCAAAACATGACTTGGATTCTAAAAAAATATTTGTGATGAGAAAATAAACACAGCTTTCAGCAAAACTGGCCTATCTCTTACCTGGAACTCCAGCAGCTTCACAGAGCCCATTCCCAGGGTAGAATATCACAAAAGAAACCGCTAGTTCTGGCAGGGAATGATCATAGCCCATTCCTTTGAAATAACCTCAAACTCTGTCATCCCCATCAGTCATCCTAATGGATAGTAAAGATTTAAAACAAAACAAAGGGGATTATGGGCATATTTTCAGACCTGCCAAATAGAGAGGTAAGGATAGCCAAAGAGCCCTTGGGACAGGATAAGGAAAACAGTGTTTAATGAAGAAGAATATTCATGTCAGGAATTTGGACATTGCAAAAGTAGGTCAAGACCTAATTATAAAGGACCTTGAGACCTTAGAAATGAAAGCTCAGAGTTTCTCCTCTTGACATGGGAAATGAGTAAAAGATTTGTGAGCTAGAAGGGGGATAAAATATTAAAAGATACATTTTGGGAAGACCTCTCCGGCTGGCAGTGAGTAGGGTGGACTACAGTGAATAGGAAGACTCAGGAGCAGAGAAGAGAAGGTGGGTTCATGTTACTGCCATGGGTCATGCACGAGGGCCTGGATTTCATGGTACCCTGAGGCTAGAAACAGGAGTTATCATTCTTAAACTAAAATCACATGGGTGTTCTTTTATTTTTTATTTTTTTCACTTTTTATTATGGAAAGGATTCAGTCACACATAACATAGAGAAAATACTATAATGACGTCACAGTAACTAATATTGAACTTCAGCAATTATCAATATTTTGCTGATCTTGTTTTATTTATCTCCCCCTACAACCAATTTTATATGTTTAATTATACCTTTTTCTTTTGGAATAATTACAGACATAGAAAAATTGCATGAATTATACCAAAAATTCTCATATACTTTTAACCAAATTTCCCAAATGTTAAAATTTTGCCACATTTGTTTTCTTTTTTTTTTTGTCTTTCTCTCTTCTCTGCTCTTGGTCCCTTTCACTCTCTGTCATACGATGCTCCGTTTGTCTCATATTTGGTCAGTGGCACCCCCTGCAAGCTGGATCCTAGGTCCTCATGACATTTCTCCAGCATTCTTTGAGCATTGATTCTTTTTTGACACAATACAATGTTCCAGGCTCATGTTGTACTTTCCATGCCACAAGTCCAGAATCGAATACTTCTTCGAGGATTCTGTTCCTTTCAGTGAAGAATGATATTTAGAAACCAAAATAGGAGCATTAGAGGTGTGTGTGTGTGTGTGTGTGTGTGTGTGTGTGTGTGTGTGTGTGTGTGTATTTCATTTCTTTTGCTGCTAGGACCTCTCATCAGACATATCTAGGAAAAAATATATACAATCTGTATCTAAATATATGTGTATCTATTTCTGAATGTAAAATTATGAGTTCAGACTGATACCTCCAATTCCAGTCCAATACCACAGGATTCATTCCATCCTCACTCCCTTTGTAATTTCCTTTTCCAACAATGAGAAACCTGACTCTTATCTGCAATATAAGTAAAATCATGATTTTTATGGCTTACCCCTATGACTTTTTATAGAATAATCCTGAATTTACACGTAGCTTGCTCTTTTTGACCTGCTAGACTTCATCTCAGTGGGGAAGAGGAGGGAAAAACATGCCCACAACAAGCAACAGTTTGGCATATACATTCCTCTACATTTCTAAACATGAGGCAAATACAGGGTGAAATGTTTCCAGGGCAGTTAAGGACTAGAAACCTCACATCTGTCCTTGGATGGGAGTTTATTTTCTCAGACTGAGTCTGGGTTTGACATTCCAGCTGCTCGCCCTTCCACGGCAAATGGATATGGAGAAGTCTGCCACCAGCCGCTGATGGAGAAAACAGCTGCCTTCATAGGGGGTAAGTCACAGAGGTGGTTGGATGTCCTCTCCACTGCCTCCTTCTTCTCCCCCTCCTGCAAATATAACATGCGCACATCCTCACACAGATGAAGGGAAAAGGACTTTCGTTTGTTGCTAGGAAATCCTGTTGGGAGCAAGGCAATCTCCCTTAAATAAATTATTTAGCCAAAGTTTTCCCTTAGATGATGGCTTTGCAGGAACATCAATTCACGCATGATTATTTTGACTATTTGTGAATTGTTGCCTATGTGGATTTATTCAACTTCCTGAGAAGTTGGATGAGAAAACACATGATCGTCATGAGCTGACCACCACTTTATTTCAGTCTGCTTACCTATAGAGGCTTATTTCCACTCATTGAACAGTGATAATTGAGTATTTTCTGTGTGTCAGATGCTGTGTTAAAGAGACTTAAAGAGTCCATGGTCTAGTCACCAGGAACAGAAGTAAGACCTCTTTCCCCTAGGGAGAAAACCATTTCTGGTGACCTTAAAACAAGCACCTGAAATGGCATGTTTTGGATGCTGCTTAGCAGTTTTCCCTAATCTTCAATACCTTTTATGATGCCTCAAGTTCTACCATTAGTGCTTCTTTTGATTCCTTCCTAAAGGCTTTGCCTTCTTATAGAATTTCTTATTATAATATAAGCACTTCCTCTAGCAGGATCTTTGTCTTAAACCATTATACAGATGATATATTAATGGTATTACTTAGCAGTTAACCTGGAGCAAGGTCTTAGGAGTAGGAACTCATAAGAAAGAAGGGAGGTCAATTGGAAGATGACGGCAGAGGATCCTAGCTGACACCATTGCCAGTTTAATAATTTTCTGTCTGCAAGACCCTAAGTTAACTGAGAATAGTTGATGCTTTTTAAAATATGTTCTGTAACCCAAAATATGTGCTTTGTCTTGTCACTCCATGAAAAAAAAAAGGAATGTGAGCAGTCTAGTCAGCTGCTGCAAAATGAAGACAGCTCCCAAACTTAGATCCACCTAATCTCCCACACATAATTTAAACGGGATTGATTTTCTTATACTTTTATACCTATAAAATCTTCTACAATAAACTTACATCAGTCTCTTTTCATAATAGAATGAGAGGAACTGCCCAAAGTAGGGACCCCTACTGCCAAAATGTATGTTGATTAGGATTCTTGACTGAAATGACATAAACACAGTGCAGCTAGCTTAAGGGAAATGTGATAACTCATGGAACTGAAAAAGATACCTGGGTAGCTCTGGTTGGAGACAGTTCTTCATAGTTCTCTCAGTTTTCTGTGTGTCTTGTAAGCAGTGATAATGGTTGCCTTTACGCTGACCTTTTCAGGAATGTATATAGTGAACAGTTGAGGTCTCACTCTGGAACAAAGGGCAAGCATGACTATTGCCCATTATAAAGGATCTGAGTTGCCTGAGCTCAGGGTTTCTTTTCTGTAATGCAACTCATTGTGTGTATAGGTGTCACTTGGTGCTCTTTATATTATAATCTGAGAACTAGTCCTTGAGGAATGGGCACAAGTAAATGCTGATACTTTGGCTACTATTTTGGGGTGAGTACTAAAATCATTTGTCTCTGAACCAAGAGTTTCATGTCTTCTACTTATCATTCATTAAACTAACAGGCCAATTTTTTAGCTTGCAAGTAAGATAAAATCTCAGACTCTTCACTGTTGTTGTTAACTCAAGGGATCAAAGAAAAGGCTAACTACTGGAATCAGGGTCTCATATTTATCCCCTCCAGGGCCATCTTTCTCTCCATATCTTCATGGGCTGAATGTTTATATCCCCTCAAAATCTGTATGTTGACACCTAATCTCCAATGGGAAGGGATTTGGAGGAGGGGCCTTTGGGAGGTGATTAGATCATGAGGGCAGAGCCCTCATGAATGATATACGTATCCTTGTAATAGAGGCCCAAGAATCTTCTCATCGCTTTGACCATGTCTTTGACCATGTGAGGACAGTGAAAAGATGGCTGTCCATGAACCAGGAAGCAGGCAGGTTCTCACCAGACACTATGCTGGCACCTTGATTATGTACTTCCCACCCTCCAAATGTGTGAGAAATTTTGTGAGAAATAATTTTCTTATAAACAAGGCACCTGGTCTATGGTATTCTGGCATACCATCCCAAATTGAATAAGGCAATACCTCATCCATTTCTGCCTATTCCTATCCAACTCCATTCTGTAGACAGAGAAAAAATATCTCTGTCCCAGATATCGGTTCTCTCAGCTCCATAGCCCAGGGCTATTGACTTTCAATATCTGCATATTGATCCCAGGGAAGAACTGTGATTGGCTTAATTTGTGGCACATTCCCTTGAACAAATATTTATTTGCCAGGCATACCCATGATATACTCCATAAGAATATGTTTCTGAAAACGGTGTCATCAAATATGAAAACTCTTATGAATATATTGTTTTGATATGTACAAATAATGAAAATACTCATACAAATTATTCTCATTCAAACTTTACTTTTTAAATATGTCTTTGTATGCCCCTCAATTTCCCCCTCTGTTCACCCTCAGTATTTAGTTATAACAGATACCTGGCAGCAGAAACCAGAGCAGCTGTCCTCAAATGGCAGGAAAGTAAAATAAAACTGACTGGCTTCAATTAAATAGTTACAGGAAAAAGAAATTGGGTGATATACTCTGCAAAGGTGATCATTCAACAAGTTGGTTTTAGGCAAAACCACCTAGAGCTTTTCTTCTCGGGTCTGCTTTGATGCCCACTCATATTCACACTTCTTTCACGCCTTCATTTCTGTATACGTCTCTCTCCCTGATAAACTCTTGAGAGCATAGAGACCACTCCATATGCTTCACATATAGTAAGTACTTGCTAGATACAGAGTTTGTTAATATTCACAAATGAGAAGCTGGCCAGGTTCTTCTGGGTATTAGCAGGATGCTTGCAAAGGGAACATGGTAAGACAGAAAGATTCCCCAAATTCTGATACATATTATTCCAAATATATTTTTGTGGCTAGATAAAGAATTACATAAGTTCCAAAGATTTGAATAGACTTTATTTTCCTGTTTATTAATTCCCAGTTTTCATTTCTCAAAACACAGCTCATTTAAACCAGTTAGAATAAAGTTTCCTATTAAATTTCCTGAAGATCATTAAGATCTCATTAAAATAAGCGCTACAACCTCTGTTTGGAAACATTCTGCTATGCCAATTTTTTTTTTCAAATCCTTAGTTCAAATACTGAAACTCTTAATGAGTCTTTGTTTAATTTTGATGGTAATACTAAGAGGGTGGTTATAGCTTGGCATTTTTATCTGGTTCCTCATACTTATTACTGCCCTTTTCTCTTTGTTAAGAGAGAAGAGAGGCCAAGGTCCTGAGATGAAGCCTCAGGACAGAGAAGAAGCCAGTTTGGCTTCTACATGATCAATGAATCATGGTAGTCATAGATCTCCTGGGACTCAAGACCACTGGCAAGCCAGCTGAGGAAAAGAGCCTCAGCTTCTGTAGCCTCTAGAGCCAGCCAACAGGATAATGATGGATTAATTTCATTGGCCTTGGTCTGTTTTTCTTTAGTGGATTCCTGCATGATACATATACGTACCCATATACACATACACACACATATATACACACATATATATACATATATATACATATGTATACACACATATTTACATATGTGCACATACACATATATACATGTATACGTCCTTAAACCTATTTTTAAAAGATGATGAAGCTGTGATGATTTTATATGTGATGAGGATACTAGAGTGATGAGGTTACTAGAGTGGCCTTGGGCAATAATGTGTGTCACGTTGAATATCTCCTAACTACTGGGAACCCCAGACTTCCTTGTAACTTACATAGCTCTAATAATGTGATCTTTTTTGAGGAGTATTATCTGACACATTGGGATGATCATGCATTATGTTAAATCAGCCTTATAGACCCCAGTTTCTGGAGCACTTAGATTTGATTCCAAGGATAACTTCTACATGTAATCCAAACCACATTTCCTCACAATATAAAGTACGTGGCGTAGTGCAGGGTAATCCAGAGGGAATCTCCTGACTGTCTCATACAAACATCTGAAATGCTTCCATTAATGACACACCCTTCCATGGAAGTATTTTGACTGTCCTTACTGACACTGAACGTAAGACTCTGTTTAGGCTGCAAGGCTTTTATATCACCCCGATGAACATTAGCCAAGAAGTCAATGTGTCTTATCTTCACAGATTTACATTTAAGAGCCTGACCATGTGAGATGTTAAAATTCTGAAGGCCTGTGCAAAAGGCTATGTTATTTTTTTTACCATTGTAACTACTCACATGGAATATTTTGCTGATAGTACAAATTGAATATTTAATTGTGGAGTAAACAAATTGCTTCCTGATAGTTCTAATCTGGGGATAGTTTTTGATCAAAGCAAATACAATCTTTTCATTGAACAGTGAAACAAAAATTTATTAGCAGATATCATATATCTCAAGAACTATAGTTTACAAATATGAGAGATAGGCTTTAGAAGCACTAAAAATAAGCCTCACAGAGTATTTTAAAAAATACTAACAATAAAAACTCATCCATCTGGTTGGAGGTAAAACGTTCAGAAAGGAGAAGAAATTCAAAGAAAAAAATAAAGAGAAGGAAAAATTCAGTGCTTATAATCAATTATGAGAGATAGTTTTTAAATGCTCATCCAGTTAGTTAAATCAAATATTTTTAGAATTTACACAGTAGAAAATATTACCAAGTAAAGGTAATTAATAAAAGATGGACCCAATCTAATAATAAATCCAAAGGTTTGCAGAGTGTGCACAAAAAAGAAAACTAACATACGGTATTACTCCTACTTTTAAAGATTATATATAGAGTCTATGCATTAACTTCCTTACAGTCTAAATTAATCTGAACAACTGATGAATATTCTTGGTACATGTTTATGAATGAAAACAGAGGCGAGAAGAGAATGTTTGGCCAGGCAGTCTAAGACTCACTGTATTTAGCTACTACAAAGTGTATCATGGGTCTTTATTCCCTTGATAAACTTGAGCTGAACTTTGATAAGACCTTAATACTTTCATAGGCTGAGTATCTGTGACCTAGGAAGTAAAGGTTGTTTCTTCCCTAATATAGATTAATAAATGGATAAATAAAAAAGGAAATTAGTGAAGAATGCCTATCTGGTTGTACAGAATTCCTTAAAATACGTAATCCCAATTCAGTAAAATTGATATACATCAGTTACGTTTTACTTATGCACCCTCTTAAACTTGTCATTTTCATGTTCTCTTTTCTTCTGAAATTGACCTTTCTAGGTATCTTTAAATTGTTAATGCTATTAGGTGGGAGTAGAGGTAAAATTGTAGGGGAGTCCTCTGGAAGACTGAAAAAACCCACAGTATTTTCCTCCGAAGGTAAAAACTCTCTATTCCTTGATTGCATTTAGAATTCTGTGGCAGTTAGCATGTTTGACAGACAGTGGCTGCAGCACAGTGGGTGAAATGACCCGTCTGTTCCAAAACAAAGGTTCTTAGCCCATATGGTGGCAGAGACATAACAGTGTTAAATCTAGCAGGCCACTGGAACTATCTCTTGAGTGGCCTATGTAGGAAGGTGGATTTTCCCATGGGCTTCTGTGATTCTGACATCTTCCTGGGTCTGCTTTACAGAGATAGAACAGCCCATCAGATAGCATTGCCTTGCTAGGCCAACTCAGCCTTCTGCAGTGGAAGTTTTATAACTAGTGACCTTTTTTTCTTGTGAGAAGTAGAAACCTAAAACTCAGAGTTGCATCCAGGCCCTGGGTGTGTTTTTCTGGGGCAGCCTTCTCTAGGCACACGTGTGTGTACCATTCACACCTGCACATCACTGCATTGCCCAGTTCTAAGAATAGGAAGCCAAACGCCACATGAACACTGGGCAGGGAAATAAGGCAGGGAGAACAGACAAGCCCTGGTGAGGTGTCTCTAATGCCAGGGCACACATGGTGCCCTGGGCTGTCCAAAGGAGGTGTGACACTGTTTACCAGGGAGAGTGGCTGCTGCAGCCTGGCTCCCTACGCCCTGTCTGGCCTATGAAATTTGATCTAAATCACAGGAGTCAAAAACATATTACTCTGACCACAATTCACATTCCGTAGGAGGAGACAGGATTAGAACATTTCTATTCTTGCCCAACGCTGCTAAATTTAAAGCCAATATAACTGTTAACTGCAGTCTTCCTTCAAAAGACCAAAAGCAAGCATCATTTGTTGGTGGCAGAATGCTCTGAAATATTACCATAAGCTGTGTGGTTGGGCAAAGGAAGATGAGAGGTCACAAACAGTCCTAAACTCATAGCCAAAGCTGCCAGCAATGGCACTTATAGTGAACACCTCCACTTATGACTTCATTCATACCCCCGTCCACTCATTTATTCATGTTTATTTCTTTATTCATGTATTTCTTTTTTAAACAGTCATTTATGACATTTCTGTTTTGTGTAGAACATAGAGGTTAACAGTCTCAGCCCTTGAAAGGCTTATAAAGACAGACACACACTTGAAGAGTAATGATTCTTCATCAAATTAAGTCTGGTATGCTAATGGCTTCCCTCTTTTTCACTTCTACGCTCTTATTCAGTTATGCTCAGGTCTAGAGTCTTTCATTTCTTTTTCACTTAAGAATCTTTCTTAGGGTTCCTAGGTGACTCATTCAGTTAAGCATCCAACTCTTGGTTTCTACTCAGGTCATGATCTCACAGTTCGTGAGTTTGAGCCCCCTACCAGGCTCTGTGTTGACAATTAGGAGCCTGCTGGATTCTCTCTCCTTCTCTCCCTACACATCTTGTGCTCTTGCTCTCTCAAAATAAATAAACTTAAAAAAAATCTTATAATTTGAAACGTAGCTCAAAAGTACTTGTTTAGTTTTCCTCCTTCAGGAACCCCATCTAGACTTGCGAGGCAGAACTAGGAAGCATTTCATAGCAAAGTTTACAATTACTTTCCTTTTCAGCCTTCTCCAATCCCCACCCTATCCCCCTTTACTATTTTTTAGCCAGCTTTTTGCTATTTCCAGTCATTTTTTAGGTTATGTTTAATTTCGTGAGGACATCAGCACCTTGACTAGTTTTCCCAACTCTCTCATACCATTTGGGACTTTCAGTGCCTTAAATCTGCTATCAAGCAGTGGGGGACCTATTTCCATTTATCTGGCCAGATCTCTGTGATGGACATCTAAGAGGGAATCACCAATTCTGCTAGTCAGTGTGAGGCCATTAAAGAATCCTGGAGAGAAACAGGGACAGGAATTGTAGCTAGTAAGGACTATCTTTGGACTTAATTTTTGTTTCTGCTGGTTCACCAGTCTGAAGGAACTAAATTCTGGGGATTATTTTCCTACCCCCACTTAAAATAGTATTATACTTTATTATTTTACATAGGCTGAGACACCAGACCCTGTGTCTAAGGAATGGCCCTGAATTTACTGCTCATCCTGTACCTGAATAATTTGCCATGAAAGCAGGACCCCAAGAGTCATATTCCCTACTTCTTTCCTCTACCCTTACTGTAGCTGACTTATTGAAGACTAGTAAAATTTTCTGCCTATAACATATTGTGGCTTCCTCCCTTTCCTGTACCCAAAATTGCTGTATAGTGGGTTAAGATTTGGGGTAAAGCACCTTTTGGGCATGTAGTATTGAAAGCTCTTTGCTCATTTCTGCATACCCTTATTTCCCCATAGAAAATAAGGGCAAATCATCAGGGAAGAGGGGTGAAACACTGAAGAATTAGACTCATGATTGAACTGTGGAGAGGGTTACAGCTTGAGGAAATGCTGAGAAATTACCTCTTAGAATAGAATCCTAGGATGGACTAAATATTATTTACACAGAAATTAAAAAAAAAAACTGAAGGAAAGAATTTGAGTTACTTGGAGTTGAGTTGTCAGTGAAGAATTCAGCAATTCTACACTGTAGTGACCTGTACCAGGAAGGAACAAGTCTCTGGCCTGGTCCCTGCATCCCCAGGCACAGGTTCTGGACTGGCCGTGAAACAAGAGACTAAGCTCCCAGCACATTGAAATTGCATCAACTGAAATGTTATTTTCTTTCCATGGAAAAATTATAGCAAAGAGATTAAGATATGATTTAGTACATTTCAAAGGAAAATAAACATTTATTGCAATAAATAACCATAAAATAGGTCTAATAATACTGTAAAAATACTCTCATGAATTGGGAAAATAGTGAAACCTCTTTTTCACAGTGCTTAAATTTTCACAGAGCATTAAATTAATGACATGAAATTTTGACTGCTAATTATAGGTCTGGGTTGTCTCACTGCATGACCCCATGGCTCAGCCCCTACTTCTCTGTCCCCGTGTCTTTCTCTGCACAGTGGAGCACTTCTCTCCTTTCTCAGCATTTTCTGAAATAAGTAAAACAATGCAAAGGCTTTATCCCTTAGAAGACATGATGCTAACAATTACAAGTTCTATTTTCATACACACTTCCTTCTGAATAATCCTACACCCATTGTAACTCCACAAAACAGGCACATACAATAAACAAGAAGGTGCAACAGACTAAAGTTGCAGAGAGACAAGTATTGGAGTTGGAGACAAGACTCGGTATCTTGTTCACCAAATCACTTTTTTTAACAATGCCATGCTTCATTAAGTTGAGATAAGCACATAAGAGTTTCATAAGATACAAAAGGTAGCCATGAATATCTTTCTTTTTGACTCCTTGGCAACACTGCCCACTCCTCAACTCAGGTCTTCTCCTTGTGGTGCTTTCCCCATGGATCTGATATACTTCACCATTATCAACTTGTGCTTGTTCACGTGTTACCAGTCATCATTTCTGGCTGCACTGTCAAAAGCTCTGCCTGGAGGGCTTTTGAGAAATGCCATTTCCCAGGGTCCACCCCTAAAGTCCTGGCTGCATTGGTCCTGGGTGGGACTGAGCCACCCTTGACTTTAAAAGGCTCACCAGGTGTTTCTAATGGGCAGCCTGGCTGGGAAGCAAACTTTGAGTCATTGACCCAGAGAGGGGCTTTCACTTATGGATAAAGAGAGCTAAAAGACAATTACTGATGCCCTAAATATATACCTTGCCAAAGTAATGGCCTGTGTGCAGGAGAGGCATAGTTGTGTCCCTGATGGCCCAAGGTGTATCCCAATGTGTTATCAAAATACGTTAGTTGCAAGTGAAATTCTGCATTTAATTCTGCTTTTGTGTAGGTTGACCATATAATTTATTGTTCAACTAGTGAATTATGAGGATGTATTTGAGACTGAATTATGCTGGAACAACCAGGCAACCTGGAACATATAAGCCACCCAAATTATGGGAGACTTTTATAATTCGGAAATACTTAACAGACTTTTGGGATACAACTTACTGGTTTTGAACAGATTAATTTTCTTATTTATAAAATTGACATGGTAATACCTGACAAGTTGGAAGAGAGTTTAAATGTGGGCGTTTATAAGTTCTATATATAAAGTTTATGTATTACTATTTGATCCAAAATACTTGCCATCATAGAGGTTGAGATACAAGAAAGTGTTCAAGGAGAAGGATTAACAAGTGTTACTCAGCATTTCCTTTTTTTCTTTAGATCCCACAGTGAATTTGGAAGTCAAGTGAGCTAAAGGAAGGAATTCACAGATCTCTATCAAAAGCACCTCCATGGTCTATCCTGTGAGGTGTTACCCATCTAACCTATCAGGTGTCTTTTTCTAAACATTCTGCTCAAATATTTCTTAAGGCACCAAGGAGAATTTATAGTTGCAGTATTATGGTTGCAAGGGGCTTTCATAACTGTAACCAATACCAAATATCTATATTATGTTTCACAAATTAAATGACATGTAGTAGCTTAGTGAAGGCATGGCCTTTAGAGATGCCCACCACTGCTGGCTTTATTTCCTTGGTAGTTTCTTCAGTTTGCTCATGGGTAAATGAGGATAGCGCTGCTCTTGTCCTTAGGTTATCTAAAGATTGAGGTGGAAATATTAGTGTCTACCACATGGAATGTACACCACAAATGGCAGCTCTTGCTATTATCATCATTATCAGTGTTGACTCCTGATACTCCCAGCAATCCATGAAGGGAAAGAGCAAGCCGTGACAGGAACACCTGTAGTGAGGATCAGGGGAAGAGGAGAAGAGAAAGGATAATCATTCCTATTTTACCAATGTGGATGGATCCAAAGCTCCGATTTATTAGTGCAGTTCAGAAAATAAGTCTGATGATTCAGGGTTAGGCAGACTCTTACTTCTCATCAGTCTTGAAGCCATGGGGCATGGTTTACACAAGGCTGGCCAGAGGATCTCCTTTATCTGAAAGCCCCAGGTTGATGGCATAGCATTGCAGCTATCACACAGAGCCACAGCTTTGTGCATGATGAGTACCACAACTCTCCCGTCTGCCACCCTGTCCCCTGGGATCATTTTCCTAACCTCCTCAACCATGCACATTCCACTTCCCTGTGGTACAATTCTTAGCATTTAGCAAGAAAGTGGAATATCTCCCAACACATTTAAATAATTTATTTGCAGTGCTAAAATGTTTTTGTCGCCTGAGTCCAGATTAGATTGAGATTTTTCTTTTTTTCCAATACAAGAGAAGTAATTGAGAGAAGTGGCTAAGTGTTATTGCAGGCACAATGAAGTCATTAAACTGGCACACAAAAATGCAGTGATAGACGCAGATGGAAGGGGATGAATGAACGTCAGGAAAAGACATCAGAGGCTTCCACAATGAGATCAGAAAGGACCAAGGAAGAAGTGCCCCTTCTCTACACTATCCCAGGGGCATGAGGCAGACAGGAGGAGTGCCACTGAGTTTATGTCATCTACATTTCTTATGGACTTTGATGTACTTCTTGCAAAACAGGAGATATCCTTCATGTTGGGAATCACTGGGTTGGCAGGTGTTACCCATCTACCTGGTTCATAGGTTTCTGTATCTAAGTCACAAAGGGTTAGTAGGTTTGCGACCCATAAGAAGTCTGTCACCATGAGTCTGAGAGGAACAAATTACTATGTTCTTCTAAAGAATCTTTTATTCTTAACTAAATTTGAAATTGAAAATCTCAAAATAAACATGAAATTAGTCTCCTGTGTGGCACAATGCCCTATAATTTTCAGCTCACTGGGATCTATAAATTTAAGCTTTTGAATTCACAGAAAACATTCAGATGCATAAATGAGTTCAGTTTCTCTGAGACCTGGCTATAAGGTTAGGTACCTAATCTGAACCTACTGCTGAGGACTTCTGTTGGGAGAAAGTTGGGTGCCATGTTTTCTCACACTGTCAATTTATGCCTTCTTCAGGGACAATTCAGTGTAACTCTATTGGTCGACCTCTTGTTCTCGATATCCATAGAATATCATTACATGCTAAGATTCTGGTTTCAAACCAGAAGCATGTGGGCACATGTTTGAAACAAATTCACAATGAAGAAAGGCCTACTACCTTCATACATGTCTCTGCTCCTGAACCCAACATCCATTTCTCCTTTACTCATTATTTTCATGTCTTTAGTTGTTTGAAAGCTGTATACATTGGGGAATTTGAATCTCACTCTTTATGTTAGAATACTCTTTTGATAAAGAATTAGGGTGGGAAAAGCCAATTAACCAACCAGGTTGGTGGGATTCAGCCAAATAGAGCTGCCAACAAAATACTGAGATCCATGGAAAGAGAAACCATAGAGTTGGAGCCATGACCTCTCTAGGTCATTTATAATCAAAACATGAAGTTAGCAGAGACTAGGATTGAGTTATCATGCTTCTCTCCTCTCATCATCCCTCCTCTTTCCCTACCCTTTCTCCCTTTCCTGTCCCTGCACACCACAACACTCACACACACACTTCAGAACTGGATGAAAGCCTAATGGTAATTCCATACCAACTTTTAATCTGTCCAAATTACCAGGTTCCCACTGCCATATGCCAAGGTACCAGTGAGCTTTCTGGTGCCACCCAGCAATTCAGAGTGGTTATGACTGTAAGATGATAGCTGTGCCCTTGTTGCAGTTTGCTTTATGAACTCCCCTGGCTTATGGCTTTTTAACTTTGCAATAATGAGCCCCTTTGTGCTGAAATGGAGGCCAAGGGATGGAGAAGGGATTCCAGTTTAAATGGGAAAAGGAGAAGAAAATAAAACACCCATTTTCAAATCATAAGGCAGGAAAAAACAAGGGCAGTAACCGGTTGTTAAAAACATTGTCCTTATAAGACGATGGCAACTAAAAAATCACTTTATATATAAAAGATACCTACATTCATTGATTGAAGACTAAATAAAAAATAGAGCATGCATTTATGGGAGATTTTTGTTTGTTTTACTTTTTAGTTACAAATACATTCTTCATAAAGTTTTCTTTGACTAGTCATTTTCTACTTTGACTATTGAAAGATTCTCCTACAAACTCAAAGTATGAATTGGCTGAATTAAACAAATAGGATAGAGAAAAACTCTTCCACCACATTTTCATGTTTTACCCTCTCTTTTACATGGCCCTTAAAGAGCTACCCAAATCCTTTATCATCAAACATAACCCCCTGTGTCATGTAGAGCATGGCCAATATCCCACTACACTGGAAGATTTCATCTCACTTTCTTCCATGGAGTCCTTCTCATTTAACTTCCTTTGTCATCTTCTCCAATTCTTTATTCCGCTAATGTTCATGTACTAGGAATAGAGTAGTGATGAAAAAGAATAAAACTCCCAGCCTTTATTTGAATGGAAATAGAGACAGATAATAAAGAAAATAATATTTACAATATATCATATGTTTTATGGTGATTGGTTAAGGGAAAAATAAAATAAGGAAGGGCTCTGGTGATGTTGTGTGCGTTTGCCCACTTCAATAGAGTAGTCAGGGGCCACCTCCCTGAGAAAGTGGTCCCATTGCTCCACCTTGTCAGAAGACAGGTGATATCCCCATGTTTGTTGTTTTTTGAGGTCTCAAGTGACCCTCAAACAACTTTCGACCAGATGTTGAACACCAGATCAAGGAACAGTGTTCTTACTTGACATGTTCTGTGTTCAGTGTGGCAGGAAATGTGAGGAAAACAAAGAATTAACAGAAATAAAAGATAATTAACTTTTTTTACCATTTTGAATAGATTCCACCATCTTGGTAGAAATAAACTATATTAATCATTGTTTATGTTAAAAAATCAACACAAATCATGCTATAAAAGAGCTGTTTGCCATAGGCCGGGTAGCCAGAAAGGCTTTTTCTTGGTAGGTTGCTTATTATCAGAGCTATGAAAGAAATGATATGGGTAACAAGAAAAGGACATTGGAGGGGAGGGGAGCAACAAGGCTTCTGCTGTCTCCAATTTCTCAACAGAGTTTCTAAATAATCTATGAATTAATGCATTTGGACCTTCAAGATAATTTCCAACTTTTTCCCCCAAGGCTCTCTCCTGCCAGCATATGTTGTTTTCTTTTCTCATGCCTAATTTTCTCTTTGGTGGTTTGGATTATTCTGAGTTCAGTGTTCAAGACCATGTTCTGTTCAATTTTATTTTTCCTCAGTCCTTCATGAGCACTAGGCTCTGTTTAGGCAACCAAAAAGATGTACAAAACAAAGACCCTCCTCTCAGGGAACTACTGAACTGATAAGTGACCTAATAACTATACAATTATGGTAGATAATGCTCACCCTTTATCAGAATCCACACTTCTTTGATTTGTTCACTAGGCATATGATCATCCAGAAAAAAGCAACATTTCCTTTGTAGGTAAAGACAGCCTCACTTCTGGCCAATGAGTGGTAAAAAGAAGGGATAGAACCCTTTCTTTAAAATCTATTTATGGTTGATTTATGCTTCTGACTACTACAGAACCAGTATACTTACATGAACAACTAGAAAACTGGATAAAATATATGAAACAACTCTTTCAGATATTAAGACAGTAGGCAGAGCAAGTCTGTGATCACTGAGAAGAGGGAAACTGAGGTGAAGCCTGCTATTGGCCTTGCTTTCTGCCTACCGAAGATGGCCTGAGGAAGAAGATCCCCAGCAAGTACATGTCAGTTTTCTGAAATGAAAAGCAAACACTAGATTTGGGGAAGGCTGAAGCAGAAAGAATTTGTAGGACATAGTATTGGAGAGGAACAATCTATGAAAAGAAACATTCATAGAATATGCATGTATAAAGTGCATGTATAAAGTGCATGTATAAATTGAAACTCAACAAAAAGCAACTGCTGGGAAAAAAATATCAAGGAACTGTAGAACTTTAACTAGAATGAGAGATATTCAAACTCTTTTCAGCTAGAGTGGAGAAACCTCTTTCAACCCTCAGGAGATTCAATAAAAAGCCTAGAAGGGCCCTGACTTTGTACTATGGCTGAATTAGTCCTAGGGTAAAGGCTACTCTACACCAGTCCTAACAAAGCTTACAAACAAACAATAAAGTTTAAAACCAAACTTGTATCTTAATTACCTAACAGGAACTACTTCATCAGCTTTTAAAGGAAGAAAACATAGTAAATACTCAATATTGTAACATAATATGATATTCAATAAAAATTTGCCAGATAAGCAAAGAAACAGCCACTTGTTACCACAAAATAGGATAAAATACAAGCAGAATCAGAAATGACACTGATGATGAAATTAAAAGAGAATGATTTTAAATCAGCCATTACACGTGATCAATAGTTCCTAAAAGAACATGATCATAGTAAAGAAATAAGCCAATAATAAAAAAGAACTTCTAGAGATGAAAAATAAAATATCTGAAATAAAAATGTATTTAATAGAATTAATAATTTTAATAATGATTATAAAGAATTTATAATAAATATTTTTTTCAGGTAACAAAGTCCATTTTGTTTTATTTCTAACCCGAATATTGCAAATACATGAAAATTGCCAGTGCAAAGTTAAACACATTCAGATTTATTTGCACAACGCTAAGGAAATTTGAGTTTGATTTCCATTTTGTAAAATTTTGTTATGGGATCTGGCTTTGTTGTATAACTGACATGGGTCATTGAAACTTGATTATTCCACCCACATGTAATTTTCTGTCCCAATGAAATAGGAAATTTAGGGTTTTAGCACACATACATAATGATGTTAATATTGCTTTACATTTTAGTAGGAATGCAATTGTCCCACAGCTTGGGGAGAGGACAGAGAAGTTATAGGACAGGGAGGGACCACATGCTCAGAAAGGGAACAACAGACAAGAGAGGGTTGAACAACAAGTATATGGGGACCCTGCATGTTTTTGTGCATGAGGATAAGGAAGGTAGTTCAGAAGAAATACTACAGAAGAAAAGATAGTGAATATGAAGACAAAGCAATAGAAATTATCTAAGCTGAAGTATAAATAGAAAAAAAACTAAAGCAAAATTTAAGAGACTCAGTGACTTGGGATAGCACAAGAATCTAACATATGAGAGACTGTTTTCCCAAAAGGAGTGGAAAGAAAGGTACATAAAATTTTTTGAGTAAATACCAAAAAATTTATCAACTTAATTTTAGTTTCTGATTGTTTGCTAATAGTATGTAGAAATGTAGTTTATTTCTGTATACTAACCTTTATCTTAGCCCTAAAAGCTTTATTTAAAATAAATTCCAGGGGCACCTGGATGGGTAACCATCCAACTCTTGATTTTGGCTCAGGCCAGTCATGATCTTATGGATCATAAGTTCAAGCCCCGTGACAGGCCCTGTGTTGACAGCGCAGAGCCTGCTTGAGATTCTCTGTCTCCTTCTCTCTCTGCTCTTCCCTCCCACTCATGCTCTGTCTCTCTCTAAAAATAAAAAAATAAACTTCAAAAATCAAAAAATTAAAAAGAAATAAAAATAAATTCCAAGTGATTTTCTGTATAAATGGTCATGCTGTCTGCAAATAGAGATAACTTAATCTTTTACTTCCCACTGCCTTTTATTTTATTTTTCTTGCTTTATTACACTGGCTAGGGCCACCAGTACAATGTTGGATAAAAATGATGATAGTGAACATTCTTGCCTTATTCCAGATTGTAAGGGGATATATTCAGTCTCACATCATTGAGTATGTTTTTCACAGATGCCTTTTATCAGGTTGAGGAAGTTCCCTTCTCTTCCTAATTTGATCAGAATTTTATTGAAAAGGGTGTTGAATTTTATCAAATTATATTTTGAGATGTTGTTCTCTTTCCATTTTACTCCATTAATATGAGCCAGGGTTGGGGTGATTAACTGCAGACAAGCACAAGGGAATTTTCTGGGTTGATAAAAAATTTCCAGATTTTGATTATGTTATTGATCACTATTTGTCAAAATTCATTTAACTGTAAACTTAGGAAGTGTGTGTTGTCTCTATAAACTCTACACAGTTTACTTTAAAATACATCTGGAATACATTCTTTTCCTCTTATTTTGTTGTATCTTCCTCCACCCTGTTGCCTAGAATTCATGTGTAATGACTAAAGCTCTGGCTGCCATCTTGTACTATGAGGACGAGAGTCATTCCTGCAAGCACTCTAAGTTTTTGAAGTCTCTGAGGAGTTAAGTTGCCAGTCTAGCCCTACACTGCCCACTGAATTTTTACAAGAGAAAAGTGAACTTCAAAATTTTAAGTTCCTGTTATATTTTGTCAAACTTGATTCTAAATAATATAATAAGTGAGTAGAATAGAGTACTATCAGAAAGTGATGCAGAGGAAATGCAGTAAAGGACATTCAGTAAAGTTCACACTGAATTACAAATGGGATTTCAGTAAAGACTTCATTGTAGTGAGAAGGAGAGAGTGGCATTGGAAGTGAACCTTAGGAGTGAATATGATCCCAACAGATAAATGTGGTAGAGTGCATTCCAGGCAAAAGAGTGTTATGAAAAGAGGTATATAGACAAAGAGAGGTGGAAGCATTTAGGCAACATAGGAAACATATGGCAGAACAGTAAGACAGAGGGCTAAATAGTTCCACTGGAGTGTTCTGGAAGACCTTGATACCAGCATGCAGAGTCTGAAGGTTCTAAGCTATAAGAAATCAAGAAAAGTTTCTGAGCAGTGGTTAATAGAATGGAAAATATAATTTTCAAATTTACATTATGACAACCCAGACAGAAGAAAATAAGCTAACGGAAAATGCAAAGTACATAAGAAGCAAGACCTTAAGTTTAGCTGAAACATTAGATGTATTAAGAGGACAAGGAGTAGGATAGACTAAACAACTTTGAATACTAGGATTGGTGTGAACTTAAGTCTTTTAGAAATATAAGTGATTATTTCTAACTTGAAATAAAATCATCTCGCCTGTAAGATTACTTGGTAGCTGTATCTTAGAATGAAGAAGGCAATATGAACAATAATACAAGATGGAAATCTATTAACATAGTTCACACAAGAGGAAATAAGGACCTGGATCGGGAAAGGAGGTAGGGCAATGGCCTTTAATGACTAAGTGAAGAAGATCTGAAGAATGATAACAGGTAGGGGACCCTGAGCAAGGGAGAAGTCAAGACTGGCTTTGAGGGTACAAGCCTGAGATTACCAGCTAACCAGGGATGATACAGCAGAGGTAGTGGCATCGGGGGTATAATTCCTTCACCAATCTTGGGATGTGACATGCCACTGTGGAGAAACTAAACTATTCTGCCTATGCTGAAGCATAGAAAGAGGGAGGTGGAAAAACTTGCAAAATAAAGGAATGAAAGTAGAAAAGGAAAAATCCCGTGGTGTTAGATTGAATTAAAAGTATCAAGGTATACAAATAGATACAGATATAAATATTTCTCAGCTTTTTCAACCCAATGGTTCTCAATAGGAATGAGCATAGTAGCATCTAGATCCTAACATCTAAACACCATTTCATTTTTCTCTAAAAGACAACTAGTGATTCTTGGAAAAATGCTGATGCTAGCCTTGGGAGAGAAAAAGTTTTAGGTGCTCTTGAAACTTCTTATTGTGCCAAAAATTAAGGGAGTGCTCAAAATCTGATAAGGCCATGTCAAAATGACACAGGAGTCAGCTTTAAGGGGCTTCCCATTGGCCAAATTTGGATAATTTTAAGCCTCAAAGTAGAAACTGTCAGTAGTATAATTACAACAGATTAAGAAAATAAATTAATGAGTTGATACTTGTAAGAACGAATGAATGAATGTGATGAACCAGAAGAGGATGCCCTTTTTTACAAAGGAGTGCCAATTAATAATGTAGATTTGACAGAATGTAAAAATCTTTATTTTGCAATCATCTTAGTCATAATTGATTCAGCAAAGAATCATCAGTGGATGCTAAAATCATTGGTTAAATGATGGTCAGGAAGCAGAATACTCTGTCTGTGATACACAGTCTCAGAGGATCACTTTAATTCACAGAAAGAAAAATAATTTTCTAAAAAAGAAACCTGGAGTCCACCAACTTAATCAACTGATTCAACTTAATATTACTAGTAAAGAAACAAACTGATATCACATGACTCATTTTAGAAATTACTGAGAGTACATTATCACCTATGTAGCATTTCTACCAAATGTGTTTAATCTAAACCCAGTCATGAGGAAACAACTATACAAATTCAAATTGAGGGACATCTGAAAAATAACTGTTCCGGACTTTCCAAAGCAAACAAATTTGATGAATCTAAATGAAAAGTATATGAATATTTATCGAACTGTAATTGTAACTTTTCTATTAGTTGGGGAACATAACACAGAATAAATTCTCAAAAAAATAAAAATAAAGGATCACTAGGCCCTGAGTTAAATGCCTACAGTATACTCATCTTAATCAAATGCATAATGTTTCATGCATCTCCTTTTCATACCCACCCCCCATTTTTAGGGGTGCTTATTTTCGTGTTTTCACTTGTGGTGCAGGTGGAAAATGTGTTTGACTGCTAAATGTTGAGTAAATGAGACAGACTTTACTGTAATTAATTAGAAAAATAACCATGAAGAAAAATAAGCATATATGTAATAAATTAGTTGCATAGCAAAACAAATTTATGAAATGTCATTGATAACTAGGAAATATTACATAATCTAAATTGTGAAGGACATCCACCATGTTGTAGCCATCCAGAATCATATGAGCACCCTTGTAAGGACTGTAGAAAGTCCCACCTTTTGTGTCCCTCTTCTCCAAGGTGGAAGCCAGAATTGTCTCCACTAGATTCCCTTTTAGGTGGGGCATAGGCATGTAACTTGGGTTCTGCCAATCAGATCCATCCATAGAAGTCTTTGATTTGTAATGGATCCATCTAAAGAAAGAGTATGCAGAATTCATCTTTCAGTTGATGTGACAGAAGACATACCTGGCTTTTGGAGCAGACAATGAGAAAGCTTCTGTCATCTAGTCACAGTATCATCTTTGCAGTCTGGAAGGTCTGGGCTGACCTTCCAGCAGCCCAGCAATGTGTCCTTACTAGAGCAGCTCTGGGAGTATGGTTTGGACACTCTTCCTAGTTGCAAAGCCTCCATCTGACCCTAAGGAAACTGGTGAGCTTCCCAATTTTCTTTAACAAATTCCTTTTCTGTTTGAACTAACTAGAGTCAATTCTGGTTTTGCTGAGAACCTTGTTAGGTATGACACTCTAGCTGACTTCACGTTTACTGTCTCCCATAGAATCTTAGGATATTCCAAATTAGAATCCTTTCTACCATTTTTTAATCAGAATGTTTAACCTTACTTCCAAATACTTACATATTATGAACAGTGAGGACACAAATTATTTTTGTTAAACATAAAAATATGAGAGGTATCATAATATTCACAGGGTTATTATTGCATGTTTACAGGTGGGCCAACCTGGTAGTTCTTGGATTCTGAAAACGTTTCCACATACCTTTCAGTCATCTTTTAGTTTGTCAAAATCTCAATCACATGAGGTGATTTTGAGAGATTTAATCCGTATGTGTCTAACTTACATTGATTCGACTCATTCACGTGGGTCTCCAAGATGATAAAATAATGCTCAAGAAGGCAGAGGACTCTGATAATGAATTTTTGTTATTTGCTAATTGTGTGTCCTTGGCTGGAGTACCTCCAATTTCAGAGCTAAAATAAGTTCAGAATATGGCTTGATTATTTTCCTTTACCTCAATATTAATTTCATCCAAAACAGCTGTGGTGATATGCTCTGTGCTCTTATTTCCTTTGTAGTCTAGTCATTCTTCAATTGTCTGTAGCTCAAATACAATCTGAGTTTAGGATGCCTTGGCAGCACTTCTGATGAGGTTGGACTCATCTTTCCTGGTTTAAAGTTCACATGACAGGAAAATGTCAATGACAGGCTCACACTAATACTAACAGAATGAAGAACAGGTTTGTGTGTGTGTCTGTGTGTCTGTGTGTGTCTGTGTGTCTGTGTGTGTGTCCTATCAGCCCCATTTGCTTTGGATTTAAACTGAGAGTCACAGTTGCTGATGAGGCCAGGGTAGAAAGAATAAGGAGATCTTTGCAGTTCTGGTCTAACCCCTCCGAACCCCCCATACCAACTATCACAAACCCATCTATCCTAGTTAAAGTCCAATGAACTAAGTCGGTTAACCCAATGGGCCAACTCCCTGGCAGTATTTGATTCCCACTGCATAAAATTCATAATCTCCACATTAGTCTATGGCTGTCCTAGGCCCAGGAGACTGTGTGCCCTCCCCACCCAATGGCTTCTATTCTCAGTAGAGATATCAGAATGGCTATTTCGGATGAGACTGTAATTTAGGACCTACCTTAGCCTCCTGAACATTTTCTTTTTATAGGAATTTTATTTATTCAATGAAAATGTATTGAGCGCTAGTGTAGTAAGCCACTCTCTTTTCTTCACTATGCTCCGATCATATTGATGTCCTTTCACTTCCTCATCTCTGCAAGCTCTTTCCTGCCTAAGAGCTACACACATGCTCTTGACCCTGCTTAAACCTTCCCCTGCCTCGTCTACCCCTACAAAGAGGCACAGACTATCCCTGGCTGACTCTGTCTTGTTCTTGAGGCCTTGGATTAAATGTACCTTGCTTTGGAGAGGCCTTTTCTAACCATTCAATATAAGTTTTCTCTCCTAGTACCCTCTGCCTTCATAGCACATAGTTTTGATTAAATATTCATTTGGTTTCTTTCTTGTATACTTTCTCCCAAAAGGCTCTAAGCTGCATAAGGGCAAACCCCAGATCTGTTTTGTTAACCACTGTGTACCTAGTGTTTTTAGTACAGAGTCTGCCATATGGTCAGTACTTCATACAACCCACTGAGAGATACTTGCCTGTTCACATTTTGATCTGATGGACAACATAGTTAATTAAACATGGTAATGAATAGCCCGTATTATGTTTATGCCCAAGAGATGGGTATAATAAAGAAAACACACAGTTATCTTTCTTTATCAGTGGTTAATTCTTTACTGATTATTCTAAATAGGAATCTCCTGGCAATCTTTTTAGACATTGTTGTGAACTTGGGCCAGATAATAAAAGGTCATAAAACTTTGTGCCACTAAATTCATTTGTGTTTATATTATGTTGACTCCAGAGCAAGAGGAATGGAAGTGATTGTCCACCATTGGAAAATAAAAAATGCAATGGGTAACCCATCATTTTTTATACCATTTTAATGATCTCTGTAGCTGCCTCATCTTTCTACTCCTTGCTGTTAACTATATTTACCAGAAATGAATAAGCTTCCAGCATTCTGTGCATGAGCTAAGAGGAGAAAAGAGAAAGGCATGATTCCAGATTGTTCCAGTCATCTGTCCTGTTTGAGTTTACATTCCTTCAGTCTACCAGGAAAATGTTAAGTAAGACTTATTGAGTGAAAATGGAAGACATGCATTTACATTCTGTTACTGGGAAGTATAGTTTTAATGAAACATTGGGAATTAATAGCCATTAAGGGAGAAACCTGGTGTTTCAAGGAATTAGAGACTTGTGACTTCCTTGTTGATCCTCTGACCTCCTCTTCCAGTGAAGGAACTCCTTCACGAGTGCCTCTTAATTAATTGTGTCTTTGCTTCAACCTGTCCACTCTGCTGCCTTATGTGAGATGAGAACTGGAACAGTTGGCCAGGCACCTGGAGTGGTAAGAAAGAGTGATCTATAGCCTGGTGAACACTGGGAGCACAATGAGGAATGAGCATGTAGGATGTCCCATAACCCGTCACTTGAACAGTGTGGAGAAGAGTCTGAAGTAGGGCAGGGATATCTGTTCTGCCCTCCCCTCTCCACCCATCAACAAACTTTCAAAACTGACCCTCCAGCTCAGTAGTCTTTTATTCCTTAGTCAACTCTTCTCCTGACCCAAAATTTCCCCAGCCCTATGCAATATAACCTATTTATTTAGAAAATCCAATGCTCTACTAAGTGCTGGGCAATGTATTTCCCACTGTAGAGGAGAAGATGAATATAGCAACAATGGCTCTTGCCCTTGGGAATCTCGTTGTCCTGGAGCAGAGGCAAGAGTGGGGGTTGCTGAGGGGAAGTGGTTGCTTCCCCCACCCGTCTGGAAAGCTGGTTTTTAAACATTTACCAGCACACTATCACCCATGTTTATGTTCCAAGGGAAAGGGCGGGAGAGTAAAAAGTAATAATTATAAATGTTCACATCCCTAGTAAAACCCCTACTCACAAATGCTATAACAAAAGCATTTACAATATGCTATGACAGTATGGAGGAGAAGAAAACACATTCTGTCTAGACTCTTTTGAATACTCTTAAACTGTAGTGGCCTCAGCTGTATCTAGCACTGATCATTTTATTAATTTTCCTACCATGTTGGGGTTCCCAGGTTCACCCTCAAGTTCTATAATTCACAAGAGGATTTGCAGGACTGAACATAAAGCTCTATTCAGGGCTGTGATTTATTATAGTGAAAATATAGAAAGCAGAATCAGCAAAGTGAAAAGGCACATGCGGGAAGTCCACAGAAAACCAGGCACAAGCTTCCAAGGATCCTCTCCCAGTGGAGTCACATAGGATGTGCTCAGTTCCTTCAGTGACGACTTGTGACATGTTGCAGCAAAACTCATCTGAGATTCCAGGGCTTTTACTGGGGATGAGTCATGTAGGCACCCATTGCCTAGCAAGTATGAAAATTTCAGATTCCTGAAATGAACACATTCATTCATCACAAACCACATTTGTGTAAACACTTTGGGCACAGTAAGCCACTCTTATCAGTCTGGCAGTGGTGGGAATGCTCCCCAAATCCAAGATGCCAGCAAATGGCCAGTCTTACAAGCTGGTATTCTACAGATAGGTGTCTACCTTAATTTATTTCTGGCTATCTATCATTTATTTGTTTATACATGTACTTATATTTCTAGAAGGAGTGGCTTTGGGGTTCATATTCTAGTTTCAATCCGTGTTAAATAAGCTATGTTTTCCTTTTTAAATGATGTAACATTAATCCAATACTGTTTTCAGTAGTGTGCTAGAGCCAGTTGGTACATGCTTGCAAGAGACTATTGTTAAACGGCCAAGAATTTTGTGAGCTCCACGTTGGTAGCTTGAAATCACCTCTGGCAAGAATATTTACACCATCATAACTGGCAAATGCTAAAATTAGGGCTTCCCCCACCTGTCTGGAGAGCTGGTTTTTAAACATTTACCAGCACACCATCACCCATGTTTATGTTCCAAGGGAAAGGGCGGGAGAGTAAAAAATAGTAATAATAAATGTTCACATCTACCTAGTAAAACCCCTACTCACATTTATTCATTCATTCATTTAATAAATGTAAAATACAGAAAAAGACAAGTTTGCTACCTTTACAGAGCTTACAATCTAGTGGGGGAGACAGATAATAAACAGAAACGTAGCAGGCCGAATTATTCTCACATTAATGTATGTTTTCCCTCGCTAGTATAGGAGACTCAAAGAAAAGTATTTTTCCTTGTACTCTAAGAAGCTTTATCTATGTCTAGACTCTCCAATTTTTTAATAAATGTGGTGGCACAGGGTTTCCTGAAGACAGCTTCCCTCCCTGCAAAAAATAAATGATCAAGCCTTTGTTTGGGGAATAAGGGACAAATGAGAGAGACTGGTGTTGGCAGTGGGAGGGCAGAACTGGCCTTCTCACAGGAAAAGCTGCTGGTTCTTCTGGTCTGGGGAGAGCCATGTACTTCGGATGATGGAGGCCATCAGTTACGGCATGTACTAAGACTAGTCCCCCCCCCCCCCCGCCGCCCCATCCCCACTGCCCTAGGAAACATTTTGTAAGATGAAGTGCTTTGAGGAGTGACAGAGGCTCTGAAGGAATAATAGCACATGGAAGTCAGAAGGGTAGAACACTAAGAGGGACAGCCTAGGGAACTAAACTAAAGATCCTGTGCTTCCAAGCAGCAAGGAGCAAAGAGTAATGTTCACAGAACTCGATCACACTCCAGACACTGTTCTAACTGATTTTCATATTAACATCATTGATTTGCACTGATTTGCACTTTAATGCTTTTAACCCACAGCATGGGGAGGCTGGGAGCCTTTTTTTTTTTTTTTTTTTTTAATACAAGAGGAAGCTGAGGCACAGCGAGGCTAGACAACATTGACACAAAGCTGGGGAGTGTCAGTTTTATGCTTGGTTTGGCCACAGAACCCACTGAAAGAACCACCACAATGTGTTTTGGTTACAGATATTTGATTTTCTTTCTTTTTCTTTCTTTTCTTTTCTTTTCTTTTTAAGCTTTATTGCAATATAATTGACATTACAACTTGTAAGTTTAAGGTGTATGATGACTTGATATGTGTGTATGTTGCACAATGATTACCTTGATATACATATATGTTGCACAGTGATTATCTTGATATATGTATATGTTGCACAGTGATTACCGCAATAAGATTGGTTAACATGCATCACCTTACATAGTTACAGTTACCTTTTCCTTGTGATGAGAAGTTTTAAGATCTACTCTTTTAGTGACTTGCAAATATACAGCACAATATTGCTAACTGTAGTCACCATGTTGTACATTATATCTCTAGAACATATCCATCTTGTAACTGGGATTTTGTACTCTTTGGCCACCTTCAGCCATTTCCTCCACCCCTCAACCCCTACATCGGGCAACTGCCCATCTGTTCTTTGCTTCTATGGATTCTCTTGTTTTAGATTCCACATGTAAGTGAGATTATACACTATATGTCTTTCTCTGTCTGACCTTGATTTGTTCTACCTAGCATAATGCCCTCAAGTTTCGTCCATGTTACAAATGGCAGGATGTCCTTGTTTTTATGACTGAATAATATTCCTGTGTGTGTGTGTGTATGCGTGTACCACATTTTCTTTATCCATTCATGTGTTGATGGACACTTAGATTATTTCTGTGTATTAACTATTGTAAATAGTGCAATGAACATTAAAGATGTAAATGTCTTTTGAGAATGATTTCATTTCCTTCAGATATCTACCGAGAAGTGGAAAGTTTATATCATACGATTGCTCTATTTTTAATTTTTTGAGAAACCTTCATAACATTTTCTGTAACAGCTATACCAACTTACATTCCCATCAAGTGCACAGGAATTCCCTTTTTCTTATCTTTTTGATTATAGCCATTCTGACAGGTGTGAGGTGATTTATCATTATGGTTTTGATTTGCATTTCCCTGATGATTAGTGATGTTGCATCCCTTTAAATGTACCTGTTGGCCATTTGTATATATTTTTTAGGAAAATGTCTATTCAAGTCATTTGCCCACTTTTTAATTGAGTTATTTGATGATGTTTATGTTATTTTATGTTACAAGTTATGAATTCCTTACCTATTTTAGAACTTAGCCCCTCATCAGATATATGGTTTACAAATATTTCCTCCCATTCTGTAGATTGCCTTTTCATATTGCTACTTTCTTTGCTCTATAGAAGATTTTTAGTTTGATGTAGTCCCACTTGTTTATTTTTGCCTTGGTTGCTTATGTTTAGAGTGTCATATCCATAAAATCACAGCCAAGACCAATGTCAAGGAGCTTTTTCTTTATTTTTTATTCTAGGAGTTGTATTCTAGTTTTTATTTAGAAGTTTTAGGTCTTCACATTCAAGTTTTCAATCCATTTCAAGTTAATTTTTATGAGCACTCTAAGATAGGAGTTTGCTTTCATTCTTTTGTGTGTGATATCCAGCTTTCCCAGCACAGATAGTATTTTTTCTCAAAAAAGGGCATTAATTATTGTGGTCAGTGTATTGCAAGTGCATTTTTAAATTGGAAACACACCTTAGACATGTTTATATGTCTCTCTATAGTTATATGTTCTCTAAAAGGATAAAATACAAAATGCCTCCACTGTCAGCTTAGTATAAGCTGTATAATACTAAGTATAACTTAGTATTTTAAGTTATTGTAAAATTGACCTCTCAGTTAGTTATGAGTCTTGCCCTTGGGAATCTCATCGTCCCTCTGGGTTTCATTTTTCCCTGTGAATCTGCTGCAATCCCTGAATCAATAAAGATGCTTTTGAGTCAGTATGCTCATGCAGTGTGTCATTTTGAAGAGTGCTAGTTTTAGCTACAAAACTGCATTTTTTCATGCGCAGCTTTCTACGTCTGCTTTGTCCCTTCACATACAATTTTTTCATACTCTCTCATCTGCCTCAAGTCTGGAAAGAAAGCCCATGAGTTCAGAGATAAACTTGAAGAAAAAAAAAAAGACAGACAGAAATACACTTTAAGAAAGTATATTCTTCAAGAAAACTGCTCCTTGAGAATCGAGTCTTCTAAAAACTTAATATTTCTTGCTCATATTGGTTCAATGCAAATAAATTGCTCAAGTGAGTATAACAATGAGACTACAACTACAGAATGTTTGCCTGGAAAATGACCAAAAATAATTTGGGGAGATGTGTTCCTATCATATCTGTTCTTTGCCTGCCTACCTTGTTGCTTTCTTCTCATTTTTTTGGCCACATAAACAAATTACATGGAACATCGTTCTTTCAAGTCCCCTTTGCCAGAATATTTCCCTGGAATCCTTTTCCCTCCCATTCCACAAAGCTACTAACAAAAAAATCTCGTATCAGCGAGCAAATATTCCCCTCTTAAACTGAGGTTCTGCTATTTGAGCTCCCACTTGCCAAAGCCAGCATGATTTGAACATTCCTCTTCACCCAATATCAGTCCCCATCAGATAACCATTAAATGAATAGAGGCTGCAGGTTAGAAGGAATGCTAACAATGCAGATGAAGTCTGATAAGTGGCAGATGTGAATTAATTCAGCCAGAACACAGACCAGGAGGGTGATTGTCAAAGGGAGCAAAGGGTGCTAGAGAGCCTTGACCATTTGCCGGTGACTTACAGCACCTTCCCCTAGGCCAAGCAGCCTGGCATTTTGAACCTAGAGTCATCATAGGAATGAGACAAATCTCATTGGCCTCTCTGGCAACTGCTCACCATGGCAAGTCATTTCCCTGTGACAGTCAGAAAGGGGAACAATCACGTATTTTCACCCACAAGAATGAATTAAAATGACTGACCATGAGGAGGCCAGTGACCCAAGTAGGCCCTGAGAAAAGGGTCAGTCGACCTTAAGCCATTCCATTTACCAGTTTCAGACTCAGAATTCCATAGCCTACCAAGTCTGGTAATGTGCAAAAGGCAGAGCACTCTTCACCTGAATATTTCAAAGCAGTCACAATCACAACCTATTACCTGTTTATTTCTAGGTTGGCAAAAGAATACACAAGCAGAGCCTTGGGAGTTTTGAGTTCTAACCTCACCCCTCTACTCCACCTCTGAACTGTTGGAGTGACCAGCTTTTTTGTTGCAGTTTACCTTCACCATCATTAGGAGCCCACTATTTTGAGCATCTGAGCCTGGAGGCCAAGGGCTGTTCAATTTGGGTGTTTTGTGTTCTTGACTGGTGATTTTAGGCGAAGGAACATTTAGTGTATTCCTGAGTTTGACCAGTAGATGGAAGCATTTTTGACCGTGTGACACTTTCACTTCCCAGTCCTGGAAAAGAAGACTGGTTTCCAGGGAAAAGCTGAGAAGCTGAGTGGCTAGCCCTATTGTCTGATAGAGTAACTTGTTTGTGTACGGAGTATCTTTCCAAATAAAAGGAGTGTGAATATTTTGAAATAATCAGGAAATGAGAAATTAGAAAGTAGAGTTTACTTTCAATACCCTTAACAATGGAATTCTCTTTCACTGCTTTTAATTAAGCAGTGTAAAATGAAGGTCATAATTTATAATAGCTTCTAGTTTAGAATTAATGAAGTTCTCGTGAAATCCCAAAGTGATTTATAAACATTCCACCTTTAACCAAAGGCCAGCGAGAGAGAAGAGTTTAACAAGGTACTCTCCCCTGCTGACTGAGAAACTGGGTTCTAAGGCAAACTATCTTTCCGCTGAGCCCTTATAATATCTCCTCTATCTATGTCTCTTAAGGTTGGCATATTTTAATTTAGAAACCATAAGACATTTTGACAGAAATGTCAAGGAGATTGTCGTTATTATCAGTCATTGGCAATGGCTCAAATATGGGACAATTACATGTCTTGACATCGCTGATAATTAGACTGATTTTGAAACTGAAATATAATCACTGTCTTACTCTCTACCTCCTGAAGCTGAAATCGAGGCATGTGCACATAAAGCCTTGACTGACTTTTCTGCCACTGAAGGAAGTCTGCAGCCCATACTTTGAATCCCATCTGAAGGAAGACAGGCAGGCCTTGAAGCTATTACTCATCTTATACTAGGACATTCTGCAGCAAAAGCTCCAATGTTTGGTTACAGCTAAAGGTATACCAGGGACACCTTGGTCCTTTGGCCTGAGGAAAAACTTAGAAACCTTGGTGATATACTCAGCTAAATGTGTTCTTTTCAGATTATAGAACAACATACATATATATTGTTATGCGTAACATTTATATATAATTTACACGTTTATATTCACACAGAAACATACATGAAAGCATGCATAAGGCACATGTAGATTTACTCATTTAATCCTGTGATTCTACAGTTGGCCCCCTGGAAGAGCCCTGACTTTGACACAAAGTTAGATGACAAATAAAAGAAAGAGCAGTACTATTTCTCTCCTGCCACTGATTTTCTTCTCTACTTCCCATTGATCTCAATGTTTTATTTCAGAGACAGACTTTTCGAAGGAGTTGTCTAACTCTATTTGTATTTCTTCACTTCCCACTCCTTCACCCGACAGAAATCTAGTCTCTTCCCTTTCACACCCTGGCATTTCTATCACAAAGATGACCAGTGACCTAGTCATCTTGGAATCTAATGGAAGCTTTTCGGTGATGAGTACAACCTCCTAGCAGCATTGAACTGCACCTGACATTATTCCTTCTTTGTCAGAACCATTTCTTGCACTGGCCTCTGTAGCATACACTGTCTGTCTTCCTCTGTGCCATTTCCCCACATCTCAGAATTAGGTCTTTGACCTTCTACTCACTTTATACTCTCTCCCTGGGCCAGTTCATCCACTTCTGTAGATCACACCTCTGATGTGCTGATGTTTCATCTACACATCTTTTTCAAACACATCTTTTTCAAACCCCGATATGTCTCCCATCCATAGACATGTAAGTAAAAATATGCACTGCGGTGCTGCTCAACTGTGAGTTACAATCCATTAGTTGGTCAGAAATCAGTTGAATGCATGGATACCAGCATTTGAAAACTGAAATGTGGAATAGCATAGCATAGCATAGCATAGCATAGCATAGCATAGCATAGAAAAAATCAGAGTGCCTCACATTTATATAGAATAATTATTTCATGAAACCTTTTTTCATTTGTGTGGGGATATGGGATTATGATGCTAAACATATTTCTTTCTTTGGGTGATGGTCAGAAACATTGCACAGACAACCCCACAGAGGCATTTTAAAGATAATCTATATAACACATGCTCACAGGTGACTTTCTTATTTTTAAACCCAAAATCTGTTTCTCTTGGAGAAAACCCTGTCTCCAGTTACTTGATCCACTTGCCAGCTTGCTTAAACTTAGTTTCTCCTTCACACCCAGTCACTCACAAATTCTGCAGATTTTGTCTCCTAATATGTTTACCACCCAACACCTCTCTCCATATACATGGTCACCAGGCCAGATCAGGCCATCAAGGTCCTTCCCATGGACTGTTGCAATTGCCTCTAACTGGATGAATGCATCAGTAATGAATGATGAATGCATCAGACAGTAAGAGGTAAACATACAATTATTAGCTTTACTCTATTATTTACTCTATTATTTACTCTATCTACTCTATTATTTACTCTATTATTATTTACTCTAAAAAAAGAAAATCAAGTTAATATTAAAGGTTGAGATAAATTCACAGATGATACACTTTTAACAGAGTGCTGAGAGATTTGGGCAACACACTTTATATTTTAAGACTGGTATCAATCAATACCATTCCCTGGATCATAGTCAGAGAAATACACAATAAATTAACCATTTGCCCTATGTAGCTGACCTAAAGTGTTTTTTCTTAAGTTCATAGGAAGATAAGAATCCATAGTTACCCATATTCTAATCATCTGTAGCAGCCATGAGAACCACTGCATAAAAGATTGCTGGGGATTTGGGAAAATGCTATTGTTGCTATTCATGTTTACCCCTTCTCAAGGGCTACTTTCCCAGGCTAAGGCTTGTATAAATAAACCCAAACATGTATCATGGCATATACAATACATCCCCTCTTACTTTCCACCATCAAGTCTACACAGGCAGTTCATGGAGTGAGACTTTATTTTATTTCTGTTAAGCTTATGAGTAAAAACCATGACTCAGATTTGCAAACTAAACTGAGCTGTTCACTTTTTGCTGCCCCTCCCCCAGCAGTGCCACCAGATTTAATTATGGTATCGTAAACATATTCTTACTTGGGAGAAAAATGGAGAATGGTTTATTGACAGTAATCAGCAGTAATATGTAACCTAATTCATGTGTGAATCCATTATGTAATCCAACCTAAGGATCAAGTCACTGAAACACTACTTGCCCTGGGCATACCAGAATCTAACCAGCTAAACCTGGTGAAGGCAAGTCAGCTTTCCCATTGATGGTTGCCCAGAAAAAAATTCTCATTCAACCTGCAAGAGTTAGTGTTAATTCTGAAGTTAAGCTGACTTTATTGACCTAAACCACAAAGTAAATAAAGTGATGTCTAGGAAATACATAGGCTTCCACAGGGTTTCTTCAGTGAAGGCTGCAAGTTCTTATCAATTTTTGTTGATCATAATTTCTATACATTTATGGAATAAGGAAAATCTGCAGCTCCTCTCCCGAGGTTATTCAAGACAATTGACTCATAAGAACACCCAGCTTCTTTGCATACTACCAAATCTTCCTAGAGCATTTTTAATTGTGGAGATGGGAGCCTTGGCTGTTATCACGGTTGGATATATCGCTCTTCTTTTTCTGGGTGTGATGCTTCTTTCAGCCCCTTTTCATCAGCAGGACAGACGGGCTTTGAGAGCAGGAAGTGGAGCCGGAGCCACAAAAGCATGAAGCCTGTGGAGGCAGGCGTCGTGGGCTCTGGACGCCTGTAGAAAATGTTGAAAATGAGCCAATGTGTGAAACATTGGGAGGTATTCTAAAGCCTTTTCAAGACATCAGAAGCCAAGTATAAGAAAAGGAATAAAGAAATAAAAGCTGCCATTTTTATAGCCTTCTCAAGATTACTACCAATTCTATTAAAACTGAAAATATTTATTGGATTAATGTTATTCATAACTATAAAAATTTTAAAAAAGACATGTTTGGAAAGATAAATGTAAAAGTAAAATCTTTTGAGGAAGGAAACCTTTGATAATGAATATTTGAGAATTATGTCAAGCCATTGGACAATGTTTTCACCTGACTAGACCCTGCAGAGTAAGCCTGGGGATTGTCCTTATAGTCATATGTGAAGCTCATCTCTGAGTGTGTGTGCATTTCTCCATCATACCTGAAGGCCGCACAGGAAAACAAATTATCCAGAGCTTCAGAGTTGCATTTCTTCTTACAAGTTGTACACTGTTGAGATGGATCCAAATGTGGAGATTAAAACGTGGCCATACTCAGGATTTAGGATGTCTACAAAGATTTTGGAAGGCAGTTTCAGATGTCAGAACTTTCAAAACTCATGGTGTTAGTGGAATATCAACTCTCTCCAAATCTCCTAATATGTCACTTGTCTCTGTGTGCAAAATATTGAAAAATTTAAATTTCTATTAGAAGACTTTTTAAAAGACTTATGTTTAATGATAGGGAGCCGCACAGCTCAATGCAGTAGTCACTGGCCACATTGGGCTATTTAAATTTAAATTAATTAAAATAAATAAAGTTTAAAAAACTGTGTTCCTTAGTTGCTCTAGCCACATTTAAAATGCTTTGTGGCCTCATGTGGCTAATAACTACTATATTACACGGCACAAACATAAAATATTTTTAACACTGCAAAAACTTCTATTGAACAACATTGATCTAAAGCAACTGTTCCCATTGTATTCTGCAGGTCACTAGCTGTAGGCTCTTAATAGAGGGTAATGCACAGGGAGTTCTGGGTTAAGGTTTTTCTTTCCCGCAGCCCCTTTTTTTTTTACTGTCCATGTCTAAGAGCAGGCTCTGGGATATAGGAGTTTCCTAAGCAAATTTAGCCATCAAGCCTTTCTTTTGTGGAAGAGCTCCAAGGGCAGTGTTCCATGGGACAAACTTTGGGAAATGTGGATTTGGGGAATAAGTATTTTGACATCATGGACTATGCCTTACTCATCTTTTTCTGTGTCCAGAAAAATTCCTCATACATAGTAGGTGTGCACTCTTGGCTTAACAGCCACCTGCTAAGGCCAAGAGAAAGAGAAAGTGGTCAATATACATTGAGAACCATCTGTTTCTTAGGCTCCCAAACCATTTGCATTCTCTGTTTAGTCTACCAAATAAGATAAAACCACTACTTTTTTTATGCTCAAATACACAGTTTTTTAATTTCTGTATTTAGATTCACCTCTCTGAGGGACACCATTTCAAATTTCATTCATACATTCATTCATTTATTTATTTGGAGAAAGCAGGAAACAATCTAAAAGGTATATTTTCCTGAATTACCTAATTTAGTGACTTAAGTTTGGTTACAAAGTGCTTAAAACTCCACTCTCTCTCATTGCACTGGAAAGAAAGAAGTCTACAGGCTCCAACAACCCTCTGTCTTCATAGTATTGCAGTTTGGACAAGTTCTTATGAAAATATGATGCTTTAAAAACAACTTAAATTTTATTTTTAGTGACTTATCTTACCCAAAGCTGGCTGGAGCCTGGGAGGCAAAAGAACATCTTTTCCAAAGAAAACCACAAATCCTTCTTTCAAAAACTCTTCAATAATACTACAGTTTTTTTTTTCTTTTAACTGGACCCTCCTCAAAATCTCCGTGCCTTGGTTGTCCTGCCTCTAAAACAGAATAAATAATATGAGACCTTAGTAGGATGTTACAAGAAAAATGATGGTGGGGAAATTGTTTTGATCTCCACAGAGGCCAGGTGCTAGCAAACTCTCCACAGCCTTCCTATCCCTGAGTATTCACTTTCTTTCCTTTGCCTGATGTCTTTCTCTTTTTTTTTTTTTTAAACGTTTATTTATTTTTGGGACAGAGAGAGACAGAGCATGAACGGGGGAGGGGCAGAGAGAGAGGGAGACACAGAATCGGAAACAGGCTCCAGGCTCTGAGCCATCAGCCCAGAGCCCGACGCGGGGCTCGAACTCAAGATCGTGACCTGGTTGAAGTCGGACGCTTAACCGACTGCGCCACCCAGGCACCCTGTCTTTCTCTTTTATATCCAAAGACCCATCTCCTCCAAAGACCCATCTCCTCCAGGGGCTTTATCTTCTTTATCCCTTTGCTGAATGTCTATGATGTTTGCCATTGAACCTCTCATACTTGGCTTGGTCCTTGGTCTTCTTGTAGGTGAGAACCTTTATTTATTTATTTATTTATTTATTTATTTATTTATTTATTTATTTATTTATTTATTTATTTATTTATTCGTTCATATAAAAACTTTTATTTATTTATTTTTTAAATATAATTTATTGTCAAATTGCTTTTCATACAACACCTAGTGCTCATCCCAACAAGTGCCCTCCTCATTGCCCATGACCCAGTTTTCCCTCTCCCCCACCCCCCATCAACCCTCAGTTCTCAATATTTAAGAGTCTCTTATGGTTTATCTCTCTCTCTCTGTCTCTGTCTCTCTCTCTCTCTCTAGCTTTTTTTCCCCCCTTCCTCTCCTCCATGGTCTTCTGTTAAACTTCTCAGGATCCACATATGAGTGAAAACATGGTATCTGTCTTTCTCTGTATGACTTACTTCACTTAGCATAATACCCTCCAGTTCCATCCACATTGCTGCAAATGGCCAGATTTCATTCTTTCTCATTGGCAAATAGTATTTCATTTTATAAATAAACCACATCTTCTTTATCCATTTGTCAGTTGATGGGCATTTAGGCTCTTTCCATAATTTGACTGTTGTTGAAAGTGCTGCTATAAACATTGGGGTACATGTGCCCCTATGCATCATCACTTCTGTATCCCTTGGGTAAGTTCCTAGCGGTGCTATTGCTGGGTCATGGGGTATTTCTATTTTTAATTGTTTGAGGAATCTCCACACTGGTTTCCAAAGCGGCTGCACCAGTTTGCATTCCCACCAGCAGTGCAAGAGAGTTCCCGTTTCTCCATATCCTCACTAGCATCTATAGTCTCCTGATTTGTTCATTTTAGCCACTCTGACCAGCGTGACATGGTATCTGAGTGTGGTTTTGATTTGTATTTCCCTGATGAGGAGTGATGTTGAGCATCTTCTCATGTGCCGGTTGGCCATCTGGATGTCTTCTTTGGAAAAGTGTCTATTCATGTCTTCTGCCCATTTCTTCACTGGATTATTTGTTTTTCGGGTTTGGAGTTTGGTGAGTTCTTTATAGATTTTAGATACTAGCCCTTTATCTGATATGTCATTTGCAAATATCTTTTCCCATTCTGTCGATTGCCTTTTAATTTTGTTGATTGTTTCCTTTGCAGTGCAGAAGCTTTTTATCTTGATGGGGTTCCAATAGTTCATTTTTGCTTTTAATTCCCTTGCCTTTGGAGATGTGATGAGTAAGAATTGCTGCAGCTAAGGTCACAGAGGTTTTTTCCTGCTTTCTCCTCTAGGGTTTTGATGGTTTCCTGTCTCACATTCAGGTCCTTTATCCATTTTGAGTTTATTTTTGTGTATGGTGTAAGAAAGTAGTCTAGTTTCATTCTTCTGCATGGTGCTGTCCAGTTCTCCCAGCACCATATGTTAAAGAGACTGTCTTTTTTCCATTGGATACTGTCTTTTTTCCATTGGATACTCTTGCCTGCTTTGTCAAAGATTAGCTGGCCATACATTTGTGGGTCCAATTCTAAGGTCTCTATTCTATTGGTCTATGTGTCTGTTTTTGTGCCAATACCATACTGTCTTGATGATTACATCTTTGTAGTAGAGGCTAAAGTCTGGGATTGTGATGCCTCCCGTCTTGGTTTTCTTCTTCAATATTACTCTGGCTATTCAGGGTCTTTTATGGTTCCATACAAATTTTAGGATTGCTTGTTCTAGCTTGGAGAAAAATGCTGGTGCAATTTTGATTGGGATTACATTGAATGTGTAGATTTCTTTGGGTAGTATTGACATTTTAACAATATTTGTTCTTCGAGTCCATAAGCATGGAATGTTTTTCCATTTCCTTGTGACTTCTTCAGTTCCCTTCATAGGCTGTCTATAGTTTTCAGCAAAGAGATCTTTTACATCTTTGGTTAGGTTTATTCCTGGTATTTATGGTTCTTGGTACAATTTTGAATGGGATCAGTTTGTTTATTTCTCTTTCTATTATTTCATTATTGGTGTATAAAAATGTAGCCGATTTCTATACATTGATTTTGTACCCTGCAACTTTGCTGAATTCATGTATCAGTTCTAGCAGACTTTTGGTGGAGTCTGTTGGGTTTTCCATGTAGAGTATCATGTTGTCTGCGAAAAGTGAAAGTTTGACTTCATCTTTGCCAATTTTGATGCCTTTGATTTCATTTTGTTTTTGTCTGATTGCTGAGGCTAGGACTTCCAACATTATGTTAAACAGCAGTGGTGAGAGTGGATGATCTCAGGGGGAAAGCTCTCAGTTTTTCCCCATTGAGGATGATATTAGCTGTGGGCTTTTCATAAATGGCTTTTATGGTGTTTAAGTATTTTCTTTCTATCCCGACTTTATTGAGTTTTTTTATATTAAGAAATGATGCTGAATTTTGTCAAATGCTTTTTCTGCATCGATTGACAGGATCATATGGTTCTTTTCTTTTATTAATGTGAAGTATCACGTTGATTGATTTGCGAATAATGAACTAACCCTGCAGCCCACGAATGAATCCCACTTGATCATGGTGAGTAATTCTTTTTATATGCTGTTGAATTCTATTTGCTAGTATCTTATTGAATATTTTTGCATTCATATTCATCAGGGATATTGGCCTGTAGTTCTCTTTTCTTATGGGGTCTCTGTCTGGTTTGGGAATCAAAGTAATGCTGACTTCATAGAATGAGTCCTGAAGTTTTCCTTCCCTTTCTATTTTTTGGAACAGCTTGAGAAGGATAGGTATTAACTCTGCTTTAAATGCCTGGAGAATTCCTCAGGGAACCCATCTGGTCCAGGACTCTTATTTGTTGGGAGATTTTTGATAACTGATTTAATTTCTTCACTAGTTGTAGGTCTGTTCAAATTTTCCATTTCTCCCCATTTGATTTTTGGTAGTGTGTGGGTGTTTAGGAATTTGTCCATTTCTTCCAGGTTGACCAGTTTGTTGGCATGTAATTTTTCATAGTATTCCTTGATAATTGCTTGTATTTCTGAGTGATTGGTTGTAATAAATCCATTTTCATTCATGATTTTATCTATTTGGGTCCTCTCTCTTTTCTTTTTGAGAAGCCTGGCTAGAGGCTTATCAATTTTATTTTTTCAAAAACTCAATTCTTGGTTTCATTGATCTGTTCTACTGTTTTTTGGATTCTATACTGTTTATTTCTGCCCTGATCTTTATTATTTCTCTTCTTCTGCTGGGTTTGGGGTGTCTTTGCTCTTCTGCTTCCATTTCCTTTAGGTATGCTGTTAGATTTTGTATTTGGGATTTTTCTTGTTTCTTGAGGTAGGCCTGGATTGCAATGTATTTTCCTCTCAGAACTGCCTTTGCTGCATCGCAAAGCGTTTGGATTGTTGTATTTTCATTTTCTTTTTCCCCATATATTTTTTAAATTTCTTCTCTAATTGCCTGGTTGACCCAATCATTTTTTAGTAGGAGGTTCTTTAACCTCCATGCTTTTGGAGGTTTTCCATAATTTTTCCTGTGGTTGATTTCAAATTTCATAGCTAGGTGGGAACTTTTATCCCATGTTTTGTCTCTCAGTTGAGTTGAATGGCTCTTTAGAACAGAGGTCAAGATTTAGTGACCTCTTTGTTCCTTGATCACTTTGCACTACTTGTTCAACTATGTTCAACCAGCAAGTACTAGTTGTTCAGTAAATAATGATTAAAAACACCCTCACATATTGCTTAGAGTAGATTAGTTATATCCAACAAGAACATTTACTTTATTCAAGATTGCCTAATTTAGACTCTGTGTTAATACATTTAGTAGGTAAGTACTTGGCAAATTAAAGAATAGCAAAAATATAATTTTTATAAATTTGACCTACATAAAAAATCATTGTAAGATTTATAGATGTATGTAGTCACATAATTATTGTGATAATGAAGAAGGTAGATAAACTGTAATTTATCTAACTCTCCCTTTTTTCTTGATAGTATTTTTTATTGAGACACACTTCACATAACATAAAATTTGACATTTCAAAGTGTGCACATCAGTGGATTTTAGTATAATTACTGTTGTAATTCACTTTGTTCTAATTTCAGAACTTTTCCAGTATCCCCAAAAGAAACCTCATACCCATTAGCAGTAAACCCCAATTTCCCCCTTCCCCCATCCCTTGGAAGCCATTAATCTGCTTCTTATCTCTATGAATTTGCCTGTTTTGGACATTTGATATAAATGGAATATAATAGTATCCTTATGTGTCTAGTTTCTTTGATTTAATGTATTCTCGACATTCATCATGTTGTAGCATGTATAAGTACTTGTTTTTTTTTATATCTGAATACTATTCTATTATATGGATATGCCACATTTTGTTTATCTGTTCATCAGCCGATGGACATTTGAACTGTTTACAATCTTTGGCTGTAATGAATAATACTGCTATGAACGTTTGTGTCCAGGTTTTTGCATGGCTATACGTTTTCCATTCTCTTTGGTATGTACCTAGGAGTGGAACTGCTATGTTCACTATTTTTTACTTTACATGTAAGTCTTTGAAATCACACATTTTTATGTCATTCTTATGTAGGCATTAAAAGAGATCTCTGAGAGATTTTTTTCTTTGCTAGCATGTTGCAAACCAAGTGATCTGAGAAAGGTATTTTGTTAAAATAGTCTAATTTAGGGATGCCTGGGTGGCTCAGTCGGTTAAGTGTCCAACTTCAGTTCAGGTCATGATCTCACAGATCATGGGTTTGAGCCCCGTGTCAGGCTCTGTGCTGACAGCTTGGAGCCTGGAGCCTGCCTCAGATTCTGTGTCTCCCTCACTCTCTGTCCCTCCCCCGTTCATGCTCTGTTTCTCTCTCTCTCTCTCTCTCTCTCTCTCTCTCTCTCTCTCTCTCTCTCTCTCAAAAATAAAAAAAAAAAAACGTTAAAAAAATTTTTTTTAATAGTCTAATTCAGACTAGTTTCTCCACAATGGCTTCACTAAGTTTCTTGACTCTTCCATAAGGTGGCTTGAGAGGACCCAATCTCCTATCCTTTCAACACAGCAGGCCTCCTCAGATAAATATGTAACCTGGCTATACAGTGATAGGTTAGGACAAGTCCCATGACAACTTCCAACCAGATGGCTGCCCCAAGTCCCTCCTAACAGGAATCTGGGGCCACTACTGCTCTTGTCCCATCTTTGTTAGATTCCTTTGCCTCTGGAGTCACTGGAGCTGTCTGACTAAGATGCTGGCAAAATAAATGTCCATCATTCGGCATCATTATGGGAACATTGTTCTGTGATATGTTTAAGAGTTATGTGATAGGAGGGTAAACTCATCCCTTAATTTATCATGGTATTGAGGGAACATCAAGGACAGAGAGGTGGTGATTGCTATAAGTGACCCAGCAGCAAGCTCCTCTTTGAAGATAGCTATAGGAATGGAATGGCCCACATCCAAGTGCCTGTTTCTTCTCTGAATAGGCTAATTGCTGATTTGGGAAGAAGAAATGTAAAGATGATCTATACAGTGCCCCTAGGATGAAAATTATAGCCTATTTTCAAGGTCAGAACAATAAATTTGTTCCTAAGGGCCTAAAAATGAATTAGCAAAGTTTTCAGCCTTCACATATACAATTATTTTTGTAAGTCCCAACCAGCATTATTTTTACTGGGATGGAATAGGATGGGATGGGATGAGATAGAATAGAGCATAACCCAGGTAACAAGGGTAACTATTGTTTCTTCAAACTATGTCTCAGTTGTATGTGGTGTGTGTGCATGTGCACGTGTGTGCATGCCCTTGTGCACATGCACACAGAGCTTCATCATGATATAAAATGAATTACTCTCAGAATGTTTGAAAACCACACCTTTTTAGGAATTTTATATTATTTTTTCCTGTTTCCTGATAGCAATGAGCATTTGCAAACATTTCTGAAATTTTTCCTGGCTTATGTATAAATACCCTATTTGTTTCTAAAACAGAGGCTAATTCCCATTTTGATTATTCCCCTGCAGCCAAAAGTTGTGCAAGAGGTATTTGTGGTATCTTTTATATGAAAGGCCAGATGAGGTGTGCTGTGGCATGTTGGAAATAAAGATTTCTGGAATTGCTAAATGTTTTTGAGAGAAAACAGAGCTATCAATCTTCTGTACCCCCAGGAACATTCCAAATGTGCTTAAAGCTTGTTCTGAAGATGTGACTCAGGAAGCCAAGGAAATTAACAAACAGCAAGAGAGCAGGTGTGGCACAAAACATTGCAGTGTTCTAGAAAACCCCAGTCTGTCCTTTACATATATTGTCATACAAAATGAGTGGTCTTCAAGTAGGTCTTAATATGCATGTCTCCTAATTAATGGGGAAATGTGTAAATCTCTTTCTTATGGCATAGTAAAACCCGTGATATGTTTATGAGCATTGCCACTAAGTTTCCTGTTTGTACTAAATGTGAATTTTGTGGAAACCCAAAGAAGGAAAGTCCAGTAGACCTATATTAACACACTTCCTTTCCAGCCTCAATTATCTCACCAACTCCTATAGGACACAGACATATATGCTGTTAAATCTTCACAATGTTAGAGCAACCACAGAAATAAGAACATTTTTCCAATGAGAGTCCTGGGTGTGTTTCTTCTGTGACCAGTATTTCTAGGCTTTAACTCATATCTCAAACACTCCTCCTCATTTTTAGAAACTGTATAGATTCCAGATATCTTTCTTCAAATGCCCAACTTTATCTCTTCTTCTCCTTTCCCTATTCTCATGGAAACAATCCTGGTCTTGCCTCTCACTTATATTCCAATTTCAAATTTTCAAATGCCCATAAGAAACTTGGATGACTGGTTTTCCCACCATTTTCAACATTTCCATCACCCAAACTCTTCTTACAAGAGTAACATTCCCTTTTCATATAGTGGTCCCATCATTGCTTCAAGCAAGAAAGCCACACATCATTTTGAAACTCTTCACCCACCATTTCCAGTCTGTCACTAGGATCTGTTATTTATTCCTTTGAAATGTCATTGAGATTTTTCTCTTCATCAATTTTACTGGGACCACCATATTCATTGTTGTAGTCACCTTCTGCCAGAATTATGGCTATAGTCTCTTCCTTCCTCATTCAACTGATGGGAAATTATAGGCAAAAATATAACTTAAAATTTTATTAAGAATGTGCTATGTGTCAAACCCTATACCAGTCACAGGATAAACAGCCTAATTGTTAAGACTCATTTTCTGATACCAAGTTGCTCAGAATCTTTTGACTGTTATTACCAGACTAATACAATGCATTCTTTTTTTTTTAATGTATATTTATTTTTGACAGAGAGACAGAAACAGAGTGCAAGCAAGGGAGGGGCAGAGACAGAGGAAGACACAGAAACCAAAGCAGACTCCAGGCTCTGAGCTGTTAGCACAGAGCCTGATGTGGGGCTCGAACTCATGAACCACGAGATCATGACCTAAGCCAAAGTCGGATAAACCAACTGAGCCACACAGGTGCCCCTAGTACAAGGCATTCTTAAACATTATGGTCATCATACCACTTTCATCCTCTAGAATCTGGGAGTTAAGTACAAATGCTTTTACCTGACTTTTGTGGTCTATGCTATTTGGAATGACTCTATCTTTGTACCTTATTCCTCTTAATTCCCTGACATGGCTCATTTCATGCAATAAACTGCACCCTCCACCTGTCCCCTCTACGCCCCATACACTTCTTAAGCTTTGCCTTCCTCCCTGTACCCTCCAGACAAAACACACCCACCCTTCAGAGTCTGTTTGGCAGTCCACCTTTCCACAAAACCTTCTGCAATTTCCCCCAAACCACTTTTCTTTTCCTAATTCCTGTTGTGCCTATAGTTGGAGGAAATTTCTACCTTAGGGCACTGACTGTGGTATTAATAGCATCATATGTTTGAGGTGTCCTTACAGATAAAATACAAACTCTTGGATCTCCTCAAATACTTAACATCAGACCCATACTATATAGCACTGTGTGAAAACAGTAGATTTAGCCTTCATCAAATGTACTCTTCCATTTTACCATTTCATGACTTTACTTATGAAATGTTCAGTGATAGTAACCTGTGCTTGGCCCAGTGTTAAACACTGGAAGTATAGGCATATTCAGATAAATAGATCCTGATGTCAGAAATAAATACACAGAATAGCAGAATCCTGGAGGAAAGAGAGATTAACTGATTAACTGAGGAAGTTAGTGGGACCCTCCTTAAAAGGAGGCTCTTTCCTGCCCAGAATAGCCTTTGTTTCTTGTTTAACTAGCAAATTTTACTCATCCCTCATGGATTAGCTCACAGCATACCTCTTCTCTGAAGCTTTCTTTGCCAACAAAAGTAGGAATAAAAGACCCAGAGAAGTTTAATGATTTGCCCCAATGATGCATATCCTTTTTTTATATGTTCCCCATGAGTCCTTTTGTCTTAGATATTTGTGTTAAGTGATTCTGCTTATAAATTTCTTTTTTAGACTTTGCAGTAACTAGATAAAAAGGACAATCTTGGATGTTTTATCCAGGTGTGTTGGAATGATTTGCATAAATTATTTAGATTCTGTGACCCTCCTTGTCTGTCTTTTTTTTCTTTCTTTCCTTTTTTAAAGCTTTCTATTTCTGTACTTAATTTCTTCAAGGCTCTTAGTGGGCATAAGAGAGTCTATGAAGGAGGTGTTGTCCTTTCCAGCTAGAACAAGTCCCAAACTGTATAGCTAATCTGGAGAGTATGTTTTGAAATGGTCTCAGTTTCCTTCCCTTGATCACAGGGAATAGGTGTTTGATCTAACCCACCTAATCTCTCATTTCCAACCAGTTGTAAAAACATGCTTCTCAGGATTCCAGGCTGCTGCAACAGAGGGGAGTAAATAATCAGGGAGGAGTGATTAAATATAGACTAGGGTTTAGATTTATAAAACTTCAGCCAGTTGGTCTGACATTTCCTCCATGGAACTCCATCAGGGGCTGCTCTTGTTAGTGGTATGTCTGTTAACTTTTATTTATTTTATTTTATTTATTTATTTTTTTTCTTTTTTTTTAAAGTATGAAATTTATTGTCAAATTGGTTTCTATACAACACCAAGTGCTCATTCCAAAAGATGCCCTCTTCAATACCCATCACCCACCCTCCCCTCCCTCCCACCCCCCCATCAGCCCTCAGTTTGTTCTCATTTTTTAAGAGTCTCTTATGCATTGGCTCTCTTCCACTCTAACCTCTTTTTTTTTTTCCTTCCCCTCCCCCATGGGTTCCTGTTAAGTTTCTCAGGATCCACATAAGAGTGAAAACATCTTTTATTAACCATGTTAGTGTCAGAGTTCTTTATTCTCTCATTCTTCCTAATAATGTAAATCCTCTGACTTGCTTTTATTTTAAAAAGTGTAAAAATCCACTACGTCCATTCAAATTTATTCAGCAATTGTTCACTAAATTTCTATGCCTCAGACATTGGAAGTTAACACCGGGGAGACCACAAAAATGATTCAGCTTAAGATATCACTGGGAAGTTCTTATTGATACGAATGATGTAAATTATTTTACTTTGTTTTCTTTTAGAACATTGTCATATAATGCTTGTGTGGGGGAGGGTATGGGAAACAAAAGCCCTTCTGTGCTACTGGAAGGAGGGGGCATAGAATGGCATTCTCAAGTTACCTTATTATTATCTATCAAAATTTCAAATATTTCTACTTTTTATCCATCTATTCCACTGACATAAATGTATTCTACTGGTATAGTCACACAAATAGGCCAAGGGTTATATGTAAGAATTATTACTGCAGCATTATCTATAATAGCAAAAATCACCAAATATCTATTAATGGGGATGTTTAGATAAAGTACAATAAAGACATTCAATGAAATACAATGCAACTATTTTTTAAATTGAGACGGATCCATGTTTATGGATATGGAAGTATTTGTAAGATGTGTTCTTTAGCAAAATAGTTTATAGCAAACTTTTGAGAGCATTTATGTTTTTTAAATGCTTTGTAAGACCTCCGTTTCCAACAAATATGTAAAAGTAATTGGCCAAAATAATGCATGAGACTTACCTTCTTTGTCCTAGATAACTGTGAAAATAAACAAATCATCTAAAGCAGCTGTGATCAGGAATTTGACAACTAGACAGTGAGGAGCTGCCTGTGATCTTTCAGAGTAGGGAACCACATGAAATGAGCTTCATATTCACCATAGCTTTCTATCTCAGGGAACCTTATCAACTATGGCACAAGAAAATTCAAACAGAGAGCAACCATCTATCTGGATGGAAGACAGATTATAATTGGGGGCTTCTATGGAAATTATATTTGAAGAAAAAAGCACTAGAGAGGAAGGAATTATATGTAATATAGATATAGAGAAAGAATGAGAGAGAGAGAGAGAGAGAGAGAGAGAGAGAGAGAGAGAGAGAGAGAGAGAGAGACCCTTGAATACTGGCTGTGCATATACAGTGAGATTTTGAAAAATCTGGGGTAATAGCTATGGGTTATAAACTTAAAAGAGATTCTGGAGCTTGCACAATGCTTAAATATGTTGGAATTCCAACCAGTAAGACTGATGAGAACTTGCTAAATACCCTGAGCATTTTGAGATTTTACAAAAGGACAACCATGGAAAAAAGCTGCTGTAACTTTCCATAAAGGTAATCCTGGAGTAGTTCAACAAACCAAGCCTTGCTGAGATTGAATTGCTTCTCCAATAAATTAACTAATTTCCAAAATAAAATATAGCACTATTCAAAGCAAAAAAATGACCTCACAAAAGTAGCATCCTTAATATTCAATATGTGATAAAATAAATTACTAGACATGGGAATAAACAGAACAATATGACCCATAATCAGGGGGAAATAGTAAATCATAAAGGCTCAGTGATGATACAATGTAGAATTAGAGGAAAAATATTGTTTAAAGGGAAGGAAATGAAAATATAAATATGAGAGAATAGGTGAGAAATTTCAGCAGAGAGGAATAAAAGATGAATACAAAAAAAAAAAATAAAGCCAAGAAGTATAATATCTGAAATTAAAAATACAATTAATGATCTGAAAAGATCATACACTCCAGAAAAAAGTATCAATTTCTTTGAAATTTGCTCAATGCAAACTACTACATACAGAGGAGAAAAGACTGAAAAAAATAAAGACACTTGACTTGCGAGATAATATTGGGCAATCTAGTGTGTACAACTTGAGTCAAAGGAGAGGGGGAAAAATTGAAAAATTAGTGACTGAAAACTCTTTCAAATTTCAACATAAATATCAACCCACAGATTTGAGAACCTTGACAAAACCAAAAGCAAAAGAAGCAAAAAGAAAACTATGTACATCATAATTATAGTGATAAAAATCTGGGATAAGGGAAAAATTTTAAAGTATCCAGAGAAAGACACCACACATATGTTCAAACAACAATAAGAATAAACACTGACTCTTTATCACAGGCAATGCAAGCTAGAAAAAAATGGAATGTCATATTTTAAGTGCTGGGCGGATCAACAATTTTAACTTAAAATTTCATAGCCTGAAAAAGTAGCCTTAAAAAATGAAGGCAAAATAAAGACACATTCAAGTAAAGACCAGCTGATAATAACTTTCAGAGCCAAGAACTACCCTACAAAAAAAAATGTTAAAAGAAGTTCTGCAGTCTAAAGAATAACTGATACTAGATGGAACTTGATTACCAGCAAAGACATGAAGAGTGCTGAATTATGACAATTAGCTGTTTAAAGAAAAATGGCTATGAACTATTTAGTTTTAACATAGATAAACTTAGTATGTGACAAGAGCAAGAATGGAAGGTAAATGTTGTAAGGTTCTTACCTGGTATGTGAAAAGATAAAATTTTAATTTAAATTAGACTGTGATAAGTTAATAATACATATTGTAACCACAAGACCACCCACTGAAAATGGAAAAGCAAAAGGAATAGGTAAGTGGAACAGTGATAAATATTTGATTAGTCTAAAAGATGTTGGAATTAGAGGGGAGAAAGAGAACAAATGACATAAACAAGGGAAAATAGCAGAATGGTAGACTTAAACTCAGTCATATGAATAATCACATAAATGTAAATGGAGTAAACACTGAGTAAAAGGCAGCAATTGTCAGACTGGATAAACAAGAAAGATTCACCTATGTTAAGACACATAGTTGAAAGTAACAAAGTAGAAAAAAGTATGTATATGAAAAAATGGGACTTTATAGAGAAGATAAATATATTAAAAAGATAAAGTAATATTATTAACTGCTTTGTACTCATAACAAACTCTTTCAGAAAATTGTGGAGGAGGAAATACTTTTGAACTTGTTTTATGGGCAAATGTTACCCTAATATCAAATCCAGAGAAAAATATAAGAAAATGTTAGAAAAATATTTCTTATGCATAATTCATAAAAAATCCTTGACAAAATGATAGCAAATTAAGTTCAGCAATATATCAAAATCATAATGTATCATGACCAAGTGAGGTTTACATGGAATGCAATATTGGTTTACCATTTGGAAATCAATCAATATAAACCAACAGAATGAAAGGCAAAAATATTCCATATGGCCATTTTAGTAAATGGGGAAAAGCATAGAACAAAATTCAACCCCCATTCATGAGAAAAATCCTAAATCTTTAGCAAACTAAAAGTAAATGGAACTTCCTTAACCTCAGTAAGGGTATATCTGAAAAACTTAGAGCTGAGCACAGAAGATTTTAGGGCAATGAAACTATTCTCTATAATATTTAATGGTTTGGATACATGACAGTATATATTTGTTAAAATTCATAGAACTGTACAACACAAAGAGTGAATTATAAATATGGACTTTGGATAATAATAATGTATTATTAATCATTTACTAGCTATTACACAAGTGTTTATCAGATACACCACACTAATACAAGATGTTAGTAATAGGGAAACTGGGAGTGGATGCATATGGGAGTTCTGTGCTTTCTGCTCAATTTTTCTGTAAACCTAAAACTTCTCTAAAAAAATTAATTAATTTTGGGGGCACCTGGTTGGCTCAGGTCATGGTCTCATGGTTTGTGGGTTTGAGCACTGCATTGGGCTCTGTGCTGATGGCCCAGAGCCTGGAGCCTGCTTCAGATTCTGTGTCTCCCTCTTTCTCTGTCCCTCCCCACCTCATTCTCTCTCTCTCCCTCTCTCTCTCAAAAAATAAAAAAATGAAATAATCAATTTTTTAAAACTACAAAAAACGTCGAACTTAATAGTGAAGGATTAAATGCTTTTCCCATTTTATTAAGAAACAGAACAAGGATATCCACTGTCACAATTTCTATTCAACATTGTGCTGGAGATTCTGGCCAGCATACTCGGGCTAAATTAATACCTAACCTAAAGGTTGGAAAGTAAGAGAGAATACTCGTTATTGGCAGATTACATGATGACGTACGTAAAAATTTCTAAGGAATGAATGTACAATAAGATTCCTAAATCCTATAAGTGAATTTAGCAAGGTCACAGGAAACAGGCCAATATGCAAAAATTTAATGTATTTCTATGTGTGAATAAAGAGCTTTACAGTGAAAACTGTTCCAGCAGGCTTTTTTGAAGAAATTTTGACTGACCAATTCTAAAATATATAAAGAATTTGGAAGGACTTAATCTTCAAAATGAAGAACAAAGTTGGAGGACTTATATTACCTGATTATAAGATGTACTGTAAAGTTTGGTAATCAATACAATTTGGAACCAAATCGGTAGTCTAAAAATAGAACCAAAATATATGGCCATTATGCTTTTAAAAAGGCACCAAAGCACTTTAAAGAGAAAATAAATTCTTCAAAATGTAATGCTGGAACAACTGGGCAACCATACCACATTAAGCATAAGCCTGCTTAAGATTCTTTCACTCTACTCTTCTCCCCCGCTTGCTCTCTCTCTATCCAAAACAAATAAAAATTAAATTTAATTTAAATTTAAAAAATGAACCTTGACCTCTCTCTCACAACACACTCAAAACTTAATTTGAGATGGATAATAAACATAAATGTAAAAGCTAAACTTTCTAGAAGAACACAAGGGAGTCTATATTTGCAAACTTGGAGTAGGCAAAGATTTTTGCACAGGGTAAAAAAAAACAAAAAACAAAAAAAAAATCAAGTACTTGTTTGCATTGAAAACTTCTGTGCCCTAGTGGCTCAGTTGGTTAAGCATCCAACTTCGGCTCAGCTCATGATCTCAGGGTTTGTGCATTGGAGCCCCGCTTTGGGCTCTGTGCTGACAGCTCAGAACCGGGCACCTGCTTCGGATTCTGTGTCTCCCTCTCTCTGCCCCTCTCCCACTCGCACTCTGACTCTCTGTCTCTCTCAAAAATAAATAAACTTTTTTTTAATAAAAAAAAAAAAACTTCTGCTCGTGAAAAGACAACATTAAGAAAATGAAAAGGCATGCCACAACCTAAGGGAAAATATTTATAATGTGTATATCTGAAAAAAATGACTTGTGTCCTGAAAATATAAAGAACTACAACTTAATAATGAAAGATAACTGGATTTAAAAGTGCTCAAAATAATTGAATAGACATTTCACAAAAGAATGTACAGAACAACCACTAAACACATGCAAAAGTAATCAAAATTAATCATCAGGAAAATGCAAGTTAAAAACTAAAATATGTCACTTCATATACACAGAAGGTCTACATGCCAGGGAAGATGTGAAACAACTGAATTTCTCATTATGTTTTAGAGGGACTGTAAAATGGCATAGCCACTTTATAAGAAACTGACAGTTTCTGGGGCACCTGGGTGGCTCAGTTGGTTAAGCGTCTGGCTGTTGGTTTCAGCTCAGGCCATGATCTCGCAGTTCGTGAGTTTGAGCCCCACGTCAGGCTCCACACTGATAATGCAGAGCCTGCTTGGGGTTCTTCCCCTCTCCCTCTCCTTGTCCCTCCCCCCACTTGCTCTCTCACTCTCCCTTTCAAAATAAATAAATTTTTAAAAAACTGGCAGTTTCGGGGCGCCTGGGTGGCGCAGTCGGTTAAGCGGCCGACTTCAGCCAGGTCACGATCTCGCGGTCCGTGAGTTCGAGCCCCGCGTCAGGCTCTGGGCTGATGGCTCGGAGCCTGGAGCCTGTTTCCGATTCTGTGTCTCCCTCTCTCTCTGCCCCTCCCCCGTTCATGCTCTGTCTCTCTCTGTCCCAAAAATAAACGTTGAAAAAAATTAAAAAAAACAAAAAAACAAAAAAAAAACCTGGCAGTTTCTTATAAACTTGAACATACACACAGCCTATGACCTGCAATTTCACCACAAGAACAAAGATATGTTCACAAAAATACTTGTATGTGAAACTTCATATCGCCTTTATTCATAATAATTAAAACCAGAAACAATGCAAATATCCATCAAGAAGAACATGAGTAAATTGTGGTATATACATACAACTGACAATAAAAATTTTTTTAATTACCCACTAAATGGATAAATGCAATAAAATTGGATAAATTTTGAAGCAGATGAGGCTAGACAAAAAAGATAGTATATGAAATAGATTTTGTATGATTCCATTTATATTAAATTCTGCAATAAGTAAAAATTTGGTACTAGAAATCAGAAGATGGTGGCCTGTGATGTGGGGTTGCAGCGTGGATTGACTAGAAGAGGCAAATTGGAACTTTCTGGGGTGGAAATATGTCATATTTTGATTCTTTTGTGAGGATACAGAGATGTGTGTATTTATCAGAACTCATTGAAATTATGATATGTGCATTACACTACATATAAATCATATCTCAGTAAATAAAGGACAGATGTTTTGCATACACACACACATACACACACACGTACATGCACACTCCAAGGAGGAGATGGTAGAAGAGAAAGATGTATTTTTGTCTTTGTTTTTGATTTTCCCTGAATGCATCCTCAGAAACTACAAGAATACCTGCTATATAATAGGTACTTAATAAATATTCAATAAATGAAATGATATGTATCGAAAATTCTGAATAATAAACAAGAAACTATTAATAGTAGTTACCGTTGAAGGTCAGCCTAATAGGAGAGAAGGGGATGCTAACTTCCATTCCATCTCTCCCTACACTCAATCCTGAATGCATATTTCACAAATGTGCGTGTGCGCACACACACGCACACACACACTTTCAGAAGCTTATCATGTTATGTATGTTTGTTTAAAACCCAAATTTTGGTAAGAATTAAGATGGAACCCAGTAAAATTTTGTGATATGCAGAAATTTATTAATATATGAGATATGGATAATGAGGATTTTCCCAACGGTATTAATTCTTTGACCTTCTAATAACTTTAAGTCCTCTTTATATAATTCATTGTGTGTCAAAGGCTGAGCTAAAAATTTCATAGTCCTTATTAGCAATAAAATTAGCTATTCGCAAAAGCATCAGGAAAAACAATTGCTGCTGTGGTTCCCTACGATTCTCCAAAGAGATATTATTATCTCTAATTTACAAATGATAAAATCTGGAGTCAAGGAGGCTAAGTGATTTGTCAAGATTCTCAGGGGGCAGACAGTGTCAAATTCAGAATGTGCTGCCACCTCGAATTCCTAAACAGGCTTTTTAGAATGATTTTCTTTGCTGCTCCTGTATCAAAAATTAACAAAAGAGAAATGAAAAGTCCCATTTTAAAAAGGCAAATTAATTGTATACCATAGTAGCCAGGGTGACTAGTGTTTGGAAGAAAGTATTTACCTGGAAGAAGATTGCTAAGTGGTGGGTACAGAATCTGCCTGAAGGGTAGGCCCACAAGACTGCTACTACGCAAAGCACTGACATGGCAGCATTAAAATATCCGTGGAATAAATTAAAAATGAAGTGATTGCTGAGCCAGATTTTCTCAAGTGGCTTTTTATGTAACTACAGAAATACAAATTTATACAAATCCAGTTGAAGTACAGTCTGCTTGGATGGAAATGGAAACCGTGCTCACCAGCATGGACATGACTCTCTTGAATAATTTTGCAACACACACATGCAGTTTGCAGCCAGCCAAAAAGCCAGCAGTAGCTGGCAGCTGAAACTGAGATAAAATAATTGCAGAGCACAATGCTGTTCACAGGATTGAGGAATTTCCTTCATTATCTAAATCTTTAATAAGCTTGCCAAGAAGTTGTCTGATTTGAATAATCACAAAAGAACAGAAGAGAGAATAAGAGATATAGGAAAGCAGGAAACTTTTGTCTGCTACTTTTTTCAGACCTTTGGCTCTGCTTTGGGCAGCAAAGTGAGTCAGTAAATGAACTTATTTCTGTATACATTTTTATTAATAGGAAGTCAAAGACTCCCTGCCCCTTTAAATAAGTCTTGAATAAATATTTTAAAATTCGCTTTGAAATGGTACCAAATTATTAGTCTGGAGACACCCACGTGTCTAGGTCCAGGCTTGGCTGTGTTTATATAATCTTTCTTTTTATCCTTTTCATCATGGAATCATGGAAGGAAAAGAAAAAAAAAAGGAAGAAGTTCTAAGATTAGAATTATCTGAAGGAAAACAAAAACTACAGTCTTGAAGCACATTTTAAAAACATGCAAAAGAATGAAACTGGATCCTAATCTTACAACATACACCAAAATCAACTCAAAGTGAATTAAAGACTTGAATGTAAGACCTGAAGCCATAAAACTCTGGAAGAAAACGTAGGCGGTAAGCTCCTTGACATCAGTCTTGGTGATGATTTTTGGATTTGACACTAAAAGCAAAGGCAACAAAAGCAAAAATAAACAAGTGAGACAAAAAGAAAGAAGAAAACCAAAACAACAGACAATTCTTAGTGGTATATATTGAATGCTAAAATGGGTATGGAATGCAGATGTGTTTTGGGAATTCAGATATCAGAGTGACAGTGGCCAAAAGGGAAGGGTTCATATTTGAGGTAGGTCTTTGAGCTGCGCTTGAAAGATGAGTAAAACTGGGGACTGAAAGTTACATACCAGACACAGGCAGAATTCCACTAAAGAACTGTGATAGCCCATTCTATTTCTTCCTGTTAACTGCTTTTCACAATCCCAACCATTTCTATAACTCAGTGCCTCTCAACCTTATATATGTACACACACACACACACACACACACACACACACCTACACACAACTTATACACATGTCTGCATCATGAAGGAAGATTTTAGGAAACGTGTGTGGCTTCCTGTTATAACTACTCCTACAACAAAATTAACTTAGTAATTTACAAGAACTTCTCACAGATGATAGTTCTTACTGTAAAGCAGAATTGCAAAAACAGTCCCAGTGAAGACAAATTTTATATCCCTCAGATTCTTCCACAGGCATAACTTTTCTTCAAATATCAACACAGGTAAAGCTTACCAAAAAATTCCTATTCAGCCTGGGACAAAATACAAATGCTCTATATTTGGCACCTGCTTGAAATGGAAGATGCTAGCAGCTCTCTTTTGAAAGAGACTTCTGTGAACAAGGACTTGGCCTGCATTCAGTCCTTCAACACCATCCATAGTAGCAAGGGTAAAAACACCAGCATCACTCATTAGGTAAGAGGTGAGGTTTTCTGTTGTTTCTTCAGCACTGATCCAGATGTTGGCATGACTGTATTTCTCTCCTTGGCTGCTCACGGGAAGTCTTGTTTGGAAACTTTAGCCCATCTAGAGCAACCCTTTGTTGGCAAAGAAAAGAAGTTGGAAGGTTTATTTCTGAAATATTTCTATATTGTGCTAGGTTATTTTCCCAAAAAAAGAAATCATTATAGGGATAAACCACTCTCTTTTGAAATTATGAAATTACATTTCTTTTAAGCTTTGTTTCTTAACTAAATTTGCAAATATAAGTGTAGAAATGTTATTCTACATTTTAATAATGATAGAGCAAAAGTCACATCCAGTCTGCAAAGTTACGTCAAGCCATGTGGAGGACAGAGAATAGGCAGAAACTATCCCTGATCCTCTCTCTACCCATAATTTGTAAAGAAAATGAAATCACATGCCACGATGAACTTAAACCCTGCAAATTGTTTTTATACATATTCACTGGTGAAAGGAAGCATCAAAAACCCTAGGAAATACTCTATCAACATTTTGCAACCCATAAACAAGTTTTATGAAAATACATACTTGCTCTTTTATACCTCTCCTAAATTTCTATAAGGCCCTGTCTTTGTTGGCATTCCAATGTTTATGATGATAACAAATTAGGTTATAAGTAAATGAACACTTATGAGAAAGAGTTAGGTAAGAAGCAATTTGTCATAGAGGGGAAGGCTTAAAAGACAAAGTGTGATTCTAGATTCAGAGTAAAACTGCAAAAAATAATTTTAGTTTTATTTCAAAGAGAAATCCCAGATCAGCATGAGTTATATAGTTATGCAGAAGAGCTAAAATTTTGAAAAAAAACATATGATGTGTTTTGTAAATACAAAGAAAAATTAAATTTAAAATGCTAGAGAAACCCTTCTGAGCTAGTTAAAGGATCATTCCTCTAACTTGTATCACTGATCCGATAGAAAAGAAAAATGATACTGAGAATACAGGGATTATAATGGAATACTTCAATAGCTTTACAATGAAGAAAATATGGCCTTAAAAATTTCTGAAGAAAACCAGAAAGAAAAAAAAACAGGAATTATATAACCAAATCAAGAACTGGGGCGGGGGGGGGGGGTGGGAGTGGAATTTCTGCTTCTGGGTAGAATGTAGGAAGTCATGAGACTGTACTGTCAACAAAACAATGAGAATAAGAGAGGTAAGCTACAAAATTCTAGCTTATAAAAACCATCAGGCATTCAAGGATACAAATTGTTCTAAATACACTAAATCCCAGAAATTGGCAAACCCTTCCTAGGAGAGAAGACACCCATGACTGTTTTCATCCCTGTTAGAGCTACCACAGAAAAAAAGGATTCTGACATACACACCAATGAGAAGAAATCAGCCAAATTTTTGTGAAGTTTTTCCTTTTATTTGAGTATAGTTGACGTACAATCTCACATTAGTTTCGCATACAACATAGTGATTCAACAAGTCTATACCTTACCTCAGTGTAACTGACATCTGTCACCATGCAGTGCTAATACAGTATCAGTCACTGTGTTCTCTGTGCTGTGCCTCTTATTCCCGTAATTTATACATTCTGTTATTGGAAGCCTGTATCTCCCATTCTCCTTCACTTATTTCCCATCCCTCCACCCCCTTTCAAACATCAATTTGTTCTATTTATAGGCCTGGTTCTGCTCTTTGTTTGGTTTATCCATTTGTGGTTTTTTTTTTTTTTTACACTCCACAAATGAGCGAAATCATATGATATTTATCTTTCTCAGTCTGACTTATTTCACTTAGGATAATTGCCTCTAGATCCATCTATGTTGTTGCAAATGCAAGATCTCCTCCAATTTTATTGTTGTGTGATATTCCTCTGTGTGTGTGTGCATGCATGTGCCACATCTTCTTTATCCATTCATCTATTAATGGACACTTACTGCTCAACTCCAAAAAAAGCAATTAGACTGAAAAATGGGCGGAGGACCTGAATAGGCAGTTCTTTAAAGAAGACATACAGTTGGCCAACAGACACATTTAAAAATGCTCAACATCACTAATCATCAGGGCAATGCCAATCAAAACCTCAATGGGATACCACTGTACACGTATTAGAATGGCTAGCATCAAAAAGACAAGAAAAAAACAAGTGTTGGCAAGGAAGTGGAGAAAAAGGAACCCTTGTGTACTGTTGGTGGGAATGGAAATTGGTACATCCCATGAAAAACAGTATGTTTGCTCAAAAAACTAAAAATAGAAATACCATATGATCCAATAATTCCAGTTTTATGAACTTTTAATGGCCAAGTGAGGGCAGGCATGACAGGTTAGAATCACAAGGACCCCCAGGAAGAGTGCTTTCTGTACCCGTCTGCCAAGCCTTGCCCATGGGCCTTCACTAAATACATGGAAATTATTCATTAAAGACTGAAGATGAGAGAGGGTAGCAGAGAAAAATCCTTCTGAGACATTCCAGATATGGAAGATTAAAGATGCTCACAAATTATTTGACATGACTCCCATTGAGAGATGGTGTTATAGCTCCCCTTCTCTTGAATCTAGATGGGCTCTGAGACTTATTTGACCAATAGAATAAGGCAAAAGCAATACTGTACCAGTTTCTGAATTCAGGCTTGAAGAGACTAGCAGCTTCTACTTCATGTATCTTAAAATCCTAGGTCCTAGATGCCAGCCCCCTGCTATGAGGAAGGCCAAGAAGCCCCTGGAAAGACTCATGTGCTCCCAGGCAAAACCCTTGGCTAAGCTGTCAGCTGAAATAAATAAATTGTCAGCAATGTGAATGAGTCATATTGGAAGCGTGTCAGCTATCTCCATGGAGGTTATTTACCCCAGCTGATGCTGCATGAAGCAGAAAAATTTCCCAGATGAACTCTGCCTTAATTCCTGACACGCAATATCGTTTTTCCTTATAATAAGAATTGACCCAGCACGTTTATTGAAGGGACATTTCTTTACTCATTGTTCTGCAGCACCATCCTTGCCATAAATCAAATGACCTCTTTCTGGATTCTCTATTCTCTTCTGTTTCTTTGTCTTCACAAAATACCACTTGTTTTGATTACTCTATCTTTAAAGTAAGTCTTGCTATTTTGTAGTGGAGGTCCTCCAAGTTTATTCTTCTTCCACATTGTCTGGGACATTTTTGATTCTTAGAATTTTCATGTAATTATAGAATCAGTTTGTGTAGAGGTCTTTCACATCTTTGTTGAACTTTTCTTATTATTTTTCCTATAAATGGCATTTAACTTTTTTATCTTGATTATCTCACTGTTGATTATTGGTAATTTGAATATAATTAAAATTTTTTTAACGTTTATTTATTTTTGAGACAGAGAGAGAAGAGCATGAATGGGGGAGGGTCAGAGAGAGGGAGACACAGAATCCGAAACAGGCTCCAGGCTCTGAGCTGTCAGCACACAGCTTGACGCAGGGCTCGAACTCATGGACCGTGAGATCACGACCTGAGCTGAAGTCGGACGCTTCACCGACTGAGCCACCCAGGGGCCCCTATAATTAATATTTTTAACATTGAATTATATTCACAACCCTGCTAACCCTACCTATTAATTAAATTGCTTTTCTGTATATTATTTTAAAATTTCTACACCTATGTCATCTGTGAAACATGATAGCTTTATTGGGACTATACCAAAATGAAAAGATTTTACACAGGGAAGGAAACCATCAACAAAACAACAAGACAGCCTACTGAATGGGAAAAGGTATTTGCAAATAATGTATCTGAAACCCAAAATTTATTTAAAAAATTATTCAACTCAACACCAAACAAACAATCTGATTAAAAACCAGGCAGAGGACTTAAATAGACCTTTTCCCAAAGAAGACATACACATGGCCAACACATGAAAAGATGCTCAACATCAGATAATCATCAGTGAAATACAAATTAAAACCACAGTGTGGTGTCACTTTACACCTGTCAGAATCACTAGAATCAAAATGACAAGAAATAACAAGTGTTGGTGAGGATGTGGAGAAAAAGAGAACCTTTGTGCACTGTTGGTAGAAATGCAAACTGGTACAGTTACTGTGCAAAACAGTATAGAGATTCCTCAAAAGTTAAAAATAGAATTACCATATCATCCAGTAATACCACTACTGTGTATTTATTATGTTAAGATATGTTCCCTGTAATCCTACTTTATCAAGAGTTTTTATCATGAATGTATGTTATACTTTGTCAAATGCTCTTTCTGCAATTATTGAGGTGACCATAAGTTTTAATTTTGCTCTTGCTAATATGATGTATTGTGTTGATTACTTTGTGAATATTGAACCACCCTTGCATTCCTGAAATAAATCCCACTTGATTGTGGTAAATTATTTTATTTTTTTAAATATATATATTGTTGGATTTGGTTTGTTAATATTTTGTTGAGGGTTTTTGCATCTGTGTTCATCAGAGATATTGACCTGTAGTTTACTTCTTTTGTAGTGTCCTTTTCTGGTTTTGGTAATGGGGTAATGCTCGCCTCAAAGAATGGATTTGGAAGCTTTCCCTTTTCTTCTATTTTTTGGAATAGTTTGAGAAGAATAGGTATTAACTCTTTTTTAAATATTTGGTGGAATTCATCTGTGAAGCCATCTGGTCCTGGACTTTTGTTGGGAGTTTTTATATTTCCAATTCAATTTCATTGCTTGTAGTTGGTCTGTTCAAATTTTGTTTCTCCTTGATTCAGTTTGGAAGGTATATATTTCTAGGAATTTATCCATTTCTTCTAAGTTATCTAATTTGTTGGCATATAATTTTTTTAAGTTTACTTATTTATTTTGTGGGGGTGAAGGAAAAGGCAGAGAGGAAGAGAGAGAATCACAAGCAGGCTTCTCACTGTTAGCATGGAGCCCAACGTGGGGCTCAGACTCACAAACCATGAGATCATGACATGAGCCAAAACTAAGAGTCAGACACTTAACCAACTGAGTTTAACGAACTATGCAGGTGCCCTGGCATATAATTTTTCATAATATTCTCTTACAATCCTTAATGTTTCTGTGGTGTTAGTTATTTCTCCTCCTTCATGTCTGATTTTGAGTCCTCTTTATTTCTTGATGAGTTTGGCTAAAGGCTTTTGCAATTTTATTGATCTTTTCAAAGAACCAACTCCTGATTTAATTGATTTTTCTTAGTCTCTATTTAATTTATTTCTTCTCTGATCTTTATTATTTCTTTCCTTCTGTTAGATTGGGTTTGTTGGTTTCTTTATTCTTTTAGCTCTTTTAGGTGTAAGGTTAAGTTTTTTAATTGAGATTTTTCTTATTTCTTAAGGTACGCCTGTATTTCTATAATCTTCCCTCTTTAAATAGCTTTTGCTGTATTCCAAAGATATTGGACCTTTGTGTTTTCATTTTCATTTGTCTGTACTTATTTTTTTATTTCCTCATTGACTTTTTGGTTCATTGTTTAATAGTATATTATTTAACCTCCATGTATTTGTGATTTTCCAGATTTTTTCTTGTGATTGATTTCTAGTTTCATACCATTGTGGTTGGAAAGATGTGTGATCTGATTTCAATCCTTTTAAATTTATTGAGACTTGTTTTGTGGCCTAACATGTGGTTTATTCTAGGGAATGTTCCATGTGCAACTGGAGAAGAATGTGTATTCTGCCGGGTTTGGATGGAATGTTCTGAACATATCTGTTAGGTCCATCTGCTCCAATGTGTCATTCAAAGCCACTGTTTCCTTATTGACAACTCTCTGGGTGATGTACTCATTGATGTATATGGGGTATTAAGTCCCTTAGGATTATTACATTACTGTTAATTTTCCCTTTATGTCTGTTAATAGTTGCTTTATGTATTTAGGCATTTCCATGTTAGGTGCATAAATATTTACAATTTTTATGTCTTCTGTTAGATTATTTATTTTATCATTAAGAAGTATCCTTCTTTGTCTTGTTACAGTATTTATTTTAAAGTTTATTTTGTTCAATATAAGGATTGCTACCCCAGCTTTCTTCTTGCTCCTATTTGCATACTGAATGTTTTTCCACCCTTCACTTTCAATTTAAGTCTGAAGTCAGTCTCCTGTAGGCATTATATAAATGGATCTTGCTTTTTTATCCATTTAGTCACACTATGTGTTTTTATTGGAGCATTAATTCATTTACAAGTACTTATTGATAGGTATGTACTTCTTGCCATTTTCTTACTTGTTTTACAGTTCTTTTTATAGTTCTTCTCTGTCCCTTTTTTCTCTGGCTTTCTTTCCTTGTGATTTTCTTTAGTGACATCTTTAGATTCCTTTATTTTAATTTTTTTGTGTATCTATTATAGGCATTTGATTTGTGGTTACTATTACATTCATGTAGGACTTCTTATGCCTATAGCAGTTTATATTAAGTTGATGGTCACTTATGTTTGAACCCATTATAAAAGCTCTAAACTTTTATTCCTCCTCACTATGTTTTAGGTATATGATATCATAATTTGCATCTATTTATCTTGTGACTCCGTTGACTTATTTTTATAAATATAATTGATTTGGGGGCGCCTGGGTGGCTCAGTCAGTTAAGTGTCTGACTCTTGATTTCAGCTCAGGTCATGATCTCACAGGTTCATGATATCTAGCTCCATGTTGGGCTCTGCACTGACAGCACAGAGCCTGCTTGGGATTCTCTCTCTCCCTCTCTCTCTCTGCCCCTCCCCTTCTCATGCTTACACACACTATCTCTCTGAAAATAAAGAACTTAAAAAAGATATCATTGGTTTTATTCCTTTTGTGCTTTAACATTCACTCTGGTTTTATAAATGACTAGTCTGCTACTTTTATTATATTTGCATTTACCCGTGAAACTTTTTTCTTTCATAATTTTGTTATACCTTATTGTGGCCTCTTCTTCTCACTCAAACAATTTATTTTAACATCTTTTGTAATTCTGGTTTAGTGGTGATGAACTCCTTTAACTTTTGTTTATCTTGGGAACTCTTTACCTCTCCTATTTTGAATGATAGGGGTAGACCCTTCTTACTTGTAGGTTGTGTTGTTTTGTTTTGTTCTTTTTACCTTTCAGTACTTTTGGCCTGAAAAGTTTATGCTGAAAAATTTGTTGATAGCCTTATGGGGGCTCCCTTACATGTAACTGTTTTATTTTCCCTTGCTGCATTTAAAAATTATCTCTTTATCACTACTTTTTTGCCATTTTAGTTACTAAGTGTCTTGGGGTGATCTCTTATATTGATTTGTTAGGGGATGTCTGTGCTTCTTTGATCTGGATGCCTGTTTACTTTCCCAGATTAGGGAAGTTTTCAGCTATTATTTCTTCAAATAAATTTTCTGCCCCCCTTCTCGCTTTTCTTTCTTCTCCTTCTGGGGGTCCCTATAATGCAAATGTTATTCTGCTTGATGATGTTGCTGACTTCCCCTAACTTCTTCTCATTTTATATATATATATATATATATATATATATATATATATATATATATATATCAGAAAATTTATTATATACTTTAAAATAAAAAATATATATGTATATGTATATGTATATGTATATATATATATGTGTGTGTGTGTGTGTGTACACACACACACACACACACACACACATACATCTGCCATTGATTTCCCCCTAGTGTATTTTAAATTTCACTTATTGAGTTCTTCATCTCTAATTGGTTCTCAGATCCCCCCCCTTTTTCTCAAGCCCAGTGAGTATCTTTATGACCATTGCTTTGAATTCTTTATCAGTCATATTTTTTTTATCTCCATTTCATTTAGCTCTTTTGTTGTGATTTTGTCCTATTCTTTTATTTGGGATATATTCCTCTGTCTTCTCATTTTGTCTAACTCCTGATGTTGAAAGTAGTGACCTTATGAAGCAGAGGTCCTGTGGTGCCCTGTAACACAATGCCCCTATTTACCAGAATCAGGTACTTGGGGGTCATATGTGCATTATATGCACTCTACTGTTGTGGCTGAGCAGTGTTTGCAATCAGTTTAGTTGGCTGCAATGGCCCACTTTGCCTGTTGTAGGCAGGGTTTATCCCTGTACTGTTAAGCGGCCAGTCTGGGTTCACTGTGGACTTATTATTGGGTGGTATCAGAAGTCAGACTAGATGACTGGCCTGTCCCTGAGCTGGGACTGCAGTCGTCCTAAACTGCAGGGCTCTTTTCCCATAGTGACCTCTGAGAGGCCTTCATTGGTGGGTGGGGCTGGCAGTTACACCCAATGCCTATTCCCGGTCCATCTGCCAGGGAAGGACCTACAGAAAACCCACAGGGCTCTCCCTATACTGTCCTCTGAGAGGGTGGGCCAGGCCAGCTGTCATACCAGATGCCTGTCCCCAGTCCATCTGCTAGGGCTGCAGTCACACTAGGTATCATGGTTTTAGCAAGGTAGGTGGAGAGTGTTCATTCATGCTGTAGGCTGGGGCAGGAGTGGGGGAGTGAAATGGCATTTGCTAGCTCTTTGGTTCTTGGAGAATTCTCCTAAAGATCCCTGTTCCTCCAGCACATGTTCTGAGATTAGTAAACAAATCTCCTTTATATATACCCCAAATGCTTTTCAAACCTCTGCTTCTATGTTGCATCTCTGAGGGGTTGTTTGTTATGCTGGCTCATCCTTTGGCTCTCCCAGAGCTGAGCCCACTGATTTTCAAAGTACTTGGAGTTAAGCCCTGCTGATTGTGAAAAGTCATGATGTTAAGCTCCACTGGCTTTCAAAGCCAGATTTTGTGGAGACTAGTCTTCTCAGTGCAGGTCTCCCATGCCCGAGGTGCCTGATGTGATGTGTCCTCCTCTCCCTTCTCCATGCGTATGGTGTCCCTCCCATTTGTGTTTGGTCTTGTTGGGAATTTGGTGCCCAACTGCATCTCTGACCCTCCTAAGCTTTTGAATGGGGCATTATCTCTGTGATTAACTGTGCCAATCTTTAGGTCGTTTTCTGAGTTAGTTGCACTGACATAGCACATAGGATGTCACCTATGTGCATCCATGAGTGAGGTGAGCTTAGGATCCTCCTACTCCACCATCTTCCCAAAAGCTACATAATATTCTTTATAGTAAATCTGATTTAAATTTGATCTTGCTGAATGTCTTGTTTGATTTTTTGCCAAACTCTTTTATCTATAGCAAATCTATGGCTACACATACATCTTGTTTTGCAAATGGTGTTGAACTTTAATGTGCTATATCTATTCCGAAACTATTTATTGTCATTAAATCTAACATTATCTACTGTTAAATAATTTCTCAATTCTATACCAATTATATTCATTGATCTGAATCCTTTTTCAGCTTCAGCACTTTGTATGTAGGAACTTCAACTCTTCTTCACAATGTGAACAACTTTATTGCTGAATTGGATAATAGTTTCAAATGCTTGTTGGTAAGAGATGAGCAGTAGCACACCATTTTATAGTATTTCTACCCTACAGATACAAAGGATATAGATATTTAAGAGTATAGATAGTAGTAAAATGAAGTAAAATTATTAGAAAGTAATGAGTTTTGAGTATTATCTTTAATTTTAATTTAACTTACTTGGTTGGAAATGTATATGATTTAATTTAGTAATTGGACTGAAAATTTAAAAATCAGTTGTAGTGAACCAGTACAAAACTTTTATAGCATACTACTAGATTACTGTAATGTCTCCTTTTTCATTCCTGAATTTGGCAGTTAATGTGGTCCCTTTCTTATCCTTTTTTTTAAGTCAGTCTTACCATGGGTTTGTCCATTTTATAAAGTTTTCATTAGATAGATTTTGACTTTGTTGATACCCTCTATTGTATATTTGTATTTCATTAATTTCTATTCTTGTCCTTTCTCTTTTCCTCTGCATCTACTTTGTTTTTAATTTGCTATTCTTTAAGTCCTTGATATGAATGCTTATATCACTGGTATTCATAATTTTCAAAATATGTTTGTACTAAAGAGTGTAAATTACCTTCTGAGCACTGCATTTGCTGCATCTCACAAGATAGCTTTCCAAGGTTTTATGATTTATTTAGTTTTAAAGTATTATTTACGGCATACTTGATATACAATGTATTATACTTATTTAACAAGTATAATATTTAACAAGTACAGTTTGATATGTTTTGATGTTTGTGTGTACCTGTGAAACCATCACAATTGTGTAGAAGTTTTTTTATGGACCGTTACTCTTGGATAATTTCCTAGGAGTAAAATGGCCAGGGCACACTGCAGGTGTTTGCTTATCTTTCTAAGAAACTGCCTTGAGGAGGGCACCTTTTGGGATGAGCACTGGGTGTTGGATGGAAACCAATTTGACAATAAATTTCATATATTGAAAAAAAAAAAAAGAAAGAAACTGCCAAACTGTTTGCCAACATGGTTGTATTATTTTGTGGTCTAACTGGTACAGTAAGAAAGTTGTACTTGCTATACATTATTATTAAAATTTGATATGATTAGGTATAATTTTAGAAATTTTAATAGGTTTATAGTAATATTTTATTATAGATTTAGATTACATTTCCCAATCTTATGTTCCTTTTTATTACTGAGTAGCATTCTGTAATATGGATATACCACCATTCATATTCATTCACCCGGTGAAGGACATTTGGTTTGTTTTCCATTTGAAGCAGTTAGGTATAATTTGCTACAATTGCTACAAATATTCACTAACTATTTTTTTGTAAACATGAGTTTTGATTTCTCTTTGATAAATACCTAGGAGTAGGAGTAATGGGTCATGTGGTAATTGTATGTTAAATTTTTTAAGAAGTTGCTGCATTGTTTTTGAAGTGGCTCAAACATTTTTCATTCCAACTAGCAATATATAGGAGTTGCAGGTGTTCCTCTATCCATTAACATTAAGCCTGTGTGTCTTTATATTTAAAATGAGTTTCTTATGGGCTACATATAATTATTATTTTTTTAAAAAAATCCAGTCTGACTCTCTCTACCTTTTAATAAGGTTCTTAAACCATTTAATTTAATGTGATTATTGATTGAAGTTTAGTTTAATCTATCATCTTGCCGTTTGTTTTCTGTGTTATTTTAGATTAATTGTGTAGGCATATTTTTATTATGTTTTTTTCCCAGTGTTGACTTATTACCTATAACTCTTGGGTCTTGGCTTATTTTAGTAATTGCTTTAGGGTTTATACTGTAAAATCTTTAATTTATTGTAGTCTACCTCCAAGTAATTCGATGCACTTTCCCATATAAGAACCCTATAACAATATATTGTTTCTCTCAATACCTAAGGCCATCATCCCTTTCCTATAATCTTGTGACCCAAGTTGATCTCTGTCACTGGATTTCTCATAGTCCAGAGTTATGTAGCACAGAATGTTCAAGGGCTATTTCAGTATAATTTCGTTCTCAAATTGCATTTGCTTGAGCTTAATCTATAATCACAATTTTATTATGCTTACTCTTGCTCCTTCTACTTTCCCTTATACTACTTTGGAGCCTATCTAAGTTAGGTAACACTATGCTGAAGTAATTGGTATCAGGTTTTTGTTTGTTTTTTTCAGGTTTTATTTCTGCTGAGCTAGAGATAGCTCTGGGAAAACACAGGAAGGATTCTAGAAAGTAAATGATCAAATGGGTAATTGATCAAGTCATCAATGGGTAACAGTTTAAAATTTAAGTTGTCATATTTAACAAATTATACAAGTAGATTTTTCCTTTCTTAATGTCTAAGTATAGGGGCGCCTGGGTGGCTCAGTTGGTTAAGCGTCCGACTTGGGCTCAGGTCATGATCTCACGGTTTATGAGTTAGAGCCCTGCATCAGGCTCTGTGCTGACAGACAACTCAGAGCCTGGAGCCTGCTTCAGATTCTATGTGTGTGTGTCTCTCTCTTCCTCTACGCTGCCCACACTCTGTCTCTGTCAAAAATAAATAAACATTAAAAAAATTTTTTAATGTCTAAGCATAAAGAAACCTTTACTTTATAATCTTGGAGATTTTATTTTAAGATGTTTATAGAGTACATTTATATAAAATATATGTGTTTTAACTGTGTATGGTAATGGACTTATTGTGGTAATCACTTTACAGCATGTACAAATACTAAATTATTATATACCAGAAAATAATGTAATGTTATATGTCAATCATGTCTCAACTTTTAAAATATATGTGTATATTTATATAATTTTAATTATTTTATGGGTTAATTTCACATTTCATTCATATTTTAAAAATTGAATAATATCTTTAATTCAGTATTAGACTTTTGTTTATCATCCTAACTGTCCAGTATGAAGTTAAAAAAGAAAGCGACAAATTTTGACAGAATTCTTGACTTCCAATCATTTTTAACAGCATGTAGACATATATTATAACAACACAAATGTTTGTTTAACAAAATGTCAGATTTTTTTCCTCTGGAATTAAATATAAGCAAAGTGAACAAAATGACCCATTTTAATTTGACTTGGAATGGAAACCAGATTATAAATACCATCATGTGTATAATTTTCCAGTTATAATAAAGTGAGTAGGGTTTTTTGTTTACTTTCAGATTGACCTCAGAGTATTTCTTTTGCCTCTTGAAGTGTTCATAGTAATCATTAAATAGAACACTACATTTTCTCTATATACCAAAATTCCTCTAGAAATGTTCATGTCTGAAAGAGAAATGTTGCAGGGGAAAAATAAGAGTTTTAGGCAAGTGTAATGTCATATGGTAAAATTCCCATGAAAATAATATTTTCATGAGTACTGAAAGAAATATTATGAGCAAGTTCGTAAGCATATTCCTTGCGAGGTAGTTTAAAAGGTGTAAGAATGCTAAGGATACTCCAGAAAGTACTTCCCTTTTTCCAATTCAGACCTTATTAAGATATAAGGCTGTTTTTCTCAGTGTTTTGGGTGCAAATCCACTATCAAAAGTCACCTTGACTTTGAAAAGTTAAGACAAGCCCATTTTAATAAACCTTGAAAAACAAAGTATTTCTTGAAAGATCATTATTGCTTTTTAAAAGTTGGTATTTTTAATGTAGAACTTCCTTAGGCACACAGGATATTGTTTTAAGGGATCACAAAGTTTGATAAATGAGCCTTAAAAATTGCACCCAGATTTGTCTTAAAGAAAACATATAATAAAACAAGATGTTAGACTCTGATTGTGGAGTCTTGAAACTTAACATACTTAAAATAGATTGAAAACAAATGAGAGGGTATAAAACACATTCTCACCAAAGGGTTAAGATCAATCATAAATATCATACCAAACCAAGAATAATGGCATCATTTATTGTCTGCAGACATGTGTCTCTGTGCAGTATGAAGCTTGATCCTAGAGCTATTAGTAAGTTGAAGTTTGGCTCCCGAAATGCACTCTAGGTCAGCCAATCCATAATTATTCATTTAACGTGTCAAATCATTGACTCGGCTACACAAAGACTTGATTGATAAGTGCCGTTACTAAGACTAGTGCCAAAGGTATGCTTAGTTCAAGGTGCACGGAGTCACCACAGGATTTGACATACTGGGCCAGCTCCTGCTTAGTGAGCTGGTCTCCCATACCTTTCAGAGATGGATTAACTTTTCCAAGCCATCAGAATCCATTTTCAATTGCAGCCTGCTGGGAGACCAAAGGAAGCAGAAAAATCATTCCTTTGCTCTTAAATTGATTAAAATCTGAGTAAGAGACAGAAGCTATACAGTAAAATCTATTATCCCTCGTGGTTGGTAAAGAGTTCTAGACAACCAAATATTGTGGTCAAGAGTCCATGTATGTTTAAAGAATTAAAAATAAAAATAGAGTCTTAACTCCACATGTCATAACATAAAGCATAGTAATAAAATATATTTATAATGATTGAAAAAGCACTTCAGTATTTTAGTCTCAAAGACAACATTGTAACCAGTTGTCATATTTACCAACCAGCTTAGCCACAGTAGAAACTGAGCCCTGATTAAAAGGGGCTGATCCTCTGCAGCTGTACTTCAGGGAATTTTGCTACCTGGGCTTTTCCTAATCTACCCCCAAGGAGGAACCCCTCTGTGGGCAGGTCCTCAGTTATGATGCCCTGTAGTATGATTTGTTTTCTGCACCTTCATGCCCTGTGATCCCATGATGGAAACTTTTATTGGGAAGGTCCCAATATTTTGCCAGTCTCATTCTGTTCCAGCTGCTGTTTTAGGTCCTCCTTTTGTTCTAAACCTAAAGCCTTCAGCCAGTGTTTGGTTAATTCCTTATTTATCCCTGAGAAATGAAGACTGTTAGCTTAGGAGGAGATTTCATGTATGACACTGCCATTTCCATGCTTATAGAACAGAGATTTCCTGTGGCTCCATTACAAAAGACATACTTACAAACATGGGAAAGAGCTAGGGAGTAATGAGTAACCCAGGCTGATGGAGCCAGCTTGTCTCACTGCCAGCACCTCACACTTGAACATATATGGAAGTTTGAGACTTGTACTTACTTGAAGAGTACACAGAGTACAAAATTACAATCATCAGTGTCATTGGTAAGAAAGCTTACTTTGTATACCAAAAACAGTACTAATATGGGGGTGATGTTCCTTGTTACTATACCCAGAAGGTGAAAAGCTCACTCAGAATTTTAGAGGAAACGCATAGAACACGTAGGAAAATGTTCTTCCGTTAAATAACCATCTAAAATTTAGTGCTCTAAAGTTAGTTTAAAAAAAATGCCTAAAATATTGGAAAATATTTGTTGGGATTAATATCTTTGGAAGAAGTATTTATTTACACTATTTCGAGATGAACTCAAGATGGCTAAGATTCTTACTGTCTTTTTCAAATTATCAACAACAGTCCACATCATAGTATTGCCTTTTGGGGCCTCTGTCATTCATAAGATGTTTACTCACAAAATGTCATGAGAAAATCAAATGCAGTGAAGGCAACATTTCATCATCATGGAAAAATGGAGAATTGTTTCCTTGTGAAAACATATTTCTGTATTAAAACAGCACCCTGCCTATCTACGGAGGAGAGAGTTCCAATCAGTAAGACATTTAGATCCCAGTAGAAAACATCACAAAGAACATGAACAAATCATAAGAGGAAATGTAAAAGACTAAAGAACGGTTATTTTTAAAAATGTCCTTTTACAATAATAATAAAAAATACTGAGTAAAACTAAGTATCACTTCCTTCCTATAAGAGTAGCAATCACTTAACAAACAAGATAATACTCTGATCTTGCAAGGATATGGAAGATAAGAGGTGTTAGAAATGTCAATTGATAAACTCTTTATAGAAAGCAAAATGCAACTTTTTCTAAGAGCTGTAAAATGATTATGATTTTTGATGCAATAGATCTACTTACGAGAATCTATGCCGAGGAACTAATCAGAGATGGTGACAAAGATTAGTGCAAAAAAGTCCTCTTCTGCATTGTTTATAATGGCAAAAAAAAAAACCCACAAAAACATGGCCTAAATGCTCAGCAATAGGAAAATGTATAAATAAAAAATAGTAATTATATAAAAGGAAATGTGATGAGTCATGTATACAGTTCTTTAACATTAGACACATGAAGAAATGTCCATACTCTAACATTTGGTAAAAAACAAAGCCTGTATAAAGGACAGAAAAGCATTACATAACAAATTGTATATAATTAATATATAGTATATATAACAATATATTATTAATAAATATTAGTTGTATTAACATATATTACTTGTATTATTAATATATAACATATACATTACAAATTTTGTGTGTAAAATGAACCACAACAGCATTTCTGATTCCTCCTCTTATTGGATGTCAGTTATTAGTTTCACCAACTACACATGCTATATCCTGAAAAAAAAATTGATTTTAAATGAAATAATGCCATTTATAGAATGCATATTGAATATCTCTATGACATGTTTTTATCAAATGTTTTTTAAAGTCAGTACTCAGTTACCTTATACTTCCTCTGAGACTAGTGTGGAATTAGCTACATATGCCACCATTTGGGAAATATTGGGAGAGAGAAGGAAAAACAAAAGAGAAACAAGCACTTGCATGTTGGTTTGGTATACTGGGTGCCTAACTGGCAATCTCACAGTGTCATTTCTCCCTAGCATCTCCAGGGTTATGAGGGTTGGGAAGAATTGTTTGTTTTGCAATAAAATTAGAATGAAAAATTCCACTTTGTAAACTAGGTCAAAAAATTAAAAGGAGAGAATGTATGTAAAGTCAGAATGTATGCATGTAAGCATCTAAAGAGAATAAAGTAAGTCATGTGAGAATTTATGTGTACATTGCCTGGGAAAAACAAATATCAAAAAACCCAGAATATTATTCCCAGAAGCCAGATGGCTTAATGCCTTTGAGGTTATATGGTCTGGGCTCCAACCCGAGGTCTATGACTTGCCAGCTGTATTGTCTACAGATTGAGTTATTCTTTTTACTCTTTATTTTCATTTGTTAACAATCTGCCTAGCTCTCAGTACTATGGTAATGACTAAATGATTATATATACTCTCATATATATGGGTAGAGAGCAACAATATAATGAAGACACGATCAAGGTATGGAATGCTTTATGAAAAAATGTTATTCCATCTTACAGAAAATACAAATATTATTTTATAAATCAGAATTTATAAATCTTGACTCATAAATAGATGTTAATGTCATTATATATTAAAATGTTATTTTTAAAATTAACATGTTAAAAACCAAACTTAATTTAACTTCATTTAAATAAGTGGAGTCTAATTGATGAAGTCTAATATTAGTGGTGAGGGATTAAGTAAGGGAGAGCAGAGGTGGGAAACATTCCATAATTTCTCTTTTTCTAAGTTGTGGAGTAACTTGTTTTATTTTCACTTATCTTTCTGTGATTTTTAAAAATATTTTCAAGAATATTTAAAGGCCATGAATTATTATTATAATTTTTTAAAAAGCAACTAAAATTATGTCATGTTTTAAAGTGCATTTCTAGGTAAGGAGCCTTTCTTTAGGCCTTAGAAAGTAGCTGCCGGATGAACTGAGATGTCTTAGTGATCACTAGCACAACTGAACTTGGTCCCCTGTGTCATTCCTAATTCACAAGTCACCCCTTTATAACCTCTTGACATCATTGTTTTCCTTGGACTAAACCAGGAGCCATAAGTGAGGGGTTGGGCTGTGTAGCAGGTTGAATGGTGGTTGCCCCAAAAACGATATGTCCATATCCTAACTCCTAGAACTTGGGAGTGTGACTTTACTGGGGGAAAAAAAAGTTGTTTGCACATGTAATTTAAAATCTCAAGATGAGATCATCGTGGGTTATTTGGGCTCACCTCAATCCAATGACAGGAGACAGGAGACTAAGAAGAAGACACTGATAAAGCAGAAAAGACCATATGAAGTTGGAGCCATGTGAAGTGTTGCAGCCACAAGCCTTGGAACACCCGGAGCCACCAGAAGCTGGAACAGACAAGGAAACATTCTCATTTCGAGCCTTTGGAGGGAACACGTCCCCTCCGACATCTTGATTTCAGACTTCTGATCTTTAGACTGGAAGAGAATGAATTTCTGTTCTTTGAAGCCTCCTGATTTGTAGCAATTTGTCACAGGAGACTCAGGAAAGTCGTACAGGCTGCCAGGAAATTAACTCCATAAAATAACTTCTCTAAATCAATCCCAAGCGAGCCCCCTTTGTCTTTTATTTTTTAAGGCACATATCTCCTTAGAACTGCTTTGGAGAGGACTCCAAAGCTCTCTGCAAATCAGTGCTTCCTAATTCCACACATTTTCCTTCTTTGTTGATCTTTGAAACAATGGTTCTCAGCCTGTGGGTCATGGATGCTTTGGTGGAGAGTGCTTTTAAGGCCACGTGTCTGGACTCTTTCTAGGCACTGTGCTATATCAGATATATGTATTAAAGTTTTGCCAATATCAGTAAATGGGGTTATTGAAACAAAAAATTGTATCACATGGTTATCAAGTTATGGTGGATAGGTAATCTCTCAGCTAATTCTCAGTTACTATCATGGGGCACCCAAATCTTTCTGACAAATAAGGGAGGTCTTCACATTGAAAAGATTGAGGCCACTGCTTTAAATTCAACACAACACCTTTCACTCATTATAGAACAAATTATTCTCTTCTGTAACAATATAGGACCTTCTTCACAGTAGTACTGAGATTATTCATTAATTATAGTGTTGTACGATGTGTAGATAAATGAATGAACTTCACCTTCCTGTGACTTCTTATGAGAGAGTATCATATATATTTTAGGCTCCAGGGAATATAAAAATGAATGCATGTTGAATTGAATTAACTGAACATTTTATACTAGGTTGATAAAATAGACAGTAGTATTACTACATATTGGATCAATTTTTAGCTTTGGGAATTCAGGGCTATCTCTTTCAGCCTCGGGTTCCTAAATTGTAATACGAGCTAGTTTTATTGTGTGTGGAGAGACTAAGTGAGATTATGTATGTGAAATTCCCATCAAAGGGCCCAGTATATGATAGATATGAGTGTAACAGCCCCATCCCTTTGTATCCTCCAGCACTCAGGTCCTTTGCATCACCAGAGTAACCCTGGGAGAAATGCTAACTCTCCCGAGCCACACGTTAGTTATCATTTGGTCGTGTTTGTTGCTCTTGATCAGACAATTTGCCTGAAAGGAATGTGTTCCCTTACTGAGTTTTAGGAGAACATCCAGAATCAAATTAAAGTTCTTGTTGACTTGTATGTCATTAACAAGAAAGATCTGACTTTATCTATACATATCCTAAGCAATTCTAGTAACTGAAAAGTGATCATGTTTTTGGTTGGATGATGAAACATATGTATTGAAATGTACAAGCATCTTGATTTCAGAGACAAAAGAATTGACTGACTGTAAGGCCAATGAGAAGATGGTGTGGGGTGAGGAGTCCTGTTATTTGACTCTACCAAACTCCAGGGCAGGTTATATGCTTATAGTCTTCTTTTCAGTGAGACAAACCTGGTCTGTTTATTTGGTTTCTTTAAGTAATTAGTTGTAAAATTAGGTTGGGATTTTTTAAGCTTGTGGTAGTTATTCTTTATGGGTCTGGGCCCTGAACAAAAATATTTCTTTAAGTTTTTTATTTGAGAAGAGCTTTCTTCAGGTGAGCTCTGGCAAACACTGTAAAAATGTATAAATCTGGAATGCTGGGAAGTATAGAAAAGGGAAGGAAATTACCTCAGTTTGGCAGGAGGCACAATGTTACTTTCTTTAATAAAATGCATCCTCTGTCCTAACTAGCCCGATGCAGCCCCATTGAGCATTTCATTGTATTCTGTCACTTAGCCCTGCCAGCCAGAGAAGGCAGCTGACACTGTGTACCTGATGTTACAAAGAGCCTATGTGTCCCCAGTCTGGTTTTCACATTCTTCCAAGGGTTTGAAGGGAAAGCTGCTCTGTTACTCTTCTCAAGTCCTGTCACAAATGGTCTTTGACAGGCGTCCAGAAGGTCTGAGCAAGAACTGGTAGAGCTGGTTCCTGCCAGAAGTGCCACGTGCATTGAGGATGGGAGGCAGGGGGCAGGAAGGGATTCTGTCTGAAAGCACCCAGTGGCTCTCCCCTAGCTCTGGCAGAGAAAAACCACTTTCTAGGGGACAAATAGACATGACTGGAATGGAAGGGAAGTTCTGATAGGAGGGAGGACAAAGCTTGGGAGAGCACAGCGACAGGTCACAGAAGCCTCTTGATACCTTAGCTTCTGTCTAAGGGCTACATTGATATCCATGACATTCCAGTCAATCAACTGGCCAATTTTTGTAGTGGGAGAATACATCCCTATGTGTGCTTCCATGTGTTTTATCTCTAAAATTCCAAATGTGCCTTTTATCTAATGGGTACAGTGATAAGTAATGTCATACCTGTATTATACCACACTTGGTATGTTCAGCAAATCTTTCCTACTAATGATTCCAATAATGATAATTCCACACCCTTACATGTATGCATGTTATGACTAGCACAACTGATTGTGTTTTTTTGTATTAGAATCAAAGTATTAAATATGGGCCTTAGAAGTATTTCCTAATTATTAGAACTGTGTTTAACATACTTTCTTTTTTAATATACAATGACATTCATATTTCTTGAACTCCCGGTTTTAGTCCTAGGACCTTATTAAGAGAAGCCAAATCTCTTCAGCCTCTGATAATGCAATTCAAGTAGCATATGAGTCCTTGGTTTTCCTCACAGCAACCTCCATACCGGTCAGTCTTTTCTCATCTTACTGCTGTGGGCACATGGCAAGGTTGACTGATGGTCACAATGGTCACATGCATCCAGGCTGGGGCATACTTCAGAGAAACATAGGCAATTCTTTCCCTTGTTTATCACTGGGGCACCTGGTTGGCTCAGTTGGTTAAGCATCTGACTCTTGATTTCGGCTCAAGTCATGGTCTCACAGTTCTTGGGATGGAGCCCCCTGTGGGCTCTGTGCCAACAGCATAGAGCCTGTTTAGGATTCTCTCTGTCTCCCTTTCTCTCTCTGCCCCTCCCCCACTTGTGCACTTCCTCTCTCTCTCTCTCTCTCTCTTTCTCTCTCAAAATAAATAAACATTTTTTAAAAGAAAAAGAAAATGTTTATCACTTACATGAGTCTCTCCATATAGATGACAATCTCAAGATAGTGAAATATTTGTTTATTTATTTATTTATTTATTTATTTATTTATTTATTATTGAGGGTCTCATGGTCATAAGAAGTATATACAAGGAAAGAGTTGTCGTTAGAAAGTCTCTAATGAGAGTCTCTGTAAATCTGACAAAAGGAAATAATATTTGACAGCAGAGGTGATTAATGGAGTAGTGCAACAGGGGCCAATGAAATCCATTTCTTGTCTTTTCTCAGGAGAGTTCATAATGAGGCCAGTGACTTTCTCCAGTTCCTCAAACAGTGAAATTTTACTCTCTATCAACCACTGACTTCTCTCCTAGTAAAAACAAAACCTAACTATTCAGATTCTTGTTACCTATCCTCTCTCAGGTCATACAAGGGATTTGGAGATGACTAAACACACCACTCTCCTATGTAATAGTGTTATGATAGTAGAACTAATGTGTGTACAAACTGACCTCCTTTCCCTAATTTAAAAAAAAATCTGCTTTATAACATGTAGTGAAACTTGACACAAGGTGAAGAATGCAGGCCTTATATCCCTGTATCCATCTGAATACATACGGACGCATTAGAGAAGAGAGTGGTTGGAATGAGCCTTAAGACATGGGTGGGATTTTGAGAATTAAAGGTGACATGGAGGGAATTATATGATAACAATATAAAGACTCAAGATGATTAATGAATTATTATTACAGGGATTATTTGATTCAGGGCATCCAGTGTACATGAGAATGGAGTATGGAAGGGTGAGATAAAAGTAGACTGGAGAATATAGTGGAAGACTTTGAATGTCTAAGAGAGAAGGCAGGTTTTTATCTCAGCAGACAGTGGGAAATTAATGAATGTTTTAAAAACAAGAGAGTGATATGTTGGTGTTGTTACTTCATGTTGGCAGCTACGGGGTAGACCGGGAGAAAAGGCAACAGTGAGAGATCCATCTGAAGGTCTTTTGGAATAATTTGAGAAGTCATCAGGACTTGAATTAAGATGGGGACAATGGAAATAAAGAGGAAAGGACATAGATGTGAACAAATACAAAATAAAACTACTTAATTTGTCTCCCCCCCCCCCCCCCGATCTATACCTTCCTTCACCTCTCCACATCCACAGATAGCTCTGTGGCTTCAAAATAGGAAAACTGAGGAAGCCAGAGGTAGGGGCTTTTAAAAGGAGTATGGAAGGAGGAAGGTGGAGGAAGATGATTTCAGTAGTAAACTTTTTTTAATTACTGAGTTCCGGAACTTTTCTTGAGCAATTGTGCTAAAACCAACAGAGATAGAAGAAAGCATACCACACGATTGCAGTGTCTCATACTGTGGCACTTGACGACCATTATTGTGCAGGATTTAAAGCTAATATTGGGCATAAATGAAAAAGGCAGCAAAGCACACCTTGCTAAATTCCGAAAGTATAGTTATGGAAAATGATACAAAGTACACGGACAAAGCATTAACCATTTGACACAGGGATACTTAGCTGTCACCCTTTTTTGTTGTTGTTGAAATAGGAAGAGATAATTCAGGTTGCCCACAGCTTTGCCCCACATTGATAAGGGGACTCTGGATAGTTTAGACAAAATGGAGGTAAACATTGATTTAATTTATTGATACATACTTTCTTTTTATGCAAACTATACTGGCTTTATGTTGCTAATATAAATACAAACTTTATAGACCAATTTATTTAAGAAAAAAGTTGAGTCAATTTGAAGGAAAATATTAGATAAAAAATAGTGCAAGAATATGGCAAAAAAGTCAAGATGCTTTTCAAATGGCTAAAGTTTGGAAAACCCTGATTTATATGAACAAGACTGACTTTAATGTCCCCTAGTATTGCATGTGGCTGCACTATACCTGATCTCTGCAGCAGTCCCCCTGATCCCATTTGCTCAGTCTTCATATCTACCACAAGGCTGTGGGAAAGCGGGAGCGTCGTTGCTCCAACGGAACAACAACAAAGATAAAGTAGCCACTGCCATCACTGTACAATCCAGATTAGCATAAATTCTGTTTTCTGTTTTCACATTTTTCATCAGAGTAAATGTTGTCACCCTAACAAAACTGTCATCTATTTAAGGTTGGGGCTTAAATCCACAGAAACTCTGTGGGTCAAGTAGGAGTTTCGAACTGAGCTCTGGATTCTGCCACTTACCATCTCTGGGAACTACAGCAAGCAACCTGGCTACTGTGAGCCCTAGTTTGTAGAACTACAAAGAGGATACTAATACTATCTCTGTGGGGTTATGTGAGGGCTAAAGGAGATAAGAGATATCATGCCCTTCTTGGAAGTGATATATACCATGCTTACTCCCTCCCCTTACCTCTCATGTTGGCGCAGCTCCTGCCTGCCTCTCTGACCCCATATCCTACACTGAGTTCCTCTGCCTGTGACTCAGCCTTCCTGTTCTTCTCTCCCAGGTCCCACTGTGGGACCTTTGCATTTTCTTCTACCTGAGTGTTCTTACCCATACCTACAGATATCTTTTTCCTCACCTCAAATAAACTTCAACTTAAACATGATCTCTCCAGGGCCCGTGCCTGATGCCTCATTGAAATCACCCCGCTGCCATCAATCAGCCCCACCATCTCTCTTTATCCCCTCTCCCACTTAAATTTTATTTATAGCACTGATTACTACTTGAAATTGCATCCTATATTTATTTGCTTTCTTGTTGATTGTCTGTCTTCCCCCCCCCCCCCCCATAGAATACAGGTGTTTGGCTTGTTCATCACTATATCCTTAGCCTCTGGAATGGTGTCTGTATTAATATCATCATTATTAATGAATCAAATTCAACAATTTTAAAGGAATTTTGAAAAATCACTACAGAATTTACTGATCACTTGCTAATACTAAGTGGAGAGACATTCTAAACCAGTATAAAAAATGGTTTGCCCTAAAAGCATAAGGAATCATCATATACAAATTTTGTCTTGTTGTGGGATCAGAAGCTAATTAGTGGAACATTTTAGACAAGGGAAATTGCAGAGAAGGCACTGAATATGCAGAGGAGCCTGGAGAGGCTTCAGGGAGGAAAGGATGGGAAGGCACTGGAGGCTGAGGGTCCCCAAGCTGGCCGTCCGTGGGTCAGAAGCACGGTTGGAGGTCCTCATGACAGGTCTCATCCAAGCCACATGTACCACATCTACACTGACTGTCCGGTAATGGGCACATCTGGGGGTGAGAGGATGGTGTATGAGATTTTCACCCCTTGTGTTTTCCTCATCTCTCCAGTTGGGCTCTTCAGGAGGGTGTGTGAGTGTGTGAGTGTGTGTGTGTATGTGTGTGTGTATATGCGTGTGTGTTTCTTTTCCTTGGCTCCCAAGTCACATCAGTCTGCTCCTGGTACTTGGCAACCCAGCACGCTTCCTCCCACTAACGACAAGGCTGTCTGCAAAACAGAACAACATCTTTGAGATGGGGTGTTTATCTGGGCAGCGTACAGCCTCTGCAGCCCACAGGGGCCTCTCCTTCAAAGGCATTGCTGAACGGGGCTCACCTGATGAAAGCCCGAACTGTGTATGCTTGACTTGATTTACGGGCAACGGCCAGCTCATTAGGCGCACTGGCCTGAGGAAGCTAGTCGGCTGTGGGGACAAATGTTTGTGTAGCTCGGTGGTGCCCACAAGGCTGTTTGCAGCTTGGGGGCTGAAGTACAAAGGGGGCAGTGATAAGCGGTTGTGGAATCCATGGCTGGCTCAGGGAGCACTAACTGCCCAGGAGATTGATATCTGGGGTGCAAAGGCTAAAAAAATTAGATTAATTTAGCTCAGCTGTGCTCACTGACGGATTGGGTTGCAGCTGGTGCTGAAACATTAGAGATCAGACCTCAGCGATCGAGGGTCAAGTCTCAAGTTGGAAGGAAGGGAGTAAGATGGATTGCCTCTCAGCACGCCTGCTCCCCAGGAAAACGATAGCCTGCAAAGGCAGCCCAGAATTACAGATAATCCTATAGAGCATCAGTAAAAAAGTAAGTTATGTTCCTCAGGAGATGGCATTGGAAATTGGGAGCCATGTCTTCTAATCCTGGGATGTCACTTGGGACGAACTACTTTAAAAATATTGTCAACTTCATGAAGTAAGAATTAAATAATAACAAAGGAACCTGAAAAACAAGTAGAACCTTCTCTGAATTCTGTTATTTTATTTTAAGGTATTTCCGCTATCCCTGCTAGTATAATGATTATTTTGCTGTGGCCCTGGCTCTTTATCTCCCAAGTTCATCTCCTTAGAAAATATCTCCACCTGTATGTTTGCCTTTAAAAAATTCTTTACTATCCCACTTTGATTCCTAGGTGGGAAGTCTAGTAGACTTCAAATTCAACACCCAGCAAGAAAGAAAACTTTTTTTTCACTAGCAACCCATTGTTCTTTTTTAACCACTCTCTTTTTTAAATGTTTGTTTATTTTTGAGAGACAGACAGAGACAGAGTGGGAGCAGGGGAAGGGAGAGAAAGAGAGAGACACAGAATCCGAGGCAGGTTCCAGGCTCTAAGCTGGCAGCACAGAGCCCAACGTGGGGCTTGAACTCATGAAACATGAGATCATAACCTGAGCTGAAGTCGGACACTCAACCGACTAAGCCACCTAGTTGCCCCATTAAGGGAACCACTCTTAAGTTTACTCTTCATTAAATTGTCAACGCTTTCACTTCTGTTAATACAATTCCTTTTAAAGGTTACCATTTATTGAACACTTCCTATGTATCAGGGACTATGCAACTTCTTTATATAATGGAGAGAACCATTGTCCCAATTTACACATGTTGTTTAAGAGAGTAATGCCACTTCTTTTCTCCAAAGGGTCCAAATTTGGATGATAAATTTTATGATTACCTGTATATAATTAATTCAGAGATTAGAGTATGTGTATGTTATTAACTAATTGTTCAACCATTGGTGATAGAGTGAACCCTTATAAGGTCCAGACTATGAAATTGACCAAGACAAATGGAAGACACAAACACTAGGTGAATTAAGGCTCTGTCCTCACAATGTTTCTCATTCAGTTGGTGAATGTAATTTTGGGGGTGGATTGAGGCTGGTACAAAAAAGATCATGTGCTTTTAAGACAGAAACTTGTAAAAATGTGCCTCAAAGAAGGCAGGGTCTTTTGGGAAATGCCATGTCGCGTGGTAGAATAACAAGTGATCTGGAAACTAGAAGACCAAGATCCCAGTCACTTTTGCAATTAAGCATTCTGGCCAGTGAGCAAAACCAGTCAGAAAAGCCAGAAGACGGCAGTGGATATAGAAACAAGATTAAAAAAAAATATTATTTTCTACTTCTCAGCATGACCAGGCATATTTCTACTTAGGCAAGCCTCTCACTGAGTGAAAGGAGGAAAATGGAACCTACCAAAGACTGACCAACATGCCACCGACCAAATTATTATTTGGTTAAAGCACTTGAGAAACAAGATCAATATTCATTGTTCATTTATGGGACAGTCCCATGATCCAAGGCAAATCACGTCTTCCTGACTGTTCCTCATTTATAAAATGGTGGCATTGCATGAGATAATATACAGGAAATTGCACGGAAAATTATAAAGCATTAAACCCATGAAAAAAAATTTTTTCCCAATTGTATACCTCAGAAAGGTTGCAACAGTTCCCAAAGTCACACATCTACTAAGTAGCAAAGGAAAAACACTCATGTCTCCTAGTCACCAGCTCAGTGCCTCTTCTGTCACACACTCTACATCCCTGTAATGACTGGTAAAAGTCCAGTTCCTTAATGGAAGTCAAAGTGAAATCAAGGAATAGCCACAAACCACTATTTAAATAGAGCCACAAAATCAAACATTTACAGAGGGCAAAATTAGCATTCTTGGATCAAGTTCAGTGGCAGAAGCAAAAGGGTATACAACCATAACTGCTTTGACAGAAATTTGTGGGATGATGGTCCAGAGATAATAGAATAGGAGGTACACTACCTCTCAGAGAACAGGAATCTCATTTAAGTGGCCCCAGATTCAACCAACACAGAAATGTAAGAAGGAAGACTTCTGTGTAAAGGCCATTAATGATAGCAAAAAAGAAGCCATCATGCTATAAACTTTAAGCAGGCTGTACCAGTACAGTTGTAGTGTAGAAGGTAGGGTTTGGAACAGGAGTTTTAAACCCAGCTGCCTGCAAGGATGGGAAATCGCATAAATGAATGAAATGGGTCGGGTATAAGAGACAGCAAGAAGTATGTGAGCTGTGGCAAATTGTAAAGACTATGCCACTACTCAGCTTTAGCCAAATGTAGCCATGTTGGAATGTATGACTTCTGTGGTTTGATCGCACAAGTTTTCAAGAAAAGAGAAATAAGGGTCAGGCTGGCAGTCCCTTTGCCTTTTCCCCACATTGGACCTCCTATATCACATGTCTGTCTTTTTTGCTTTAACTCATATATTGGTGGAATAGACCCTCTTCCTAAGAAAAGGTGTAGATAGGATAGTTGATTTTTTAGATTGGAAATGTATTCATTTTCTTATATTTGATTAACAGTTTGGCTAGGTATGAAGATCCTACTTTCCTTCAAGATTTTGAAGGCATTACTTCACTTTCTCTTAGCTTCTGGTGCCGCCTTGAGAGTTCTTTCTCATTCTGAACCTGATCATGTTTATGTGATGTGCTTTATTTCTCTAGACATAAATATGCATTGTCTTTATGCCAGTGTTCCAAAGTTTCTAGTTTCTTATTCATAAAGTCTGGTTCACATCATAAAGTTTGGCCCAGTTTTGGAGGTTGGCAAAAATCACAAGTCATATTTGTCATTTGTTTCACTATGGATTACAAAAAAATTTAAAAATGGAGGGTTGTGTTACAAAAAAAAATCTCATGTTAGCATAACTCTTTCTTACTGTGTCATCAGTCTGGTGGGGTTTTTTTTCTTTTTTTTTATTTATTGTTCTGAAGAAGACTGTATCTTCTCAGTATTCTGTTGAACTATTCATTTCTACTATCAATTCTTCATTTCTAATAGTTCTTATTATTCTATAAATTATATATATTATATAATTATATACATTATACATATATACATACATATATAAGGTATGATATATAATAATATGCATACATATTCTGTATAAAATATACACAAATATAAAGGGAAAGCTTGAAACCTGTCTTAATTACCTTTAATGAAAAAAAAATACAAACTGTAAATATAGTTATTAAAGAAAGCCATTAAAGGCTAGGCAAATGTTTTCTTCCTAAACCAGATTATATCATTTCTGCCTAGTGGTTCCTAAGTATACTGTGAAGCTATATTTTTAATTAAGCTCTTCATTAATTAAATGTACTTTTGGTTTTAAAAAAAAGGTATTTAGTCAGAAGCTGTGACTCCACATAAAGAAGAATAAGAAAGTTTTAAATTGCTTGTAACAGGCAGACTAAATGAAAACTTTAAAAAATGCTACACCTTTAGAAGTGACCAGAAGCTCTTTCTGAATAACTCCATTGACTTGTGGTGTTTACATTGGCTTTTAAATGCTGGCTTCCATTCTTTCAAAATGATGAGGACAAATAGGAGAAGAAATATTATAGTGAGAAGGTAATTTTATTAATTAGGGTATTTGCTTATCTAGACTGAACCAAGCAGTCTCTTGCCCTAAAAAAGTGTTTTCAAAATTACAAAACAAATAAAAGCTTAAAAAATGCCTTTTTGTTTTCTAATAGATTTCATAGAACATGGAGTCCCAGGGTTGGAATCTAAATTACCAATCTGAAGCTTACATTCCTTAGTGCCAATTAATTGGAGATAATTTTCTAAATTCTTGGTAAAATTTATATTTTTCAGAAAACACATACTTGAAGACATTCACAGAAAATATATGCATAAATAAATACTACCTTGGGTACATATCCTTCTAGAATGATTTTATTTTTCTGTTTTATAATTCCTGGAGGTAACTTGATTTAAATATATGAATGTCAGGGCTGCATCTTCTCACACTTTGGGGATCCAGGCTGCATTGTACTTCTCTCTATTCTATTTTTCTAATGGTGATAAACCAAGAAACAAAATACTGCTTAAAACATGCTCTCTTGAACAAGATTTAAAATATGCATAATCTGTCCTCGTGGACTGGGGATGGAAAAGACCTAGAGTAACTCTGGCCTGAATTCATGACCAGCTGCTGCACAGCAGAGCCACCTGGAGAAGACATCATGGTGCTGTGATTATAACCCCAAGTGGCTTATTCTACACTGTAGATATTTTTCAAAACTAGAGCAGTGGCCTGCGTACCTGGATAAGCATTTGATTTCTTGTCTTCACACCCAGCAATCTTGCTGTATAACAAATACATTCTGATTCCCAAGCTGATGCTCCTGTCCCATAACCCTCTAAGTTGTTGACTTAGGAACAAGAATGGGTTTGTGCTGATCCAGCCTCAGCAACCACCTTAGACAAACGTCATGCAGTCACTATGCCCCTTCTCCTGGCCTTTGTGGTCCATCTCTCCTCTTCTGATACCACCTTCAGGTATTTGGTGCTGTCCTTGGCCCACTCTGGTCTTCCTGCCACCATGTCACACTCAAGGCAACGACGGCTTTTAATTTGGAATTCCATAGCGTCCTTCTCCAATCAAACTTTATTTGTCCAGTTTCTGCTTCCTTTCGGGTCTTCTTTAAAGACATGGAACAGGGAAGGCCGAAGCTCCACGCAGGAACCAAACTTTGGACTCAGCAGCACAACTTTCTAACGTGCTAAACAAAAAAGCCATATTTAAATCCAATACCAACACCTTGTCCTTACATGCCCCAGCCCCCATTGCAGGAGAAAACTGCGCTGGTGTGTTTAAAGGCTGAAAGTAAAGGAAGGAAACCTTAAGCCAAGTAAGTTGAAAATAAATATTATTTTTCTCTAAGACCGAACCAATGTGAAAAATCTCCTTTCAAGAAGCAAACTTTCCTATTAGTTCTCAGTGTGTCCAGAAGTCAGAAATGGTCACCCCTCCCCCACAGCTCCCCTAAAAGAAGTAAGTGGATGCTTTTTCTCAGATTGTAAACTCAGCATTATTTAGCATCTTGTCTAAACTTCCAGCATTCTAGCATTCAAAAATATTTTAAGCTGCCGGCTCAAAAATAAATAAAGAGATTTGGTCTTGAAAATCTTTTTTGGCAGCTTTGTTTGCCTAAATATGTTTTGGGAATACTTAACTTGATAATTCAGATCTTTATAGTATTTTCCTAGAAACACATCTCAGTGCCCAAATGGCATTTTTAAATGATTGGAATGCTGATTGTAGCCATTGGATCCAGAAACACACAAATGTCAAAACACTATATATATATATATATATATATATATATATATATACACACACACACACACACACACACACACACACACACACACACACACTTGGCTTTGCCTTTCCTGAGTGAGTCCAGGAAATGTAGAGGAAGAAAATGTCTGAATGAAAAAGCGTATGTCACCTAAGCTTGATGTAGTTCTTGATTTTTGTCAGAGCATTTGGGAGGATAAAACGGACCAATAAAAGTAGGCTGGCTACAGAATGTTTTCCACTTGGGGGTTGTCTTTCTTTCTCTTTATTTAGTGTGCCATCCCTCCTCACTATCATTTATTGTTCTTATCAGTTAAAGGTTGGCACTACTCACATTGATTATTGAATAAGGGAAAAAGCCTTAAGTAGCCTTCTCTGCAGAAACACTTCATTCGTTTCATAAGCAGTTCTAGACTGAGGATTGTAGGAGATCATCCCCTCGCACAGACCGGTCTGGCTTGCATGCTGACAGCTCTCCAGTGCTCACCTCAGGGTAGGGCAGTACCTTGGGAGGAAGAGGGTAAGCTGTTCTCTTAGGGACTTGTCACCTGACACCACTGGAAAGCTCCGAATTTTCTCCTTCCCAGACATCCTAGCAAGATTTTCCATATATCCTACTTGTCCCAGTTCTTTTACCTTGCACTTGATCAATAAAAGTCAGGAATTAGTTAACTTCAAAAGTTCTTTGTGATTGGAGATTACGAGACAGGTACTTCTTTATTTGGGGCAATTATAGTTTCTGTATGTCTGTTTAAGAGCAAGCCATTTCTTATTATAGAATAAAAGGATCCTATTGTTGAACATAAACAAGAAAAAAACTTTCCACCACCCAAAGATGACTTCAGGCCACTAGGGGTATGGATGTGGTGTGTGTGTGTGTGTGTGTGTGTGTGTGTGTGTGTGTTTGATCCTATATATTATACCAGTGTATTAGCATTTACTTACATCATTAAAAACCGTCTATATAAATGCTATTGAGTAGCCAAAGAATATTCCATTGTATGTTCCTCCTACTAGATTGACACATACGAAATTGCTGACATTTAATCTTTTTAACCTACAAAAAAATGGCAGTTTGACCTAGTTCAACCTAGTAAAATGTACTTAAAATTTGTTCTCCAGTTATTGGACATTGTGTCTAGCTTTTTTAAACTAAATAACTGACCTCTGAACATTTCTGAATGTATATATTTTTTCACATATTTAACCATTTCCTGAGAGTAATTTTCAGGAAAAGAAAGAATTAATTTAGAAGGTATGAGAAACATGAGGGCTTTTAACGCCTACTTTGAAATTCCTTGCAAAGAGGTGGTAGCAAGTAATGTTCTTGATTATATAGAAGAGTGCCAATTTTACCCTGACCTCATAAAAATCGAGACTTAATTATAATACTTTTATTTTTCTAATCATATAGGTAAATATTACATACCATATTATTTAAACCAATATGTTTATTTTTTTATTTTTATTTTTTATTTTATTTATTTTATTTTTTTAACCAATACGTTTACAATTAGCCTAATTTTAGTTCAAGATGAAAAAAAATGCAAGTTTTGAATGTATGAGATTAGCTGAGAGGCAGAGCCTAAAACCTAAAATGGAATTAAGTTTCATGTAGTGATGTTGAATTACTCTGTTATCCCAGATCCATGATAACAGGGTGTCTTTAATAATGTATAGGAAACTATGGAGGTGGCTATTTAATTGATACTATCTTTGATTTAATATTAGAAAGTTGTCAAATTTCCCATTGTATATGTGCTGCTGAAGCGAGCACATGTCAAATTTCCCATTGTAATTCACTTGCATACAAAATATATGTGTGGATTTGCAGTATTTCCTCAACCAAGGGGATTTTTGTTTGTTTTGTTTTGTTACAAAACCTTGCTTACAATGCATGATCTTGTCATCTCCTTCAAAGTCATTTTAACAGTCAAATAAATTTGAGCATAGCTCAATTGTGGAATGAGCTTGTCATTGGAAAGATAAGTAAGGGGCACCTGGGTGGGTCAGTCAGTTAAGTGTCAGACTTTGGCTCAGGTCATGATCTCACTGCTTGTGAGTTCAAGCCCCGCGTAGCAAGCCTGCTTCAGATTCTTTGTCTCCATCTCTCTCTGCTCCTCCCCAGTTGCACTGTCTCTCTCTCTCTCTCTCTCCAAAATAAATAAACATTAAAAAACAAGAAAAGATAAATAAAATTGATAATCTCTTTAGTTAGATTGATCAAGAAAAAATGATGGAAGACACAAATTACTTACTCATACCTGCCATTAAAAGAGGAGGAATCTCCATGGAACTTATAGATATTAAAAGATAATAAGAATATTATGAAATACTTTATGCCAATACATTTGATAATTTAAATGAAATGGAAAAATTCTTAGAAATCTCAAACTACAAAACTTAAGAAAAAATAGATAACCTAAAGAGCCCTGTATCTATTAAAGAAATTATAGGAATAAATCTTCCCACATTAAATATTATAGTACATATTATACATGAATTATAATATAATAAGCAAACAAAAACTAAAGTAAAACTCCAGACCCAGATGACTTTACTAGTGAGTTCTACCAAACATTCAAGAAAAAAAATTCACATAAACTCTTCCAGAAAATAGAAGATAAGGGAACAATTCTCAACTCATTTTTGAGAGCAATATTACCTGATGCCACAACCATAGACATTAAAAGAAAATAAACTATAGACCAACATCTCTCATGAACATAGACACAAAAAGCCCTAACAATGTACGAACAAACTGAAGCCATCAATGCATAAAATAGATAATACATCATGAATATGTAGAGTTTATTCAGGAATGCAAGATTACTTCAACTTTTCAAAAATTAATCAATGTATTTCTTCATATCAACATCCGGAAAAAGAAAATAATATGATCTCCTTAGAAATAGAAAAAGCAAAATTCAGTAACCATGACTTTAAAAAATAAGTAAAACTCTCAATCAACTAGAAAGAAACTTTCTCAACCCGATCAAGGACATTTACAAAAAATAAGCATTTAACATTACATGTAATCATGAAACACTAAATTTTTTCACTCCCTAAGATCAGGAACAAGGCAAGAATGTCCATTCTTTTAATACATATTCAACATTGTACTATATATGCTAACCACTGCAACAGAACAAGTTAAAAATAAATAAAAGACATACAAATTTTACCATAACAGGTAAAATTGTCTTTATTCATAGATGGCATGATCATACACATAGAAAATAAATTTTTAAAAATCTACAACAGACATTTGAATTTGGCAAGGGAAACGAACAGATGGTCAATATATAAAACCGGTTTTTCTGTATTCTGGCAAAACAAAACAAGAAACAAATGTGGAATGGTCTAACTTTTTTTAAAAAAATTGCTCTGGTTAAATGTGAATCATGGTAGGTATTGGTGGATTCAGAAGAAGAGCATTTAAAGGAACTTCAGTATTTCAGTAGGTGGTAGTGATCATTTGGCCTAGAGTGATGGTGGCGGTTGAGAGTAGATTGACTCCAGAAATGTAAAATCAGTAGGATTTGGAGATGAATTAGACCCAGAAGAAAAGAGGGGTGTCAGGGATCACTACTTTTCCTGGCTTGTGCAAATGCATGGGAGATGGTGGGATTCGTTGAAAAAGTAAACTCTAGAAGGACCAGGTTTGAAACAAAGATCATGTGTCTAGATGTAATTAGCCTAAGGTGCCTCTGAGACTCTAAGAGAAAGAATCAAATAGTTGATGACACTCAGAGGACTTGGCTTAATGTAAAATATAGTGAGTCATCACTAGTTGTGGCTCAGATCACCTAGCAGGAGAGGATAGAATAGAAAGAACAAAACTTAGGATTGAGCTTATAAAAACCCCAAATGCAAAGCCTGGGTAGAGGATAAAATTAGGAAACAAGGGAAGGAATGGTTAGCAAAATAGGGGGAAATGGTATTATTTTGGCCAAGGGAAGTGAGAGTCATCGAAAAGTATGTTTTCTGAAAAATGTGCTCTAAAAATCACTGATGAATTGAAATATAATCCCTCAAATAGGAGCAATTGTAATGGGAAATAAAGTCAGTTAAGCAAATTAGTAAATGAAAGTAATTTTAAACATCAGAGATGATGTCATAAAGATGGTGCCTTTTTCAAAAGAAAATGACGACTTTAAACTTTGTTTAATGCCTCTAGTTCTGGCCCTAAATTCTACTTTGTGTGATAAAAATTTTCCTAATGCTACTTTATGTTTTCCTAATCATCAAGTTACAATTTTAAATCTCTTCAGGTTTTTCTTTTGTATTCTATTTTGTAGCTATAGCTAGGACTAGAGAATATATTGAGAATAGGCAAAGGAATGGTGTGAGGGGAAACAAAGGATCTTGTTCTAATTATGAGGTAAATATAGAAAAGACATCAAACAGAATGTTGGCATTGATCATCTCTAGGTGTTCAGATATCAAATACATTTCTCATAACTCTTTGTAGTAACTAAATAGTTTAAGATGAATGTGTATTACTTTTATAATTTAAAATATAAGTTGTAAAATATTAGAGCAGTTTAGAGCAAGGAGTCAGGGGCCCCTGGTTGGCTCAGTAGTACAGCATATGACTCAGTATCTCAGGGTTGTCAGTTCAAGCCCCACATTGAGCATGGAGCCTACTTAAATTTTTTTTTAAATTTACATTTAAAACAAGAAGTCACTCTTTGTCACCCATTTATTTTCTTTTTTATTGATCAGTTTCCTCTTTTTGAGTTGTCTACTGTGATATTTGCCCTTACTGGATTGTTGGCCTTCTTCAAACTTATTTGAAGGCACTATCTCTATATTATATTTATTGCCTCTTTTCTTTATACATGTTGCTTGTCTTTTCTCCCAACTTCTCATTTTGTTTTAATTTTATTCAGGGCATTTGCCATATAAAAGTTTTCATCTGTATGTATGTAGTAAAATCTTTCATTCCTTTCCTACCTACCTTATTGATTCATATGAAGTGAATAAAATAGTGGAAAAATAGTGAAAAAATGATCGCAATTGCACAGCATTAGACAATTGGCTGCATAAAATATGACACATGTACATGACTGAAAGCCAGATGGCAAACAAAAATTACTTAAAATATTAAAAATGTTTACACTTATTGCTGAGTAATACAGAAATGCAAACTTGATTTCATGTTTTCATGATAGATAGATGGATAGATAAATAGACACACAGGAAACAAAGGGTGAAAATGCATCACTAAGGCTTACCTCTATGCGGTGTAATCATACGTGACATGTTTTCTTCTTTGTGTGTTTTGTTACCTGCAGTGTATATACAAGTAGCTTTTAAAATAAGAAAAAATATCTTAAAATGTTATTTTATGTTTTTATTATTTTTTTAACTTGAGAGAGAGAGAGAGAGAGAGAACATGAGCAGGGGAGAAGGGCAGAGGGACAGAGAGAGAATCCAAAGCAAGCTCCATGCTCAGCGTAGAGCCCCACATGGGTCTCAATCCCACGATCCTGGGATCACGACCAGAGCCAGAATCAAGACCTAGATGTTCAACCAACTGAGCCTCCCAGGTGCCCCTTAAAAAGTTATTTTAAAAATAAAAGCAAAACAGATATGAAAATGATTGTAATGAAATGGTATGCAAGGTTAAGTTACTGAATAGGTAAGTGAGGGTTAAAGGGACAAAAACTAAAATGTTTCTGAAGTTTGGGATCTGGAAGCCTACAAGTGTGGTGACACCCTTGATGAATAAAGGGGATGGGAGGAGGTCAATATGAGGGAAAATAGCCTTATAAATGCTGAGTTTCCATGGACAATGCCCTCTCCACGTGTAAGTCATTTGGAAATGTGGGGTTGGAATTCAAGATGAGAGATACAGACCTAGAAAGTCATGTGAAAGAAGTAAAATGTGGAAATTCTGAGACTAGCTGATTCCACAAGGAAATACATGAAGGGAGAAATTCTGAGGCCTCATTTTATGAAACAGTCACATTGATAGAAAGAGCACCCAACAAAAGGGACAGGGCAGAGGATAGAGAACGTGAGTGACACAGACCTCAGTTACCCAATTTGTGGATGATAGAGAGGGAGAAGTTTTCACCGAGCATGCTGCCATGGCCAAGAATGTGATTTTATTTCTGCTTTCTTATTTCTGAGTAGGAATAAATATACCAGAGTGCCCCTATCACCTTTAAAACTAAAGATCCCCACCTCATCTTGTTTTACTCCCCCCACCTCCAATTTCTGCAACCAATTTGTGCGTATCATCCAAATCAAGAATAACAGGCACTTGAGGACAGAGATCAGGAGAGCTGGATAATTAGGTGGTGCCGGGGCGATGAAGTTCTGTGTTCAGAGAGAAAAGGGGCAACATTTGTTCTTGTCTCCTGGCACCCCAACCGAAGGACAAGATTTCTTCAGCTACCTTGGCAGGATTCTGTAAAGAGCAGGACTGAGGAGGAGGAGGAAAGAATCTAAGTATTGACAGAGAAAGACTGAATTGTCCATTATTCAGAAGGGTAGAGAATAAAGATCTGTTTTTTGAAGATCCATGTCAGAGTAGACCTCTGGAAGCCCTTTCACAGATCATTAGTGGGAGAAAAGAAAATCACTCTCCCATTGCCTGGAGCACTCATCAGCAGGAGCAGCAGGAATGGCTGGGCAGCTCTGTGTGAACTTGCCAAGGCCAAGCCCCATGCTACTCCATGGGAGAGACCAGCGTGCCCAGCAACTCCTGTAAGACTGAGGCCAGCCTAGGAGCTTTCCTCCTGGCAGCACAGACGTCTGCATGTTTTGTTTTTCTGTTTTTGTTGTTTCCTCACCCATTAAAGATGAAAGGGTCAAACAAGGTTTTTATTTTTCTTTTTTAGGAAGTTAGGAAATGATTGGGCTCTGTAAAGGACAAAGAGAGTCAAAGACCTGGAAACGTTTTTCAAAAACACTACGTAAAGAGTTACAGAAAAAGAATAGAGATCCAGAACTGAGAATAAATGTCAACATTTCTCAAAGGAGATATATGAATGAAAATTTATTTTACAATTAAGTAGATACCTGCCCAAAGATGACATGATCACAAACCATTGTCTGATTGGATATATTGTTGTTGGTTTTCCTGTGGACAGAGCAAAAGAGTGAAGGGTTAGCCCCACTGATAACCACTTAGGTAAGTTGACAGCAAAGCACAGACCCTCAGCGCTAGGAACTGAAGCAATAGTCTCCTAACGAAAGCAGGGCTCATGCATTTTCCCCCATAAATCCAAAGCGAACAGCAAATATTAAAAATGGACAGAAATTTTATTTTTTTAAACTACAACTGCTCTTGGAAATAAGTAACAAGGACAGTTTGTTCATTGCAGCAGGCCTAATAAATTTAAGGTACCAAATGTGTACTTGGAAGTTTGTTATCATTTGGAAAGATCTTTCTTTTTAGAAAGCTCAGGCACCCACTGAGCAGTAGGTTGGTGTCAAGCAAACAGCCAAGCCAAACAGTGGTTGCTTACTGTTTGGCATGTAGGTGTTGGGGCCATCAAGCCGTTTTTCAGAGAAGTCCAGATCCCTGAGGAATGCCTAGGACAAGGAGAGAGGGCAGGGCCTTTAGAAGAGGAGATGGCAGGGCCTTCATAGAACTGTGGAAAGAATGCCAGTACCCGAATTGGGACTGGGGACAGAGAAGTCTCACAACCCTTGAAGCTAAATAAAGACAGACAAACATTTCTGAAGCACACATTGATACAGGAGATGACTTACCACTCTAATAATGGTAATATTATTGGTAATAATGGTGATATGTACCAGATAACACATGGAATAGTCTAATGTTGTGTGGAATTCTCTAAGTAACTCAGTTTATTGATGAAAATGTATTCTTAGTGAGGTTGGATAACTTTCACATCGCATAACCATAGACAGGACCAACAATGAAACCCACATCAATCTGGCTCAATGGCATGCTTTATAAAACCACCTCCTCTTCCCCCACCACACGCTTAACTGAAAAGGTTTTGTGGCAATTTCGTTTTTATTTTTTGATATACCGTGAGAGGTGTTTCCTTATCCCTCTTCTTTTTTGGAATTCTCCAAGAGTCAAAATTGCTGAGACCAACTTCTGTGGCTGAGGAAGAGGCAGTCGGAACATTTCTGCTGCTTTGAGGTTGTGCCTTTGTTTCTGATTTTTCTCCCCGTTGATATTTAAAACAAAAAAAAATGGTTTGGTGCATTTCGGAATGCGTGGTTTCAGTGGGCACTCTTAAAGCAAGCCAGAGAAGGGATGATAAGCAAAACAGGTGCCGATCACACTGCGGGAAGCAGCACTGGGACTCTCCTTCAAAGTTCACAGGCCCCCACATCTCAGGACTCTCCTACCTGCCACCTCTGACATCACAGGATTTCCCTGTGACAGCTGCAGAGGTGGAGAAAAATATATGCCATGAGCAGTCTTTTCTCCTTTCTTTGCTCCTCTAGCTCCAAGAGGAGACGCATTGACAAAGTGTGTGTGTGTGTGTGTGTGTGTGTGTGTGTGTGTGTGTGTGTGTGTATCTGTGATTCCCTAATGCAGGCTGCTTTTTTTTAATTTTTTAATGTTTATTTATTTTTGAGAGGCGGGGGGGGGGGGACGGGAAGGGGCAGAGAGCGAGGGAGACAGAATCTGTCTGGAGGCTCCAGGCTCTGAGCTGTCAGCACAGAGCCCAATGCGGGGCTCAAGCCCATGAGCCATGAGATCATGACCTGAGCCAAAGTGGGATGGTTAACTGACTGAGCCACCCAGGTGCCCCAATGTAGGCTGCTTCTTATCCCCCTTAGGTGCCTTTTCTAGAACTGACCTGAAGCAGAGAGCTGAGAATGAGGCACAAGAAGAAGAGGGCAAAGCTACTTCCCCCACAGTAGTTTCAACAACTACAGTCATGATGCTGACTACTGTGCTGTGTGTCCGGAGATGGGAACTTTCACTCCCGTGCACACAGTTGTACAGTTAAAGTGGGGCACATGGCCTGTTCACAAGGGTGGCTGATTCTCACACCTGAGCTCTTCAAAGGCACAGCATGCCCTTCTCAAGATGTGAACTGCAAAGGAAAAACTCAACACAGTATCACATGCAGAGAGTTCCTGTTTTCATGGAAGGAGAAAGGCCCCCACTCTCCACATTCCTCTACCTGTGCCGTGTCCTGGAGACTGAGCTTGTGACCTGTTGTGGCCCCTCTCTCCTCCTCCTGGCTCCCTCTACTGCAGATCCAATAGCACCCCCTCCCTTTGTCCCTTCAGGCTGGGTGAAAATGCTCCCCACCCTTCACAGCCCCTGAAATCTGCCCACCCCTTGGAAAATAATTTCTTCATTAAACTCTCCTGTGTTACCCATTTTAAGGGTCCCATCTGTTGCTTGCCAATACCCCGACTTTTCACTCTTACAATATTACATTAAAAATGGAAAAGCCACATTACACTCACATTCTGACACTCAGGACATTTCATACCAGGCAAGTGTGTGTTATAAAGTCCTCCCTCCCCTCATGGAACCCACCCCCCCACTTTCACGCTCTGCCCTTTCTGCCTCAGATTCCCTATACTCCACAAGACCATGTCTTTGTTTTCTGCTCTTGCTTCTGTGGCCCTTGATCCATATGAGGATGCCACTACCTCTATCCCCCACTCCACCTCCACTATTACATAACACCTTCACCCCTTTCTCCCACCAGTGCCTATTGAACAATCCACCTGGAGTAATTTTTTCTCATCTCTATCAGCTTCCCAGTGCTGCCTTGATTCTCTCCAAAGGGCTCTTCCCCCAACTCCCATCAAATAATAATGATTCTACCCTTAAAACTCCAGGTGATGGGCTAAATGGGTAAGGAACACTAAGGAATCTACTCCTGAAATCATTGTTGCACCGTATGCTAACTAATCTGGATGTAGATTTTTTAAAAAATAAAATTAAAAAGAAAAACTCCAGGTGACAATCTACCTCACTGACAAAGCCTTTATTACAGAAAGAAGGGTTGTTTCTACAAAATACTAGGTCCTTTCACATGACTAACCTTAACACAAGCAAATAGTCCTCTCCAGAAATTCATGGATGTTCCAAATTTGTACTCTTGAATGAATTCTAAACATGACTTCTAATATGTCCACTTGCTTACATACCTCCTTAGACCATTATCTATTCTGGGAGAGCCAAGCCTTTTTTTTAGCACAGTACATTGTCACTGGAAACAAGTATCAGTATCTGGTCAGGAGAAAAGGAAATACATAGTCTAGGGTTTACTTTCTCTCAAATTCTCTGCCTTATTAAAAATGAGTCCCTAAAACTTTGTCTCACTAGGTTCAATTTTTAATACATAAGTCATTCAGATGCTCATTCTGCATTTGAATTCAGCGTGGAATGTGTAATAACAGGAAAGAGAAATATACAGACTCTCTGTGCTTAGCGTGGCAATGTGTCATGTGGCTTGGGAAGGTATGTCTGGGAGTATCATATGGCTGTTACTCAACCTGGACACAGAAGAGCTTTGTATGGAATCCCTCACTGTCCAGTCCCACATAACAGACATTCAGCTGAGCTGGCTCCCATCAACTCTGAGAAGTTTCAATCTAGTTCATGAAATATTTTTTCAACTGAAAAATATTCATTTTTTTTCCAAAAGAAAAAATTCAATCACTCCTTTATCCTAACCCCCAATTCAAGATCTTTTTTTTTTTTTGCTTCGTGGGACCCAAATTCACACCCTAAGTGTAATAATGCAACTTCTTCATTTCTCACAGCATACATAAGTGCCTGAGGGTGTTTGCTTTAAGTACACTCTCATATTATAATTGGCTGCCATTACCTGAATGTTTATAAACACTACAATAACCGTACAAAGGAGGTACTACTGCTATGCCCATTTTGTAAATATCAAAAACAAGACTTAGTATGTTGAAGAAATTTGCCTAAGTTCACACAGTTAATATGTGGAGATGTTGAATTCAAACACAGGACTAATTCCAGATACAAAATTCTTTTACCACCACACTCTACTAGCATGTTAGAGTGGACCAGTGTTGATTTTTTTCACTGAAATGAAAAACCAAGACAATTTATTCCAAAAGTTCTCTTAAGACTCCTGTTTTTCTAACGAAGTTACCAAGAAAGCTGTACCACATAGCAATGGGATGGATCATGAGCCAAGGACAATACTCATATCAAGACTAGGGTAAACTGAAATTCTTAAAATAATCTGTGAACCGAATCTGTAGATTGCTTTGGGTAGTAGAGACATTTTTTTAAATATAATTTATTGTCAAATTGGTTTCCAAACAGCACCCAGTGCTCATCTCAACAAGTGCCCTCCTCCCTGCCCATCACCCACTTTCCCCTTACCGCCACCCCCCATCTACCCTTAGTTTGTTCCTAATCCTTGAGAGTCTCTTATGGTTTGCCTCCCTCCCTCTCTGTAACTTTTTTTCCCCCTTCACCTCCCCCATGGTCTTCTGTTAAGTTTCTCAAGATCCACATATGAGTGAAACATATGGTATCTGTCTTTCTCTGCCTGGCTTATTTCACTTAGCATAATACCCTCCAGTTCCATCCATGTTGCTACAAATGGCCAGATTTCATTCTTTCTCATTGCCAGGTAGTATTCCATTATATATATAAACCACTTCTTTATCCATTCATCAGTTCATGGACATTTAGGCTCTTTCCATAATTTGACTGTTGTTGAAAGCGCTAGCATAAACACTAGGGTACAAGTGCCCCTATGCATCAGCGCTCCTGTATCCCTTGGGTAGATTCCTAGCAGTGCTATTGCTGGGTCATGGGGTATTTTTATTTTAAAATTTTTAAGGAAACTCCACACTGTTTTCCAGAGTGGCTGCACCAGTTTGCATTCCCACCAGCAGTGCAAGAGGGTTCCCATTTCTCCACATCCTTGCCACCATCTAAAGTCTCCTGATTTGTTCATTTTAGCCACTGTGACCAGCGTGAGGTGGTTATCTCAGTGTGGTTTTGATTTGTATTTCCCTGATGAGGAGTGACGTTGAGCATCTTTTCATGTGCCTGTTGGCCATCTGGATGTCTTCTTTGGAAAAGTGTCCATTCATGTCTTCTGCCCATTTCTTCACTGGATTATTTGTTTCTCAGGTATGGAGTTTGGTGAGTTCTTTATAGATTTTAGATACCAGCCCTTTATCTGATATGTCATTTGCAAATATCTTTTCCCATTCTGTCAGTTGCCTTTTAGTTTTGTTGATTGTTTCCTTTGCAGTGCAGAAGCTTTTTATCTTGATGAGGTCCCAATAGTTCATTTTTGCTTTTAATTCCCTTGTCTTTGGAGATATGTCAAGTAAGAAATTGCTGCAGCTGAGGTCAGAGGGTTTTTTTCCTGCTTTCTCTTCTAGGGTTTTGATGGTTTCCCGTCTCACATCCTTCATCCATTTTGAGTTTATTTTTGTGTATGGTGTAAGAAAGTAGTCCAGTTTCATTCTTCTGAATGTTGCTGTCCAGTTCTCCCAGCACCATTTGTTAAAGAGACTGTCTTTTTTTCATTGGATACTCTTGTCTGCTTTGTCAAAGATTAGCTGGCCATACATTTGTGGGTCCAATTCTGGGGTCTGTATTCTATTTCATTTGTCTATGTGTCTGTTTTTGTGCCAATACCATATTCTCTTGATGATTACAGCTTTGTGGTAGAGGCTAAAGTCTGTGATGCCTCCCGTCTTGGTTTTCTTCTTCAATATTACTTTGGCTATTCGGGGTCTTTTGTGGTTCCATACAAATTTTAGGATTGTTTGTTCTAGCCTTGAGAAGAATGCTAGTGCATTTTTTATTGGGGTTACATTGAATGTGTAGATTTCTTTGGGTAATATTGACATTTTAACAATATTTGTTCTTCTAGTCCATGAGCATGGAATGTTTTTCTATTTCTTTGTGTCTTCTTCAATAACAAAGAGGGGGTATATATACACAAGGGAATATTACTTGGCAATCAAAAAGGGTGGATCTAGAGTGTATTATGCTAAGCAAAATAAGTCAGAGAAAGACAAATATCATATTATTTCACTCATATGTGGAATTTAAGAAACAAAACAGATGACCATAGGGGAAGAGAAGGAAAAAATAAGGTAAAAACAGAGAGGGAGGCAAAGAATAGAGATTCTTAAATACAGAGAACAAACTGAGGGTTTCTGGAGGGGAGGTGGCTGGGCAGATGGGTGAAATGGGTAATGGGCATCAAGGAGGGCAGTTGTTGGGATGAGCACTGAGTGTCATATGGAAATGATGAATCTTCTCCTGAAACCAATACTATACCATATGTTACCTAACTTGAATTTAAATAAATTATGTACTCTAGAAATTAAAATGATAACATTATTTGTGGACCTTTAAGCAGGAATAGTAAATCTTCCCTGTCTGCTTCATATCAGAAGGGATAGGGAGCTGCACTGCCTCTTGGATTGTGTACCCCAAAAGATTTTCCATGATAAGGATTTTCTATGATGAATTCAATTTCCAAAAACTTCAGACTTTTAACCAAACTTCTGATTTTTCAAGCTCTGTTGAAGAGTTCTGTCAAGTTATAAACTGGCTTGGGGAAAGGGTCATCCAAGGCAGTGGGATCGGTCACTTGGAAAATGACAATAGTTGGGAAGCTGTAAATGAGAAAAGGTCACAACACATGTGACTCTTTGGATCACTGACCCGTTATTGTGGGTTTTCTCTTCAAAGAACACAGCCACAACCATGAGGAAAAGAACCCAAACATAACAGCCACAATAGAATTTAAGTTTCCCTAAAACTTGGCTTCCTAACTAGGCATAGGAACAAGATCCCATCTACCTCACATCTCCCAAAGGGCATTTGTGCCCCACAGTTTTGCAACTTGTGAGGGTTTTTTCCTTTCCTTAAAGATGTGGGAGAAATAAATTCATAGGCTGTGTGGTTAGCCCCCTGGCACTTCCTGTTTTGCACACATGTGGCCATGGATTTGTCTAAAAAAATCAATTGCAACCATTTCACCATGTGCTTTATCATGACAACTTGGGGGAACAGCACAAGCAGCTATCAGGTGGTCCTAAGTCTTTATCCTAGTTGTTTATGTCTATAAGCCAGTTACTTTAATTGACAGTGAATAAACAGTTTAACCACAAGAAATACGTGGGACCACCCAGCCAGTGTCCCTCTCTTCCTGATAGTATATATAATCATATGCATCCATTGTATATAAATGATGGTCTTCCAGAGCCAAAAAGACACGGACCATAGTGTTGTTTGCATGTACGTGTGACTGCATGCTCCAAAGCAGTGCTCTTCTCCTTTGGGGTACGTGAGTATCCTGGACTGATGTGGCCACACTGGAGCTTCATGGGGTCTGGCTGCTTGCCACATTATTCTACAGCAGCTTTTATTCCTTGACACCCCACAGTTTAGTTTTTAGGCCATCAGTTAAGCTTCAGTTTTATAGAGACTGTTTACATATATAGCTATGATGTATCATGTCCCTACCATATCCTCTAGCACATCTTTAAGCATCACAATACCTCAACCATAGCCTCTTTGAAGTTCTAAGGCCCAGGCTTAGACTGTGGGTAGAACTAGCTCTGCACTACTACTTCTGGAAGCAGGAATCAGAGTACAGACCAAAGTAACCCTACAGATGCCTACATATGCTATACATAAGGTAGACCCTTAGTTCAAAGATACTTCATATGCTGCCACGCCAGGATGTTCTACATCAGACAAGCAAAAGCCAAATAACACCCCTGTTTGGAGAAGTGTAAGTACCCAGCGAACATAAAATCATTGGATCACTTAAAGGCCAGGCTGCTGTTGCAAGTGAAGCAGCTACTCTGCTGAGTTTTGTGCATCCCTGAGAACTATGGACTAGGCTGCTCCTGATATCATCCCCCATAATGCACATTCCAGGGCATCTGTGCAACAAATTGCCAGTGTTGAAGCAAACCTACACACATCTCTTTTAAAAGCCTAATTAAGACAGTATCTATTATCTTATTTTAACCTCAAAAAAAAAAAGAAAAATCCATGATATAAGTGTTCTAATTCCATTTTAAAGATGCAGAAACCATCTCATTAAAGCTAAAATGGCCTGCTCAGAGTTGAATAGCTAGTAAGTGGAATAAACTCTGTGTGCTGGAAAGTCTCATTTTCTTCATAGCCAAAACACTGCACTAGTCCCAAAGACTAACCCAGAAGGAGGATTGGTCTAAGACCACCCAGGGCTCCCTCCCTGATCCAGTGCTCTCACAATGTCACCTCCTCCAGGACTCCCAACTGTTGACTCTCTTCTGGGATGTTTTATAGGCTCACCGTTAATCCATCCAAGCTCAGTTCTTTTAGATTTCCATGATACAATCAGCTAACTAGGAAAGACATCTAGATTGCTACAGTGGAGCAAGGGAGCCGTCCCTACCCCCACTTGGAGCCATCATGCTCCTTCAGGAGCCCTGCCCACATTTCTGTAGTGGGACTTATTGGAATGTCAGGTGTGATACAGAGGAAGGCGATGTGATTCCAGGTGCAAGGAGCTGAGCATACTTTGGGACCTGTGTGATCCTATGAAGTGTTCAGAGAGTATCCTGTGTGACTACCTTAGTTGTTGAACATTTTTTCATCATCCATAGTGAGATATTTAATAATAGATACTAGGGCATTCTCACCAACATTTAAGTTGTGGAAAGGAGCCAGGCTCTACAGAGAAAGAACTTTGAAAGGATGTTTATGTGGGACAGCTGTTAACAAGACTTCTAAGCAACAGGAACAGAGAGTCACCCCACCATTTGTCTCCTACCTCTGAGAGGAGGGTGGTCATTGCACCTTCAAAGCAACAAAAGAATCAGCTGGGAGAGAATCCTGGTGCTTTGAAAGACTCCACCAGCATCTCTGGAATGAGACTAGTAAGTTGTATGCCAAAGAACCCGACACATGCTGGTCCCATGACAAATGGAAGCTCCCTTTATTTCTTCTAAATTGACAAAATTAATGGAAGAGTCTCATGTGGTGGTTTATACGTGGAAATGCCTAGCAAGTTTTACTGAATAACAAACATCATGTGAGCACCCAGAGAGAAATAAATCCTGGATATAATTGGAGGGCCAAGTAAATAAAAGCAACCATCTAAATACTAAATGTAGACCCTGCCTCCAATCATTCTCATGCCATCATGTTTATTTTTATAGTATCTGTCACAATCTTAAATTACCTTTTTTTTCACTGTTATATCCCAGAACCTAGAACAGTGCCTGCCTGGCGTAGAATATATGCTCAATAAATGCCTATTGAATAAATACATGCATATAAATAGTATTGAAAGAATGCATATTGAATCAATTAATAAAAATGACCAATAAAGGTCCTATGATATAACAGATAAGCTCAGAATAGGAGTTGAAAGGGCTTCTTTCCAGGCCCAGTTAAGCCACTCTCTAACTATGTAACCGTGGGTAGGGCCACTGGATAGCTCTGATTCATTTCTTTATCTATAAAGTAACAATAATACCCATTTCACCAAGCTTCCATAAAGATTAAATTGTGTAAAGCACATGAAAATAATGTATAAACCATAGATACCATGCAAATAATAAGACTATTAAAGCAATAAATAAGCACAGTGAGATAATAGGATGATTACATACTTAAGAGCCAGGGTTAGCATGGCTCATACCCCTGGGAAGTAGACCCTCATTCTGAGTTTCACTTTTCTAAGCAGATCTTTCAGGCTATCTCAAAACATGTCTATCCTTCCCTCACCTACTATGATGATGTGCATGAATAACAACATCAGCATTTCTCTGCCTAACTCCTATTCATCCCTAAAAACTCAGTTCAGGTGTTGCTACCCCTCAGAAGTCTCTACTGATGTTCCCCCATGTGAACATGCTGTATACACAACACATCCTAATTTAGATTTTTTCATCTGTAATCAGATAGCAGTCTGTACATATCATATGTCTTTGCTTAGTCAACTGGGACTAACCATAAATTCATTGAGAATTATGTCTTTGATCATGTCTTTCCCTAGAACAATGTCTAACACAAAGTAACAATTCAGTGAATATGGAATGAATGAATCGTGAGCAAATGAGGCCTGGAAAGACTGCAGTTTCTTCTGGTTGGCATTGCACAAAATCTCCTTACAAAGGAAAGTTAATAGTTAATGTTCCAAATATAAAGACTGACTCACAGAACTTCAGGAATGTGTGTCCTTGAAGGGCTTAGAAAAACGTCAAGCTGGGCATGACTGTTTATCTATTAAATGATATTTTCCTCCTTTTATTTTCCTTATATGTCTCCTGTAGCAATAAACAAGGTCTCTCTTCTTACCATGGCATGAATACAGCATCAACCACAAACTCCACACATTCCTTTTACTGAGGCAACTGTACATGTTTTCCAAATGAAAAAAAAAAAAAGTTAGATGCAAGATGTAGAAGTCATCAGCAGTTTTTTTAAGGTCCCAAAGATCCCTAGAGAAATTAACATTTGTAAAGTCACTTTGAACTCTAGAGTTCAATAGCTTTGTGAAAGTTCCATACAATGAAAAGTTCCATTCCCATAAAATCAGAAATACCTCTGTGGCCTCGTTTCATATCAGGATGCAATAAGGTTCATAAATGTCTCTGTGAAGTTTGAGTGTAATAAAGTTCAGCTATAAAACATTTAATATGCGACAGGCTTCTAGACCAGTTGGAGTGCTGACAGTGTTTAACAAGACTCCCTTCACAGCATACTTCATCAGCAGCAAGTGCTATAAAATAGAGCAAGAAGAATCTATAAATACCTGCAATGCAACCATGGAAGGCTTTTGTACTCTTATTACAAGTCAGCTGAGGCAAGCTGACATTCATGATCACTCCACCCAAAACACGTTCATAGAAAGCTCTGTAACTCTGTCCCCAAAGAGCATGTAAAAATCTACTTTTTATCTGGATACGTCATTCAGCATGTGATAGATATTCTCCAGCAGCTGTAAGAGCTTTTCCTACAAAGTGAATTTTCCCTTTAGGAGCTGAAGAAGCAGGTTCCTTCCACCTGTCCCAGTCGTTGGTGTACCTTCTCTTCAACCCAAACCCAGTCCTACCACTGAGCCACCGGACCCTGGATGGAGTAATTACATTAACAAAGTTCAGTGTGTGAGTTCAGTTTGCAATTTGCCCAGTCTCTTTCCTAAAAATGACTGCAGTCACCTGAAGGATCACCTCTCCTTGCTTCTCCAATGCTAACAGCACTGCCTCTAAATGGGTTTAAAGGAAAACTACAGAATCACACCCAAAGCTCATTCTCTCACTTCTTTCAGGCTTCTGCTGAAATGTCTCTGCCACATACAGCCTTTTCCTGCCCACCCTAGTTAAAATAGCCTCTCAGTTACCCTGTAACCCCTTATCCTATTTAATTTTTTATAACTTTTATCACCCCTCATCACACTCACATACCCATGACTCCCTAAGAAAGGACCTGTCCTTAAATACCCATTGACAATTTTAGCTTCTCTCTAGAGCCACCACAGCCCCTCCAAAGGCACAATCAGTCATGTTCTCCTCTATGTTTCAAATGCATTTTAAGCTTACATAAATATAGAAACTTATAAAATCTTGTATACATTTATATAAACTTGTAAAATCTTTTGAACTACATCTCCTACCTCCCCATTTGCCGCCTCTCTGAGACAGTTTGTTTCCTAAAGACCTGGTCTGGCACAGTCACATGACATACACTGATTGTCTAAGGTGCCCAGGATATATCAGTGAGTAAAGTAGATGAAGACCTCTAACCTAATTGGAATTATATTCTAATAAAGGTGTATTAAATATTCATTTCACAAGATGGACTTTCTTCAGTGATATCTGACTCTACCTTCTTATCCATGAACCTCAGTATTTTACTTCCTATATCACATCACCTGCAAAGGGCAGTTGCTTTTTGAGTGGACAAGGAGAAAGACATCTTCCTTTTCAGGGGTTTCTGCTGTTAAGTGCTATTTTTTTTATCAACTAAAATCCAACTTTTAGTTGATAAAAAAATGAAATAAAGGGAAGTGGAAAAATCAAAGACTTCCTTAGGAATAGGGTGAGGCCAGCAAGAGGCACCCAGAACATCAGGACCAAAATAGAAGATTGAAGCAGAAGGCATTGACCAGCTGCTCATTCTAGTACCATCCCTCCACTTACTAGAACCAAGCATTATGACTGGTCCTGTGGCAGCCATGGAAATTAGTTCAAGAATTTGCTATGCCATGTGGAAAAATCACTCCCAAGTAATAGCAACTAGTGGTTAAATCCATGATCATCATAGAGACAGTTTAGTGCAGAGTTGTTGTTGTTGTTGTTGTTGTTGTTGTTGTTGTTGTTTTATCAAGAAAAAAGCATTGAAGGAAAAGAGGTCCTTTGGTCTGAAATATTTGAAGGAACTCAAAATTATCCACGAGGGTAGGAAATCTCATCTCTTCTGCAAGGCATCCACCCATAATGGCTTGCTCTTTTCATCGCTGATACTTCCTTTGCCCTGTCAGTAAATTGTCAATATTAAGTCTCAAGTTAGAACAAGTCACGTGTCAAGCAGAAGTGCACTCAGAGAACAGAAAATGAGAAAGTTTGAAATCAGAACTGTCCCACAAAATATAGGGTTATGGGCACCGTACCAATGAAAGAATAACCTAACCCTATTATAGGTTTCTATGGGGAATATGAGTAACAAAATTAACGCTTTACCCAGAAGCTACCTCTGTATCCGTTAAAAAGAGAGTGTACTAGTTGCCAAATATTCAAATAGATATAAGCTAAATAAAATAATAAATAGTGGAATAAATAATAAAATAATAAATAATAAATAAATAAATAATAAAATAATAAAATAATAAAATAGTGGAATTTTAGGACTAGTATCGATGTCAGGTCATTCTTCCAACCAGAACTTACATCTCCCTCTGAGTAAATAATCAGCTTCTTCTTGGACATCTTCAGAGGAGATTACTCTTTGTTCATTTGTCTTCACACATCCTCAGACATCCCCGAGGACACTTCAGAGCTGTTGAGATATCCAATCGAAAGAAAGAAAGAAAGAAAAAGAAAGGAATTTTAAAAGCCGGATTTCCAAATGTTTCTTCCAAAGAGAAACATGCAGTGTAACTGAATGATCAACATCATTGATAAAGTGGGGGCTGTATAAGAAGCTGGATTACGATGTCCCAGCACAGTGCATACTACTGTGCCTCAGAATCACAAGGATTCGTGAGGGGTTAATTCAATCTGGATAATGTTCTCAGAGGAGGAAAAAAATAACTTTCCACCTATTTTTCAAGCTATTTACCTTTATGTCCCCTGGAACCTTTTAAATAGCACTGCTTAAAAATCCAGTCTGTAAGCTGCCCTTGGCTCCAAGAATCATTAAAGAATTTATAAGCTGTTTTCTCTCCTATCCCAGGAGCTCCTGCCAGGCGAAGTAAAATCCAGACATTTGCAACTCAACGCCGGTGAGTGCCTGACTAATCTGATCAATGAGGGGGCAGCAGTCACTGTCACCTCTGACACTCTGACACAGGGCATCTGACAGGCTTAGATGTTCTGCTCTTACTAATACTACTCCAGGGCACTCACCCAGCCCTTTTCCACCATGGTGGAGCTCTGAGCTTTAGAGACTTCCAGGCCCAGGTACCAATCCAGACAAAGCCAACCTATGTCTGCCAGGGCCTCTCTGGAAAGCTCAGGAGTACAGACTGTCTTGGGAAGCTTCTGATATTTCCTGCTGGTGACGTCCAAGCGATGATGGCAATGGCGTGCAATGTCCACCTGAGGCCCTCAGGGCAGTATATAACCCTGTCCATGCAGTTCAAACAAATGTCCCAATTTAATCATCTAATGCTAGTGGTGGCATTTGGAATCTCATAAATCATGAAAAAAAGCTTTTGCTGCATGAACTCCTCAGAGAGTTTCCAACAACAGAGCTTTAGCCAGGCCTATGCAAAGCCAAAGAATTTGCTTTAGTCACCTGCTTGTGATGGCAAACCTGAGGAATCCTGAGTCTTGGGAAATATTCAGTAGTACAGTTACCACGTCAGTAGAAGCGTTTACCTGTCTATTCTCGAGCATCAGCCTATACCCTGCCTTCCCCACCCTCAGGTAGGGAAAGATTTCCTAACGGGGGAAGGAAGAGGACAGGATATAGTGATCTATTTTTTTGCTTCTTTTATTCCTTTTATATTTTTTAATTTTCTTATAATTTCTTCACCTTCACCTAAAGCTCATCTAAGAATTCCTGTGAGAAGTAAGGGTTTCCTGGAAACACAGAATTTGAATTGAGATAGAAACTCTTACTTATCACAGGAATTCTTAGATGAGCTTTAGGTGAAGGTACAGAAGTAATACAAAAACTTGTCAAAGCAATTGTGCAAGTGCACTTAAAGCAGGAAATCAAGTCTTCTGCTTCTTTTTTAATCTCTAACCGCTAAGTGTGACTGTGAAGTGTCTCAGTGGTATTTTCCATAAGACATACCAAGGACTCACTAAAGCAAAATCTCCCAGGATGAAGGGCACATAGCTCTCTGAGAGGAATTAACTGTATTCCCAGCTAGAAAAGTGGGTGGACATGTAGATTTAGAACCAAGATCTAAAAGAGAAACAGGGATAGGGAGTAATGGCATGACATGAAATTGTGAGCTTATTGAGACTCTTTCATTTCTACAATATCTTCAGATGTATCTTTATCCTCTGCCATGTGTCCTAAAAACTGATTTCCATTTTCTTCTGGACATACAAGTAAACTATATCTTCCAGCCTCCCTTGCAGTATATGTGACCTTTGACAGAATTTGAATCAATGGAATATTGGCAGAAGTGACACACACCTCTTATGAGCCTAGCTGATCCCTCCCACATTCAATCCTCTCATTCTTTCCCCAGTCATCAGACAAGTAGAGAAGACTCTGTGGATGTGAAAGAGGTCATAATCCAGAGATAGAAGGAAGCTGGGTTCCTGAATTATCTCTAGAATGCTCCCCACCAAATACACAAGGGTATCATGAGTGAGAAATAACCTCTTATTGTTTTAAGTATGGAATCCTAGGCTAACAGATCCTGTGAAAGCAGACTTCTCTTCTCTGGCCAATGACATGAGTCTACTACTGATACTACCTTCTGTCTTCCCATGTTTCGTGTGGCTCTTAACTATTTTCAGTTAGTACATTACACAATACCCTCTACCTTTCTTCTAGACATTTCTACAGTGTCCTTGAAATAAAGACTGGTTATGAATAACATAAAAAATGTCCCTATGTTCTGTAAACCTTATGTTAAAACTATTAGTAGGGAGAAAGTAGTTGGGAGTTGGAGGTACAAGAAGGGGATTGTAAGTATAAAAAGCCATCTAGAAGAGTCATGCCTGAGAGAAACTCAGAAAACTCTTCTGATCTTTAGAATAGATGTCAGTGATAAACTGCTCTTCTTACTGAAAGAAACCATGGACCAGAAGCCAAGACTCAGCTCAACACTAATGATAAATGACTTGGCCTTCCCCTCTATTTTGGACAAAGGTCACATATCTTCTACCTTGAGAACAATTAGAATTACATATATTATTCCAACAGGGAAATCACCCACTTTATCAAAAAAGAGAAGGATGGAAACAGGGAGTATTTGGGCTGAGAAAGACTGTGGTTGTTACGCAGAGCCCTCCATTAACTCAGTTTGCCCAGTGCATGAATACCACTAGTGGGTCTGGGGTCTGGAACAAACAAAAATAGGCCTGATAAGACACAGGGCTTTTATAACTACTAATAAGTGCCAGTAAAATTTACTCTTGATCCAGTTTACTGCGAGCTTCATGTCCTTAACATCAGTATAAATGATCAACAGATTAACAGAATGTCTATAAATATAAAACCCTAGTCAGAAAACAATTTTTGTTTCGGTCACAAGAAGCCGAGATTATTGAACAGAATTCTCACTGGGAGCCAACTCAGCCTGGTATGTTGGCGTCTCTCAAACATCAGGAGTCAACTAAATGGTTTTGCCTCAAAGACTTAGCCAGAGATGCAGCTAAAGTTCATCAGGCTTTTGTGGCGAAATTGTTGGTCTAGGAAAACAAAATTCTGAGTACTCCCATTGTGAAACTGAACTGGCAAAATGCAAAATAATAATAAGAAAAAAATGATTTTCCCTTTCACTCTCATGGAAAAAGTGACCTATCCTATTGTTCTGCTATTTTCATTTTCCTGCTTGCCAACTTCTTCCATTGTCAACTGGGGAGGATAAGACAACACGAATTTGACTCTCATTTGGTGACATAACTATTTTCTATATTCCCATCTTCTTTCAGTTATCACACAGGAACTGTTTTCTATGATTTATGTCTAAGTCTAGCCCTGGGAAATGTTGATGTGAATTATCCCTAAATATTTGTCCTTTTACCATTCAGTTTGGTAATAAATGAGATGAAATGCGAATGAGTGACAAAGCATCCAAGCAGCCCAAAGTTGGGGGTCTCTCCTAAAGAATTCGATACACACGGCTATTTCCCCCCCAGATGCTTCACCTAGTCACATAGGTCACATAGGACTGAGTGGCAGCTTCTCCGAGACACACTAGTCACCAATAAAACACCGAAGATCACATTGCACGAGGCTCATAAAAATCAGATGATGACATAAGCTGGCTAACGAAAAATCTTCATACTCTGAATTGTTCAAAGATATACTGAGGTATTTAAAAAGTTTAAGAGTTTGAGCAAACCTTATTAGAACCTGGCAGCACCAAACCAAAGGTGGTTAAGGGTCGTCCAGTGGCAGGAACTCGAAGACTTTAATAGAGAAACGATGAAGCAAGATAAAAATATTATTGACTGCCTATAGCTTAAAGGTTAGTTGATTGCGTGTGATTTGTTGTCCTTAGTGTTTTGATCTCATAACCTTGAGACATTTCAAGGCTTAGATTTTAGTTTGCTTATCTAGGCTGCCAGGGCATTAGAGCCACATCAAGCTACCGTCCTCCTTGTCTAATTAATATAACAATAGAGAAAAAGAATGAAAAATTTAACAGAGGGTTGTCCCTGGGAGAAAGCATTGTCAGTAGCTTTTTTTCCCCTTCTTTTTGATCATCTACATTTTATTTTTTAAGTAATAAAAATATATTATCTGGACAATGATATAGATATTACAAAGAAAAACATTTACTCTCTTTCCTTTTATTCTTTGCTTTTCTGTCTAAGAGGAAACTTAGTATGACTGCTTGTGAACTGATACCTGAATTCTCCTGGCTTAAGAAGGTGCAGTGTGCTTAAGGAGGATGAAGAACATATGGTTTTAATAAGTGTAGTCAAGACCAATGTGTCCTTGGTGGGTTCAGGCCGTGGATCAGATTCTTTATCTGTGCTGGCACTGGGCTGTGGTTTGGAGTTCTCTGGTTTTTTCCTGCAGCTTTAAGGAAAATTTGTACACTTTTTCTAAAGGTATGCAGACACATCCAATTGTCCAATTTAAAAATCATATCCAGTATGAAAGGCAGCCTGGAAAAAGTCATTTGAGGTTCTATAGGCTCTGAAGTAAAAACACACACACACACACACACATACACACACCACACACACACTTTTGTAGGAAAGTAAAATGGATATTAAACACCAGTAAAACTTTAGAAAGATTTCTACTACACTCAGGAAAAAGAAAGTTACCATTTTCACCACTTTTATTGCATTGTACTTGAAGACAGGCCAAAATAGTAACAGTAATAATAATAGGTACGTGTAAGACTTAGGAAGGAAGAAAAAAAGGCCGATTTTCAGATGTCATAACAATGAACATAGAAAATCCAACTACATACAAGTATTAAGAGAATGAAGCAAAAATGCTAGATATAAATCAACATAGAAAAATCAACAGTAGTATTTTATTTTATTTTTTTTTTTTATTTTATTTTATTATTTCCAGGATGGTTAACATACAGTCTTAGGTTAGTTTTGGGTGTACAATATAGTGATTCAACAATTCCAAACATCACCTGTTGCTCATAATGACAAGTGCACCTCTTAATCCCTGGCATTTTTAAACTAGTATCGTTAACTAGACTTAATGTGGTGATCATTTCACAACATATACAAATATGGAATCATTATGTTGTATGTCAATTTTACCTCAATTAAAAAAAGTCACAAGTATTGCTATTCACTACCAATAGCTAGTTAGAAAATGGCATAAGGTTAATATACATGATAGTGACAAATACTCTAAAAAATCTAGAAGTACGAGTAATAAAAGGTGTGGAATATTGGAGAAAATTGTAGAAAGACAAAACTTTAAATAAAAATTAAAAACCTAAATAAATGAGAAGAGTCATCATGTTGAGCGAAAGTCGATATAATTTAAGTTATAAAATGCAGAACTAAATGCTACATAACATGTTGGATGCAACCAAAGCAGCACTTAAAAGAAAAATGTGTAGTCTTAAGTGCATGTATTGGGGGGGAAAGGGAATAAAACTGAATGTGGTAATAAGTTTCTGCTTAAGAAAAGTCAAAAAAGGAAATAATTATAGCAGAAATGAATGCGATCTGAATAAATTTATAAAAGAGAGGATCAGCAGGTCCAAAGTTGGTTTGTTTTTGGTTTTGAGCTTTTTCGAGCAAAAAGTCTCTACCCAGATTGTACACAAAAAAAGAAAGAAGACACTATTGACTAATATTAGGAATGGAAATGTAGATACAGTCTAAAATACTACAGATATTCAAAGGATAATAAGAGTATTATAAATAACTTTATGACAGTATATTTGAAAATTTAGTTGAAATAATCAAATTCCTAGCAAAATATGTCTCACCAAAATATGGACTCAAGAAAGACAACTCATTAAAAAATATAGTAAATCATCAGTTACAATTTTTTTGACAAAGAAAACATCAAATGGTTTTGTTAGCAAGTTCTGCCAAATATTAAAGAAACAAGTAATTTTAGTCTTGAACTCTTCCCAAGAACAGAAAAAGAGGGAGTGCACTTCATCTTATTTTATGATGCTAGAATAAACACTGGTGCCAGCATTTGACAAGAGAAGTATGAAAAGGGAAAATCATAAGCCATTCTCTCTCATGAACTGAGATGGAAAATCCTAAACAAAATATTTGCCAACCAAATCCAAATATAAGGACTGTGCATAATAATTAAGTTGAGTTTATCTCAGAAATGTATCCTCTATGGTAACCTGCAGGGAATAAGAATATATGGATAGATGCAGAGGGTTGAGGATTTGAGGTTGAGAGTCTGTGGAAGTTCTCTTCTGGTTGCCTCAGTTTCTTTCCCAATGAATTAGAAAAAAAACATGTCATTGGGTGAAGGTGCATATAGAGGAGTAGATCTTAGAGCTTTGAGGAGAAAGAAGGTATGAAATGTCTTCCAGGAGAATGGGAGAATAAATGGGATATAGTATGATTGTATTGACACTCCTCTGAGGTGTCTGGTCCTGAATTTAAAGATCATTTACTAGAGAACCCAGGTTATACAATATGAAAAAAAAGGTCTAAGGATGAGGAAGGTAGAAACAAAACTGTCATTACTTAAAGATGATATGATTACTCCTATAGAAAACCCAAAAGAGATTACAACATCATTATATAAAAGTCAATTGCAATTTTATACACTAGCAGCAAATAGCTAGAAAATGTAATTTTAATTAAGGTTCCATTAAATATATATAGAACCTTGCAAAAAATCTAACCAAAGTGCAGATTTTTATGGAAAAATAAAAAACTATTTTATTGAATGGTATCAGAGAAGACCTAAGCAAAAGGAATGGTATAACATATTCATGAATAGGAAGAATCAATATCACAAAGAAGTCAGATCACTCCTAAGTTTATGTAGAAACTCAATGTAATTCTAATTAAAATCCTATAAACATATGTTGTTGACAGAAAGGCAAGAGATAGAGCCTACCAAAAATGAAGATCTAATTTCATGCTGTAATAGTTAAAGAGGTGTGGTACTGGCCCAGAGATAGACAAATAGATTAACAGAATAGAAGAGAAAGTTTAGAAACAGACTCACACATATGGAGTTTTAATTTATAAAAGATCATTGGAGAAAGGAAGGCACAATTCAAAAAAAAATGATGCTAAAAAAACTAGCCATCCAAACTGGCTTTTCTTTTAATCTAAAGGAAAATTAAAATTAATTTCTTACATTATACTATATATTAAAACATCCTCATAATGGATGAAAGACCTCAATGTAAGACAGGAAGCCATCAAAATCCTCAAGGAGAAAGCAGACAAAAACCTGTTTGATCTTGCCTGCAGCAACTTCTTACTCAACACGTCTCTGGAGGCAAGGGAAACAAAATCAAAAATAAACTACTGGGACCTCATCAAAATAAAAAGCTTCCGCACAGCAAAGGAAACCATCAGCAAAACTAAAAGGCAACCGACAGAATGGGAGAAGATATTTGCAAATGACATATCAGATAAAGAGCATCCAAAATCTATGAAGAACTTATCAAACTCAACACCCCAAAAACAAATAATCCAGTGAAAAAATGGGCAAAAGACATGAATAGACACTTCTCCAAGGAAGACATCCAGATGGCCAACTGACACATGAAAAAAATGCTCAACATCACTCCTCATCAGGGAAATACAAATCAAAACCACAATGAGATACCATCTTATACCTGTCAGAATGGCTAACATTAACAACTCAGGCAACAACAGATGTTGGCGAGGTGCAAAGAAAGAGGATCTCTTTTGCGTTGTTGGTGGGAATGAAAGCTGGTGCAGCCATTCTGAAAAACAGTATGGAGGGTCCTCAAAAAAACTAAAAATAGAACTACCCTACAACCCAGCAATTGCACTACTAGGCATTTATCCACGAGATACAGGTGTGCTGTTTCGAAGGGACACATGCACCCCCATGTTTATAGCAGCACTATCAACAATAGCCAAAGTATGGAAAGAGCCCAAATGTCCATTGATGGGTGAATGGATAAAGATGTGGTATACATACACAATGGAGTATTACTCGGCAATCAAAAAGAATGAAATCTTGCCAGTTGCAACTACGTGGATGGAACTAGAGGGTATTATGATAAGTGAAATTAGTCAGAGAAAGACAAATATCATATGACTTCACTCATATGAGAACTTTAGGAGACAAAACAGATGAACATAAGAGAAGGGAAACAAAAATAATATAAAAACAGGGAGGGGGACAAAACAGAAGAGACTCATAAATATGGAGAACAAATTGAGGGTTTCTGGAAGGGTTGTGGGAGAGGGGATGGGCTAAATGGGTAAGAGGCATTAAGGAATCTACTCCTGAAATCATTATTTTACTTTGCTAACTAATTTGGATGTAAATTTTTAAAAATAAAAAATAAAATTAAAACATCCAGAGATATTAAAGACTTAAATGTAAAAAGGAATTTTAAAATGTATTTTGGAAAATATAGAAGAACATTCTTATGACATTAGGATAAGGAATATTTTCTTAAATAAGATGGCTAATGGACAAAACGGAGATATTTGAACTCACTGAAATTAAATTTCTCCAAATGATAATGTGTCTGGCTTTTAGTGTTCAGTATAATTCAGGAGCCTAAGAACAGAAAAATTGAAATAGGCTATCCTTCTAGCCTAGTGTTAGAAACTATTCTACAATAGAGTTGGGGATACAATTGAAATGTTTCTCTGGGGGCGCCTGGGTGGCTCAGTTGGTTTAGCGTCTGACTTCAGCTCAGGTCATGATCTCATGGCTCGTGGGTTCAAGCCCCGCATCGAGTACAGCTTTGAGCTGTACCAACAGCTCAGAGCCTGGAGCCTGCTTCGGATTCTGTGTCTACTCTCTCTCTTCCCCTCCCCCATGGTGCTCTGTCTGTCTCTCAAAGGTGAATAAATGTTAAAAAAAATTTTTAAAAAGAAATGTTTCTCTGTCTCCTCTTAGTAATATTGAACAGCTTATGCTCTAAAAGGCAATGTATTAGAGATGAACGGGAATTGTAGTAAGAGATATAGACATACTTTGGTAACAGTTGAGAAGGAGACATAGAGATGTCTTTGACAATCTGAATTAAGGAAGCTAGATCTAGACTCAGCACAAGCAGCTGACAGCTGGAAGAGAAGATGGCTTTCAAGGAACAAAGAGAAATGGATAGACTGAATATGATGGATGGAAAATACATCCAGGAAGGATTGGTCCACACTTAATTCAATCTGTCTTCCTCTGCATTTCCTAACTTCTTGCAACTGATGCCCCAGGACACACCACCCGAAGTTATGGCAGTTCCTACAGTAAGTAAATCTAGCAAGAGCAGAAAAGCGTTAACCTCAATCCTACCATCCCCCAAGGTTTAGGCTTAAACCAGGCACTCAGCCTGACCAGTGGGTTCATATTTGGCTTCCTAACATCGCTTCCACTGCTCAGACACAGAGCCAGCCCCACTCTAACTAAATTTACCTCTATATGGAGACCACCCTTTGCTCTACTATCTCCCCCATCACTCTCGTTCTGAACAGCTTCTAGTACCGGTAACCAAGTCCCCCATTATACTTGAAACCCCACTGCCCACCTACCCTCTGCCTAAGACTAAAACCAGCCTCCTTATCTGGATGCTAGCATACAAATGGAACCTTTTAACTATTCCCATTGTGTCATTACTAGAGGAAGAATTTTCTGTCAAGGGAAGGACTTACTTTGAGAAGGAATACATGTAAACCAAAAAGGAGAGTCTACATCTCAAAGACAATTGTCCCAAGACAGCAGTAATAGAATTCACAGATCCAAAAATTCAGTCTCCCCTACCCTAGCCCCAGAGCATCCCACTGCCTTCCAAGAGAACTAATTTTTCAGATATGAGATTTTTGCCTGGTTCAGGCATGAGGAGATATAGATGTATTACACCACATCTGATTCAACTGGACATCTTCAAAGTTGGAATATCTCACCTTGTGTGTCTGCAAGCCAGCCGCCAGCTCATCAGGACCAGTTCTGAGAGGGGAAAATATATTTTCCAAAAGCTTTCCTAAGTGTTCACATGGCTAACTGCCCTAGCCTGTTCTCTTGAGTACTCAGGACACTGGGAGCCACAAAACCCAGCTGGGACCACTTCAATGATTGGCTCTCCAGGGAAAATGATGGTATGAAGAGGTAAAAGGAAATTGTGGAAACTGGATGAGTCTTCATGGAAGTCTGTACCAAGGGCTCAACATTTGCCAAAGTATAATTTACTCTCCTGCCTCAGAGCTAAAGGCAATGTCTTAAGAGCCTGAGATGGCCCTAACCAATCAAGTGAAGTCAATAGTGTGATTGCTGACTATGAGGTGGACCCTTCTCCATTATTTGTTTTTGTCATGGGTCCAGTCCCCATGTTGACCCTACAAGCCAAGTCCCGTACTGCATCATCCCACATGGGTCTGCCTTCTCAGGGCATCACTTCAGGATTTGGGTCTCTTTTCTCCTCCTCACAAAATTTATCAGTCCTGAATTTCCTTTATTTACTTCATTAATTTCAAAATAAATTGTTTGGTCAGCAGTTATGCTCCAGGAACCATACTATAGTTCAAAATATAAAAAAATTAATTAGGCATGTCCCCTTTTTTAAGAACTAAAATAGTTCCATTTCCCAAGGAACATGTGAAAAGTTACCAAATGTCTAAACCTATACTATTTTATTAGTTCATATTTCAGGGTTTATTTATTCCACAAACATTTTACTTATTTCTGTATTATACCACTTTATGGTTCAGTTTGGGAAATACTGAACTCCGAAGAGCTTGAGGAGGTTGAGGTAGAGATATAGCCATTAATATCTAGAAATTAGCTGGAAATTCAAGTAGACATTTTAAGGGAAAGTCAGGTCTGGATATGAGAAACAATGTGGATACCCTAGCAGAGAGCAAGGCTGAGAACTACATGCTCGGAACATCCAATATTTAAAGTGTACAAAATAAAAATGCATTCAAGAAGATGACTGAAAAAGAGTGCCAGTCCCAGAAGGGAAATTACATGACTACAGTTTTAAAATATCAGCACCCCAAATTAATGACACATGGTCATTTTAACAATGCCCTCCAACTCATCTCAGACACACAGGCCTTTACTCCCTTCAAATGGTACTCCATACAAGGACAACTACTTGATCTAGAAGAGAGTTGGGCCTGCGGACTGACCTTTCTAATGGGGATGTGACCAAAGGTTGAGGATTCAGGAATGAACCAAATTAACTCACCAGGAAACTGTGCATTAGGATGGAGGGCAGGGTTGGCTCTGTGCCAGGAGTTTGGATTTCAGTTGTTGGCTGCAAACATGTGCCACTTCCTAATGGAATGTTACAGTTCCCCGACCTGCCTTCAACTCACAACACAGGTCACAATTCACTGAAGTTTCACAGTGCATTTCTGTGGATGTTTGGAAGCAGAAGCACAGAGTCATGGAATAGTTGTACAGGATTTAAAGACAATCACCAGAGTTCAGGCTTCTCATTTTACACAGGAGGAGGCTAAATTTTGAAAATTATTAACTTGGCCAGGGTTGCATAGCAGTTTAACAGGGTGGTTAAGTAGAGTAGATTCAGAATGTCTGAGAACCTTTAGCTGTGTGCCTTGGGAAGTTCTCTTAAAGTCAGTTAACTCTTCTTTAAAGTGGAATAAGAATAATATCTATATCATAGGTTATTTATAACATGAAAGAGATAATGTATGCAAAACTCATAGTCTAACAACTAGCATATGGTGGCACAGATGATTCAAAGTGGAGCTTTCTGACTCATAAATCAGAGCTCTTTCTCTGAGCCATGCTCCTTCTCTTATATAGAGAAGTTAGAAACGAACACAGAGGCATTGCACATGGGCAAATTGTCACTATAGCATGTGAGTTATGATTTATATTTTTAACAAATATCAGTTGGGCATCCATGTATTGGGTGCTGATATTGAAGACTGGTCTCTTCCAGAAGAGAAAAGATTGTGCCTTATGGTGGCCAGGGTAAGGTAGATTGGCACAGAGTAAAGAGGAGTAGGGAGAGTCTAGAGGCAAGTAGATGAGATAGGAGGTTCTTGTCATAGTCCAAGCATGAGGTATAGAGGTCCTGAATGACCATGGTGAGAGTGGAAATTAAGAGAAAGCACAAAGTAATGAGGTAGGAGCATGAGACTTACCCTGACATGTTACTGTGATTATTGTAGTGTGTCTATGAAATCTTTTCATTTTTTGTGTTTCTGACAAGCAATTTGCTTCCAGAATTCCAAAATGAAGCCAATTGATACTCCACACTCAAGAAAACATCACCTATTGCTAGTGCATAAAACAGGACAGGTTATGCATGTTAGGCTTCTTGCTAGGGTCTTAATATAGGCCCACAGTTAACTATGTGAGCTCCAGAAATAGAGTCTGTTTAGTCAGATCTAAGGCCATCTGTCTTTCCTGCCAAATTTGTTGAGGGCATGATGGACCTGGTTTAGATGGTAACAAAGTGAGAAGAGGAGGACTGAGCAAATAGAAAAATGTTTATCTTTTGTAGGAGTGTGTGCTCGGCTCTAGGGGCTGCCACTGTCCATTAAAATCCACGCTTGGTAAAGTCACAGAAGGAAGGGGCTCAGACAACACCCTATGTTCCTCAGCCTCTACTGGTTTAGCTCTACATGGCAGGGTTCCAGGCTAAAACATGGTCACACTAATGGCATCAGGCAGAAATGTCCACTGCTCCATTAAGACCCAACACCTAAACAGTCCTGCGCCAGCCACCCTGTCCCTATTATGGCCCTGCCTCTCCTCGCAAGCCTGCTCTCCTCCTGAAGAAAGAGAGAATGGTTAGCAACTTTCAGAAACTAAAACAAACACCAAAGTTTGCCAACACTAAACTCTGCTTCACAGCTAAATGGACCATAAACTTTCAGGACCTGGAACAAAACTTCGATTCAACCCCCTCCTACAGGTGCTGTGGGCACAAAGACTGCACAGTATATTTTGCCCTGGAAAACATTCTCAAATTATTTTTGTTAAAAAAAAAAAGTTGCCTGGATGTAAGTTTCATCATGTGCTTAGAAAAATAAGTCCACAGGCAATGCAGCCTTCTTTCTCTGTATTCTCACTTTCTTGCACTTCCACAAGAAGATCCAATCCCACTGGGAAGCCCATAGTAGATGCTAGAGAGGTGGGACATCTTCTCTGAGGTTTTCAGGTGAGCATCCAGAGTGTGGCATACACATATCATTCCTGCCAGCCTGCAATCTACCACCTTTTAAAAGGCCCACAGCCATGATACAAACTACATCAGTGGAAAGCGTGGCCCTGAGAGCCAGGGTCTAAGCTTTGGCTCAGGCTCACCACCATTTCCGATGTGACTTTGGCATGTCACTTCACCTCTCAACACTCATGTTCCTCATCCAGAATGTCAAGGTTTGGACTAAGGTCCCTCTGGTCCTAAAATTCCGTATAGGAGTAGCATCAACAGAGGAAGCAGATTATTTTTTTGTTTAAACCAGGAGATATTTGTGAATACAAGAGGTAGCTACTAATAATATGTTCCAGCAACCAAGACTGTACTGGGGAACCAGGACCCGTGACTACTGCAGCCCTTAGCACCCCCACCAGGCACTGTCCAGAGAGCTCCACTGGCTCATACACCTTCTAAAGCCTCTGCACTCTGGAATCCAGTAAACGAGGAACAAAGAATGTTCTCAGAGTGTCCGGTGCCTTTCCTCCGCTCTCCAGCTGCTTCTTGCTGATACTTTTCCCTCTCTACACTGATACCCCATCCCGGGCTCACCACATTCTACGCTATCTTGACAGCAAGCAGAGCAATTGAGATCCAGGTTCTGGTCTCTGACTGCATAGAATCAAATTACAGTTTCACAATGTACCACATGATCTTGGTCAAGTTACTTAAACTCTCTAAAGTATAGTCTTTCAAATGTTTAACTGCAATTTATAGGAAGAAATATATATAACATAACTCTCCATGTGTGTATACATACACATACATAAATTGAAATAAAATTTAATAAAACAATACTTATTCTTGATGGATTTCCCGGGGGGGGGGCATGCATTACGTCAAACAAGTCTGAACTTAAGCTTCTGTCTCAGATGCAGTAATGTGAAGATGTGATGCTTGGCACTATGGCAGCAGCCATCTTGCAACCATAAAGTGCCACACCTGAAGAAGGAATTGCAAAATGATGGAAATGGCCTGGGTTTTAGTATTTATGGGTTGCTGAACCAATCCTGGAACTTCTACTTCATTCTGTTTTTTAAATTGATAAAATCTTCTAACATTTAAACTTCATTTTTGTGCATTCCAGCTTATGACCTCCCATGATATCCCTTCCCTCACCAGCAGGAAGTGGCCCCACATTTAAATTGCCCCATTGACTCTTGAGAATGAGCATTGTTTAAACCTCTACTGTGGAGTTCTGGACTCTGAGACCACAAAGATACCCCATAGTAGAAAATTCCCCTTTGCTTCCTAAACCTTCTTTCTTTCAGTCACCCCTGCGAGGCTCATAAGAATAAGAAGAACACCTTAGGCTTCTCATGAGCTGTGGTCAGTTGTGCCACTGCACTCCTTCAGGGGAAAAATGGGGACTCAGAGCCTCACCTCCACCCAACAGTGTAAGTGTCACTGACTCCCTTGAATGCTGACAGCTAATTGAGCCTAAGCCACAAAGAGAAGCCCTATTTCAAGATGCAGGGCTAGGCTCACCCTGGCTGGTATTCAGTGGATAGAAGAGAAAACAACTTATAAATTCCTCAATGTTGCTTAGCTCAGAAGGTAATTTGCTTGCTGGCTGGCTGACTTTGCAACTACTTGTAGTTAACAGTTCCAACAGGGACTGGAAGGTAAATAACCATCAAGGTGTCATAACACTGAGGACAGAGGAAAATGTGATTTCCACCCTCCGGTGCCCTTGATGGCCATTTTCCAGCTCCAGGGCAAGTATACACATGACGATGAGTTGTATCTGAAGACTGGTTCTGGCAGGGAATGTGAATAGATGACAACTGAGGACTTGAACCTTCCATCTGAATAATTGGTGATCCTTGTCACTGATTCCAGCCAGGGGAATCCAAATCCAGTCTGTCCTTCCTTTCCCTTATGCTGTAAACTTTCCCCTATTTTAGTCAAACTATGCCAGCTCAGTAATTCTGGAGAGCCACAAACTGAATTGAACCTCTCCAGTTCCAAATAATTAAGACAGAGAGAATGAGTTCAGTAAAATATGGTTAGATTAAAATAACCAATTCAGAATTGCAGGAGGAGAATTCAGGCTGAGTCTAAGATAAGTGCCTGGCCCAGGGCCCTATGGACATATGGTTAGCATTAAGTTGTTTTTTAAAAGGTGCGCCTAAGGGTGTGTTTGATAAATAAAGACGGGGGAATGGAAACAAGTATTTATCAAGCACCTGTTATCTATTAGGCACTACATATACATGCTCTCATTTATTTCTTACAAACTACATGTATCCTAGCTATTATCATTCCCAGTTTTGAAAAATGAAAATGAAAAATAACTTTCTCAAGATTGTAAAGCAAGTAAATACCAAAATTAAGATTTGATACTTGGCCTCCCTGATGCAGGAGTTCATGGTCTTTCAACAACCTGCAGTCCCCACCCCTACCACCCCACTCCTGCCACATCAGGAAGAGTAGCTGGTGTAAAGGAAAATAAAGGAGTGGGAAGAAGAGAAAGGGAAAGAATCTAAAGATAGGGGAAAGAAAGGAGAGAGCATGGATAATAATAAGAAATGAGAAAGGAAAGAAATGCAAAGAAAAGGAAGGATGGTCAAGTGAGTCTTGAGCTTTGTAGCGGAATTTGATGTCTGGGAACTTGAAATGTACAGTACGTCCCTCTGGATTCTCTGGGAGAACCAACAGTTGTAGAGCTGTTCTTCCCAAGTGGTCCAAGTACAAATGCCTCCAGGGAACCTTCCAGCTACCTGAAGTAAGAGCTGGGAACTCAAACTATCTTCTTACTCAGTCATGATTTAAAAAAAAAAAAAAGTTCTATGCAGAGTTTCTGATGGTACTGAAAAGGCAATACCTATAGTTTATAGTTACATAAAAGGGAGTGTTTCAAGCCCTGCCAATACTGGATCTTACTCCTTCTCTAGTCTCCACCTTCCTTTGAATCTTTTAGCTGCAGTAAGCAGATGTTTGCATAAGAAACAGGAACCAGTGAAAAATGTATTTATTTTCTGTGTTGATGATTAACCTACTTCATTTCTAAGCTCCAAGCTCACCCTTCATTTCAGCCTTGCAATGGACACACCACACCAGTGCTAGCTGATAATAAGAGGGGACACTGTGAGCATGGGGAAGGAGTATGGAAACTCTCCTTTTAGCACAATTCTTCTGTAAACCTAAAACTTCTCTAAAAATATTTTTAAATAAATACATAAAGGAAAAGATGAGTATCTGTGTCACTTTTGGGTGAAAGCACTAATAGCCTGTACATGATTTGCCATCCCCTTCCTCTTTTTCTACTTCAGGGTAAACACTTGAAAATGAACCTCTCTCATTCTGATTCCCTTACTAAGAATAGTCTAGAACATTTCTCCATATCCTCACTCCTCACCAGCCAATCTTCCGTGGACATGTACCTTGAGTGAGAATAACTGTTGTTTTTGTTGTTGTTGTTGTTGCTGCTGCTGCTGCTGCTATTTTAAGCAACTAAGATTTTGTGATTGTTGCTACAGGATAGGTAGCTTCCTCTGACCATTTCATACAGGAATTCCAAGGAAGTCCTGGTCTAAGTCTCCAGCACAAGTGTTAAACAGTGAGAAATTACACAATTTCTGAACAAAGAAGCACATTTTTTTATAAACAGTTTTTAAATCCTTCACATTCGCTTCCCTGATTGTAATATGTACAGTTTTATTTGGGAGGAAGGATGTCCCACTTGCTCAGGAACCTTTTATAAGTGCTGTCTTTTCAAAGAAAAATAAAAATCGCATGACAATATTAAAGAACCCAAACAAAGCAAACATTTTCTACAATAAGTAGGGATCCCTTTATCAAATTTTGCTGCATACCCAAACTTTTTATCTTATGACAATCATTTAATATGTTCCAGTTAAGTAATTCATTATTCTTTGGAATTTAGTATGTTAAGTAAGATGTCAAGAAATGCTATTTTGGAGCAATGGAACTTAAATTTTAAAATAACCCCTGAAAGGAAAGAAAACTATCAACATCAACAAAACAAAATAAAGTTATAGGAACTTTGTGGGCAACTTTGTGTCTCGCTCACACACACACACACACACACACACACACACACACACACACACATCCATAACTGAAAGAAGGCCAAAAATTTTCACCACCTAAATTATCTTTCAGATCTTTTTTATCATGAAAGATGGAAAAGCATTCACCATGTAAATGGAAGCACAAAAAGCTGGGTTAGCAATACATATACAAAACAAAATAGACTTTAAGACAAAGACTGTAACAAGAGACAAAGAAAGGCATTACATAATGATAAAGGGATAAATCCAAAAGAGGATATAACAATTGTAAATATCTATGCACTCAACACTGGAGCACCTAAGTACATAAAACAAATAATAATGGATGTAAATAGAGAAATTGATAATAATTCAATAATAGTAGGGAACTTTAACACCCCACTTACATCAATGATGATCAACAATCATCCAGGCAGAAAATCAACAAGGAAACACGGTCTTTGCATGACACAGTGGACCAGATGGACAGAACAGATATACACAGAACATTCCATCCAAAACAACAGAATACACCTCTTTTCAAGGGTATGTGGAACATTCTCCAGAATAAATCACATATTAGGCCATGAAGCAAACCTTATTAAGTTTAGGAAGATTGAAATCATACCATGCATCTTTTCCAGTCACAATATCATTAAACTAGAAATCAGTCACAAGAAAAAAATGGAAAAACACAAACATGTGGAGACAAAATAACATGGCACTACGCAAACTGTGGGTCAACAAAGCAATCAAAGAAGAAGTTAAAAAAATAAATAGAGACAAAATAAAATGAAAACACATCGTCCAAAATTTGGGAGAAGAGCAAAAGCAGTTCAAATATATAGTAACACAGAACTACCTCAAGAAATAAGAAAAAGCTCAAATAAGCAACCTAACTTTACACCTAAAGGAACTATAAAAAGAAGACCAAGGTGAATTAGAAGACCAAGACGAGTAGAATAAAGGAAATAAAGATCAGAGCAGAAATAAATGACATAGAGACTAAAAAAAAAAATAGAGGAAATAAATGAAAACATGTGCTGTTTTCTTTGAAATATAAGAGCCTAAATGTCCATCAACTGATGAATGGATAAAGAAATTGTGGTTTATATACACAATGGAATACTACGTGGCAATGAGAAAGAATGAAATATGGCCTTTTGTAGCAACGTGGATGGAACTGGAGAGTGTGATGCTAAGTGAAATAAGCCATACAGAGAAAGACAGATACCATATGGTTTCACTCTTATGTGGATCCTAAGAAACTTAACAGAAACCCATGGGGGAAGGGAAGGAAAAAAAAAAAGAGGTTAGAGTGGGAGAGAGCCAAAACATAAGAGACTGTTAAAAACTGAGAACAAACTGAGGGTTGATGGGGGGTGGGAGGGAGGGGAGGGTGGGTGATGGGTATTGAGGAGGGCACCTTTTGGGATGAGCACTGGGTGTTGTATGGAAACCAATTTGACAATAAATTTCATATATTAAAAAAAAAAAAAGAAAAAACCTAGCCAAACTCATCAAGAAAAAAAGAGGGAAAGGACCCAAATAAATAAAATCTGAAATGAGAGATAAGTAACAACTGACAACACAGAAATACAAAGGATTATAAAAGAATACTCTGAAAAATTATATGCCAACAAACTGGACAACCTAGAGGAAATGGATAAATTCCTAGAAATATACAATCTTCTAAAACTGAACCAAGAATAAACAGAAAATTTGAAGAAACTGATAAGAAATAACAATTGAATTCGTATCAAAAATCTCCCCCAAATTAAAAGTCCAGGACCAAATGGATTCACAGGGGAATCCTACCAGACATTTAAGGAAGAGTTGGTACCTAACGTCCTCAAACAATTCCAAATAACAGAAGAGGAAGGAAAGCTTCCAAATACATTCTATGAGGCCAGCATTACCCTGATACCAAAACCAGACAAAGATAACACCAAAAAAAAAAAAGAAAGAAAGAAAGAAAAGAGAACTACACACTAATATCCCTTATTAACCTAAATGCAAAAATCATCAACAAAATATTAACTGCATACAAGAATACATTAAGAAGATCATTGACCATGATCAGGGGATGCAAAAATGGTTCAATATTCACAAATCAATCAACATCATATAACACATCAACAAAATGAAGGCTAAAAATCTTATGATCATCTCAGTAGATTCAGGAAAAGCATCTGACAAGACTCAACACCTACTCATGATAAAAACTCCACAAAGTGGGTTTAGAGGGAACATATCTCAACATAATAGTTCACATGTGAAAAACCCACCACTAACATCATACTCAAAGGTAAAAAAATAGACCTTTTCCAGTAAGGTCAGGAACAAGACAGGATGTCCACTCTTGACACATTTATTCAACATAGTACTAGAAGTCCTGGCCACAGGACTCAGATAAGAAAAAGAACTAAGAGGTATCCATTTTGGCAAAGAAGAAGTTAAACTGTCACTATCTGAAGGCAATATGATCCTATACATAGAAAGTCCTAAAGACGCCACCAAAAAACTGCCAGAAGTAACAAACAAATTCAGTAAATTATCAGGATACAAAATTAATACCTATAAATCAGTGGCATTTCTATACACTAATAATGAAGTAGCAGAAAGAGAAATTTTAAAATAACACCACTTATAATTGCACCAAAAAATAATAAAATAGCAATAAACTTAAATGAAGAGGTGAAAGACATATTCTTTGAAAATTATAAAACACTGATGAAAGAAATGGAAGACATATTGAAAGATATTCCATGCTCATGGATTAGAAGAACAAATATTGTTAAAGTGTCCCTACTACTCAAAGCAATTTGCAGATTCAATACAATCCCTGTCAAAATACCAACCACATTTTTCACAAAACTAGAACAAATAATAATAAAATTTTTATGGAACCACAATAGATCACAAGTAGTGAAAGCAATTCTGAGAAAGAACAAAGCTCATATCACAATCCCAGATTTCAGGATATACTGCAAAGCTGTAGTAATCAAAACAGTATGGTACTTGCACAAAAATGGACACAGATCAATGGAACAGAATAGAGAGCCCAGAAATAAATCCGTGCTTATATGGTCAGTTAACCTATGACAAAGGAGGCAAAAATATACAGTGGGGAAATGACAGTCTCTTCAATACATGGCTCTGGGAAAACTGGACAGCTACACTTAAAAGAATGAAGTTGGACCACTTTCTAGCACCATAAGCAAAGATAAACTCAAAATGGATTAAAGAACTAAATATAAGACATGACCATAAAATTCCTAGAAAAGGACACAGGCAGTAATTTCTCTGACATCAGCCATAGCGGCATTTCTCTAGATATATCTCCTGAGGCAAAGGAAGCAAAAGCAAAAATAAACTATTGGCACTTCATCAAAACAAAAGGCTTTTGAACAGCAAAGAAACCATCAACAAAGCAAAAGGTAATCAATCTCATGAATACTAGAAGATATTTGCGGATGAGGGGTTAATATCCAAAATAGATAAAGAACTTACACAACTCAACACCAAAAACAAACAATCCAATTAAAAAAATAGTAAGAGGACCTGAACAGAACAACAGACATGTGAAAAGATATGCAACATCACTCATCATTAGGGAAATGCAAATCAAAACCACAATAAAATATCACCTCACTCCAGTTAAAATAGCCAAAATCAAAATGATGAGCAATAACAAGTGTTAAGGAGGATGCAGAGAAAAGGGAACCATTATGCACTGTTGGTGAGAATGTAAATTGGTACAGCAATTATGGAAAATAGTGTGGAGTTTCCTCAAAAAATTAAAATAGAAACACCGTATGTTTCAATAATTCCACTATTGGGTATTTACCCAAAGAAAATGAAAACACTCATTCAAAAAGATATAGGTACTCCTCTGTTTGCCAGAGGGGTGGGAGGTAGGCAGACAGGCACAATGGGTGAAAGGGAGGGGGAGATACAGGCTTCCACTTAGGGAATAAATAAATCATCAGATTGAAAGGCACAGCATAAGGGATGGAATCAATAATATTACAGTAGTGATAGAATAAAACAGTAACTACACTATAGTGAACATAGCATAGTGTATAAATTTGTCAAATCACTAACTTGTATATCTAAAACTAATTTAACATTGTGTGTCAACCATACTCACATTTTTAAAAAAATTTTGCTTTATGACTTCCAAAAATTTTCCCCAGCCCCTTGGCAGTCCATCACTCCTTCTGGCCCTGTACCCAGGCAACTACTGATCTGTTTTTCTGTCACTATATGTTACTTAATATTTTCTAGAATTCCATATAGATGGAATCATACAGTATGTATTCCTCTTTTGTTTAACTTCTTTCACTCAGCATAGTGATTTTGAGATTCATCCATATTGTATATATTAGTAGTTCATGCCTTTTTGTTGCTAAGTAGTATTTCATTGTCCCTATGTTTGCTTATCCATTAACCCACTGATGGACATTTGGATTATTTTGAGTGGATGTTTCACATAAAACTGCTATGAACATTCATGTATAAGTCTTTGACTAGGGGTATATTATTTGAGTGTTTTTTTTTAACATCACTGTTATGTTGTTATATTCTCAATTCACACACACACACACACACACACACATGCACGCACACACATACAGATGGATTAATGACTTAAATGAAGTTAAAAGATAGTGATAAAAGAGGTGCCTGGGTGGCTCAGTCTGTTAAGTATCTGATTCTTGATTTTAGCTCAGGTCATGATCCCAAGGTCATGGGATAGCACCCTGTGTCAGGCTCCATGCCAAGTGTGGAACCTGCTTAAGATTCTCTCTCTCTCCCCATCTGTCCCTCTCCCCTATTTGAGTCTCAAATAGCAGACATAAAAGCATCAAAGCTTTTAAAAAATTTTTCAAAAAGAACAAGTTCTCTACAAAATCAATGGAGTTTTTCCAATAAAAAATGCAAAAACAAATGCTCCCCATTTCACAATTGATTAACTTATTCACTAAAGGCATAAAAGAGAATAAAACGACAGATACGTGTTTCACGTTTGCACACCTCATAGCTAAAATAATAGAACTCACATTATTGGTAAGAAATGTATAGCCAGGTCACAAAGGTGATGGCCATTATTACGTTCAGAAGTAAATCAGAATAAACTATTAAAAAATTACTTTTGAAATGACTCTTATTACATGTTGCCTATTATCTATTTCATACATTTTAGAAAAGCAATTAATTCCTGGCATGTATTAGAAGTATACAAAAACACAGATGTGATAAATATCAACCAACACTTAGCACTGTATAAGGGTTCTCATGTGACAGAGAAGTGCCTGACAAATTTCTGTATTTTTAATCATTGAAAACCCAGGCTACAGAATTAGAATTTTTTTTCATCTAATTGACTCTTGTTTTATGTGACTTATATGTATGTATATGAAAAGATATGGCTTTTTGAAGAAGAGAAGTGGCTCCTGACTGCCTGCATATTGTGCATCCACAGAGAATAATCACTGGCCAAAAATAAATCTCCTGATCTTCATTTAGTGTTGACGGAAATGGTGAGAAGATTCAATAGTATCAGATTTCACACACTGAATGTACTTATTTTGAGAGCAATGTTCAAAGAAATGAATGCCAGATATAACATTGTTTTTCCACACTTAAATATTCTTTTTAAAATTTTGTTTAAATGTTTATTTACTTATTTTGAGAGCCACAGAGAGAGTGCACGCATGCATGAGAGGGTAGAGGGACAGTGAGAAAAAGGGAGGGAGGCAGATACGGAGCTAGATCCCACAAACCATGAGATCATGACTTGAGACGAAACCAAGGGTCCGAAGCTTAATCAGCTGATTAAGGTGCCGGTCCACACTTAAATATTCTAATGTTGAGGGAAGAAATACTCATACACATTTTTTAAATGAGGGATGAGATAAAAATATAGTCTCATGATTACAATACCAATGAAGACCAATACCAACTTCAAGCGATCTAGCTATAGAAATAACGTATCTCAGTAACACACACTTATCTTTCAGAGGCAAGGTGTCAAGATTCTGAAGACTGAAAATATGTAGTTGGGATTTCTTAAGAAGGTTGACCAAGAGGGCAAGGACTTTATTGTCTAATGACTCCCAGAGTCTGAAGATTTCTTCCATTCTTCAAAACACATAGTTGATGGCTTGACTAACCTTTTAAAAAACACATTTAAATGCTGAATCAGGTGATGGCACCTTCCAGGGCAAACACAGTGTATTCTAAATCCACTGCCATTCCCCAGGTTGAATCATTGTAGCCTCTTGCTTTGAAAAGTGATATCCTTACCAATTCATGATCTGAAGGAGCTATGACTCCTCCTGTGAGAAATCAGCCCAAAGATTCATGTGAGAACATCAGGAAGACCCAAGACTTAAGATGTATACCCTTGAGCTGGGAAAAATGCCTTGGTTAAAGATTATAAAATAAAATAATTTTTTAAGTTTATTTATTTTTGAGAGAGTGAAGGAGGGGCAGAGAGGGAGGGAGAGAATCCCAAGCAGCCTTAGTGCTGTCAGCTTGGAACCTGACTCAGGGCTCCAACTCAGAAACAGTGAGATCATGATCTGAGCCGAAATCAAGAGTCAGGTGCTCAACTAACTGAGCCACCCAGGTACCCCTAAAATAATTATTCTTTATACAATTTTAAGTATGTTATTTTACTTTTATCATTTGCAAGTGTTCATATTTTAAATTCACTTAAAATTGGTAGTTTATTGATGCAATAGCGTTTATTGATTCAGGATGCTGAATATTTGGAAAGCACTGAAGTATTCCAGTGTTGGTGGCTGTTGGGAAGATAAAGGAGATTGATCTGAGATATTTTAGTGAGTAAAAGAATGTGAAATACAATACTCTTCAATCAAATAAGAAAGTCTGCTCATAGTAATGCTATTTGATAGGTGACTGTCTCGAATTCAGGTACCTAGGTTTGCAGATGATCTGTAGGGGTATGACTTCCTGTTATTCCATTGACTAGGTGACCTTGGACTGGATCTACCAGTGTGCACATATCTCTCTTACCTGAGCAAACACAGATGAGCCCTTTGTTGCCACTTAAGCTTCATAAGCCTTCCTAATAACACCCTGAAGTCAGCTAAGTTCAGGTGGCTAAAATGTTGCTTTTGTTATGAAAGCAGTGGCCAGAAAATGCAAACTCTTTGAGTCACTCAGCCCAGCTATTTCCTTCAGAATCCAACACTGAGCCAAGCGGTTTTTATTTTGTCTTCTCAAACTAGGTAACGCTTGCTTATAGCAGACTCTTGGGTAACTTGAGGCAGCCAAGGGCACAACCCACTTGGGGGAGGAGGGGAGTTTTCAGACCAGATTTTAAACCAATTATCAGGCTTATGTAAGTGAGGGCATCAGCAGAAGCCTGGCATGAGTAGGGTGGGAGGCATTTAGGAAAAGAAGCACAAACAGCGAAGTAGGAGGAAGCCATGGAAGAAAATAAACAAGGAGCAGCAGCCGGCGCCAAATAGAATAAGAGAAGATTGTTTTTTGACAGAATTTACAGACATCTTTTTTTTTTAAGGGGGGTGGGCAGAAGGAGGATGGGGAGAAGCAGAACAGAAAAAAAAGGGCAATTTTTCCTTTTTTTTTTTTTTTTTTGTCCTGGCTCAGTCACATGGCTGTCACATGGGACCAATCCAACCATGGGTGTTGATTGTTTCTTTTCTTCATTTCTGCTAGCATTTTCTCATACTCAGTTTGGGGCCCTTTCCTGACTCTGGTGTTCATTGCTGCACAGAAAGAAAGAAAGTCTCTACTCTCAGCTTTCCGTGAAAAGTTGTGGAGGGAACTGACTTGGGGAAGAAATACAACTTGAACTTATTAGCTTCTCCGCCAACTCCATGTCAGGCCACAGGGCCCCAGATGCAGGGCTTTGGATTACAGGAAGTTCCAAATCCTTCCTGAAGGCATTCATTTATTATGATCACCCTGTAAACAAAGCACTTTCTAGATATTTAATACTTAAAATAATACCCCCCTGTTTGGAGGCCATAAGAATGCTATAGGGGCCCACTAGTTTCCAGATTCCCAAAAAAACAGAATCAGAGGAAACGATCTGATATTTAATTCTTACCACTAAGCAATTCACTCACTGTAGAGTCTTCTTTCCCAGAAATTTCTAAAAACAAACTACTTTGGCAGAAAGCTGCTGTTTTCTCCATGTCTTTATTCTCAGCAATATCTTTCTGAGCACTCTTGTCTCTACCAAAGAGTAACAGGGTGGGAGATGATTTTGGTGAGGGTGGCAATTCAATGAATCTCTTTTCAAAACACAGATCCTTTGCTGTTATAAGAGAAAACTTTGTCACTAAATGTTCAGCACATGTGTGCTCTGATATATCTCTGAAAGATTCCGACTCCAAATTCTCTAGCAACTAGGTCAAAGGATTGGCTTGGAAGCAGAAATCCTGGCAGGAAGGAACAAAGGTTGACTGTCAAAGTCAAAAAGTTCAAAGTGTCATTTGGTCAGGATTTTTCAAGATAGAAAGTAGAAGTGTTAAAAAGAAAAGGCCACTCTCTTCAAACTGGCCAGTAGAGGGAGTCTATTCAAGAGTCATTAGAGTGGGGTCTACTCCGCACTCATTCATCAAACATTTTTTGAGCATGCCTAGAGAGGGTATGGAAGCTCTGTACCCCTCCCCCCATACCTTGTGCTACACATCTCTTCCATTAGACTGTTCCTGAGTTGTATCCTTTATAATAAACCAGGCATAGCAAGTAAACTATTCCTGAGTCCTGTGAGCCATTCTAGCAAATTATCAAATGTGAAGAGGGGTTCGTGTGAACTCCTGATTTATAGCTGATCAGTCAGAAATATGGAAGGCCTGGGACTTGAAATTGGTGTTTGAGGTGGGGGAAGCCTTGTGAGACTGAGCCCTTAACCTCTGGGGTGTACACTAACTCTGAGTAGTGTCAGAATTGAATTGAACTCTAGGTTATCCGGTTGGTGTCCAGATCAGTGGAGAATAGGTTTGCATGGGGGAAATCCCCACATATTTGGTGCCAGAAGTGTTGTGGTATTAGAAAACAGTCCATAGAATAACACACTTATTTGCACCTGGACATAAAAACCAGGAAGGCTGTAGATGAGGCCTATCTTCGAGAATGAATGGATCTGTGCCAACAGAAAAGGGATCAGATTTGGAAAGCCATGGTGACATCTGGAAGCTTGTCACATGGAGGAAGAGTGAGTGGGGTGGGATCCTAGAGATGTGTGCCATGAAAGCTCTGTGGAGGAAGACAAAAGAATAATCTGAGAAGGAAGCAGGGACTAGACATAAAATGCCATGTAGGGAGCAGATTGGTCAACAGAGGAAGGACACAAGGGCTGAGATTCAGGAAACTCATCGTGGTTGGCACGAGGAAGAACTGGAGAGGGGCCATTTAGGAAACCACTACACTCGTCTAGGCCAAGAAGTATTTTTAATGCTGAGGGCCTGAATTAAGATAATAGTTATAGGATTGGACATGAGGAAATAGGTCAGAAGATATTTTTTAATTTTGATTTTATTTATTTTGAGAGAGAAAGAGAGCAAGAATGAGGGAGGGAGAGGCAGAAAGAGGGAGAGAGAGAGAATCCAGATAGGCTCTGCACTGTCAGCACAGAGCCCTTTGCGGGGCTCAATCTCATGAACCGTGACACCAGGACCTGAGAAGAAATCAAGAGTCAGATGCTTAACTGACTGAGCCACTCAGGTGCCCTGGTGAGAAGATAATGAGTTAAGATCTGATGGTACCTTAGTGTCCAGTTGGATGTGGGAGCGAGAGAGAAAAGGATTCCTATGTGGTTCTTTTCAAACTTGAATCCTAGGCTAGTAGTGCCATTCACTGAGAGGCTATGAGCATGAGTTGGGCATATGAAGGTTGAGGTGTTGGTGGTATGAGTAGAAGCAGATGTTTCAAGATCTGGACTAGGATTTAAATATGAAAGACATTTGAATATGAAGGCCCTGCAGGCAGGTAAAATAAATAAGAGGGTCTGGGAGATATACCACAGATAGTAACCACAACTTCAGATACTTGAACACTGGTTGGGTGATGATTTTCTTAGTCATTTAAAGAAGTTTGATTAAGGTCTCAGAGAAAGTTAAGACAAAATGGCCAAGAGATAAAACAAAGAGAACTGTGCCCTGTATTTATCAATCCTTACTCCTCGGCTATGAGTGTAAGGGATAGATTAATGGTCACTACACACCTTGAAACCATGTAGGCCCCAAACTTGATCATCAGGTGCACTTTGAAACAATAGTGCCTATTCTCTTAGTCCCCTTGTCCTTGCTTAAACGGCCCTGGCCAGAGTCTATCAGCTACTTGGAACTCTTCTTTGGCTTTATAAACTTTCCATGGCCCCTCAGCCAGGAGAGGCTACTTTATTTGGTTCTCCAAATCCCCCATGTAAGAGAGAGGGTTCCTTTCCAGGCAGGTCTGTCTGAGTCTGCATCCTTAGAAAAAACTCATAGGTCTCAGGTCCTCTGATTTTCTAAACCAGGACTACATTATATTGAAATCAGAAAAAGCAATCTCTCTTTTGACAGAATGTATTTTCTAGGGGAAATGGGGGGAACCAATAAAAGGTTTACCTCTTCATTTTGACACACTGTCCTGACTGCAGAACAAGGTCTCCCTGAAAGATTTATTCTTAACCTACCAGCCCAATCAGCATTCAGGAAACACTTGACCCAGTCTCCGAGCATGCAGTGGCCTCAGCCACGGGGTGAAGGGCATGGTATGCACTTTCTGTTTCTGAATCACAGTCCTCATTTACAAAAGACCTCCTTAGAGAATGTCTTTAAAGGCACATCTATATAGCCATGAGTTTTTGTATCCCGACTTTTCTAAAGTTTATGTTACGTGGGAAATGACTCTGCTTTCCCAGCAGGAATGGCCCTTGGACTACTGATGTGAGCCCACATTACGGATGAAGCCAGCTCAGGATGACCATAATAAGTGCCCAGCAGATGTGGCTACTTAGCCTTGGGTGAGAAAGTATTCCTGACCCATCAGAATAATGATTTCAACGTGTTCTCGGCAGTGTCTCAGTGAGATCCCACGAGGGTACCTCATCCCTCTGCACGATATGTTGTACTTGGAGTCCTTCCCCGTTTCAATTTCAGTATCAGTCAGAGGGAAATACCAAAACAGCATTCCTTCATGTAGATAACCGGTAGGCAGCTGGCTACTCCTAGTTAGTAACATAACTCCACCAGTGTATTCTGGCAGATGGGTTTACTTGAGAAAAAAAAAAAAAAAAAAGACATTCCCCTGCTCAGAAAAAGAGCTGTTAAACATTATTCCAGTAGCCTCCTTGCTGTCTCCAAAGGTAAAATACCTGAGGAAAAGAGCAGTAAGGGTCCTACCTGTCTTTGAGTTAGCCTGAGCACATGTCTCAGATCTGCCACTTACGAGCTGTGTGGCCTTATTCATTCATTTATTCATTTAAGAAATATTTATGGAGTGCATAGCACATAGCTGATCTTACTAGGCATTGGTTTCCTCATCTGAAAAATGAAGATAATAATACATACCTCCCAAGGCTATGTGAGGAAATGAGGAGATAGAGTATGTAAAGTACGTAGCACAGCACTCATACAAAGGAAGTCCTAAATTAACAATTGCCATAGGTACTATTCCCTTTGCCCCAGCATATGCTAACTTCGAACCCAGTGAGGAACTCCTGGTAATGCTAGCACCTCTTACCCAGTTCTCATCTGGCGCAGAGCTCACCTTTTTATTCCTTCTATTTTTATACAATATCCATTGATTTGGGACTACCCACGCTAAGGGGCAGTGTAAATAATGGCAGAAATTATAGTCTCTGTGCTGGCTTCAGAGCTCACCTTTGCTATTGGGTACCCACCATGCCCTTCCTATTCTCTCTAGAGTCAGCACCACATTAACCTGATAAAACTAAATATAGATACAATGTGTGTTTATGTGTGTTGTGTGTGTGTGAGTGTGTGTGTGTGTATTTTTGTCCCTGACTCAAAGTTGAATAGATTTCCCAATGATGGGCTAGGAAAATAGCCTAGACACAGCCATTTGGTAAGGAGAAGTTGACTCAATTAGCAAAATTCGTCAATTAGAAGCTCAGTTAGGCTTTATCAGACCCTAGCTTTGCTCCCAAATCTTCTCTAAATATTCTCCAGTTCATCTAGGGTTGTATCATAATGTGAAAGCAGGAACAGCCAATGGTACTGAAAACAGCTGCTGCAGTCCAGACCCCCCTTCCATCTGTTCAATACCACCAGTACTGAGGTATATCTGGATGGGGTAGCAGTAATGATGCCTTTTAAACCAAAGAGCAGACCAGACATCATACCAGTCAAAACTAGCCTGCCTATAAACTATCAGTCTCCACAGTGAGGTCAGTTGACTTCTACTTCAGAGCACAGGTCTCCACAAAATCCTGGCTGGAATCTTGACCCAGGGGAGTCAGAACTCAGGTTCAAGGGTTTTGTAGTGAATATCCATCACATGTGTTCCAAATTTTCTTCTGTTCTTTTATTATTTCAGCAAATATGTATTAGGCTCTTACTAAGCACAAGGTACTGGATTTACTAACACAGTTCTAATTATCTGTCCCACCCCTTAGGCACCTGGCACAAATACCTGAGTCTTCCTTCCCCAAGACTGATATTAATATTCTATCCAAACTCCTTAATTTTATATCCAAACTCCTCAAAGACTTGCTCTCACCTACCTCTTTTCACTGTGAACCACAGTCCAGCTGGGACTCAGCGTCACATTTGTCAAGACCTCTACTGACACCACCAATTGGACTACAGTGTCCCCTGTTTCCCCTTGCATCCAGGCTCCTCATTCTGACCCTCTTCCCATCTTCAGGGACACCACTAGTTGCCCTTTGTTCAACTGCCTGGTTCGATATTTGATTACCTAGACAGAGAACTTGCATACAGCAAGTTCTCAAGAAATGCTATCCGTTCCATTTAAATCTCCCACTAGAAAAGTAACCCACATGAAAACAGGAACTTGCCTGACTTGTTCACTCATGTGTCCTTACCACCTAGTCTTATGGTCAGCACACAATGGGCACTGAAAAAAAAATATTTGTGGGGTGAATGAATTCTTGAAGATTTATTTTAGCCTTTTTTTTTTTTACTTTAAGAAGTTACGGGAATGTAACCCCTTGCCATTCAATGATAATGCTGAACAGGAAGGAGCAACTTTTGCCTCAGATGCCTCTTTTTATTTTTAGGTACGCTTTTTATTTTATTTAAGACACCATCTCATACACCCATGGAAAGTGGGAGCTCATCCTATTCCAAATGAACTACAGGGATGGGTACTGAACTGCCTTACTCAGGAGAAAAACAACCCTAGAAATATGTTTTCCTGTTGAGTTAACCAGAGAAAGGAGGAGTGTGCATAATAATGTGGACTATTTCAAGCAGAATAATGCTCTCCTATGCTTTTTACCACTGCCAAATGTGTACAAAAATGACAGATAGTAATTTCCTTTACCTAGAAACTACAGTTTAAAGTATATTCTACAGAACATTCCTCTTCATCTCTTTCTCCCTGTCAGCTGTCAGAAGTTCTTTCACAATGAGAAGCCATGGACAATATCTTAGTTGAAAGCTTAGAAGAATAGAACTCATTCATTGATGCATCATTTTGATTATTTTGAAGATTTTTAAAGAACAGCTTGAGTGTGCAAGATATTTCTCTGAAGACTGAATAGGGAGTTGGGAAATGTTCCAAGATAATAGGAAGGAATGGCATGGTCTGTTATGCAGACAAGTCTAATTCTTCTCCATCCATATGTAATTCCCAGTTCAGTGTCTTCTCAGACTCATCAAACACTGAATCCCATTGAGTAGGCTTTGCTACCTGTCTGCCTCAGGTATGGGTTGGCCACAGGTGCGTGGATGTCAAGATAATGTTGAGTTGTCATGATATTTCACAAATCAGGTATGTTTGTTGGTATTAGGAGGACATTAAGAAAATAAATCAAATAGATTTTATTATGTGCCAGGCATGGTGCTAGGTGCTTTATATATGATAGTCTTACCTCATTTGCTTACTAATCATATGAAGTTGGATTTATTATTTTACACATTGAAAAATTGAGAAAGTTTCAGAAAAAGCAACCTGTTTACTAACCTATAGTATTTGAGCTCCATTCCTTTCTCCAAAATGTAATTTTTGTACTAGTAAAACAATCACTACTTCTACTGCACTACTCTAGCTCTTTGTCTATAATCCCATGACAGTAGGTATAAATTCCATGCTAATCGTGTATATATCCATGTCCCCAGACAGTCTTGTCCCCCTTTCTTGCTTTAGTTTTCTTTACAGAGCTGTATCAGTCAGTTTTCAGCCAGAGAAACAGAAGCAGTAGAAGATAATATGAACAGGTTTACTGCAAGGAATTGGCTTGTGCAATCTTGGAGCTGCCCAAATAAATCCAATATCCATAGGACAGGCTGATGGGAAGGAGGTGAGCTGAAGCCACGATCCACAAATTGATTTATTCTCTCAAGGGAGCCTCAGCCCTTCTCTTAAGGTATTTCAGCTAACTGAATCAGGCCCACCCAGATTCTCTAGAATTATCCCATAGAGAATCTCTCTTAAAGTCAACAGATTGTGGACTTTAATTGTATCTACAAAATACCTTCACAGCAACATACAGATCGGTGTTTGATTTGATAATCAGGGACTACATGGTCTATGCAGGTCCACCCATCAGAAAGATTATTACAGGGGGGCACCTAGGTGGCTCAGTCGGTTAAGCATCCAACTTCGGCTCAGGTCATGATCTCACAGCTGGTGAGTTTGAGCCCTGTGTCGGGCTCTGTGCTGACAGCTCAGAGCCTGGAGCCTGTTTCGGATTCTGTCTCCCTCTCTCTTCCCCTCCCCTGCTCATATTCTCTCTCTCTCTCTCTCTCTCTCTCTCTCTCTCTCTCTCTCTCTCTCAAAAATAAATAAACAGTAAAAAAAAAAAAAAAAGAAAGATTATTACAACCTAATATATTCTACTTACTTATTTGGTATTTATTTTCTCTCTTTCCTCACTGAGGATGCCACACTTTTCAGTTTTGTTTACTGCTGTATTTTTCAGCACTTAGAACACTGTCTGGAGCTTGGTGAGCAAACAAAAATATTTGTACTGAATGCTTGAATGAATCAATAAATGAATGAATGGCTTTCTTGCAGGAAGGAGCTTCTTCTCCCATATGATCTCACCAGCATCCAGCATAGTTCCCAGAACTATGGTCATAATATTTTTGACTATTATGTTTCCTTTATGTATTCCTTTATCTAGTCATAATCGTTTTGAATTAATTTGTAAAGACAACCAGCTAGTTATACACATTGTTTCTTTGCCTATAGAATTCTATGACTCATGGGAACTGGTATTGTGGTAAGGGTGGGCACAGAGAGCCAGAGGACAGTTTGTACATCTGATATGGAAGACTGGGTGCCAGCACCATCACATCCCTGTGGGATTATGAGAAGTGAAGATAGGAAGGGATGCAATCATGATCAACAGTCATGCTTAGAGTAATTTCAGGAAAAGCTCAATATAGCACTGGCTGAAAGGAAGTAGGAAAGGTCATAGAGTATATCACTTCTGGATGTTTCTGCTTCTGGATGAAATCCCCCTACTTCTGGGTGACAGTCTAATAGGAAAATCACTGTCTTGCTTGTTTCTGTGGCCCCTGGACAGTTGTCTTTGAAGAAAAACGGCGTCTGATACCATTGGGTTGTTTCTTTCAGAGGCCCAGGGCTATAAGACTCCTTTTCTAACCACAGTGTGGTATTTTTATTTACAGCTGGGATGATAATTATATGCACCACTCTTTTAATATGGATTGCAACTCCTCCATTTTACTCTTAAAGAAGAGAAAGTTTTCCTACCAAATCTGTTATTACCAAGTGGTATTTTCTTCTTCCCGATACACACTGGACCTGCCAGTCTGCCAGCTCAGCAGATGCATGTGAATATGTGCCACACACACACACACACACACACACACACACACACACTTATAGGCAATAGTAGAAAAGTAAACAAGAATAGAGATGGAAACATGGCAATGACCAAGGAATAGAATGCTTACATGTTTTGGTATGTTCTGTACTATAAGGAAAATACACTGAGAAAGTTAAAAAGTGTTGACTAAAATATATGCAGACATGAAACTATTAATTTGGCACTAAAAGAGGCAGTCATAGATAAGATGGGATCAGTGGACTGGAGAAGCAGTAAACTTAGATATTAGACCATATGGTCCGGCTATGAATTTCCTTCCTTCTAAAAACTCTATGAAGGAACTGGAACCAGGGTCAGAACTCTGAGAGAAGACATGGTTAGTACCTTACACAGCAGTCACCAAAGAGAAGCTTACTGACAGTAAAGTCACAAAATACTTGTTAGAACACGTAGGGATAGGCTTCAAAAATTTATCACTGTGGGACAGAATGACTTTTAAATGTGGCTTAGATGATGCCTTTGAAGAACTGTAGAAATCTGAGCTGTCACCAGCACCACCACTACAATTTCATAATTCTTTCTCAGACTACTTTGGCAAGTGATATTGGCAACAGTCAAATGCTCAGAATGATCTGTTTGTTCCACCATCCCCCCAACCAAAGTAGGATTACCCAGTATTATCCTTCAAAGTCTAGAGAAACACTTTAGTGAAGCACTGAGCCGGTTAATGAGTGTTTACACTTTGCCCAAAGACATTTAGGAATATAATACCAATTGGGTTGAACCTTGAGACTCAATGATTAGTGGAGGCTGGTCTCTGGACACGTTCCAGGGACAGATTAACTGTTAACATTATTGAATTAATTTAAATATAAATTTGAAATAAAAATATCTGAAAAGTAACCATTAGTAGAGGACGGCAATGATACAAATAACTTTTAAAAATCACTTCTGGGGCGCCTGGGTGGCTCAGTCAGTTAAGCGGCCGACTTTGGCTCAGGTCATGATCTTGCGGTCCGTGAGTTCAAGTCCTGCGTCAGGCTCTGTGCTGACAGCTCAGAGCCTGGAGCCTGTTTCAGATCTGTCTCTATCTCTCTGACCCTCCCCCATTCATGCTCTGTCTCTCTCTGTCTCAAAAATAAACGTTAAAAAAATTTTTTTTTAATTTTAAAAAATCACTTTTATTGGACTTTGCTGTGTGTCCACGGATTGCATGAACCTGAGTGTTTCTAAATTATAAACTCTCCTTGTCAAAGCAGATTGTACAGCCAAGCATATCTTAATGGAAGTGAATATTTGGGGAGGATCTTGTTTATCTATCTCTATCTCCTACTTTGTTGCCAAAATGATTTAGGAAATTTATACAAATGCATACAATAAAATAATATAAAATAAATTTAAAACAACTAAGAAAATAAAAGAAGGGGAAAATAAGGCTAGAAAAATAAGAAGGAGACAGAAATGAGGTTAATATCCTAAAATGAATTCCCCAGACACTAGATTACATAGGAGAATAAGAAAGCTCTCTCCCTTTCTCCTCCTATCTCCTCCCATTGTCTAGTCTCCCCATCACTCTTAAGTGCTGTGGATAATGGCATAAAGTCACAGCATTAAGTTTCTATCTCTCAGCTACCCAATTCTCATTTCTTTCCTCAGAGAAAGGATGGAAATTAAACAGTAGCCAATGTATGTGGAAGAAAAAGAAGTCGCAAGCAGCTTCCCTGTCTAGGTTCCTCCCACTATGTAGACCTATGCCTTCTCATAGGTTAATAAATGAATTGGATAAATAAGTGTGAGTTTTCCACTACAACCAGACTTTAGCAAAGACAAGACAGAAAGAAAAAAAAAACATCAATCCAAATGTAGATAAGGAAAGGTGAGTGATTGTATCACTCATAAGGTTTTCAGGGGTTATGTGATAACATTTTTCCTTTCCCTCTTGAGTTCAAAACCAAATGAGAGGTAGAAACAAGAATCAGAAGGATGGAAACTAAAATATCAGCTTTATTACTGGAATAGCTGAATTTGAAAATGCAGCGTGACCTACAGGCAGACATGAAACTTAATGAGCCTCCTGTAAACAGAATCTAGTGTAAAGCACAGGTCTCCCCATTACAGAGGCAGAATATAGCTGAGTAAGCTCCAAATCCATGAGAGCAGAACAGTGGGATCCTAATAAGAGGTGGCACTAAACAGAGAGGACTGCAAGAGGGTGAGCCACATGTATTCAGAGCCTCTTCTCTATCTCAGCAATCAGATGAGTCTCTTCTCGGGGGAATTTTTTTGGGGGTGGGAGTTGTTAATGAATGACACAAGAGAATAAAGAGCCCAGAATCACATCTTCCATGCTCCCCTATCCCCATAAAGCCCTTCAGTCTTCCTTGTTCTTGTTAGGGTTTAAGTTCTACCCTCTTAGAATATCCTACAAAATCTCATCCTGTGGTCCAGGATCTCTCTGTGGTTGATATCTCGTATCATTCAGCTTTCTCCCTCACCCTCCCCTTCACTCTATTCCTTTGAAACACCAGCACTGTCACATGGGCACTCACCTCCACCTGGAACACTCTGCTTTTCCCTCTTCTACTGGTTAACCTCAACCCATCCTTCAAGTCTCCATTTCCTCCAGGAAGCATCTCCACAAATGATCAGGAATGCCTCCCCATGGGGTTCCTCTGTACCACCACCCTGTATCACACTAATGGTGAGTTCACTTGTCAACATCTCTTACTAGAATTTATACTTCATAAATTCAGGGACCATGTCCATCATTTTAACCATTTATTCCCAACATATAGCATGGTGTTTGTTATGTCAAAGATGCTGAATAAATATTTACTGATTACATAGTGAATGAGACTGTCCCCTATCCCCCACCCCAAGCTCCTTCCCCTCTGTTAAGGGAGTCAGAGTCAAAGTAATGAGAAATACAAATCCCAAAATGCAGCTTCTTAATTAAATGTTTTTATTGTTGTTGCTGCTACTGGATAAAGTCTCCAAGGACCAGAGAATTTGGAAATCAGCAGTTTCTCCTCCTTTTCTGCCAAGTTAAGAGAATTACAGCTCTCTTCTCCCAAAAGCACACCTTCCCAAGAGGCTCATTAGCTCGTATAGAGCCCAGGAGCCAACAAGATTGTCTTTGTTCAATTGTACAGCCATCGCTCTATTTCAGCCCTTATTAGCCTTGCTCTCAACAGGCTGATTAGCTCTGCCCCCTCCAAGGTGACTTTGATTGAGAAGTGAGTGCAGTTTTCTGTCAAAGCTCACACTCCTAAGATATTTAAAATCCAAAAGGTGTCACTCCCCACCCTCAGAGCTGACCCTTGGACCAAGCCCTTTCTACTTCTGTTCCTACAACTCCCAGGGTAGTTCTCTGGGGAAAGTGTTTGCCCAGGTATTACCTGCTACCTCAAAACACGGTCTTGTGTCTAACAGTGTTCTTAAACTTTATTCAGGGATTTGGTCTTAGGGGATCTGAAAACCAACTAAATCCTTTTGCAAAATTTTGTGCAAATGTACATGTGTCTGGGGAAGGATCTGTATAGCTTTTACTAGATCCTCAGAGCAGCTCAAATTCTCCCTATCCTATTGTTTTACCTGGATGGTCCTTTTACAGCATCTTCCAGCTGATCCAAATCAATGGCTTTCTCTTTCCTAAACACTCTTTAACTAAGCCCATCCCATGAATGTGGAGAACCTTTCCTCATATAGTGAATTCTTTGTTTCATCTCAGTTTGCTTTTGCCTTAGAGTCCCTCTCAGGGAAGAAACTTATGAGGGGAGATGCTGAAGCACTGGATGACCCCATTGCACTATTTTATGAAAGAATTCACTACTAGAAATGTAGGGACCTGGGTTCTACTGTGGAGTCTGCCTCTAAATATGTGTGTGACCATGAGCAAGCTACTTGACCTCTATATTCTTCACTTCTCTGTTGAAAAAGAAAAGAAAAAACAGTGTGGACTAGATAAACCCTAAAGTCTCTCTGAGCCTTGTAATCACATAAACGTCTCTCTCATCTGTAATCACATAAAAATCATACCTTGTGGACAGAAATAATGCTATGAGTAATTAGCTGCACAGGTACAAGTTGTGTTAACATATTCTGTAGTGCACTGCCTTCTAGAAGCGCATGAACATGTTGTATACCTAACAGGGTAACCTTACCCTCTTTCTGATATGTTCTTCTTTCTCTGTGTTTTCTTTTTGCCACATCATTTTCACTCATGTTTTAGATGTTGGCTATGGCAGTAAGGTGTCAGAAGTAGAATAAAAGGGTCAACTTTCAGCTTTTAAGTTTCAAAATAAGTTTTGAAATCCTCAGCATAGAGCACAGAGCGAATACATTTATAAAGAAGCTGGAATAATGCAAGAGCTCTATTTCTTGTCCTAGGCTTAATAAAGATTCCTAAGAGGAAGGAGGGAGAAAAGAGGGGAAGGGGCAGTGCTTGGACACAAGTCTGTCCCTAGAGAAAAGAGCCTTCTTCACACTTCCGCTTTCCCCAAGGCAACACTGGTTCAAAAACCCACATGCAGAAAGGGCCTGTGTTAGTTTCCTGGTTGGGTCCCGGAAGAGTGAACAAGATCCTACAGTTCTCCTGTACCCAACCAGTATAGTCTGACTGCAGTAAGAGGCTGGAGGAATCAAGGCAAAGAGGCTCTGAAATGATCCTCAAGCCTCCTACTGCCAAAGAAGAGGACAGGGAACACCTCTAGAATTTTGCATTTGATTAACATCTTCTGTAATTTCTTTATGCCTTCACAGAAGTGGTATTCTACCTCCTAAGAGACTGTTCTTCGGTAGCCAATGACATCTTATTCTGATATCAACATAACACATATTGAGAAAGATGGAATTGTCAAAATCCCCTCTCAGCCTTTCATATTTGGCAGTTAGAAATCTATCTTCTGATGCAAGAAGTTCTATGTAATTAACACCACAAGTCACAATGGTTATTTTCAGATATATTGACCTTTCTCCACTGAAATAACTAATGGATAAATCCTTTAAAAAATATAAAATGTTTCAATCCTTTTGTTTTCATATTTGTCAAGATGTTAATAACATGTATTAACACCCTAGCAACACCCTAGCAGTTAATGACACAGCTCTTTTGCCATGGAAAGTCATCTGAGCTCAATAGAAAGGTACCAGGCTGTGATAAAAACCATGTCTCTGACATTGTAGACTGACAGGGCAAGTCATGAGTTTGGATCTATCCACATACTCAGACGATACACAACCTTGTATGGTTCTGACTGTGGCCACAGACCACAGGTGTTTCCCACAATGCCTTTCATTCAGGGAATCACAAGGAAAAGAAGTTAGTATATTGAAACTACTCTGACACTCATTATTCTAATACCAGGAAAAGAAGTATCAGTCCAGTAATGTCAAGTTTTGAAAATACCCAAAGTATATAACCTAGGATTTCACATTTAATATATAGTAACTTTGCAAGCCACATTGTACCCCCTAAAGAGAAGTTTAAAAATGACAAATGCAAGACCTGACATATCTGAGTCCACAGAATGTGTGGTTGGCCTCTTGGACCATCTAAAACATTCTCTTATAAAGAGAAGAAACAGTGAAAACTGTCTCCTGCCATCACAATGCACGATTTATATCTCAGTAGCATCTTTGACTTGGGAATGAAGATTATATTTTTTACTCTATAATTCTTATTTTTTTAGGTGAACAAACTGAACCATATAAACTATTAATGGTAGTATTCCTTCCCCCCATTTTTTTGAAATTTGACTCTTTTATTATTAAATATCATATAGTAACTTTGGCCGTATGAGATTTTCAAAGGCAACATAGTCTTTCTCTAATATTCACCTTCATCCTCCTCTCCAAAACAAAGATGACCAAGGTAGCCCATTATGTCAAGACAGTTCACATTAATGGGAAATGGGAATGGGAATTACGTAATGTTTGTGAAAGTACCTTCAAAAATTTGAGTCGATTACTGTCATTTCCCAGAATATGGCACCTTGTCTGCCCAGCTGGTCACTTTCAGCTTGAGGCAGTCATGAGATGTAAAGGAGGACATCCTACAAAGAGGTCCCGCCAGGAAGAAGAGAGGCCTCCTCCAGGGAGAAGGTAGGGGCTGGCAGAGGCATGGGCTCAGCACTCTGGAGTGGTATCTGTGCTGACAAAGACCAGCATCTCCACCAGGGCTCACAGACACAGCGGGGATGGAGCTGGGACTTCAGGCTAGGGAGGCACCAGACCCACACAATGAATGAGTATGCTTCCTGCCTAAGATGTCAGAGATCATGGCATAAGGTTGAAGAATTGGGTACTTCTTGTCCTGGTTAACATCCACCAAAGCTCTTTCTCCCTGAGCTCCGGAACTGGGATTAGGATATTTTTCTTTTTAAAAATTCACTTGTTACTTTCATTCTGAAATAGCACTTTAGAGATAACCTGTGATCTTAGTGCTTATGGTCACTTATTCCATAAAATGTTTCTTAATGAAAATATTCTAAATTTGCTTTTTAAAATAACTGGAAAGAAATGTTTGAGGTGGTCCAAGAGGCCAACCACACATTCTGTGGACCCCGATCTGTCAGGTCCTGTACTTATTTTTAAACTTGTCTCCAGGTATCATGTGGCCTACACATTATGTGTGTAGTGTTATACCCTAACATTATTTTCTAGGGTTTTAAATTCTGGAGAGATTTGCTCATGTTCCATCATGATAGCACATATGGAAGTGTTTATCAATGGTTCCTGGCCTCAGGTCTACAATAAACACTTTCTTGTGTCTAACAGTTTATCCAAAATATTTTTGTTAAAACTAACTTAAAAGCCGCTCTTCTTACAAAATGCATCTGAAACATGACGACTCCCTCCCTCCAGCAATACTGCTGAATCAAGCTATCCCTCATCTCCTGTCCTCCCTGGTTTCCCTCTATGCCTTTCTTCCTTGACAGAGCTGCTGGAACAATGTCTTTAAAACATTAGGGTCATTTCCTCTGCTACTGCCCCAAACACCCATTCCCAGCTGGTCTGTCTTGTTCAGAATAAAGGTCAGAGTCTTTACCATGGCTTTACCAAGGTTCTGCACTTGGAGTTTAATGCTCTGCAGCTGATGCCTTGATATCTTAATAATTTTATCCTATGTGTTTTGTAATGAAGTCTAGAGGGACATCAGAACAACATGCTCAGGGCTGGGAGCCTCAGTTCATTGACAGTCCTGTCACCCATCACTCCCCTGCCTCCCCAGAATTGGTTTTGGCTACCCACCCCCTACTCCCTGGTGTCCCAGGCCACACCAGCCTTCTTCTCCTGTCCCTGGCACATGGCAGCTGATGCCTTGCAGCTGGCGTGATGACCAGGTCAGGTGACAGGGTCAACAGTGAGAGTCCACATTCTGCCAAGGTCCTTGAATGCCTCAGCAAGGACCTGGACAAGGCTAGCATCCACAGCACTTTGATAGGTAGTTGTTGAGGTGGTGGGCAATGGGGCAAGAATCTCATACCTAATCCAGGTACAGAGCATGTCCCAAAACATCAGCTGCAATCTTTTGGGGACCACCTATCCACCATGAAGTGGCTGGGGTGGGAAGGGCCCATGGGAAGAAGAGACTGACTTCCCAGGATAGGGCATATTGGTAGTCCAAATGGCTGGCTGGAGGAAGAACCCTGCAGCCAGGGGACCTTGTGCAGGACCCCCAGCACCCATGAGGGTCTGCACCCACGTCTGAGTATCCCTATGCCCAAGGGAGTGGGATATAAAGAGCAAATAAAATCACCATGAGGTACTGAGAGACAGGTCATGACAGAAAGGGAAAAGGTTTATATTTTAGTGTTTACAAAGTTCCTTTTTTTTAATTGCTTTTTGGACCAAGAGCCCAGCATTTTCACTTTGCACTGGGCCCCCCTAAACTGTGTAGCCAGCCCTGCCCATGTGCAACTGGCCTGTGCCTATCTCACCCACTTCATTTCCTCCCTACCTCTCTCCTGTACCTCATTCAGTGACCCTGGAGTTCTTGCAGGTCAGAGAGCACACCAAGCACCGTCCTGCCACTTGAACTGTGCCTTGCTCTTTCCTCTGCTGGGAACAGTTTCCCCACATCTCTCCATGGTCACTTCCTCATTATGATTTTTTTTCCTCAAATATCACCTCCTGATCCTGACTCCAAGTGATCAACACCTTCCCTGTTCACCCTATGAAAGTGCCACCCACGCTAATTACTCATTATTTCCTTCTCAGTGTTATTTTTCTTCCAACCCTTAAAGTTAGCAGACGTATGTTGGATACGTGCTTGTTGTCCTTGTTAGTATGACTTGTCTTTCTCACTAGAGTACATATTCTATGAGGTTAGGGACTTTTTATCCTAACCTCACAGAATATGATGTTCATCTCTTTATCCCCAGTGCCTAGAATAGTGCCACATATACAGTCAGTGCTGAATAAATGTGTGTTGAATGAATGAATGAACTAACCTATATCTGTCATTTTGCATTCCTCTTGTTCATAATTTCCCTTTAGAGGAGGAAGAAAACCATCTAAAGAGAGATCTTCCCCCAAACTGATGCCTGTTATCCATTCAGTTATTAGTCAGAAAGTATTTACTGGACATTGACCACATGCAGTGATATGTTGATGCCTGTTTCATGTGAGGCTCTATGTTAGACCCTATGGAGAATAGTCCTTATTGAAACCATCCTTATTTTTCATTTATCAAAACTGTCTAGAGCATTCAATTAGTTTTCCACTGCTTTCCTTTTATCACTTAATTGTGAATTAACATGACCCTAGATTCTGTATACACTTGCTACAGCATTTAAGAATAAAGCAGAATGATATTCAGTTTGGGGATGTAGGCTTTTGTTTTTCAATAACTTCTTTTCTTTTCTTTTTTTCTTCTTCTTCTTCTTTTTTTTTTTTTATGTATCATCCACAAACTCTGTCCTCTAGTGCCATCCCATAATTGTTTTTTATTAAAATTTTTTTTCAACGTTTATTTATTTTTGGGACAGAGAGAGACAGAGCATGAACAGGGGAGGGGCAGAGAGAGAGGGAGACACAGAATCGGAAACAGGCTCCAGGCTCTGAGCCATCAGCCCAGAGCCCGACGCAGGGCTCGAACTCACGGACCGCGAGATCGTGACCTGGCTGAAGTCGGACGCTTAACCGACTGTGCCACCCAGGCGCCCCAAGCCATCCCATAATTATGACAAAAATGCTGCACATATTCTTTAGGGAAGAAATTCCCCAATTTGGTCTATTTTGTGTAATAATGTTACTAAACTTGGCTCTTGGGCTCATTGGCTCTTTTTAATGCTATTAAAAATGGCTGCCCACTTGCCTCGTTTTCCCTTGGCACTCCTCCAGCAGGCTCTATCCACCAATGTGGGTGTCTGCCCCATGGAAAGGAGACCAAGCTGGGCACCCCTCTGAGCACCTCCTTGGCATCCAGTGTTCCCCGGCCCCTCTCTACATGATGGCATTAGCTGGTGCTGGCACCGGTTCCTGCTTGTAATGAAATTAGTTAGTGACACCAGCAGCCTTTTCCAGAACCTCTGTGATTCCTTTAAATGGACATGACCCTTCCCTCACCCCACTGGCGCCACATAAGCCAAACCCCCAAGTTTGGAAACACAGATTCCACTTGGTGCTTCCCATTGTTTATAGCTTCCCAGCCAAATTCTCAAGCCCTGTGAACTTGTTTTTATCCAAGTCAATTGAATCTAATTTAGCAGGAAATGTTTCGTGACGTAGAGGAGATCTCCAAATATGTATTGCCCTCTGCCAGGGCTGCGCTAATTCTTTTGAAATCCAGCCACTTAATGATTCTTGCTATTATTTAAAAACAAAATAAGGAAATAAAGATATATCACCAGTCCTGTGGGGAAGACACGAGGAAGCAGATCATTCTCATTTCCCTCTGCTGCTGGCTTATATAGATTTCTTCCAATAAAATGGATTTTTGTTTGGGGATAATTAATAACAATTAATTTTAAAACCTCATAAATAAGCCAATTAAAAAAAAAAGAATAAGTCCATGGCCAGAAAAAGCAGACAAATCTATATGGAAAAGTAACGCAGAGGACCACACTTTATCTTGCTCTACTACTTTCTTAACCCACCAAATGTTATTATTTAATTAGCACATAAGACAATAGACTGAAACCTCAGTCTTCTCTCTGAGCAATCTCACTGTGACCTGCCACACTGAGACCTGGGGGACGCCCTCTCCCAAACAGAGCCTTTAAGTTCAGGATCACTTTTACAGGCCATTCCATTAGTGAACCAATGGTTGGTAACCACAGACTGAGTGTCTGGGAGAATTCCCTCACCTGCGATCTTATAAATCCACACCCCTGGCCACAAGGATGATGAGGTCACAAAATGGGAATTGCTAAGATAGAACACCAGAGGATAAATACCAGTTCCAGACATGTTCCAGTCACAGACATATCTTCTTTAAGAGAGCTGAGTTATTAAAAGTAGGATGCTAGTGATAGCCTCTGATATCCACACCAACACTTTGGAATTTACAGTGTCTTTTCATTGTCCCACATGGGATAGGTGGCATTTGCAGAATTCTACACAGGAGAACAATCTCCATAGAGGAAAGGAACAATGTAATTTAAGAATGAGCAGAATTCCCAAATGCCCATCAACTGATGAATGCATAAAGAAGATGTGGGGTGTGTGTGTGTGTGTGTGTGTGTGTGTGTGTGTGTGTGATGGAATATTACTTGGCGATCAAAAAGAATGAAATCTTGCCATTTACAACAACGTGGATGGAACTAGAGTGTATTACGCTAAGCGAAATAAGTCAGTCAGAGAGACAAATATATGACTTCACTCATATGTGGAATTTAAGATACAAAACAAATGACCATAAGTAAGGGAAGCAAAAATAATATAAAAACAGAGAGGGAGACGAGCCATAAAAGCCTCCTCAATACAGCAAACAAACCAAGGGTTGCTGGAGGGGTGTTGGGTGGGGGGTTGGGCTAAATGGGCAAAGGGCATTAAGGAGGGCACTTGCCTCGATGAGCACTGGGTGTCATATGTAAGTGATGAATCACTAAATTCTATTCCTGAAAACAAAGTAATTATAATAATAATAATAATAAAGAATGAGCATAATTCAGTCATGCTAGGTTCTTAATTTATCAGGATCCTAATTTCCTGAGCAGATAGCTACATGGTCGCAATCATACATTTATGCTATGATTCCCAGACCCCAGGTTTTATTTAGTCTAATAAGAATAAAGCTACTACCAATGTACACTTCTTGAAACCTGGGGTGACAAGTTGCCTCTGAAATTTGTAGTATTGTAGGTCTAACATATGCTGATGATGGCTTTTTCTTGACATTTTTACTTTTAACAACATGCTCACCCCCTCCCCTATCATAGTAATCCATCTTAGAGATGCATGGTGCATTCAGTTTATTTCCTTTCACATCAAAATCTGGCATTTAACTGACATGAGTTTTCTTTACAAGTTTTATCGTGTGTATGTATGTATACTCTATCTGGGGAATGTACATTTGAATTGGGACTGGGGCGAGGAATGGAGAAGGCAGGGACGGGCAGGGTCATCAGCAGCCTATCTTGTGTGTGACTGAGCTTGGATGTAACTGTTATGGAATTCTCTCTGGCCATTAATCAGAGACATGTTCACTGATCAAAGTCTGTTTTTCCCCTGAAGTGTTTTAAGTCAGAGAGTTTCCATTTTAACATGAGCAATTCCATTTTGAGTTCTTAGCATAGTTTTGTTTTACCTCATTTTATTGGAAAAGGTGAATGGCACGGAAATCTAGTCCATGAACCAACACAACTGTGTTTATGAATGCAGGCACTCAGTGGCAAAACTAGAATCTCCAAGTGGAAAACTTGCGTTCACTGCCTCCTACTTGAATCATTTGAAATGTGAAAAAAAAATCCAGAAAGATACATCAAAATAAGATTAAATTCAATAAAATACTAATGACACTAAATCTCTTATGTAGACAAACCTTGTAAGAGATTCAAAATAGACTCATGTAGTGGCAGTATGTGTTCTAAGTCTCTGCATCATACAAAGCAATGAATTCTACTCTTGCTCCTTTTCCAAAAACAAAGTCCATATCCATCTTTTTTTTTCCTTTTTGGTCACAATACTTTCATGCTGACATGAATTAAATAAAGCTTGAATCTGTTCTGCCGTAATAATTTCAACACCTTTTGTATTTCTGCTTTTGCTACCATGAAATATTTTATGGATCTGAGAGTCTCTAGTATCTCTATCCAACATGGAGAAGTAATGCAGATCCAAATAACCAAACCACTGAAACCATAGAAGACAGCTCAAGAAATTGGTGGCCTCTTATTTTCAAGAGTGAGTATTATTTTGTTCCTAGAATATTTGTTGTGGTTCCATCACTTTAGAGTGACCCATCCACCTTCTACAGAAGACTTCCAACATAAAACTGATACATCCTCTGCCAGATGGGAAGGCTTATGCCTTTTTTTCTTCCCACAGAGAGGAATTTGAGATTAGATGCTATTGGAAGAACACGGTTATTGTCCACCATGTATATATCTCCAGAAGCGTTTGTACTGGTACATGGCTTCAACACACAGTGCTTCCTGTCAGCCTGAAAGAACAATTTAGAAAGTTACTCAGGACTTCAGAGACTTATTCTCCACTTGACGTGTGGTCAGTTTTGAAATTTAACCTACTTTTTTAAGCTACTTTTTTTTTTTTTTAGATTAGGGAGTAAGATCAAAGGGCTAAATAGGGGTGGATAAAATGTTTAAAGAGTGGGGATGATTTTCACTCTGCTTTGTGAGGGAAAGTGTCTTCAAGGCTACAAAGAGAGTTATGACAAGGTTGATAACCACAAGCTGAACATTTTCTTTGAGCACCAAGCAAAAGTTACAGATTACGTTTGATCTGAAAATAGGATACAAATAAGCAAGAACTTTCTTATATTAAATTGTTAGGCTTTTAATTGTGTTAAAGATAAATTTCCCCTTTACTAGTAATAAAAAAAGAGACATCTATATTCTTTTCTCTTTAGTCATGTTTCACCTTAAGAAGATGAACTGAAGGCCTTAAACTTTTTTTTTTTTTTTGCCCGTCTTGAGAAATATTCAATTTTTGCTACTACAAAGAGTTTAAGAAGCAGGTAAAAAAAATAAATAGATAACATGGATTCTGAGCTGAGGTAGGCAGACTTGTATGCCCTTCCCTTTGCTTCCTGAATAATATGAATAATAGGACCGTCTCTGGATGGGACTGGGGAGTTTCACTGTCCTGGGCAGATATGCCCCTAGACTGAGCATTAGAGCTGGCCTGGAGAAACATGAGGTTTCTCTTCCCTTTCACCACTGTCAGGAACAGGCAGTAGACTAACTTCAGCCTGCTTCTTGCAACCCAGATTTACAAGGTGCTTTACACACAGCGTGGGCCCCTCGGATTCCATCACACCACAGTTGAGTGGCAAAAGGTCAATATCCAGCCGTTTTTAGGACTAAACGATAGTGAGCCCTTGGAAATTGCAGACTATTTACTGTTGTCCCACGGTAATTGTGGGAAGAGTTTTGGAAGATCTTCTGAGAAACCCAGTGTTGTATGAAGGGAGAAAGAAAGCCACAATTTGAATAAAGGAAACCCAAGAGGGCTACAGGAAGTAAAGACATGATGGGAGTCCCTCCTGGCTTGTGGCCGGCTTGCCAACAGTTAGGCTTTCTGGTGCTCACACACAAGACCTCACACTTTGGGTAATCATTCAGCAACTTTGTTCAGTAGGACACTGAAGTGTTCTGGGTACCATACTAGGTTCTGGGGATATAGTAACAAATTATGTCCAATACCTCTCCTCACATGACTTAAACCCTAAACAAGGTGACGAATGTGTAAACCAAGTATTTAGATGATCATTCTTTCTCTTCACTCTTCATCTGGTTAAGTCCATGACGGCCCTCCCAGTGCAGCTTACTTGTCACCTCATCAATGAAAAGCCCCCTTGCCATCCTTTGTCAGGCTTGGGCTTTCCATGCTTCCATTTCATGGCACTTTTCACATTGGTCATTTAAGAATTTATTTGTGTAAATATTTTCTAACATACCTCTCCTCCATAAAGGACACTATCTGGTTTCGTCAGTGCAATCTTCCCAGTACCTAGGACAATGGGTAGCACACAGCAGGTGCTCAAAAGTAAAGTTGCTTAATGAGTGAATAAATGAATGAAATACATTAATGGCAATGATGGAAATAAACACGGGACACTACATGAATACAAAGAAGAACTTATACCTTATATCCCAGAGCCAAGAAGCTCTGGGAAGGTGTTCTAGGAAAGAGACTGATCTGAATCTTGAAGAATGAGCAGATGTTAACCAGGCAAGAAAAGAGGGAGCAGGTAGACCCAGCTGTGAAGACAGCACGCTAAATCTCAGAAGCACAGAATGGCTTTCACTATAAGAGCAAAGACAAGCAATGAAGCATTACTTGCAGGACATGAATTTTGAGTGAGGGTGTAGCAGGAGATGTAGCTCAAGAACATGGAAGACTGTACATCATTCCAGAAAGTCTTTGACTTTTGCTATGGTCATTGAAAAGCCTTTGAGGAGTTTTAAGTCAAGAAGTAGCATGGCAGTGTATCATTCTATGGACAAAATAAGAAAATAAAGGCTTCCAGGTCAAGATGGGCATTGAAGACATAAGGCTCAAGGCCACATCCCCACGAGTTCTCCCTCGCACAGGGCCTAGTGACAATTGATGTGGAGACCCATAATACATAATTGCATGTTAATCGCAATGGCAAATACTGGCTAAGCCTATCTCGCGTGCCCGGCTCTTGTAGGGTTACATGGGAAGTAAACAAATCTAGCTAAGGAAGAAAACATTTCTTGAACAACCAGGGAACAAAACTATACATGAGTAAGTAATGTAATATAAATTGGAAAAAAACAAAACAAAACGGCTCAGGACAAAGTGGGACCAGAGATGTGTGGGGTGAATTGGGAAAGACTCTGTGAGAGATGAGTCTCAATCTGGCTCTTTAAGAAAGTAATGCGAGCCAAGTGGCAGAGCAAGAGGGTGGGTGCTTACAGGTGAGCTGCGTGGGGAGGCCCCAGCAGGGGTGGGATGCCACGCAATGGCAATGGAAGAAGGCTTCCTGGATGCTTTGTGCAGGCTATTTGAGGAAACAACATGCGCGATGGTAGCCTTCATCAATTCAACTGTAGTAAAAACTATTTTTTAAAACTTTTAAGATTGGCTGCTTCCCTTCCCTGAATGTCAGTCTTGATGTCAAATCTTTAGGTGGGGTGAGCAAAGTGGAGTGCCACCTGCGATGGAGTGGCCCAGAGCAGGGAGTCAGAGTCTGAGCAGGGTGACAAGGCCTCCTCTCCAGGGAATGATCAGGAGAACTAGAACTTGCCAAGCAGGGTGAGGGGAGGCTTCCACACACAGGCACCTCAGGCCAGTGTCAGACCCTGATCGTAATGGTCGCTTTGTGGTTATGGAGCAGATGGTCTTTGTTCGTGGAAAATACACACTAAAGCTCTCAGACAAGGTGTGTGAGATGGCGAGCAAACATGTTAGGACAACGTGTTAACAATTCATTCTCAAATGGCTTACAGGGGGAGAAAAGGTTTGGTATTAAGCTTACAAACTTTCTGTAAGTTTCATATATTTTCAAAGAATACTAATCAAGAAAACCTTAAAGACAAGTAACTTATCGATTCTTATGTATGAATTTGAGCCACATTACAGACAAATCACACACACTTGAAGCATCTTTAGTTTAGGGCACCTGGGTGGCTCAGTTGGTTAAGTGTCAGATTTCAGCTCAGGTCATGATCTCGCGGCTCGTGGTTTATGAGTTCGAGCCCCACGTTGGGCTCTGCACTGGCAATATGGAGCCTGCCTGGGATTCTCTCGCTATCCCTCTCTCTCTGCCCCTTCTTCCATTTGCCCGCTCGCTCTCAAAGTAAATAAATAAACTATAAATAAGACTCTTTAGAGAATATTTGCTGATAATGTTTTAAATTCTATCTGTGCAAAACCTGAAAAGAAAAGGAAAGAAAAGGGAAAATAAGGAAAAAAGAAAGAAGAGGAAAACAAGATCCTTCAAATCCAGTCCATAGTTACTTAGGTAATCCCAGAAATGCCTCAGTCCCTGGGCTTTGTCTCGTCAAGTGAAATTGGTATTTATTTTCCTATCCCTTGGATTAATTCATCCACTTACTTAGCAACTCCTGGCCATCCACGTGCTCAGGACTATGCTAGGCATCAGGGCTACAGGAGAGGGGAGAGAGCAAGTTCCCACCTCTGTGGCACCTTTGTGTCATTGCCAGGGTCCTACTCTTTGTTAAACAGTAACAATAGCGTCAGGAAACATCCCCAGAGATGTGCTTGCTGTTTCAGCACTAGCGAAACCCTGCCCCCATCACCTGCCATACTCTCACGTTCTCATTCACTCAGCCCTTCTCTGACCACTCTGTCACCACCAACTCCTTTACTCCGCTTCATTCCTGTCACTTCTTCATCTCCTCCCATAACAACGGGGACTCCAAGTTTTTTAATGAAATATTTCCAGCGATTAGCTGACACATGAGGGCTCAGGAGATACTTGGTGAATGCATGAATCAGTGCTATGAAAGTGAGAAGATGGAATGATACAGGGATGCAGGGTTGGACCCCTCGATGTACCTGGGGGAGGCAGTAAGGACAGGCTTCCCTGAGGAAGTGACATTCACACAGAAAGCTAAAAAAAAAAAAAACAGCAGGAAATGCCACATGAAGAGTTAATATATATGCAAGGGAATCAAAAGCTGGTCTTGGGCCATCAAAGGTCAGTGCTTTCCTCAAGGTACCTTTTAGTGACACATCTTTGTGCCATGACAGTATACTCCCCTCTCGCTTCCCTGTTCTCTGTCTACAAAAAGTGTCAATACAAATCTGACCTGAGAGGAAGCTTCTTCTTTCAGTCTGGTCACAGGCCCCCGGGGCTGACTAGGAATTGTGCCCTTCAGGGCTAGGAGCTTGACATGGGGGGTCAAACCCAGTGATGTCACTTAACAGCTGTGTAACCGCAGGTCAAGTCTCTTCAGCCTCTGAGATTCTTTCCTCACTTAAGAAAATCTATCTAATAAGAATTCTTAATTCACAGGCTTGGAGCAAAGACACCTTCATGTGAAAGCACTTTATAATCTGCTGTTATTTTGACCACACAACCCAGGCATATGGCCGGAGATACAAGATGGCAGCCCCACACCATACAGGTTGTCTTTGTACCCAAAACAGCTGTACCCTGTCAACAAAAGACTCCAGGGAGAAGGTCCAGGTTCACATTTAAAGGCTTTCTCTGTTTATCTTTACCTCAGCACAGTTAGAACCCGCCACATTTCAGAAAGAGGGTGTTTCCTGCTTAACATTGCAGTGTTCTAGAGCTGCACTGGAGTCCTCGCTGACTCAGCCCTTTCTTCAGAGGGTAAAGTTTAAGAGTGAAGATACTCGTGCTTTAATCCTGACACAAGCAGCTGTCTGAGTGACACAAATTGTGTGTGCCTGTTTCCTTCTCTGGAAAATGATCTTAGTATGTATCTTCCTACCTCCTAGAGGTTTTGTGAAGATTAGATGAGTTAATGTTTATCAAGTGTTTAGAGAAGCATCTGGCAAATGGGAAGTGCTTCAAACATTTTAGCCATTATCCTCCCATAATCATTATTTCTATACCAAAAGTTTCTAAACCAAGAATTAGCTTGGGTCCCAAAGGATTCACCATAGTATCCACTGCCCCACTGCCAGTGCCAGAGAGGAAGGGACAGCCCTATTTGAATTTGGAAAGTGTGCATTCTAAAGAATTGCAATCTCCTGCCCAGACCAGGTGGCCAGGAAGCAGAAAACCATGAACCTGCTACTGTTTCATCTGGGCTTTCCCACCTTTTAACGAGGTGGGGGCAGAGGGCGGGGGCTAGCATTTCTCAGTAATCTAAAGGGAAAGAAAAAGCATTTGAAGATAAATAATCCTACTGTTAAATAAGTTAAAATTATATCAGTTTGTCTTAGTTATCTCACTCATCTATCTGAAAGTAGTTGAAACTTAATTTGCTCAATGGCTGGCCAAAGGGAGAAATGTGACCATTGCAGTTTGCAATTCAACCAGTGATAATTACAAAAAATGTAATAAAGTAGCAATAATAGTGAGAGCTAGCAATTATTGCATATCTACCGTGGGCAGTGTTTTACCAGAAGAGCTTTACTGACAGTAACTCATTATGAACCTTACAAAAACCTTAGAAGGTATTATCCCACTTTACAGAAGAGAAAACTGTCTCCATGGCTCCCAATAACAGGAAATCATGGAGATTTCAGTAGAAGAGGCAAGCCAAGAAAAATATTAATTCAGGAGACAGTAGGAAATCTGTCAGGAAATTATACCCCCAGTCACTTTATCACACAGCCCCAAGAACACCTCAGTTTTCTGTATGAGCTTCTGATGATGAACCATTTCAGTCCTCAGAACTGTCCAAATAAAATGAAAGTCATGTGAAATAGGTGAAGGTAAGGCTGAGTCACTTTTGATTGCTTTGGAATTTAGATCCATCTTTAAAAGATTGCTTCTGGCATGTCTCTATTCTTCAGGTTGTTTAGATGTGATGTTGGTTATCAATCACACTTGTACAGGCTTTTCAACACACAAAGCACTTTTAATGCATTATTTCATCCGACTCTCTCAGTGATGGAGAGCAATAGGAATTTTTATTTCCTTTTTCCATAAAAAACTGAAGCTCAAGGATGTCCTCAAGCCCCACAGCTAAGCAGTCAAACTGGTTGCAAAACCCTTGTACTCTGCTCAATCCCACCTCCTTTCCACTATATCATGTTTTTGTTTTTAATAAGATGAGGAACACCGATCTCTACAGGGTAAAATTAAATTTCTCAGCCATACACTAGACATTCTAACAGGCCAGTGAACTTTGAAGAGCATGTTACTGGCAAGGGCTAAATGTATGACACAGAGACTTCAGATGAACTGGCATGCACACTGGGGCAAACACCCCAAAACTCTCCTGCAAATGGTCAACGGCGTCATTATGGTATATAGACGACTGTGCTGGGAAACACAGACTGGAAAAACTCAAAGGAAATGCTATTGATATTGTTTTTGCTCATGTTGCTTTCATTCACAATGGCTAGTAGCCAAAGAAACAGGTAGTCACCTCCCCTTCTGGTTCTCAACATTTCAATTGAAAAGAGAAGCATTTACATTGCATTTTGTGAAGTAACGTTGAGTGATTTGGGGCTTTGAAACCTTCCCGAGGTCCAGTAGAGAAAAGGAATGACAGTTCCTGAACCAGGAGTCAAGCCTCAATTCACTCATCCCTGATAGGTCAGCAGACAAAGAGTTCATATCGGAGCCATCCGGTTTCCCTCCGGAATGCCCCTCTGAGGCTCTGGCTGAGTGTGGGGATATCCATGTCATCGCCTTCCCACCATTAAATAGTCACAGTTAATAGTGGCTTCCAAAGGAACTCTGGGCCAGGTTCAGGTCACAAGGGGCCAAACAATGGAACTCCTGCTCCCAAGGAGAGAGGAAGACTAGTTTCATTTCACGATTAACATGCCTACTTCTTTCACCTGAGACATTTTGTTTTAGCCCACAGCTCTGCCCAAACTGAAGTGCTGTGATGTGAAATCTCTCTCTCTAATATTTGCTGGCCTCTGAGGGCACTGGGCTATGACCCTACCTGCTCTTCTGCTCAACAAATAAGGACATTCGGCTCCGAGATCCACCAGCTTCCAGCTTGAGGGCAAATCCCCAGAAAGGTTCTGGCTCCTTCATGCATGTGGTGCTGTGATGGTGTAAGACAAGAGCCTCACTGGAGTTGGAACTTGGGTCTCTGAGCACTTCATAGCTGGGCACTATGGCCTCTTTAGATGGGGAGCCATGAGGGGAGGCATAGAGAGTAAGAAGACACAAATTGCCATTCCTGGGGTAAACTGGCATGATCTCAGATTAGAGGTTTAAAAAAAATACCTTGAGAGGAAAACACAAAAACCAAATCCTTACATTGCTGCTACAAAGAAACCTTCCCTGGCTGCACGTGATGTAACAATACCTTCCTCCGCTCCACATCCTCTGCCTTTCCCCTCAATACCATGTCATACTGGCTGATGTCAGTGTGGGTAATATTCAACTTCATTGTCTGAATAGATCACTCCTGTGCAAGTTGCTTTCACCTATTTAGTTGACACTTGGAATTCTGATTATCTCAAAGAGGAATACTGCTTCTGTGAGTCTTTTCTGCTATTTACGCACCCATTTTGTCCAAATGATACTCATTTAGCTGCCTTAGCACATCGTCCAACACAGATATTCCTATCCTGCCTTGCAATCTAAGTCCCCCTTCATTAAGTGCTTTCTTGTGTGAGCCCAAGTTAGAAATTATTAAAGGCTACTGTGTACTTTTTGAATCCCATCAAGCTATCACCAATGCAAAAGGGAAACAGCCCCCTTCAGCTGCTAGTGAAAAGCCCTTCTGTTAGGCAAACTCCCTCTCTATAATTAGCTCACATTGCTTTCAGTCTTTGGCAGCAGTAACAAACTGACCATTTCAAATATGGAGACTTTAAGAAAGACCACGGAAAATGAGGTTTGGAGGACATAGCTGTTGGTGGAGACATTTGCTTGCACATTCCACACAGAGGGCACATCTTGCCATTTTTTTTTTACCTGCTTAGAATAGACAAAGAACCAAGAAACAGATGTGGCATCTGACTCTGAAATGCAATGATTTTTTTTTTTTTAAACACTGGACTAAGATATTGAATACATCATAATAAAGTATCCTTTTCTCCCACCAGCATAATCAGAACTGTTTCTAACGTACCACAAATGAAAATCTTTTTGCTTTAATATGCCATGCCAGATTCTTCCTCTAGGCCCTTCTATCTCTGGCATGACATGCATGGCTGTTCTTCCATCAATCAGAGCACCAATAATACTCTAATGCTGCATCCAACCTCCTAACATAGGTGAACTTAAGAGCTTCCACGCTCATCCAGGTTTGGTCAAGATCCATCAGGGATCAACAATCTCAGTTAGGGAGGGAGGGTGGAGGGAAAGGAACTAAAATCTCCTGAGAACAGAACCCGTCATCCTGCAAGAGCTACAGGTGTATTGTCTATCACATCTTCACAACCACCTCAGGAGATAGCATTTTCTCCCTTTTACACACGAGAAAACTAATAATGAAAAGGATTTAATAAATTGACTGACATAACATGATTCAAGCCTATGTCTAAGATCCAATGCCATGATATTTCCTCTGCACCACACTGCCCAATTCTGGACCACATGCGTAGAACACAAGATTATGAGAAATGCTTAGACGTTGGCATTTTATCTTAAAAGCAAGAATAAGTCAGCATCTACTTTAAACTTTTTATCTTACATATAACACTCTGGAAAGAATATAGACATCTTATTGGAGGAGATTGAAATTGAAGATAAGGAACCCAGTAAGAAGGCTACTGCAATACTCCAAGAGAGTGTTGATAGGATCCAAAATAAGGCGTGTATCATAATTCCATGGTTTCAAGCAACATAAACAAAAACAGGCATTCAGACACTTTTGCTACTTTGGAAGAGTCTTCACTGGAAGGACTTGGTGAGCTGACATGACTGTCAGGAGGCTGGAGAGCTAGACTTGAGAAAGTACCATAACCAAAAGCCCCAAGGGCCAGGAAATGGGAAAAAGAGAGGCTCTTGTGTAGTAGGATCAACCTGGCTGGGATGCTTCTACCACTACCCTGCAATGCATTCATTATTGCAGTCATTATTCTTTTGTCTCTCAACCCTTCTTTCAGGTTCCAGAGACCTGAGACACAGAAGCCGCTTGGCTAAGCTTAGGCCATACATCAAAGATGTAGTCTGAGAAGTGGGCAAGGAGAGAAAGGGTCTTGCACTCTTAGATTCCACTGTAGAATACAGGCATCTGGAATCACCTGATAACAAGAAGATACATAATGGGTGAGATGTAATTAGCCCCACTGGAAATCTAGATACTACTCAGATGGTGGAAGGATGCTGAGCAAAGAATGATCAGTGTTCACAGGAAGCACTAAGAGTGAATTTGGAGAGAAGATCATGACATTTGAAGTGCCATGACCACTGAATATTTACTAAGAGTCTACTGTGTGGTAGGCCACAGGCTTGGTGTTACTGGAGATACCAGGAAGTAAGACTCACCTGCAGTGTGAGACCCAAACACAAGAAAGGTAGGTGGCAATACTAAGTCGCATGTATCACGTGTAGATGAAGATAATAAGGCATATGAAATTCCGAGAATGGAGAGATTATCAAATCTAAAATAATTAAGAGTCCTCCTGAGGGTCATGGAACTTAAACAGTATGTAGAATTGAGCCAGCAGACAGGAAAAGAGAGAGCATTCTGGCAGAGAGATGATCTGGCTGAGGCATGGAAATGCAATATACAAGATGCATTTAAGAATTGATTTTTGCCTAGTAGTCTAGTAGTAAGAGTTCATACAAGGATGCGTTCCTGTCAGTGATATCTAAGTCGAACAAAAAAGGACGACTTTCCGCATCTCTTCCTATTTAGCTGACCTCAGTCAATCACTGGGCAATTCCATTTCAAGACTTTAGGGAGTAGAGTAAGGAAGGTATTGTATTTGTAGGACTGAGCGGCTGGGCCCAAATGTGTCAGTGGTGTGAGAGGAGAAAGAAAACAAACCTGACAGACACTGGCATTGTGCTTCAAGTTTCTGACTCCCCTTCCTAGACCGGGGCCACTTGGGTTTGTCTGAACTCATCAAGTTCATTGTCAGGCTGCCAAATGCCCAGGACTACCCCTGCTGCCCCATTATCTTCCCTGTTATTCCTCCTTCCCATGCTTCAGCAAAGTTCTCTTTTACCAGCCTACGGAGGCCAGGCCCAGAAAGAGGAGTGGGTCCAGGACAGGGAGTGAAGCCTGGATCTTCCTGGACCCTGGCTGCCCAATGGCAGAGGTCTTTTGCCCTAGCGGCTGCTTCTACACCAGAATTGGATCTAATGGGACCACCACTCCACTCCAGGGCTTGCTCGTCTTCAGCATTTCCAATTTCCTGAAGTACCTCTGCAAATGGTGTAAAGGGACAATGTGCTAATTACATGCTCGGTTGATACTTGTGGGATCAGCCAGGCCTCTAGGGCCTTGCCAGCAACTCAGGATGCTTTCATTTCCAGACACCTGCAGGAGGTGGCTGTCTACTATGCTACTTCCCTCTCCCAGTTCTGGGGCATGATGCACCAAGCTCACTACATTAGGTCATTAAAATTGGATTGCAGAGAGCCAAGGTATGCGGCAACCACAGGCAGATACATAGCACCAAAAGTAGGCTTTTTCTTTAAGGAGACTCAGAGGAATGACAGGATGCATCTTTCCCTTCAGATAGGGATGGCCCAGGCAGCTTGTTTCCTTCCCACCATCCTGTTTCCCTTGTGGCTTATGGTGATATTGGTCACTTTTAAAAACCCAAGTTCAAATATGTAGCCAATGCTAATAGTAGAGTATTTAAATGGTTCTAGTTCTAGTTTCTTTATACCACTAGTTTCTAGTTATTTACACCACTCAGTAGACCAGTCAAGAGAAGCCAGAGAAGTGGCCCAGGCTCTCAAAAATCTCAGTGGAGGGACAAAAATCTCACTGCATTAAATTAACCACTAAGACCAGCCTGGAACACCCAATTCCCTTCAATGACTATTTGGTATATTATCCAAGAGGAGCCACACAACTCTTGGACACAGTTGGAATGGAAATAAAGCAAGACTTGTACAATTCACCATATACTTGCTAATGAATTTTATGCAGATATGGCTATAAGGATAAAAAATAAGTAGGTTGATGTATATAAAGCTTCTTAGCAGAATATCCCAAATATCCTCTGCAGTCTGTGCTAGATTTTATTACAAAAATGGCCTTAATTGTCACACTCTTCCTAATGTGACTTTGTAGCTCTTCCCATTAACAAGTGGGGTCTTTGTTCCTACTTCTTGAATTTGGGCTAAGCAACGTGTCTTGGTTTGTCTAATAGAATGAGGTGAAAGTGTTGGTGTTCCAGTTCTAAGCCTAGATTTCAGGGGCCTTGCATGTTTCTGGTAGCATTTTTGGAACCCTGTCTCTATCATGAAAATAATCATAGGCTTAACTGTTGGATAATGAGAGACTAGGTGGGAAAACTGAGATGACAGGTTGAAGCATCTCAGGCCAGAAGCCCCCAATTGACTTAACAGCTGACCACAGATACAAAAGTGAGCCCAGCCAAGACCAGAAGGACCTTCCTGCCTAAATTTACAACCCTCAGAAACATGAGCTAAATAAATGATTGTTTTAAGTCAGTGATGTACAAGTTGGTTTGTTACTTAGCAATAGGTAACTGATACACTCGTATTTAGGTTTTTGGACACCTTATTTCTTCTTGGACATCAGAAATCAATGCAACTGTTTCAGTCACAAGCTAAGCTATCACCACTTTGCAAACATGCCTTACGGGCCTTACAGATACATCCAGATCATTTCTGAATTTTACAGTTAACATGTCTGAGATTTCTATTTAGTCTTGCCTATCTTTCTGTTCCATCCCTGCTATCATCAAGTCTTCATTTCCTTTTCTGGACACTGGAAATAGGGCCCTGCCTGGTCTTTGCATGCTTCAACTTGTTCTTTCTGTGATCCCTCACTGTTCAAAGAATTAGGCCTAAATACCTTATTTCAGGTCAAGATAAGACAATAACTAATGGCTATGAGCAGCCACTGTGTGTCATATCAAGTTGAATAAAATGGAGAAGTGTAAGCCTACTTAGGGCAATAGTCCTTTAATCTAGTCCTATTCTACCTCTGCAGGTTCCTGCTCCACAACTTGTCTACCCAAGACATCTGTCCTGACCCTTCAACATGGAACCCTCATAGGGGCATTTCTGCTCATGTCACTGTTCCCTAAACCTTCACCTAAAATGCTCTCCTGACTTTTCCCTGCTTCTCTAAATCTTCATCTTCCTTCAAGCTTAACTCCTCTGAAACCTCCTTGTTCCACCCCTGTCTGAGTTCTCTCTCTCTCTCTTCTGCCTCTCTTATCTCAATTTCCCTGGAGCTCCCACAGCTTCCAGCCATGGCATCTGCATGGCTGGTTACATACTAGCCTGGAGACCAGGGGCCATGGTGTGTCCCCTCTCCAGCACCCAGCACAGTATCAGACACATATGCCTTCAGGTGATGATAATACCAGGTAAAGATGGACTCAATTAAGCTACTCTCGCCCAAGACAATGTAATGTGTTTGGTTCTTCTTTCTTTTAAGGAAAAGTCTTATACCCTTAATTTGGGGTATTGGATTTGAGGACGAACCATAGACCCTCACTATCTCTGCTATGCCTCCCAAGGAGTCCGATAAAAGAGCAGAACCCTTCCTGACGTGTAACTACCCCTTACTGAATGCTCACTAAGTACCAGTTACCACCCTGGCCATTGCATTTTGATTATGTCACTTAAATCTTACAACAGTTCTATGTGGTACATATTATTGCCTCCTTTTTATAATAGTGGAAACTCATTAGGAGGATTGAGTACTGTCTCCAAAACCCCACAGCCAGCAAGTGGCAGAGTTAAGATTTGACTCTACTTCTGTCTGAGCCCAAAGTGTGTGTTTTTGATTAGTAAGCAGTAATGCCCCTGACTTAACCAGTTACTTTGCTACAAGGACATACAGAACAGCTTTTTATTATTGGTGCAGTTCCCATCACTAGTCCTTAATTCCCAACCCAGATTTCAGTTCCACTTGACCTTCCTAACCTAGTACCTTCTATGGCAAGCAGAATAATGCTCTCACCCCAAAGAGGTCCATGTCTTCATCACCAGAACCTGCAAACATGTCATGTTACAGGGTATGGGGGTATTAAGATTGTAAATGGAATCAAGTTTGCTATTCAGCTGAGAGGAGGGAGAGGGGAAAATTATGCTGAATCATCCAGGTGGGCCCATTGCAATCTCAGGGACCTTTATAATCAAAAGAAGGAGGCAGGCAAGTCAGAGGGGGAGATGTGACCACAAAATCAGAGCTCAGAATGTTGCACTCGCTAGAAGGGGGCCCCAAGCCATAGAATCAGTCAGTCTTTAGAAGCTGGAAAATCAACGAAACAGATTCTCCCCTAGAAACTCCAGCAAGAATGTTTATGTGTTAGCCCAGTGCGATCCATTTCAGACTTCACACCTCCAGAACTCTAAGATAATAAATTTATGTTGTTTTGAACCACCAAGTCTGTGGTAGTTGTTACAGTAGTGGTAGGAAACTAACGTACCTTCTCATAGAGGCAGTTAGAATCAATTCATGGTCCAATGGCTTGTTGAGACTTCTCATAGCTCAGAAGCTACAGTCTCAATAATTATAAGAAATTGTTTGATTAAACACCTATTATGGAAATATGATAACTTGTTCCCACAAATAAACTGAGGAAATCCTTTCAAGAGCCATTTCACATTGCTAAATAAGAAAGGAAAACTGACCTCTCTCCTCTCCTGGGCTCATGCAGCCTACAGGAGCAGGCCTAATCAGAAGGGGCCTTCTCTCTCTGCCCCTCCCCTGTTCACATGCACACATGCATTCTCTCACTCTCAAAATAAATAAAGTTTAAAAAAAAAAGTACAGTAGTTCTTCCTGCACTGTATGGCCCATGCTTGTCTTATCCTGCCAACACTGCACAATTACAGTTTCTAGGGTCCTGATTAGCTGAGATTTCCTGTAAAACTAATATGTCCTCGCTAGTTTCCAAATGATGTCTCTCTCCTCACAGTAAAATCACAAACTGCCAATAAGGTATAGGCCAGCTGCTGGGTCCCCTCTCCCTCACACATACCACATACACAAATAGGAAGATGGTCTCCAAGGCTATAATTTCCTGGCCAGCAAGTGTCTTGGGTTTCACTTGAGTGGTTAATGATGATGTCACCCGAGTGCCTTAGTATGGGGCATTTCCAACCTTCAATTAAAGGACTATCATTTACTCTATATATTAACATCCAGAACAATAAACACAGTGGAATACAGTCATTACAGGCAGCCATAATCCATGGCCTGCTGGGTACTGATGTCAACCCTGCTGTGTCTGACATCTGAAATAAGTCCAAAGAAAGCACTGCATTTTCAAAGCTGCGACTACATTGAAGACATCCGCCCCTGGCTGCATTCCATCTTCCCACCTCCACCTTCTAACCCTATCAACATCTTGGGTTCCACCCCAGAGTTAAAAACCCCTGGATTTTACAGAAAGGCATCCAGGCCAACCTTCTCCCTGACTGGGAATAATGCTACCAGTTTGCAGTTGATTGAACCTAGTGAGCCTTCACCATCAGATAATAAACCAATTCAGGATGCTATGATTCCTAATCTAAAGGATGACAAAATGTAATGGTCTTGAAGACAATTAAAAAAAACCTGACCTTATGATGCATAAATGGAGCAGAATTGATAATATGGAAAATCAGAAAAGCAAAAGAAAATTTTATTCAAACTTAGCCAAAATATCTTATCTGAAGTTCTCTTCATTTGTTTCCTACAAGTGTTTTCCACATTCATTCAATGCATAACTAATTGATCACTTATTGGTGCTGGGAAGTAAAGTTAGAAATATTAATAAGATCACATAGTCTAATGGAGGAAACAAAGAATCAGTCAATATCAACACTTAACATTTGTGTAGCTATTCTAAATGACCTATATACATGATCTCATTTTATTCTTTTTACAGTCTGCTAAGGTAGCTACTCTGAGTCCTGTTTTACAAACAAGGAAAGAGAGCCTTAGAGTACTTAGGTCAGTTCTGCTAGATCTGGAATTCAAGCCCAGGCAGCCTCTACACCACAGAGGAGCCATGTGAAAAGTGCAGTAATGGGGCACGTGGGTCACTCAGTCTGTTAAGCATCTGACTCTTGGTGTCTGCTCAGGTCATGATCTCGTGGTTCCTGCGGTTGAGCCTCACATTGGGCTCCATGCTGACAGTGTGGAGCCTGCTTGAGATTCTCTCTCCTTCTCGCTCTGTCCCTCCCCCGTTCAAATGCACACATGCATTCTCTCACTCTCAAAATAAATAAAGTTAAAAAAAAAAAGTACAGTAGTTCTTCCTGCACTGTATGGCCCATGCTTGTCTTATCCTGCCAACACTGCACAATTACAGTTTCTAGGGTCCAGGCACCTAGATTTCTGAACTGAACTCTTCATTTAAGGGATGCAAAATTAAAACAGAATTCAAAAGACTCCTCTGTCAGATAGTCGCAGGGCAGGGAAGCCTCTCAGTGTTTATTTTACGCTTCAGGTTGCATGGAAGAGATGTGCTTGAGTCATTGACGTGCTGAGAAGATGTTATATAGAGAGTAAGATGAGGAAGTAAGGACACAATGAAAGCCGTCCCAGCAGTCTAGGGCCCTCGGGGACCCAACAACTCCAGGACTAGATAAAAAGCAGGCCTCTTTCTTCAGGAGACTGGCAGCATCTGCCTATGCCTCACGGAGTGAATCTTATGCACGTCCTTCCCTGGAAGAGGATCTGATGTGGGTGGTCATCACAGTGAACCCCGAGCATCCCTGTGGGAGGCGCTTTTAGACCTCGTCAATTCATAGGCAGAGGCTGCCCTCAGCCCACTATAGGGCTGCCTGTGACTGTGTCCTCAACACAATGCACCCAAACTTTTGAAGGCAGCAAAGCCAGTGAGTTCCACAATACAGTGCCAGCAAACCCGTCGTTCCTAGGGCAGCATTCCTTGGAAGCAGGATTGTGAGCACAACAGCAGGCACGTAGATGCCCTATGTGTGTATCTTTAGAGTCAAGTGTAAGTGATTTACTGCTTTTCTGAATTATCTGTGCCATTGTTCGTCTCTACTGAGCATTTTTTTGTCTTGCTTCACTTTGTTTTTGGTAAAGTGTTATTCACTACGTGTGGGTTTGCAGAAGCAGATCAGAAAGCCTAGGCCTACCAGTCTGCTACTCTAAGCACAGGCTCTGGGGACTTTCTGGAAATGACTGTGCCATCATGCCAGGTTTGGAGGGAAGGTTTTTCCAAATTGCTCAGTGCGCTTAAGAATTCTTAACGCCTAGGAGACTTGATGGGGCGGGAGTGGAGAAAGTGAGAGGCTCTCTGATGGAGGTTTCTTGGGCTATCCTGTGGGGTATACTTACTAGACTTGTGCACACCCTGCATGGGTCCCTGTGCACTTTCCAAACTGGCTGACTTGCTTTTTCAAACCGGTCAAGCTCCTGGTACCTATGGGCTTTCACTGCACGTGGCCGCCACCTGCTGGAACCAGCCTGGAACTGACTGCTGAGCCTTATAAGGCGGACACCATGCCAGCACAGGAGGTGTGAGAGAACAGATTGTCAAATTCATTCCATGGCTTTCATTCCAGAGGGAGCCTCTAAACTGGCCTTGACCCACAAGAATCTGTTTTTTAATAGTCTTTTGGAGACCTAAAGTCTACAAATCCCTCTGATAACTCATCTGAGAGTTTAATCACCTTCTCTCAGAAATATTTTCCCCATTTGTGAACTCAATGATGCTTCTGTTTAGGTTAATTTCCTACTGATCTGTCTTGATCAGGGATGAAAAGCAACTGCTGTCAATTCTTGGGGTATAAGCTCTTTACAGGCCTGGAGAAAGATCAATGAATGTGCCTCACTTCTCTGAAAATTTCCCAAGTTTTATTTTCTTTTAAACTGACTTCCTTTAGCATATTTTAAAGCTTATTTATCATCTCTGTGGCTCTCTGAATGCTCAGCTTCTCAACATTCCTCCTTAGTAAGGATCTGGCTAAACCAAATAAAATGCTTCCAATATCATAGATATTCTCCAGATGTCTGAGCACCTATTATGTGTGAGGTACACAGGTAAGGCTTCTATGGGATAGAAGACAAATTACTCACGAACTTTGCAAAGAGAGGGGAGAGATAATGCTACAATGCCTGCACATAGATCACTCGAACGGTGTATGAGACAGGTGCAGGCATTCATGCCACTAGAGGCCAACAAATGGAGAGAATGAATACTTTCACTACTTACAAGGCTTCATATAGGCAGCGGGGACTGAACTGGTCTCTGAAGGTGTGATTTTGTGATTTATAATAAGAACTATGTATTTGCTCTTCCACCATTTCTGTCTCAGATATCCTAAACCCTTGGAATTTCCTGTGGTGTGAGCAATCGAGGTATCCCTTGCTATGTTAATGAAGTGACTTGCTTAGGATGGGTGCTGGTTGCCAGGGAACCAAGTGTAGGATTTAAGGATCCAAACTTTTATCCCCACCCCCACCTCCCCCTTTACACACACCCTGGGGAGCAGAGGAGATGGGCTGGAGGGAGACAGAGTTCAATCACCAGTGGCCAATCATGCCTAATGAATGGAGGTAATGAAGAGTCTATAAATCCCCAAAAGGACGGAGAAGTTCAGAGAGCTTCCGGGTTGGTGAACACATGGAGATTTGCTGAGAGCAGTGTGCTAAGAGAGGGCATAGAAGCTCTGTGCCCTTCCCAGGTACCTTTCCCTATGTACCTCTTCCCTCTGGCTGTTCCTGAGTTACACCCTTGCAAAATTACACCAATAATCTAGTAAGTACAATGTTTCTCTTATTTCTGGGAGCCATTCTAGCAAATTCATCAAGCCTGAGGAAGAGCTGTTGAAACTTCCTATCTATAGCTGTTGGGTCAGAAGTAGTGGTGATAACCTGTACTTGTGATCGGCATCTAAAATGCGAAGGGACAGTCTCATAGGACAGAGCCCTTTACCTGTGGGACCTCTTAGCTCTGAGTAGATAATGTCAGAAATGACTTAAATTGTAGGACACCCAGCTGATGTCTGAGAAGTGCTTGGTGGTGTGGGGGGAAAATCCATACACTGGAATTAGTGACCAGAATTGTTAGAAGTGTATATAGAATTGGTTGGACCAGAGAAGAAAGGTGCTAGGAAAGGACACGGCACTCCAGGCAGAGAGAACAGCCTGAGGAAAGCCTTGGAGACAAGTGACTACCAGGTGTGGATGTGAACTTGCGGTTGCGTTGGTGTGGGACAAGAGAAATAGGGGAAAACAGACTGGCCAAACTGTGGGGACCTCCCCAACAATGGGGAGCTACTAACAAATCCAGGTACTGTGTTCACATTATATAACTCCTGTTGGATTCTATTAACTTGACAACTTGTTTTTCACCATCCTGACCCTAAATCACTCTCAGCTGTTCTTAGAGTCACTTTGTCCCCCTCTAGCATTGGCTGTTGCTTTTGATTTGTTTACTCCAAGTCCCAGTTTGGTTTTTACTCTTTTTTTCTCCTTCTGAGAAATCTGTCTTGCCCTGGCATTATTCACTCCCACTCTCCTAGCCCAGTCTTTGACAAGATCCGTTCCAGCTGGCCAATTTTGCCTCGGTCACTCAATACTTTTCCTGATGCAGTGGACCTTTTAAACTCCTCTCTACCTTCAGGAGACTTAGAAAGGGAGGCACCTGAAAGTGAGAGCCTGGTCAAGCCACCTGCCCCATCCTGGCTTTGGTGTCCTTGCCTTTAAAAAGAAAGGGAAGGTATGTACCTGACCTCATAGGTCCTTTCTCCAGCTTATGTTCTATAAGCCAATAACCTCAACTATCTCTGTCCACAAGCCATTCCCCCCAACTGTTTCCATGGAATAATTTCAGCTTTCCTGGAAAAAATTTCCTCTGAAATTGACTGAAAATGGAGTTTGAAATAAATTGGATCTGCTAAGATGTCAACCAGCTTTGAGTTATGTTTCCAACTGGGAAGAGGATAGAAGAAAAGATGAGAAGCATGTCTAGCTTCCTTCATGCCAAAGAACCTCTTCCCAGGAGATATTTTCAAAGACCAAGAGAAAATGATGGATGACAAAACACAAAAATGAGCTGCAGGTGACACTCAGCACCTGTTCCCTTCGTGAACTCGCCATACCCTCTCGCTCTCCTCCACCTTTTGATCTTCAGACTGGCCCTGTTTGATGCATCCCGTCAACAAAGCCTAGACCTGTCCTCTGGTGTGGTTCTCGTTGGAGTTGGTAGCCTTGTAGTTTCAATGAGCCCATCTCTGCAGGTGGTAAGTCTCATGCTTTAGCTGCCTTAAGCCACTTACTACCCAGATTCTCAACCTTCTTTTTAGTACTAATTTCCTTCAGCATCTGTCTGGCAGGAGTATGAGATGAAAAGTGTTAACGACCAGCAAATCAACAAACTCCAACCTCAGGTACCTGTCAGGTCCTAGAATTAACATGAGCCCACATGTCGGGAAAAAATCCAGAAGATCATGAGAATCACAGAGGGAAGATACTAGGGGATTAGGGCGAGGAGTAAAAGTCACAAGTGAGAATTTTACTGTGTCTTACTACTTCTGCATTGCTTTTATTATTGTTGTACTTCATATGATAATTTCACATCAATTACCTTAATTCTTATAATAGCCTTGTAAAGTTAGGTGTTGTAAATCCCATTTTATACGTGGGGAAACCTAACGTTTAGATTCATTTTTTTGATGCCTACAGTAAGTGAACTTGACAATTATATGAGTTTCCATGAACTGAAGTAAGAAAACATGTGCAGTTGAAATTAAGGCAGAAAGATTCCTAAGCATGGCACTTTAAGAAATAATGGGGAACACAATGTGCATGATTGTTGTCCTGGACCTTAGAAACCTTGGAAATCTGCAGATACTTGCCAATAGCAGCATCAAGCTTCTTCTTTTTTGTTGTTGTTTATTTTATTTATTTTTGAGGGGGAGAATCTCAAGCAGGCTCCATGCTGTAGGCACGAAGCCTGATTTGGGGTTCAATCCCATGAACTGTGAGATCGTAACCTGGGCCAAAACCAAGAGTTGGATGCTTAACCTTAACCAACTGAGCCACCCAGGCACCCCAGCAGCATCAAGCTCCTTGAGAAGAATTTCCAGCCCTGAGGCTTAGCCAAAAGTGTGGTTTAAGGTGAAACTGAGAAGGACAGTCGCCATAGGATGATGAAAAGTGATAGCAGCTGGAGAGTCAAGAAGGGACCTGCAGGGAGCAACCCCTTGCATCTGAATTGGCCCCAAAGAGAGAGAGTAAAAAATGCTCAGGTGAAGTCTTTACGTGATACCAACCTGACTCAAACACCAAGGAAGTCTTAAAAATGCTAACCAGGAAGAAGAAAGGCCTTGGGTTATAAGAGGATCCCGCAGGAATGTGGAATATGCTTCTCTAATTTTTTTGTGTGTTTGCTTAAATACTGCAGACGGTTTTTGGTATTTGATGATTTAAGTGGCTTTTACAAGTAACCGAAACCGATTCCAAAATCTTTCCAAGCCTTAACTTCCTCTCTCTGTGACCGATAGTGGGCCAGCAAACACTTGTGAACTGGGTATCCAACATCAGTGCTTTTAGTTCACGGTACCCACCATGGAAGCCTTTTACTTAATTTGATCAATAATTGTGTTTATCCTTTAGGCTCAGCTGAATCCTACCTTTTCCCTAAAGCCTTCCCTGCTTACCAGAGTTCATGGCATTCACGTGACACTGAATCCAATTAGGCAGATTATGCAATCGGCACTCCGTTCTGAAATCATTTGCACTGGCAGTACAGAATACTTTATTTCTCCTTTTAGGGAAGAAGCTATTTTCCACAGTGCTTTTTACTACACTTAGTATCTGTTATGCTTGAGGTTTTCAAAGAATTGTGCACTTGCCTTATCTGCCCCATACAATAACACTTCAAGGTAGACAGGGGTGTTAGGAACCCCTTTGGTTGCAAGTGACAGAAGCCCAATTTGCTGCAGCTTAAACAGAAATGGAAATTTAGTTCACTCGTAAACCAAAGGAAGGATCCAGAACAGATCTGATAAACTCAGGGACTAGAATACAAGATTCGATGCCTCCAATAGTGGACACCTCTGTGTCTCTCCTACTTTTGTATGCCGCCTAGGTTTTCTCCTGCTTCCTTTGGCTTACTCTAGGGTGGGATGTGGATATTCTCTTCCCAGGTCAGTGAGTATAAATCCTCTAGGCTCAACAGAATTGCAAAATTGGAAGAAGGAATAATTCTCCAAAGAAAGTAAAGGTCTGTGCCATTTGAAAAAGGGAGGACAGGAAGCATAGAGAAAACAAATCTCCACAACCCAGGTTACATTTGTTACTATCTTCTGAAAACCACCTTGAAACTGAAGTTCAAAACAAGCTACACTGCTACTCTTCAGTGGGTTCAAGAAGAAATTATCTCCCAGAGTTCTCAGCAACTAACACCAAGCCTTGCTCACAGTAAAATGCTCAATAAAAATCAGTTCACAGAGGAGTGCTTGGGTGGCTCTGTTGGTTAAGCCTCTGACTTCAGCTCAGGTCCTGATATCACGGTTTGTGGGTTTGTGAGTTTGAGCCCTGTGTCCAGCTCTGTGCTGACAGCTCAGAGCCTAGAGCCTGCTTTGGATTCAGTGCCTTTACTCTCTCTCAGCCCCTCCCCTGCTTGCACTCTGTCTCTCTCAAAAATAAATATTTAAAAAAATTTTTTTTGAAATCAGTTCACAGAAAATGGATTAAAGCTACCTGTAATCCCATGCTTCCTTTCCAAATTGAAGTATTTAGGGCTATAAGAGAAAAATCGTAGTAAGACAATGAAGCCGTCACTGAGTAATTACAGTGAAATATAATTTGAAAACCGTGAAAATAACAATTACAACAGCAAAAACAAATCTGACAATAATCAAGTGCTCAGTAGATGCTAGGAACCATTCTAAGAGATTTGCATGTGATCATCCATTTACTCCTTACAACTCTGTGGGGGAAGGTACCATTATGCCCATTTTATGGAGGAGGAACCTGAGGCTTAGATCAGGTGCCATGCCTGGAATCACACAGATAGCCGGTGGCAGGACAGGAATTCAGGCCTCTGTGTGACAACGAGTGGGCCTGGGCTCCTGTCACTTGCTGTACACCTCTTATAGCAGGGCCTAAGGGGACTGGTTACATTGCTAGTCTGTCATTACCGGAGCTGGACATTTCCACATAGCACTCAAGCCTCCCGCTTTATGAACTTAAATTTTACCATGCTTATTCCCAGGTCATCTTTAGATGTGGAAGAAATTTGAAGCCTTTGGGAAAGGTAGGTTATCAATACATCAGGGATGCTTCCTGTAGGTAGGAATGCATGTTCCCAAACCAGTTATGTCTACTCACTCTTGTTTCTTGGCCCAAACTGGTCCCTCCGCTTGAATCTTGAATCCTTCTTTAATCTCTCTGCCTGGCAAGATCTTACTTTCATATTCTACTCAAACATCTCTTTCTTGTCCTTTTAATATATATATCCTGGCAAGATGGTGAGGGTGTCCAGGGCAGGGGCCAGAGGTGTTTGGGTTTCCAGTGCCCAGCACAGAGCCTGGTACATAGAATGTGCTCAATGAATTCATGGATATGTGAGTGAAAGGTAGAAAGCTTTGGGCGCCTGGGTGGCTTACTTGGTTAAGCGTCCAACTCTTGATTTCAGCTCAGGTCATGATCTCATGGTCATGAGACTGAATCCCATGTTGGGCTCTGCTCTAGGTGCATGGAGCCTGCTTAAGATTCTCTCTGCCTCCCCGGCCTCTCTCTCTTTCCTCCCCTTCCCCGTCCCCCCAAAGAAGAAATGTGTAAAGTACACTGAGATTATTTACTTGTTTGATTGGAGGATCCACAGTGGATTCCAAAAGGATTTCCAATTCAGTCTCTTGTTACTTAGAGGTGTATCAAGGGCTGAAGTTCTGGGAAGGAAACCGGTGATCTTGGAGGAAAATCAAAAGAAACAGTCCATGTAAAGTCCGTGGCATTGTTATGTCTGGAATGCCAAAGGAAAAAGAAAGAATAAACATAAGTTAAGCTGTGTAACTAGCAAGATGCTATAATCAAATTATTTTGGTCCCTGCCTCTCAGTCCTAACGATAGGAGTCTACAAAGAAGACAACCTGACCTGTGTCAAACACAGAAGAATTCTGGTGGGTGTGTTTCTCCTCAGCAGTGTACATAGTAACTCATTAGCTCCCTTGTGGGTGTGGACCATATATTCCCTGACCTTTCCGCTCAAGTGTGTGGAACCAGATGCTTCCCATACCTGCACAATGCAGTTCTGAAGGACCACCATAGAGCACACTCAATAATGAGCTTCAACTTTGCATACCCAGCAATATAAAAACTGTCACTGTCTCCACACGTGGGAGGCTCATGTACTTCCTGGGAACTTGTTAACAGAAATAATAGTCATAACATTTTCAACCTCAAAGACTCTTGGAAACAAAGTGTTCTCCCTTACCCTACTCATGGAAAAACGTTACCTGAGACATCAGGGGTCTTTCCAGGGTCACAGGCTAATCAAAAGCAAGCTAATCAGAAGCACTACTGGCACAGCTGGGTGGCTCAGTCGGTTAAGCGTCCGACTTCTGCTCAGGTCATGATCTCGCGGTCCGCGAGTTCGAGCCCCGTGTCGGGCTCTGTGCTGACAGCTCAGAGCCTGGAGCCTGCTTCAGATTCTGTGTCTCCCCTCTCTGTCCCCTCCCCCGCTCAAGCGCGCTCTGTCTCTCTCTCTCTCTCTCTCTCTCTCTCTCTCTCAAAGGTAAATAACCATTAAAAATAAAAAAAAAAAAGTACTACTGGCATGCCCTTAGAGAAGTTTACTCTGTGCTTATAACAAGAGTAACTTTTTTAGTAAGAATGATGCAGCATTCTTCTGTTCAAAATGAGATCTGCAAAATAATCTCTAAGCTTAGTAGCCTTTCTAGTACAGGTCAAATTGGGAATGGTTCATCAAAAGATAGGGTAAATTTTCATTTAGGTTACTGACCAGGATGTCCTATTTCTGGCCTCTTGAAGAATCTGCATAACTAAAATGTGCTAGAATTTTAAAAGTTTAGGAGATTCAAGCTGTGGGAGCTTGAAAGGAGAAAAACCAACCTGGAAGGTTAGAGAAGTTCCTGGACAGGGAGAAGGGGTGGGGGGTGAATGAGAGAGATGAGCCCAGCTATTGAGACATGAGGTAAAGGTCTACTGTTGACCAGTATATGCTACCCAATCCTGGAGGAAGAGTATAATTGCTTTTTTAACATTAGGTTTAGAATAAGCTGGTTCCTCTTCAGATTGCATAAAGCTTTCGGCTTTTTTTTTTTTTTTTAATTTTTTTTAACGTTTATTTATTTTTGGGACAGAGAGAGACAGAGCATGAACGGGGGAGGGGCAGAGAGAGAGGGAGACACAGAATCTGAAATGGGCTCCAGGCTCTCAGCGGTCAGCACAGAGCCCGACGCGGGGCTCGAACTCCCGGACCGTGAGATCATGACCTGAGCCGAAGTCGGCCACTTAACCGACTGAGCCACCCAGGTGCCCCAAGCTTTTGGCTTTTAACATTAGGCTTGGCCGTGTGTCAGTCCTTAGCCAAAGATACATGAGTGAAAAGGTCATGTGTTCTCTCTAGGCAGCAGTTTTAAGAGCAAGTATATAGTTCAAGTATATGTTCTCGTCTGCCTAACTTTGGAACCGTGGAAGTCTGTGTTTGGCTTAGCTTCTGTGAGCTAGATCTCAAGTGGTTATGAGGAGCAGTCCTTTTGCCAGTACCTAATGGACATGGAGTGTGACAGGAAATACAGCTTGTTGTTTTGATCTTATGAAGTTTGGAGATCAAGATTTGGCATAATAAAGGGGCGCCTGGGTGGCTCAGGTGGTTAAGCATCTGACTTTGGCTCAGGTCATGATCTCACAGTTGGTGAGTTCGAAGCCCCGTGTTGGCCTCTGCACTGACAACTCAGAGCCTGGAGTCTGTGTCTCCCTCTCTCTCTCTCTCTGCCCGTCCCCTGCTGTGCGCTCTCTCTCTCTCTCTCAAAAATAAATAAATAAACATTAAAAAAATATTTACCATAATATAGCCTATCCAGTCTAAAAGAGACTAGGGAGTAGGAAAGTCTGTTAGTTTTGAGAAGCATGGCTTATGAATCAAACTGGATAAGGTTGGATCCCAGCTCTGCAGTATACCTCTAACTCTCCTACACGTACACCATCTGTATCCCAAATTTGCTGGCACAATAAAGGATTTTGTAAAGTCACTGCAGTGTCTCAAGCCAAAGTGTCTTCTCCCAACAGAGAAGAGGGTCCAGTAAGGACAGTGGAGTAAAGCTGGACCCGCTGCCTGCTCTGGCAAGGCCCCTGGACTTCAAAAGCAGAGAAGACTAGTGTCTAGACTAATGTCTAGAGGCCACATATCCCTATTTATATTTTGCCCTTGGCATTTCCATCCCATCCCCATTCCCATTTCACCATCCCGGTGCCCTGCCCACCTCATCTCTAGTGGTGCCTGATAGGTCTGAGCAGGTAAGTGTGCCCAACTAATTATGTATACACATGAGAATACATGTGTGTGTGGCATGGATACTCAAATATACAAAGTACTTGCTAGATACAGGTAATAATGCTATATACTCTTCTCTCCATAGATGCTTTCTAAATGATCCAGCTTCCACCTGCTAGCATTAACATGGTCCTAATGCAAGGGGGCAGATTTTTGTTAGACTTGGGACCATGGTTACGGCGGCTGCTAGAGCTCATACCAGTGGCCCACAACAGGTGCCTGTGTCATGCCAAGGCCTTAACTCCGATGTCATTTCATAATATACCCTCCAATAAAGAGCAGGTACAATTTACTAGGCAGGTTAAGCAGCATTGGAAATTCTAAATCAAATGTTTTACTTATTTTTTTTAATTTTTTTTAATGTTTATTTATTCTTGAGACAGAGAGTGAACAGGGGAGGGGCAGAGAGAGAGGGAGACACAGAATCTGAAACAGGCTCCAGGCTCTGAGCTGTCAGCACAGAGCCCGATGCGGGGCTCAAACCCACAAACCGTGAGATCCTGACCTGAGCTGAAGTCGGACGCTTAACCGACTGAGCCACCCAGGCGCCCCAAAGTCAAATGTTTTAAATAGGGGTTTAAAAAAACCTGGCTGATCAATAGAATACAGAAGCCACAGCTGAAATCTACCTGCCAGTGGATGCCTTCTACATATCTTCCTTCTCATCTTTGCTTTTAATGTGGAGTCCGCTTGTACCTGACAGCCCCAAAGAGTGAGTTCTGAGAGGTGCACAGGTCCAGTCTCCTCTTTTTCTTGAGGAAGAAGCTGAAATTCAGAAAGGTTAATTGGTATCGCCTCCAGCAGGCTGCTGAATCCACAGGGGTTTGGGAGAAGTTTAGTACCAGGTGAGCCAGTGGCTGATTTATTTATAAGGAGACCGATCTTTGAAGCTGAATCTTGACTGAGAAGAACTTGCTCCTTCTTCTTGGCCTTTTCATCAGCACAGCCACCATCAGCCTGTCATCATGCGCCTGTTTACTCTGTGTTTCACCAAATGCCCTTTACAGGACCTGCAGTGGCTATTTTGGTAGTTTCCTGGACACAGGAAATGTTTTGTTTAGGCCCCACCTTGTGTTCAGGGTGTCTGGGGACTGTTGAAGTTGTTTGAATTTGAAAGAGAAAAGAAACAAGGAGTCAGACAAACAAAGAGATAGTTATAGATCTGGCTTGAAGTCTCTCCCCTGTGTGCCTGTGTCTCTGCTCCTGTTTTCCTCTCTACAGTTAGAACGCTGTACCAGCCACTGGAATCGTTCTGGAAGCAGAATTAGAAAGAGGGCTATGAATCTTGGAAATAGAGCTCACTCTAGAGAGTCGCCATGATATCTGAGTTTCATCCATTATTGGAGTCTTAAATCAGAGAGCCCTTAGGAAACATCTATGTCTACCACAAATTATAACACAGGCATAAAAATCTTTTCTGTAATAAGTAATTTTCCATGAAAACAACACTTCCTAGTCTTCCAGGACATAGCTGAAACATGACTTAGATTGCCGTGGGTTTTTTAATGCATTTTTTAAATGGAAAGAAGACTTCAAATTCCCTAAGCATGATGCATTTTTAATCTTACAGGATTTAATTTCTCAGCAGAAACCCATCTTAGGTAAGTGAGCTTATTCCCAGCGAAGCCTTCCTGACTTTCCCTCTGAAGGCTAAAGGTTGATTTATGAACTGTCCAGGTGTCTAAAAAGAGTCTTTAAGCAGAGAAGAGGAGCCAACCATTCTCCCCTTTTCCTGGGAATAAGACAAGATGCATTTGTATCCAAACTGGAACTTAAAACTCCGGATTAAATATTGGGAAATCTACTCTTATGGAAAGTGTAATTAAAATTGATCTCCTGGGGCATGGGGTGGCTTAGATGTTGAGCATCCAACTCTTGATTTCAGCTCAGGTCATGATCCCAGGGTCGAGCGTTAGAGCCCCATGTCAGGCTCTGTGCTGAGCGTGGAGTCTGCTTAAGATTCTCTCTGCCTCTCCTCTCTCTCTCTCTCTCTCTCTCTCTCTCTCTCTCTCCGCCCCCCTCCCCCCTTCTCCCACCACCCCGCACCTCTGCCCCTCTCTCCCTCTTGCTCGCTCCCTCTCTCTAAAACAAAATAAATTTTTAAATAAATACATAAATAAAATTAATCTTCTGTGTTGAGGGACATTAGAAAATATTTTTCTATGCTACATACAATTTAGAGATCTTTAACCTGAATTAGTTCAGATGGAGTCTTGCCTGAAAGCATTAGATACCCAATCCCAAAAGTTCCTACTACTATGATCCCAGATGCCATATAAAAATAGTAGAGATCAAGAATCTAAGGTAGAAGAAAGAGATCTCACTTTTCAGTAGGACTGAAAAGACCAGTTCTCATGGAGGCAATAAGAAACATGGATTCCACTAGGGAAACCCTAATCCTGTGTTTGAAGGCATGAAAACAACAGCAATCTCACCGTACATCATCAGAGCTCGTGGACAGCAAGTGTGTTATCAGTGAGCAGTAATATTTTTAAAGCTGTCTTTTCTCGGAGTAATACGTCTCAACAGTGTGCTTAAAATATTCAGTAAATTGTATTGTAAACAGATGTGTCACATCATCCAAGCTTTGTTGCTCCGTTTCTAGAGCACAGAGTAGATTTAGCATAACTCTTAAGTGCCTTAGGATCTTCGCAATGGTAAATGAGCATTGGCTTCAACTTAAAGTGACCAACTGCATTAGCCCCTAACAACAGGGTCCTTTTAAGCTTTGAAGCCGGGTATTGACTTCTCCTCTCTAGCTATGAAAGTCCTAGATAGCATCTTCTTCCTATAGACGACCATTTCATCTACACTGAAAAATTTGTTGAGCGTAGCCACCTTCATTAATGAGCTCTCCTAGCTCTTCTGGATAACTCGCTGCAGCTTCTACATCAGCACTTGCCGCTTCACCTCGTACTTTTATGTCCCGGAGATGGCTTCTTTCCTCATGAACCAACCTCTGCTAGCTTCAGCCTTTTCTTCTGCAGATTCCTCACCTCTCTCAGCCTTCCCAGAATTGAAGACACTTAGGGCCTTGCCCTGCATTTTTTAGGCTTTGACTTCGGGAATGTTGTGACTGCTTTGATTTTCTCTCCAGACCACTCAGACTTTCTCCATATCAGCAGTAAGATTGTTTCACTTTCTTATCATCTGCAGGTTGGGTGTAGTAATACTTTTAATCTCCTTCAAGAACTTTTCCTTCACAGTCACAACTTGGCTAACTGTTTGGCACAAAAGGTCTAGCTTTCAGCCTCTCTTGGCTTTTGACATGCCTTCCTCACTAAGCTGAATCATCTCCAGCTTCTGATTTAAAGTGAGAGACGTGTGGCTCTTCCTTTCACTTGAACACTTAGAGGCTGTCGTAGGGTTGTTAACTGACCTATTTTCCATACTGTTGTGTCTCAGGGAATAGGGAGGACTGAAGAGAGGGAGAGAGATGGGGGAACAGCCAGTCAGTGGAGCAGTCAGAACACACAGTGTGTATCAATTAGGTTCCTCGTTTCATATGGGCACATACATAAATAAATACAAAGATCACCAGATTGCCATAATAAATAGAAAAATAATGAAAAAGCTTGAGATCTTTCAAGAATTACCAAAATGTGACAGAGACATGAAGTGAGCAAATTCTATTGGAAAAACGGTGCCGATAGATTTGCATGAGGCTGGGTTGCCATAAACCTTCAGTTTGTAAAAAATGCAGTTGTCTGTGAAGTGCAGTAAAGTGAAACACAGTAAAATGAGGTATACTGTATAATCTTGTATGTCAACTATATTTCAATAAGAAACTTGAGTAGCTTGGCTATCGCTCAGATGTTTATGCCTAATATAATGTTAATCAAGTGATACTCTTCTATGCAAATGTACTGACAAGTATCTAAGGACACTTATAAGGAAATAACTGGACTTTTTAGAGGTGTTGGTTGACCCTGGGACAAAGATTCTTGACTGAAACATTCTTAGCTCTTTGGGCAATGATGAAATTGGCCGATAACTAAAGTCACATCAAGGTGATAGAATGGCCCTGTTTGCGTTCAGCTCAAGGATTTGTATATGGGCCTCGAACAAGTATTCTTTTAGATATGAAATTATTTGGTGTCACTTAAAATGGTACTCCACTGTGCTCTGAAGAAAATTATCATAAGATTTTTTTTTCTTAATGAGAAGTTACTTTAGAAAACAATAAAATAGCTGATGCCTGAGTCATTCAAGAGAGCAGAGACTAAGACTCTTCTCTTTAGAAATTTAGAGGTGTAGTTATGTTAGTGAGAGGGCCTTCTTTCTGCATCAAGAGCATTGGGACCAGGAGCTGGGGTCTGGCCAGAGAAGGTAGCAGCAACAGCGTTGGCCATGGGATGGAGAATCTGAGTTCTGCAACCAGAAGTATTGACAGGTATTAAGGACTTAACTATGAGGTGTTAAATCCCTGTCGGAGGGAGAAACTGGAGGTTTCAGATAACTCTTCAGCCCTATGCCTAGAAAATACATGGTAGGTACTCAGTAAATATTTGCAGAATGATTGTGAGCAACACCAAGAAGTGAGGGTGTGGGGAGAAGCGACATCAAAGCATCATCTTACAGGCTTTGGAGAAGCAGACTGAATTTTTTCAGAAGAGGTTAGCAAAGATGATCCAGCGTCAGATATCTGGTCTTAGGTTCGATACTCATGGTGCCAGTTAGGAAACTAATAAGTGTTCTGTATCTGGGTAGAGTTTTATGGAAAATAGACTTTAGGCAATAAAAGTGGTACATTGGACTGGCAGTGAATGTGATTCCTTTGCAGAATAAACTTCTTTAGGGCAGTGGTTCTGAAATATTAAAAGGAAAAGAATTCTCTTGAATCCCTAATATTGACATAAATTGTGTTTAGGATAATGTTACTTAAATATGTATGTTCAAACATAAAACTAGGAACAGGATCTAAATGCTTGTAAATCTTATACACTTATACAACCAAATTTAATTTCAAAGGAAATTCAGGTGCATTGAATTTGACACGTCTGTACTTTATTACCATGTGTTTCATAATGACACAATTTTCCCACTACTTTCCTTTATTCTAACTTCCAACAAACTTTGTACAGCATACTGTGAAGTCATAGGGTCTTTAGTTGTTTGTAACACATCATTTACAAGTCATATCCACTTCTCTTTTCCCATTCATCTATGGTAATTAATGTAGCACATAGTGTCAGATCAAATCTCAATCTATTAAATAACTTAAGACACTAAAGCCTTATTCTATAAACATATCTTTTAATTACAGATGCCAATAGGAGTTTTAACTTTCTAATGAGTAAAATAATTCAGCGTGGAAAAAAATGCTATTTCAGGGTCAAAATGTCATTTTGAGATTAAGATATCAATTTAGTAGCAATCAGATATGCTTATCTGTACATTGAAGGTTTAATGCTACAAATCAAGTGATTTCTTGGCACCAAAATGGTCATAAATACAATTTATCCACAGGTAATGATTAAGCTGTGGTACCTAGTTCTTAGGTGACTGAAAATATGTTAGTTAATATAAATTTTTAATTTTTAAATATTTACTCAGGATGTATTTAAAATAAAGTTTGGAAGGGGCGCCTGGGTGGCTCAGTCGGTTAAGCAGCCGACTTCGGCTCAGGTCATGATCTCACGGTCCGTGAGTTCTAGCCCCGCGTCAGGCTCTGTGCTGACTGCTCAGAGCCTGGAGCCTGTTTCAGATTCTGTGTCTCCCTCTCTCTGACTCTCCCCTGTTCATGCTCTGTCTCTCCCTGATTCAAAAATAAATAAACATTAAAAAATTTTTTTTAAATAAAATAAAATAAAGTTTGGAAAAGTGTAACAGGCTTACATATCTACCAAAAAAAAATTACAAAATAATAATATTTTGCAATTATTTACTTCAGATAATTTTTAGTTATTTTATTGTTTAAATCTGTATGCAATAAAGTATTTATTGTACAATTCTGTGTTTTAACATATGCATACATTTGTGTAACCACCACTAGAAAAAAGTTTCACTACCTTCCAAAATTCCTTCTGCTAGTCTTTGTGGCCACACCTTCCCCCTATGTCAACCCTGGACCACTGCTGATCTGTTCTCTCTCTTGATAGTTTCATTTTTTTCCAGAATGTCATGTATATGGAATCCTAGAATAGGTGAACTTTGTTTTGTTTTGTTTTAATTGAAGTATAATTGATAAACAATATTTTATTAGTTTCATGTGTACAACATAGTGCTTCAAAATGTGTATATATTGTAACTGATCACCACACTAAGTCTAGTTACCATCTGTCAACATACAAATTTAACACCATATTTTAAATTTTATTTTCTTAATTATATAATTAATTATATAATTAATAATTATATAATTATATATTTCTTAACAAATAAATTTATAAATTTCTTAATAAATATTCTTAATTTACATCCAAATAGTGCAACAATGATTTCACGAGCGGATTCCTTACTGCCCCTTACCCATTTAGCCCATCTCCCCTCCCACACCTCTTTCAGTAAACCTCTGTTTGTTCTCCATATTTAAGAGTCTCTTATGTTTTGTCCCCCTCCCTGTTTTTATATTATTTTTGCTTCTCTTCCCTTATGTTCATCTGTTCTGTGTCTTAAAGTCCTCATATGAGTGCCGTCATGTGATTTTTGTCTTTCTCTGACTAATTTCGCTTAGCATAATACCCTCTAGTTCCATCCACATAGTTGCAAGTGGCAAGATTTCATTCTTTTTGATTGCTGAGTAATACTCCATTGTATATATATACCACATCTTCTTTATCCATTCATCCATCGATGGACATTTGGGCTCTTTCCATACTTTGGCTATTGTTGATAATGCTGCTATAAACATGAGGGTGCATGTGTCCCTTCGAAACAGCACACCTGTATCCTGTGGATAAATGCCTAGTAGTGCAATTACTGGGCCGGAGGATAGTTCTATTTTTAGTTTTTTGAGGAACCTCCATACTATTTTCCAGAGTGGCTGCACCAGCTTGCATTCCCACCAACAATGCAAAAGAGATCCTCTTTCTCCACATCCTCGCCAACATCTGTTGTTACCTGTGTTTTTAATGTTAGCCATTCTGACAGGTGTGAGGTGGTATCTCATTGTGGTTTTGATGTTATTTCCCTGATGATGAATGATGTTGAGCATTTTTTCATCTGTCAGTTGGCCATCTGGATGTCTTCTTTGGAGAAGTGTCTATTCACATCTTTTGCCAATTTCTCCACTGGATTATTTGTTTTTTGGGTGTTGAGTTTGATAAGTTCTTTATACATTTTGGATACTGACCCTTTATCTGACATAAAGGACATGAGGATAACCCTTTTTCTGTCATTGGCAATTATCTTCTCCCATTCTGTCAGTTGCCTTTCAGTTTTGCTGATTATTTCCTTCGCCGTGCAGAAGGTTTTTATTTTGATGAGGTCCCAGTAGTTCATTTTTGCTTTTGTTTCCCTTGCCTCTGGAGACGTGTTGAATAAGAAGTTGTTGCAGGCAAAATCAAAGAGGTTTTTGCCTGCTTTCTCCTCAAGGATTTTGATGGCTTCCTGTCTTACATTGAGGTCTTTCATCCATTTTGAGTTTATTTTAGTGTATGGTGTAAGAAAAGTGGTCCAGGTTCATTCTTCTGCATGTTGTTGTCCAGTTTTCCCAGCACCAGTTGCTGAAGAGACTGTCTTTATTCCATTGGATATTCTTTCCTGCTTTGTCAAAGATGAGTTGGCCATACGTTTGTGGGTCCATTTCTGGGTTCTCTCTTCTGTTTCATTGATCTGAGTGTTTGTTCTTGTGCCAGTACCATACTGTCTTGATGATTACAGCTTTGTAGTGTAGCTTGAAGTCCAGGATTGTGATGCCTCCTGTTTTTGTTATTGTTTTTTTTTTTCCGAGATTGCTTTGGCTATTTGGGGTCTTTTCTGGTTCCATACAAATTTTAGGATTATTTGTTCTACCTCTGTGAAAATTCTGGTGTTATTTTGATAGGGCTTGCATTGAATATGTAGATTGCTTTGGGTAATATCGACATTTTAACAATATTTGTTCTTCCTACCCAGGAGGATGGAATCTTTTTCTATTTTTTTGTGTTTTCTTCAATTTCTTTCATAAGCTTTCTATAGTTTTCAGTGTATAGCTTTTTCACCTCTTTGGTTAGATTTATTCCTAGGTATTTTATGGTTTTTGGTGCCAAATTTAACACCATATTATTGCTTATATTCCCCATGCTGTACTTTACAACCTCATGACTTAATTTATAACTAGACATTTGTACCTCTTAATCTCCTTCACCTATTTCACCCATCCCTCCAACCCCTCCCCTATGGCAACAACCAGTTTGTTCTTTGTTTTTATGAGTCTATTACTGTTTTGACTTTTTTGTTGTAGTTCATTTGCTTTGTTTTCTAGATTCCACATATAACTGAAATTATATGGTATTTGTCTCTGACTTATTTCACTTAACATAATACCCTGTAGTCCATCCATGTTGTTGCAAATGACAAGATTCTTTTCCTATTTGTGGCTGAGTAATATTCCATTGTATGTTTATGTGTCTGTATATACATATACACACATGTGATATATGCACATATACATACACATGCATTGCATACGTATATACGTACATGTGATACACACGCATGCACACATATATCCCACGTCTTCTTTATCCATTCATCTATTGATGGACACAGGTTTCTTCCATATCTTGGCTATTTTAAATAATGCTGCAATGAACATGAGAGTGTATATATCTTTTTAAATTAGTGTTTTCCTTTGCTTCATATATATGTGCAGAAGTGGAATTGCTGGATTATGTAGTAATTTTACTTAATTTTTTTAGGAACCTCCATACTATCTTCCACAGTGACTGCACCGATTTACATTCCCATCAGCAGGTCATAAAATTTCCCTCCTCTCCACATTCTCACCAACACTTGCCATTTCTTATTTTTTTGTTACTAGCCATTTTGACAGGTGTGAGGCAGTATCTCATTGTGGTTTTAATTGTAATTTCCCCGATGATTAGCGATGTTGAGCATCTTTTCATGTGTCTCTTGACCATCTGTATATCTTCTTTGGAAAAATGTCTCATTCAGGTCCTCTTCCCATTTTTTTCATTGGATTTTTGGGGGTTTTGGTATTGAGTTGTAGGAGGTCCTTCTAATTTGTATATTAACCCCTTAATGGAGATATCATTTGCAAATATATTTTCCCATTCAGTAGGTTGCCTTTTCACTTTGTTGATGGTTTCTTTTGTTGTGAAAAAGCTTTTTAGTTTGATCTAGTCCCAATTGTTCATTTTTGCTTTTGTTGCCATTGCCTGAGGAAACAGATCCAAAAAAATATCTCAAAGGCCAATGTCCAAGAGTTAACTGCCTGTTTTTTTTTTTAGGAGTTTTTTGTTTTCAGGGCCTCCATTTTTTTCTTGAATCCATTTTGAGTTTATTTTTGTGTGTGGTGTAAAAAAGTGGTCCATGGGGCCACTTTGCCTGGGTGGCACAGTCGGTTGAGCGTCCGACTTCAGCCAGGTCACGATCTCGCGGTCCGGGAGTTCGAGCCCCGCGTCGGGCTCTGGGCTGATGGCTCAGAGCCTGGAGCCTGTTTCCAATTCTGTGTCTCCCTCTCTCTCTGCCCCTCCCCCGTTCATGCTCTGTCTCTCTCTGTCCCAAAAATAAATAAACGTTGAAAAAAAAAAAAGTGGTCCAGCTTCACGTAGCTATCCACTTTTCCCCACACTGTTTATTGAAGAGACTATCCTTTCCTTATAGTATATCCCTGCCTCCTTGTTCATAGGTTAACTGACCATGTAAGTGTGGGTTTATGTCTGGGCTCTCTATTCTGTTCCATTGATCTATGTGTTTGTTTTTGTGTATCAGTACCATACTGTCTTGATTACTACAGCTTTGTAGTATACCTTGAAATGTGATATTGTGATACCTTCAGTTTTGTTCTTCTTTGTCAAGATTGCTTTGGCTATTCAGGGTTTTCTGTGGTTCCATAACAAACTTTAGGATTGTTTGTTCTAGTTCTATGAACAATGCTTTTGGTATTTTCATAGGAATTGCATTGAATCTACAGATAACTCTGGGTTGTATTAGACTTTGAACAATATTCTTCTAGTCTTTGAAAATGGTATATCTCTCCAAACTATTTAAATTTTATTTGCTCACCTTCAAATGGCAAATATTCCTTAATTCCTTTCCCTCTTCGCAACCTCAAAAATGCCTCACATTTAGATAAAATACACAGTTTGTCTACTGAGCACTAATCAATCAGTTAGTCAAATAGCCACTTGTAAAAAAGTAACCAGTAGGCAGTGGTGAGAAATATTTTTACAGCACTTTACTGTTTCCCTTTTGGGGATTCAGAGTGCTTTTTTTTTTTTCTTCTCAATGCTATTTGGTAGAGATTGGAAATAAACTTTTTAAAAATCCACTAAAAATTAATAATGTTGTTTCTAGTAAAATTTGCACTTTTTTTTTAAACAAAAAGGAAAATCAAGGGAATAGGTATCTTACAATAGACAATTCAGACAGCCTACAAATGCTGTATGACGGGTTTTACCTAAAACTCCTGTATAGTTTTGTAAGTCACTAAACACTACTTTTTCAACTAGAGAAAAAGATCAGTTTCTCCATCAGTATATTCTCATTTCCTATTCTACCCCAAAGAGGAAAAAAATAGCGTCTATGTAGAGACTCAAGACAAGAAATCTATTACTCCAATAACCAGGTCCACAGGTCTCTCTAGCTGACTTTTCAAATCCTCTATCATCAGTTTGGCTACAGTTCTAGTATATTTTGGCCCAGTCTGCTGGCTTCAGCTCAGCTCATGCTGACACATATGGAGGGGGCTGCATTCAATATTGAGGTAGGCAATTTATGAGTCCTTATAGTTGTACACCACCCACGTGCAATTAAACCTGAAAAGAAACTATGGATATCCTCTGCTGCAATGTGAAAATCCCCATCCTCCCCACACCTTTTTCCAGATTATCTTTTCCAAAGCATGAGTGCTTACAGTGTGGAGCCAAGGAACCAGAAGCCATTTTTCATAGCCTGAAGCATTCCTTTGATTTCAGCTCGATGATGAGCAAGATTTTTCCCATGGGTCTCTCCCCTCCCACCCCACATCACAGTGAGTTGTCACACAAAAGTACAAAGCGCTGAAAACTCTGACCATACACCAGCCACTCAACAATGAGAAGGCACAACAGTAAATGTCAGCAGGAACATTTTAAAATTTGAACTTGCATTGAAAAAAAAAGGAAGGAAGGAAGGAAGGAAGGAAGGAAGGAAGGAAGGAAGGAAGGAAGGAAGGAAGGAAGGAAGAAAGAAAGAAAGAAAGAAAGAAAGAAAGAAAGAAAGAAAGAAAGAAAGAAAGAAAGAATATAAGGAGGAAATGCCATTGTAGAGACCTTCCAGGAACAAGCTTTCCGTTCCCTACTCTGTTGTTTTAGGTTTCTTCCAATTTCCATGTTTCAAAATGGGTCTCTTGACACAGCACCTATCTATCTATCTGTGAACAGGACTCCCACTAGACTGATGGTGGCAACATGTTGGGTCAGAGTTGACTGACAGACATCAGGACAACAATCCCAGAAATGGAGGGAAAGATCTGAGGTTAAAAAGAAAAAGACAGAGGCCAGAGGAAAGAAAGAAGTGAATCTAGAGGGAAGCCTCCAAGGAAGGACATCCTGTTGAACAGAAGTCAAAGCGAGTTGAGAAGCTACTCAGATGCAGAAGGCTAAGGAGCCCAGTCATTTCCACAGAACTTTCCCCACAAGTAGGGTCTAGAGCAGTGGGACAAGGGATGTGGGATATTGAGTAGTGACAGTTAGACTTGTATTACTGTGCTTCCAGATATTTGACATAAACCTGAGAGGAATCTAGCAAAATCTCAAAGAGTTTTCACAAGTTTCTAAGTGCTAGATTGTTTGGGGGAGGGGACAGGCCAGTGCTGTAAAACCCAACTTGCTCTTGAGATGTAAATACATTGAGCTAACCATGGGGAATTGCTGTATAACTGTAATTTACTATTTTTTTCTCTTTTAACCTTAGTCTTTATTCATTTAACGCATTGAGCTTCTACCACAGTTCTCACAGTACCATAGGGAAGAGGGCAAGGGCTTATATTATGAAGTTGTAAAATCCATGATGGCAAAATCTGTTTTGTCCACTTCCATATTTTTAGAGCCTAGAGCAAAGTGTTCACTAAATATTTGTTTAATGAAGCAAGCTTATAGCCCAGTAATGGACTATTATCTTTCTACCACTAGAATACTATGGCAAATATGTTTTGTTTACTATAATGCTAAGAGAGTGAACAATGTACCCATTTCCAAGTTCAGATGGGTGAGGTTGGGACCAAAATTTCCTAATCTAAAAGAGAGAGTCCTCTTCCCTCCTATAGTGGTTATTATGGAAGGGACCATAGCCCAAGGAAGAAAATCTGTCTTTACATCTGTCCTTCTTTCAGCATATACACACAAAATGAGGAATAATTTGATGTATGAGCTTATGAGCTTGGGAGATAAAGAAAGAGGGATTCCCTAACCTAAACAGAAGAGAGAAACTGTGGGTATTGTACTACTCAGGATCCTGGCAAGAAAGAGATGGCTCATTTCAAATAAGTAACCAAAGAGAGTTTCATGAAAGGGCGATTTTTAAAGAGATCAGAGTTAAGCTAAACCAACAAGGGATGGTGTTGGGAGACTTGAACTTACAGACTGAAGGCACAGGGGAGAGAGAAGTTGCTGAGTGCTGGCAACAACTGGCCATGGGAGGTGGGGGTGGAAAGGACTACTCAAGAGGAGCCCTGGTCCTGGAAAGAAGAAATTGTGGTCCAGGAAGTGGGGAGCCAGGAAATGCACCGCATGGTCTTTCCTCCAGGTCTTTCATCTGCCATTGCCATTGCAACTTAAAGCCCCTGGGCATGAGAGCCTGGTGAAAGCAGTTCATGGAGATCAACCTCTCCACACATAGAGCAGGATAGAGAAGGATGGAAAACTGATCTAGAGAGGCAGAGAACATCTAGTGCATTTTTGCTCCTCTGTATCTATCTTTTCCCTTTACCTGGTTGAAAAAAACGTATGTTCCCACTGTAGGAAGCATATAGTTTCAGTCAGTGGATGTATCATCATTAGGTGCTATGAATCCACTCATGTTCTCTCCTGAAACCTAAAATTCAGGCAATTTTTGTGTAATATAACAGGGGGGAACAAAAGATGTGGGTGGAGGAACAACCCAAAATAGAGCTTCTACAGTCCCTACTTTTGTACCTGGTCACAGGCCTACGTTAATAACCATAGCTTCTTCTACCTTTTCCCTACTTCCCTTATCCTCTGTGAGTTCTTTGGCTGGATAAAGTCTTTACCTGATGGTGACTCAAACTTTATTTATGCAAAACTCCAAATCTATCATTGTCTTGTATTGTTGGGATGCTATAGTTTTTTATAGACCAGTATGGTAGAGAAGTACTAAGGGAAGCTCCAGTAAATTCTCTGGACTCCATGCATAGTCCTTGTCCCTCCCACTGGGTATCAGCAAGCCACATTTCCTTCATAAGCAAGTTTGATTACCCAGGTCAGTAATGTGACCCCACCTTTGCCCGTTGGTTAAGCAGCATGAGGATCAAGTTAGTCCCAATTGTGAATTTAGTGGAAACATGACTGTCCCCACTTGGAAGCATTCTTCCCTTGAGCACAGGAACCTCCAAAACCACCAATGCCAAGGTTGTGGAGACAGGAAGCACAAATTCTTTTTTGTTGTTTTTTGTTGTTGTGGTGGTTATTATTTTTTTCTTTTTTTTTTAATTTTCCTTAATGTTTATTTTTAAGAGAGAAAGGCACAGAGTACAAGTGGAGGAGGAACAGAGAGACAGGGAGACACAGAAGCAGGCTCCAGGCTCTGAGCTGTCAGCACAGAGCCCGATGCAGGGCTCAGACTCATGAACTGAGAAATCATGACCTGAGCCAAAGTCAGATGCTTAACCGACCGAGCCAGCCAGGAGCCCCTCTTTTTTTTTTTAATGTTTATTTATTTTGAGAGAGAAAAAGAGAGCGTGGGAATAGGTGCAGAGAGAGAAAGAGACAAGAGAGAATCCTAAGCAGGCTTCACGCCGTCAACACAGAAGCCAACACAGGGCTCAAACCCACCAACCATGAGATCATGACCTAAGCTGAGATCAAGAGTTGGACTCTTAACCTACGGAGCCACCCGGGTGCCTCAGGAAGCACAAATTCTTTAAGTGAGCTGTTAGGTATCAGAGTGAGAAGGAACTCTTTCACCTTCACATTCTGATTCCCAGATCTGCAAATTCAGACTGTCAGGGAGGTAGTTCTGACCTCTGGTTTGGAGTCTATTCCCTAACCAGACAGTTCATCATCTCCCTGGAATGGCAACTGCACCTGCAGTAGTTCCTTCCGTAATAACATGAACAATGGGGCAGTGAATTTAGAAGGTATGAATATATTTCCACATTTTACTTGCCATTCAATGAGTTAAAGGGGTAAAATTGGGAAAAATAAGACCTCCTGTAAGTTTAGGATGTCTGGCAGAAAAATTGGGGCAAGGAAGAAAATGCCTATTTATAATGTATATATAGTATGTATATTTCCACAAGGAAAAATGGCTGCTGCCTCCCTGATGGAAGGGGTCCAATAAGATGGTGGTATGTTGGTTCCCCTAGAGAATGATGCTATCCTATCAGGGGTTTAGCCTTGGTCTCTGTTGTCCACAGGGTGAATATGGAGCAGTGGCAATAAAGAGATCAACCTTAATAATGGAAATCACATTAATTAGCCTTAATTCTTGTCACTGCAGCATTATTGTCAAGGGGCCCATGGAACAAGTACCACATTGGTTGAGAAATATTCTGATAGCCACAGGATTATTTCGTCTTGCGCACCTCCTATCAAGAGCTTCTCTCCACAATGAAATGCTCGCTGGTAGGCATTTAGATGGTAAAGGAATAATATGTGCCTATTACGAGAAATCTATCCTCATATGTTTCCCCTTGTCACCAATCTGTATATCGTGTTTTTTTAAGTTCCTGACCAATTGGTTAAGTTTTTAGCCACCTCCCATGCAGTCATAGATACAAACCTTAAGTTGTCTTCTGGTGGCCTAAGTAAACAGCCAGTTGTACTGCTTAAAATTCTTCTTGGAGGGGCACCTGGGTGGCTCAGTCAGCTAAGTATCTGACTTTGGTTCAGGTCATGATCTAGCAGCTCATGGGTTCAAGTCCCCCATTGGGCTCCGTGATGGCACGGTGGAGCCTGCTTGGGATTCTCTCTTGCTCTCGCTCTCTGCCCCTCTCCCACTTATGCTGTCTCTCTCTCTCTCTCAAAAGAAACAAATGAACTTAAAAAAAATTCTGATTAGAATAGTTTTCCTTCACCCTGATCTTTCTTTCAGAGACACCCTGGCTGGGACTATAATGCAGTGACTCTGCCCTTCTGGCTTATGACCACATATCATAAACTCAGGCCCAAGTGGGCCTTCCCCAGTCACATAGTTATAAGGAATTCCACATAAGGCCATAGACGTGAATTGAGATAGAAGAGGCAATGCACCAGAAGTGGGTGTTGAAAGAGTGAGCTGTCTACCCATGTTGTGCCCAGTCATGTGTATACCATTGCCACGCAATGAATTCCTGTTGCACATTCCCAGTTTTATGAATGGTGAGTCAGATAGCACCCACTTCACCAGGGTCAGCTCAGGTCTCATGGCCACTTGATTTTTCACAGTCAGTGTAATGGTTTAAATGGTGCCCCCCACCAAAATAGATCTCCTAGAATCTATAAATGTGACCTTATTTGAAAACGGCATTTTTACAGACAGAAGTAAGTTGAAGATTTTGAAATGTGATCATCCTGGATTACTGGGGTGTGCCCTACATCCAATGACAGTTTTTTTTTTAAGTTTATTTATTTTAAGAGAGCAAGAGTGGAGAAGGGAGAGAGGGAGGTGGGGGAGACAGAGAGAATCCCGAGCAGGCTTTGCACTGTCAGCCCAGAGCCCAACGCGAGGTCGAACTCACGAACCGAACCGTGATATCATGACCTGAGTTGAAATCAAGACTGGGATGCTTAACCCACTGAGCCACCCAAGCGCCCCCCCCAGTGACAAGTGTTTTTACTCGACACAGCAGAGAAGACCCAGAGAAGGCCTTGTGAAGGTGGAGGGAGAGATTAGAGTTATGGGGCCAGAAAGCAAAGATTCTTGGAACAACAGAAGCTGGAGGAGAAAGGGTAGGATTCTCTTCTGGAGACTACTAGAGGGAGCATAGCCCTGCTGACACCCTGTTTCCAACTTCTAGCCTCCAGAACAGTGAGAGAACAAATTTCCATTCTTTTAAGGCATCCAAGCTTGTGGTGATTTGTTACTGCAGCCACAGAAAATGTGGTCAGGCATTTCATTTCTACTGGGGCTTAGTGGCAAGGTGGGATTGTTTAAAGGGAGAATAGTTACCTGCAGAAGGCATCGTGGCTAGACTGCAAAACACTAGAGGTCTGCACCAGTTCTCCTGCCAGGGGGGGCTTGCCAAAGATCAGCCAAAGATAAGAGGGGAAGACTGCTTCACTCTGATGAGGAAGTGGGGAGCAGAAGCTTCTTCCGGAAACAATGAAGGATCAGGGGAATTGGGAGGTTTGCAGTTCTCAGTCTTCTCTATGTCTGCCAAAAATTACCTCATCTTCTATCTCAGGAATCCACTCCTTCCTGCTTATACATTATCTTATCATACAAGACCGAGTAGTATTGCCCAGTTATTGATGCAGCAACTTGTCTCTCCCAGCGATCAAACAATTTGCTTGGTGCCATGTAAGTGGTTACCGTCAGAGCTGAAAGTCAGTCCCAGGTATTTGAATCCTCGGCACATGGCGCTTTTTATTTTATGATATTGTAGACCCCTAGAAACCAACGTAACTGGGAAAAAGTGGATGCAGATAGGACATAGGTTTAGCCTGAGATGATCCCCAATAATATTTGCCCTGCAGCTAGATAAGGGATTCTTCAAAAGCTGTGCTGAGTTAGATATATTTGCCCTGTAGCTACAGAGGTAAAAGATTCATTAAACACTTCCAGAGAGGCTATTTTCCACCTATGCCCTGAGTTGGATATTCAAGGTTGATAATTTATCCCTTTCTCTGTTTATGTTCTCTGGGTTTCTTAAGTGACCAGCACAATCTTTGTAATCTAAATCACCTGACAAAACAGTGCATGCCACAGTCACATGATCTCTGCCTTTACCTGCACACCACCCCATACAACAGCTGCTGATAATTTGAGTGACCGTTACTCTACCACATTCTTTGTATCCATTGTACCTTGGCAAGGAGATTATCTGTGCTCTCATCAAATATGTGAGCAGGCTAATCACAGAATCCCATTTTTGGGATCTGTTTTCAGAAACAAACCTTGGTTTCGTTTACTGGATCAGCCAGATTCCCAGCAGCGAACAGATGGTATACTCAAAGGGGGTGACTAAAGAGAGTTTAACATGAAGGGACATTGACAAGGGTGTGGGCAAAGTTGTTACGCACAAGAAATGGAAAAGCACCTGACTAATAAGAATAGAATGCTGTTACCACCCTTGACTTGAAAGTACCAAGGAGGGATTGTTTGTTGGAACTCGGAGCTGAAAATATAAGGAAGGCCCTCCAGCAGAAGCTGTGGCTTTTGGTATAGGAACCCAGCCACTGCTGAGTAGCGACAGGAAAGGAGACAGAGAACAAAGTGCCCTGACATTTCTTCGTGCATACCTTCCAACCTCCTGCTGATGCCTCCCATTGGACAATCAGAAGTCAGAGGAAAGGGGGTCAGCCAGTTGATAGGGTCCAAGAAGGGTGGTCTCACAAGGCTCAAAGTGAAATGAAGACTGGAGAGTAGATCTAGAGAGAAAAACGGAATTCTCAAAAGGGTGTTTACTGACTGGCTATGGAAGCTGAAAAACATACAGACAGCAGCAGCCAGTATGTCAGTAACTGGCCTGAGACAGTCACAGATTGGGATGTGAATAAAGTATAGTGGATCCAGAGCTTCTAGGCTCTCCAGCTCCCGACCTTTCCTTCCAGGACCACGGAAACAGGAGGAAGCAAACAGCATACCACTTCCTGAGGCTGAATATGTGTCTATGTGTGTACCTTTGCCCTATTAAACCAACTTCCAGGAGCTGGAAGGCGCACGTGCTTAGGGATCAAACATACTTGGAGACGACTCTCAGCTCTGACATTTACAACCTTCATGACAAAGGTTACTTTGTGAACAAAGTAACAAACCTTCGTGACAAAGGTTACTTTGTGAAATTACTTCATCACTTAAACATCAGTTGCTCCCTCTGTATAGTTTGGAATAATAACCACCCTAACAAAAATGTTGCAAAGAGTAAATGAAATAATGGAAAGTTCTTAATAGGGCTTTTCACACATGGTAAACACTCTTTAAATGTCTCTTTTTTCATGTTTACCTTTTTCTTGGGCTGCTGTAGCCACTGTGTAAAACATATTTGTAACTCATTTTGGGAGAAAACACATTCTGAGTTCCAATAAAATAGAAACCTTTTAAATACAACTTGTTTTTAAGTTGGGAGGGGCCTGTATTTAGGCAAACTATCAAGGGGTGGTGGTTGATGGTCGTATTTTCAGAAATGATAGGATCCCTATAATTGGGATAAAGTGAGTTCACTGCAGGAAATAGATAGTTACATAAGAAAGGCTGTATAACAAAGAGAAGTAACCTGAAATCTGTGTATATACTCTAAGGAAAATGTTCTGCAAGAATAGCCCCAAAACTATTCAACAGGGGTTAACTCCAGAGACCAGAACAGAATTGGAGAGTCGGGAGCAATGAAAACAGAGTCCCACTTACTTCTCTGTATATTTAAATATTGCTGAAATATTTTACAGTGAACATGCATTGGTTCTGCCTAACTTTTAAAAACATTGAAAATGTTTGCATGGTTCCAGTGTGAGACAAGGTGTCAATATTATGGACAAAGTAAGATGTCTGCTGTACAGGAATGAACTATGGATAAAGAAACGATGATCTGTATTCAATAAGATAGTATAAGGCACATTTATTTACCAAAAAGGAGAAGGATTTTAATGATTTGGCATATGGCATGTAAACTAATGCTGTTAGCCATTGCATTACACTGTAAGCTCCAGGAGGATGCTTCTATTTATTCTTATTTATCCCCAACACCTATTCTGATAAGGTTATATGTTCAGTAAGCAAGTGTTGCATGAATGTTTTTTTAGTTTTTTATTTTTTTTAATGTTTATTTATTTTTGAGAGAGCACACATGCACACATGCTGGGGAGGTGCAGAGAGAGAGAGGGAGACACAGAATCTGAAACAGGCTCCAGGCTCTGAGCTGTCAGCACAGAGCCCAACATAGGGCTCGAACCCACAAACTGTGAGATCAGGACCTGAGCTGAAGTTGAACACTCAACTGACTAAGCCACCTGGGCACCCCTATTTTTTTTATTTTTTTAAGTTTATTTATTTATTTTGAGAGAGACAGAGACAGTGTGAGTCGCGGGGAGGCAGAGAATCCCAAGCAGCCTCCTCATTGTCAGCAGAGAGCCTGATGTGAGGCTCAAACCCACGAAACCATGAGATCATGTCCTGAGCCTAAACCAAGAATTGGATGCTTAACTGACTGAGCCACCCAGGCGCCCCATGAATGATTATTGTTTAAATTGAGAGACAGAGTGGTATGTCAAACAGAACACAGTAGGTTAGTTGTCATGAGTAATTTACAAGTCTCCAAGCCTCTCAGTTTCCCTCGTCTATAAAATGGGAAAGTTGAGAACATGAGTAATTTCAAGATTAATTTTTATAAACCCGTAAGTGTCTAAAGTTTTAAGAACTGACATTGAGTCTCCAATTATTTATTCTACCAAGTAAAGATTTTTAAAAATCATCACACATTGTCACTATTGTTTCATAAACAGAAGGATATTTTAACACAAAAAATGCAAGAGAGACATAATTCAGAATAAAATTCCTAAGAAAAGACAATTGGCAGCCTTACATGAGAGCATACACACACACACACACACACACACACACACACACACACAAGTGTGCACACGCACACAAAGCTATATCATAAATTTGACAAAGATTCACAGAAGATTTTGAATAAAAGGATTACATGAACTCTGGGGTCTTTTAATCTCTAAGATTTTGTGAGCTTCTTTTTATTTTCCTAAACTTAATATTTTTATTTTCCAATGGGAAAATATGTCCTTAATTGTAAAAAAAAAAAAAAAAACACCAACAACACCGACGTGTGCAAAGTGAAAAACGAAGCCCACCCCAAGGCTCCCCCCATTCCCACAAATAAAGTGTGGCATGTCATCCCCTAGGCTATTTTCTGTGAGGATATAAACATACGTACTGGCATAGCCTCTTGAAGGAATAAAACTTATTCTAAACTATTAGCTTGCAAACGTAGAGAGCAACATATGTAGTAATGATCAACTGAACTGAATCTAAGTAACATTTAGGGAAACTATTTGTTGGGCTCAATTGAGGAGAGTGGCTTTTTGCCACACATTCCTCATAGCTGGGCAGCAGGCTTGAATTTGGAAGTTTTTCTGATCTTAGCAGGCACTTCATTACTGCGTGCGGCACATAAGATCCCAAGATCTTACCTTGGGATAAAGATCCGCCAGAGAAGACCAAAAAGCTCAGCAGTGTCCAAAGGCAGGAGAGCAGGTGGACATTGGGAACAGAACCAAAAGAGGTCAGCGAAGTCGGCCCCCCCACCCCCCGCAGGCTAGCCAGATATCAAGGGACAAGAGACCGGGGTCTTGAAGTGGGGTGAGGGCCTCATCAGAGAGCCATAAATCTATGGCCGTGTTTGGGGACACACACAATGAATGGAAGCAACATGCGTCTCTGGGAGTTCACACCATCTCCTAATTCTCTAAAAAGCACATGTCAGGATTAGGAAGCACAAAGAAATAAGGCCCAAGAGGCTGGAACAGCAGCTCCCAGATGCCAGGAGCTGTTAGGCTTTCCCGGGTTTCAAAATGTGAAAGTGGCAAAACGCAAGAATTTTCAAGCCACTGAGTTGGTGCTGCCGATTTGGTCCCAAACACTGGCCGTGTTTGCACAGACAAGTCAAGGCTAAGAAAGTGGAAGCCATTGGCTTGAATTGGGGCGTGAAAGATCCCTGTTAGCTCTTGCCATTTCTTCAAGCCTAGCAAACGATTACATACTTTGACTGAGTTGAGACAACCTCAACGTATAGAGTCTACTTCACTTTGCCCTTTAAATACCAAGAATGTTGTCCACGCTTAATAAAGGAGAGAGAAGAAAGCAGTCCCTTGGTATGAGTTTGGACAAGTATATTCTCTCTGCGAGTGATTTCCTTTTCTGTGTAAGGAATGACAAATACCCCACTCACATGACACTGTGCCACCATCTGACATGTGGCAGTGATCACCAAGTGACCCAGAACTTTGTTGAGTCAGGGTACAGCCTCAATGTCCCCCTCAGTCCTTCTCAGTGCCCTTCAAGCAGCCTCGGTTACTCAGAGCTGGCACCATACATTAAACCTACTTGCTATATTTGGCCCCCGTGATCTCTAATATCCCTGCCAGATCCAGCCTACTAACATTCTCTAAGAAAAACCTGTCAAAAGTGGAAAAATCGTATCCTCAAAATAAAAGAAAAGTGCCTATGTCGGTGTTTAATCACAGATCATGACTAAAGTCCCCTTGCGATCTTTTCAGAAACACCCAGCCTCGGGACTCACCAGGCCTGGGGTGGGGCCCTGACACTGGCAGCTTTTAAGAGCCTCACAGGTGATTTCAGTGTGCAGCCAGAGGTGAGAAGTACTCATGAAGCAAGGCAATCCTGGCAGATTCTCTTCGCTCCTCCATCATCCAGCCTCTGGGTCTACGGGTGAAACGTCCAGCCGAGAGGTTTTCCAGACATTTTTCACGGCTGAGGCTTTGCTCACAGCCTCACCCTGAGCACGGAGTCAGAGCCAACCATTCCCGGCTTTCTTCTGGGCTTCTAGCTGTCCCTGGCTGCCTATTGGCTTCTGTCTCCCTCTTAGCACTTTCTGTCAATCCAAAAACACTGGGGAGGCTGAAGCAAAATCCTCCTATTTGTTTATGTGGCAACAAGCTCAGAGTCCATGCCGAAAAAATGTCCTTGGCCTTTGAGAAATCCGCTTGGAGATGCCTCTGTCTGTCTGAAACGGGCTGGAAACCAGTGCCCTCCCCCAGGAGCTACTCTGCTGAATCAGCCCGTATGAGCAGAGAGAGACCAGGATGATTCAAATACAAGGGTGTTTTTGATATTTTTGTATCATTTAGCTTCAGAGGAATGCAGAACTTTTAAGGCAGGAATTTGGATTCGACTGTGGAGAATAGGTCAAATGGAGATTGATTTGTGAGATTGCTATTTTCCACTTTGGGGAATTCTTAAAATACAGTGATGAGCCCATGAAGCAGGAAAGGGACCCAGGAACATTTATGACATTTGTTCTAAAGAAAAGGTCCCATTATTAGGAGACGAACGTGGTATTCACCTTTAAAAGCTTTGGAGGAATGTTTTGGGCTAAATCTTTGACCCTCAGAAAGCTATGCAGAGGTGAGGAAAAGGAAATATGGTCTCATTTTTACATGTAACAAGAAGAGAAAAATGAAATAATCCTTCTAAAAGTAACACAAGTTCACATTTATTTTTTTTTTTAACGTTTATTTATTTTTGGGACAGAGAGAGACAGAGCATGAACAGGGGAGGGGCAGAGAGAGAGGGAGACACGGAATGGGAAACAGGCTCCAGGCTCTGAGCCATCAGCCCAGAGCCCGACGCGGGGCTCGAACTCATGAACCGCGAGATCGTGACCTGAGCCGAAGTCGGACGCTCAACCAACTGAGCCACCCAGGCGCCCCAAACAAGTTCACATTTAAAAGCCATGTCATCTGCTCTGTGAGGAAAAGGAGGAGAGTGACCGACGGTTGTGAAAATTCGATAATAATAGTGGCAAGGGTGTGAGCAGAGACAGCATGACCATGGAAACAGATGAAAAGTGTAAAATTATTTTTTACCATGGTCTCTGCCCACATGTGGAATGCTTGTTATGTTCAGGGAGCTGTAGAAACACGAACCCCCTGCCCTCAAGAAATCTGCCATCTAGATAAAGAGACAAAGGAAAGGTACAGTGTTAAATAGCAAAAGGATTTATAAACACCAATAGCAGTTTGAAATGCAGAAGACATTTCACAGCATGGTGAAAAGTAGGCTCTGAGAGTACAGGTGACAGGGTTCTGGACATGGAAGAGGGTTCTTCTGGCCAGAGTAGCCAGGGAAGGATTCACACGGGGCCGGAGAGCTGGGTCCTGGAGGAGGGGTAGGATTTCAGGAGGTAGGAAGAGCACAGGGTGGGGGAGGGGAGGTGGGAAAGAGCAGCAGTCTGGCGTGTCTTCCCATCTTTCACCTGCACAGCTTTAGGAAGCATGAAGAACAGGTGAGCAGATCTCGGCTTTGCCATTTTCCTGCTCTGGGGAGCATCAGTGGTGTTCTGATCTTAATCGGGTTATACCTAATCGGAACACCAGCCTAGAGCAAGTTCTTCCGGGAAAGTTCCAGAGTGGAGCAAATTTAGAGAGAAAGGGGAAAGGGGAGAAAATGTGCATTTATGGAGCATCTCCATGAGCACGTGCTGTGCAAAGCCCTTTAAAGGTATAATCATTTTGTCTTCAAAATAAAAACACCAAACTCAACAACCCTATATGGATGGTGTTATTGCTCCCAGTTTAGAGAAGTAGCAACAGGATCTAGAGCAGGTAAACAATTTGCCAACCAAAGGCTGCAGCACAGGAAGTAGAAATTCTAGGAAAGTGGTGGGGGTGATGAACATAATTGAACGTAAACATGAAGAGAGGCCTGGACATTCCTTAGAGATTTGTGTTAGCATTGCCTTGTTCTCCACCTTTTCCCCGTGGTTGTCTTTCTTTCCCCCATCCCATAATTTTAGTCACCTTACAGAATTTCAGAGTTAGAAGTATCCTAGGAAAGTATCCAACCACCTCTTTTGGCTTATGAGGAAATAAGGACTCACAGAGATGAGCCTGTGTGCGTCCCAGGGGTCCCATAGCCAGCAGGCAGCAGAGCCCGGAAGCCAGCCTACCATGTTCCCAACCCCTGATGAGGGGCTGGCTGAGTCAAAGCCAGAGACACGTTGTCTCCAGGCAGTTGTCTGAGCCACCGAAGTATCTTCCAGGTCAGTTGTCTGACCCATACAGTTTCCTGTCAGTTGTCTGACCCACAGAAGTATCTTCCAATTCCAAATCCTAACCAGTTCCTACTCGCTTCAGCTTTTGAGAGGCTTGTATGGGATGGCAGAGCATGCCATTTCCTATATGGCTTCTCTTCTTTACTCTGAGTCAGGTGGAGAAAGAACTCTTTGAAAAACAGAGTGGACCACAGAAACTCATAGCTCTCTTACCTCAGGCTTGCCTCAGACCACTGGGAGAAGAGTCAAAGTAGAGGCATCTCTGGCAGTAATGGGCATATTTCTAGAATTTGCAAGTAAATGGTGTCAAGAAACAAGACTCGTGATAGGTATAACATCTGTTTTTACCCAAAGGCAGATTGACCATGGATAGATGGTGGCTGTGTTCTTGGGTTTCCAACACCTACATGTGGACCTAAGGGAATGGACCATAAGCCTAATGGAGGGTCAGAGCAGATATCCTGACTTCATCGCTCACTGGTATCTCTGGTCGTCAAATGGGGAGTAGACAAATCAGCCCTCACCATGAGAAAGAGGGGACCCAGTTTCTGTTGCTTTTGAGGACAATTTACTGATGGCTCTTGAGGCCAGCTAGACTAGGAAATAGCACATAGGCTAATTTTCTTCAGCCCAAAGGCCAGTCGCCACCAAATTTCACTCCCAGAGACTTGGCCAGCAATACTGCCAGAGTTGGAAGAAAGTATTCTAAATGGCCACCAGTTCCCTTCCAAACTAACACACATGTACACACACACACACACACACACACACACACACACACACACCACGAGACAAGTTTGGGCATGCTACATTAAAATAATTAAAGCTTTCTTGAGTCTATCGTCTGAAACCACTAAAACCCCTAGAATTCCTGTTAAATAAGAATGACCATGTAGACAGTTTTATTTGAAGCCAAGTCTCAGATTTTAAAACTGATTCCAATCCAGTTTTGCTTCTTCCCTTGGGGGCTTATTCTGTTGACTTCTAGGCAGCTTTACAAGGCTCATTCCTACCAGCTAAATGAAGATGATTTAATCAACCTACCAGCCACCTCTACTAGCAGTAAGTGCAGAAACAGAATACTGAGTTAAAGCCAAGAGCTTCTATTTCCTTTTTCTAAATTTAAAAATGAGACCAGATGAGCCAAAAAATAAACATCTACCAGTCAAATTCTCAATCCCAGCTCAGGCCCAGTTTAGAGTATATTTGCGTTATGTAGCATTTGTCTAGTAAATTGAACAGTGTAAAAGAAAGTCTAGATCAGGGCCCCCAACTGGTATTCTGAAGCCAACTGGTAAATGCAAAACCTCTATCTAATCACTAACTTCTGTGGCACATTATCCACAAAATCTACAGGCATTTTCAGTGTGGAAGAACATGTAGTTCAGTAGCACTGACCCGCCTCCACCCCATCCTATTGTATTATATCACTGAGGCATGGGTGAGAGTGGCCAAAGCTAGAGAGAATAAAGAATAACATTTTCCGGGGCACCGGGGTGGCTCAGTCAGTTAAACATCCGGCTTTGGCTCAGGTCATGATCTCATAGTTGGTGAGTTCAAGCCCCACATCAGGCTCTGTGCTGACAGTTCAGAGCCTGGAGCCTGCTTCAGATTCTGTGTCTCCCTCTCTCTCTGCCCCTCCCCAGCTCACGCTCTGTCTCTCTGTCTCTTTCTCTGAAATATAAATAAGCATTAAAAAAAAATGACATTTTCCTACAAAATGGAGAGGGGCTCCTTGAGTTCTGTCATTCAGATAAAAACTAGTTTTCAACTGGCTCCAAAACTAATTTTCAAAAAGTAATTGTTTAAGTCTGCTCCAGTATGATCTAGATAATCATTTCTGTTTTCACTTCTTACTGTCTCAGTAGATAAATTCTTCCTAGAGTTTTCTGCAAATATTAATCTCCACGGATTTCAATTACAATGTCATTCAGTGAGGAATATTTACCAAACTACATCTTAGTACTAAAATGGAGACCATTTAATACAATATTGTGCTTTACTCAAGACTGTGCTTCTCAAAGTGTGGTACATAATGGTGAGGTATAATTGGTTATACTCAAAATCATCAAGTAAATAGTATGCAAGATCATCACTTTATTCAAATATTTGAAGGAAAATCTGTATTTGTGTGAAAATAATTAGAAATATGTACTATGGTGTAGAAGCAAAATGTGTGTGACTGCCAACACAAAAATGAAGATTTCAAAGAAATTTACGATGGGGCACTTCAAAGCTGTGTGCCAAGTCACCCTGGGTTGTATGTCTACTGTCGCCCGAGGTGGGGAGATGGGAGGGTGGTGGAGAGCATGTCTCCTCTCTTGTGCCATTAGAGTACTTCAGTGGAGATGTATGAGAAATACTAACAACATGTGTAATAGAAATAATACTTTAGAATAAGGAAAATGGTGGCTTCAGAAAAACCCTGGAGCCATGTTTCCTAAGAGCACTCCACTCACCACCAGTCACACAGAAATAATTTTAAGCAATGCATAAATAAGCACTTCATATTTCAGTGTGTTTGAATGTTTTTCCGCTATTTATGCATAGCAAATTATGCACCTCTCGCTAATTTTCTTAAAAATTTTCTCTCAAACTATCTTGAGTAAAAGAAATGAGTGAAGCTCAAAAACATTAAATAATAGTACATGTGGCAGTAGATACAATAAAATCATGAAGGAGGTAAGTGAATGACTGAACTTATACAACCCAAATCCATCTCTACCCTTATAATACTTCTCTTAAGAAATATTGTACATAAAAGCATTAAGAAATGCCAAGTTGGGTCAGTCCTATGACCCATCTATTAAATCTAAAAATGACTTATTTTTAGGACTTAATTAAAAGGATACTTATTTCCTCATACACACTTATTTCCAGAGAACACTTATTTCCTCATAATATTGTAGAATACACACTATGTTCCATAGACATCGTTACTTACAGGAGCTACAAGTCCAGTGCAAAGACAGACTCCTCCTAAGTCACTGCAATACAGGGTCACCATTGTCATGATGGACCCACCTGAAAAGTTCAGAGAGCATGGAACAACCAATAAGTTTGCTGAATTTGTGTCAGAGAAGGCTTTATAGGGGAGGCGATATTTGAGTTGAAGCCAAAGGGGAGAAGTTTACCAAGAGCATTGCCTGAGGGAACATTTGCCTTTCATAGAAAACAATGACGGAAGTTCATGGACAAAACTTAAATATATGTAAATTTTTTAAAGCTCCCGATTCCAGTCCCATTATAGATTAGTTTATGTCCGTTTTTTTTTTTTTTCTCAGTCCAAATCATGGTAATTTCTGTCCTTAGAAAGAAGCAGTTTCAGAAACATAGGTAGTCTCCTCTCTTATGCTATTCCCCTCCTAACATACTCAGCTGACATCTGGGGAAGGAAAAAAAAAAAGACCTGAACTTGCATATCTATAGTCAACCCATAAATGTCCCCCTCTAATACTAAAATAAAGGGATGGACCAGGTATCTTCTGCCTCCACACACACATCATTACTTTTTAAATTTTTTTTTTCAACGTTTATTTATTTTTGGGACAGAGAGAGACAGAGCATGAACGGGGGAGGGGCAGAGAGAGAGGGAGACACAGAATCGGAAACAGGCTCCAGGCTCTGAGCCATCAGCCCAGAGCCCGACGCGGGGCTCGAACTCACGGACCGCGAGATCGTGACCTGGCTGAAGTCGGACGCTTAACCGACTGCGCCACCCAGGCGCCCCCATCATTACTTTTTAATACGTGTGTCCAGCTGCTTTCCTTTTTCCTACTGCTCTAAACCTGCCTTGATGCTTTTATGAAAAAGAAAATTAGCACTTAATGTTTCAACGCTATGGAAATATGTAGAAATAAACCTTGATAGAGCTCATCATTTATTGATCGAGGAAAGAATGTCAATAATTGTAGAATATAAGGCAGTGGGGGAAAAAAGTCCTAAATAAGCGGGCTACAGGCATGTGGACAAAAGAAACCATTAATTCTAAACAAACAACATCAAAATGTTGAAGAAGCACTGTTGAAGCTAGGAGAACTGTCCTATGGATTGAATCTTCTAGAGAAGACTCTAAGGTCAGCAGGGTCCCAAATGCAGACATGGTCGGGGCAACAAATACTTCTCAGAGAATGTTAATTATCAGTTGACTTTATATCATTTCCTATTGTGTGATAGTGGCATATTCACCAAACCACATCTGGTCAGCACTTTATGGGTCTGGAGGGTCCTCTCAGTAGCTCCACAAATAAGCACATTGGCAAGAAGCTCGAGGGGAGAGACCACCAGACCTCACTTTGGCAAGAAGGTTCTTCTTTAGGCATGATTTGTGGTTACTCTTCTGCCCCCACCCAAAGAGCATCCAGAAAGTACATTCTTGTTTTCACTAAGGATTTGCTGAAAAAAAGGTTAGGAAACTGAAGATTCCTTAGTGACCTTCTCCTCAAACACAGCTATGGATAGAATGAGTTTTGTGTCCAAGGACCCTTGGAAAAAGTTTCCCTTGGATGAACCAGAAGAGTTGGAGAGATCAAATGAGTTTGAACACGTCATTTTTGGGAGATCAAGACTTCCTCTCTTTTCCAAATCTATTTTTTTTATTGGAGAGTCAGACACCAGTATTTCCTATATCCACATTCTGTTCATTCTGAATACCAGAAACGGCTACCCTGAAGACATAATAACAATGGAGCATCTAATGACTTAAGCCCATCTACTTTAGAATTCTCTCAGGATAGATCTCCTTTCCAGGAATGCTCCCCAAGGAACTTCCAAATAAAGGGATATAGAAATCCAACTTATTGACCTGGCACTAGACTCTATCTGCTACCTACTTGAACACAATGCCAAGTAGCTCACAAATTGAAAACTCATTGAAATGTCCAGATGTCTTGGTTGCTATGTGTAAAAGGTGGCAGAGAACATTCTAAATTAACAGCCCTATGTCCGTTCACAACCCCACCCACTGTGACCATAACACAGTGAATATCTCTGCAAAACTGTGAGCCAAGGAGCAGCAAGAAATACCTCTTAAATTAGCCACCTGTGTCTACCTACTATCTTGCTCACTAGATTGCCGGCTCTTTATCATCCTTAGCTTCTACACCTAGAACCAGCACAGTGCCTGACACACAGGGGGGCTCAAAAAATGTAAGCACTGAGGAATGATTCTATTCTATTCTAATTCTTTAATTTGCTATATTCCCCTAAATTCAATTCAGTTTAACAGTTCAACCCATTCTTCAACACTGAAAAAATTACTGGAGTTTATTTAGTCCAGATCAAACCATAGATCAGACAAATTTGAAGATGGTGCCAAATGATATTCAATAGCAAAATTACAGGCACCAGTGAAAGTATTTGAATTTCTAGAGTTTGCTGCTACAGTATTCTATGAATCTATCTAATACAATCTATAGCTCAATATCATTTGTGTATATACAAGAATTAATTGACATTCATAATAATACTTATTTTAGGTTCTCAAAAAAAACTAAAATAGCTTGGTTTTAGAACCAACTTGATCTCTCTGGCTTAATATGGCCCTTGACAATTGCCTTATGTATCCTTTTCAAAGTCTGTATACCACACCTGGGAATTACGTGTCCAAAGTAAGAGAACAGAAAATGATTCTGTTCAGAAAGGAGGATCATAGAATTAAGATCTCAGCAGTGGAAACATTTCTAATAACGGTCATATTTGTAAGGAGATGTAGTGGAATGAGAAGAAGTAATCAAAGGACAAAGAACCATAATGCCAGGCAATTGGAAAGTCAACATGGTTGTTGAAACCCCTGAGAATACTACCAGTGGTTAGAATAGAGGGGAGGACTGAACCACAGGCTAGATGTCGGGGTATGATTATCTGGGAATTAGGCAAAGGATAAGATATTAAAGTATGAAATCCTAAAAGGGAAGCATTGCTAAAAGTTTATGGTGTAACAAAAGTTTAAGAGAAATAATGGAGATGATTATGATGTTTTACTGACATAAAATATTATGATGCTACATCACCTTTCCTGCCTAGAAAATTCCCTACAAATAGTAATAAGGATAGGAGAAGAAGTGACCTTTATTACATACCTACTGTGTGTCAAGCCCCGCACCAGTAATTTTTACCATTATTATTTCATTTAAGTTATCACAGAGATGGCATGATTTGTGCTTCATCTTCAAATGTGAATAGGAACTCTTCAAGTGGTGTTTTTAGCATAATTCCTTCCTATAGCAATTTAACATAATTATTCCTCTCTGAAATTAAGTGAGGAAATGTGCTAAATAAAATATTTAAAAAAAACCAGCAATACCAACACCTACCAGACAACTATTATATTCCTGACACTGGCCTGTACATTTAACCTACATTTATTTTCATATGCTCTCAACAGCATTTTAAGGTGGATGCTACTGTTTCCATTTTACAGACTATGAAACAGAGACTTAGAGATTAGGAAATTTGCCAAAAGTCACATAATTCATTAACAGATGTGGAATTCAAACGATTCTGTTTGATCCCTACCCATGCCTTTTTAAAGGACATCATAGTACCTTTCAGCTGGAGACACTTTCAAAGAAAATGATAATGGTGCCATTTACAGCTACAGTGAACAGGTAGAAATAACTTTCAAAGAGAAAAATTGAAAATGTTAACTCCTCTTCACATGTGAACAGGAATAGGGTTAGTAGCAGGAGGAGGGAAGGGTCTAAGATGAATTGACATTCTAATTTCAAGATCAGAAATGAAAGGCCAAGGATGAGAGGTATTCTAGAGGTCTGTATTTGTAATGGACAAAGAAAGAAGGCTTACTTCCTGATATTGCTTACTTTAGCCTGTCTACACTCCTATAATACCTCTGAACATAAGAGATGTTTGCCCCTGGCCCCCACCTATGGTTCCAACAAGAACACACATTATTAGTAGCAAAATTTATTGCCAATACACATAATTAATAGTCACCTCTCCCAAAAAGATACACATAGTGCACATTCTTGGGGGTCCCTGAAATTGTCTGCCTCCCTTTATTGCAAGATTAACTATAATCTTATATCACTTCTCCCAGAGACAGTACCAGGAAAATAGCTTATTTCTGGGCCTGGTCTGGTTAACTTTCCTAGATTAGTTATTTCAACCCCAGATACACATGAGAATGACCTGAGGATTTTTTTTTTTTTTTTGTATCAATTTTCCCATTCCATGAGATTCTGATTCAGTTGGTCTGGGCATTTTTTTAAATCTCCCCAGATTATTTTCATGTGTAGCCACAATGGAGAGTCAATGGTTTCTGACCATTGCCTCACCAATGCCATAGACACACATACTCCCACTATCTAATATCCAAAGCTGCTCCCTGGAAAATGCTAGAAATTAATGAAGAGCCAGTTACCCGTCTCCTTGACTATTCCCCTTTTCTTCTCTTCAACTTCCCACATCTCTGTCTCTTGCTTAAATACTTCACTCAAAACTACACTCAAAAGGTGTTACAAAGAGGGGCTCCTGGGTGGCTCAGTCAGTTAAGCGTCTGACTCTTGATTTGGGCTCAGATCATGATTTCATGATTCATGGGTTCGTGTCCCACAACAGACTCTTTGCTGACAGCATGGAGCCTGCTTGGGATTCTCTCTCTTCTTCTTCTTTCTGTGCCCCTTCCCAGCTCGCTCTTTCGCTCTCCCCCCCCAATAAATAAACATTTTACAAAAGAATTATTACAGGCAAGTAGTTGAGAGAGACAAGGAGTACCTGCCTCTACATATGTCTCCACTCTTGTCTATTTTTGTAATACTTTTGGATAGCTAACAGGAAGATTAAACTTCTAAGTATCTTTGAAGAAAATGCCCAAATAGTTTGAAAATGTGTTTGATGGTTCCATGAACTTAATTCCCTGGAGTGGTACTATTGTAGTTATGAGCTTCCATATGGGAAGGCATGTGGTAAACAAGACTAGACAGCCCCATCTCACATGGATGGACAGTGTGTTATGCTCCAAGCCTACTAGCCATTTCCAAAAGAAGAGAAAGAGAATCAATTCTTAGAATCAAGTTATCCCCACTGTCTTTATGTGCTATATGACACTACCTTGCTATAGCACAGGACCTAAAGAGTTTATATGAGCTAGAGCCACCATATACCTAGAGCAGGGATCTAGGTGGAAACTCCATTTTTAAACATGAGAAGATACAGGATAGCTTATGATAAAACTCTAAGGAGGGAAAGAAAGGATTACATATGCATATATTTTAACCCAGCACTATAGGCTTCCTTTCTCATTGAATCATTACAATTACCCAAATATCTCTAGTTCAAAGATGAAAGAGCTAAGGTTCAGAAAAGTGAATGTGGAGTCAACACAGCATGATAGGTGGGAAATCCAGGTTCAATTCTGACAGCATTATCACCTGCCAACCATTTGGTATGAGGCAAGTTATATTCCCTGAGCTTCTGTTTCCCCATCCATAAGATGTAAAGGTAATAAGAGCCCCTGTTCAGCTGTGGCAAGAATTAAGTAAAAATATAAAAACAAGGTAGCAATCACCATTCATCTAGTAATCCCTGTCTACATGGTTATGGTAGTTAGAATTTACTCAAGCTAACATAACAAGGGTCCCGACCAAAATATGAACCCTGCTCGGTGAAGTCCCATTTCCTTTATGCAGCACAGAAGATTCAGATCAAGAGAGTTCAAGGGAAGGAAAGAGGGGGTAGATTGAGAAATTCAGGGAAGACTCTAAAACTGAAGGGGGAAGAAGTCAGATGGGTTTCAAAGAAAGAACATAGATAAGCAAGAAGACTTGTATGCTCTCCCCTTTGGGGTTGGGCTAATGCCAGAAATACTGCTTTGTGGCATCTCACATCAGAAATAATATTTTAATTACTCTTGGATATACAGCTACCGGCTTTAGCATGACATTAAGCAGCTATGAGAGAGCAGAGAACAAAAATTAGGATGGCCAATTCACCAATCCCAATTCTAAATCCCTCTGCTAGATCTATTAACGCACCAGACATTTGTTCCCCACGTTCTGGTCACTGTGAGCCAGGCCAAGGCAAAGGGCAAGGTGTGGCCACACTTCCCCCTGCGGGCAGACAGAGAGAGAACAGAGCCCCTGGAAACTCTTGACATCTGTGAAGTCTTTGAGTGAAAGGGCACGTCTTGGAGTGCGTCGGCTCTTGCAGCTACCTTCCAAGGTGCCTGAACCACTCCTCTGACTTAATGAACTCCACATGCTGCCATAGCTATTTATAGGATCAGCCCGTGTGTGTTTTGTTAAAGTCTCTAGATCATATTTTTTACCGTTGCAAGTTTATTTCCTACAATTGGTCCATTAAGTTTTGCCTCCCTTTCCTCCTCCACCACATTCTTGGAAATCCAAGGTCAACTACACAAACAAATGTACGGGATTATCAAAATATTTTTAAGCCATCATTTGCCTCCTCTGTTTTTCTTGTGCTCCCATGAGTGTGAATTTCTATAGCATCACTCTTCCTGGAAACTTAGATCTGACGGGGCAATCTGACAGAAGGGTAATGCGGCCCAAGAGGCAGGGAAGGAAGAGTCGTAAGAGATCAGCAATGTTGTCACTGAGCCTGCTCCTACTGAGTGCAAGTTAATCACAGCAAGGGCCACAGGAAAGCAAGAAAAATCTTCAGACAAAATCAAAATGCAAACAAAAGGCAAAGACAGGCTGAAGTGGGCTAATCAAGAAACAGAGAACATTTACCTGCAGAAAATTGGAGAAACTGAAAATGAGGTCCAGTGTCTAATAAGGCACAAAAGAAAGAAGCCAAATCTGAGTAATAGTGGAGACCATGTCTTACGAGAGGCCTCTGTCTCCCTTTTCATACAATCCGGAGGAATATTTTTATCAACTCTTTTGTAAATACAAGTGGTTTAGTAGCTCTAGAATCCATTCCATCAGGAGAAAATTTCACCTCATCCCATTTTTAAAACATATTTAGAGGGGCGCCTGGGTGGCACAGTCGGTTAAGCGTCCGACTTCAGCCAGGTCACGATCTCGCAGTCCGGGAGTTCGAGCCCCACGTCAGGCTCTGGGCTGATGGCTCAGAGCCTGGAGACTGTTTCCGATTCTGTGTCTCCCTCTCTCTCTGCCCCTCCCCCGTTCATGCTCTGTCTCTCTCTGTCCCAAAAATAAATAAACGTTGAAAAAAAAATTAAAAAAAAAACATATTTAGATAAGAGATTCACATGGTTTTCTTTTCTTTTTTTTTCTTTTGTTTTTAAAGTCCAGTATAGTTAACATACAGTGTTATATCAGCTTCAGGTGTAAATAGATTGATTCAACAATTCTATACTCAGTTCTTATCAAGATAATTCTACTCTCTTTTTTAAATCATTTTTTAAATGTTTTATTATTTATTTTTAAGAGAAAGAGAGAGAGAGACAGCACAAGCTGCAGAAGGGCAGAGCGAGAGGGAGACCCAGAATTTGAAGCAGGCTCCAGGCTCTGAGCTGTCAGCACAGAGCCCAATGCGGGGCTCAAACATATGAACTGGGAGATCATGACCTGAGTTGAAGTTGGATGCTTAACCAATTGAGCCGCCCAGGTGCCCCAAGATAAGCGTACTCTTAATCCCTTGTATCTATTTCACACATCTTCCCACCCCACTCCCCTCTGGTAACCATCAGTTTGCTCTTTATAGTTAACAGTCTGTTTTTTGGTTTGTGTCTTTTGTTCTTTGATCCCTTGTTTTGTTTCTTAAAATCCATATATGAATACAATGATGTGGTATTCGTCTTTTTCTGACTGACTTATTTCACTTAACAGTATACCCTCTAGATCCATCCATGTTATTGCAAATGGCAAGATTTCATTCTTTTTTTATGGCTGAGTAATATTCATCATGTATATATACCACATCTTTACCCATTCATCTATTGATGGACACTTGGGTTGCTTCCATAATTTGGCTGTTGTAAATAATGCGGCAATAAACATCGGAGTGCATATATCTTTTTGAATTCGTGTTTTCATATTCCTTGGGTAAATACCCAGTAGTGGCATTATTGGATCATATGGCAGTTCTCTTTTTAACTTTTGAGGAACCTCCATACTGTTTTACACAAGACTGCACCACTTTGCATTCCCACCAACAGTGCACGAGGGTTCCTTTTCCTCCACATCCTCACCAACACTTGTTGTTTCTTATGGTTTTGATTTTTAGCCCTTCTGACGGGTGTGAGGTGGTATCTCATTGTTGTTTTGACTTACATTTCCCTGATGAGAAGTAATGTTGAGCTTCTTTTCAAGTATCTGTTGACCATCTGCCTGTCTTCTTTGGAGAAATGTTTCCATATGTCTTTTGCCTATTTTTAAATGGATTATTTGTTTTTTGCGTGTTGAGATGTGTAAGTTCTTTATATATTTTGGATATTAACCCTTCATCAGATATATCATTTGCGTATATCTTCTCCCATTTGGTAGGTTGTCTTTAAGTTTTGTTGGTTTTTTTTTGGGTTTTTTTTGGTTTTATATTTTATTTTTTAAAATTTACATCCAAATTAGTTAGCATATAGTGCAACCATGATTTCAGGAGTAGATTCCTTAGTGCCCCTTACCCATTTAGCCCATCCCCCCCTCCCACAACCCCTCCAGTAACCCTCAGTTTGTTCTCCATATTTATGAGTCTCTTCTGTTTTGTCCCCCTCCCTGTTTTTATATTATTTTTGTTTCACTTCCCTTATGTTCATTTGTTTCGTCTCTTATGAGTGAAGTCATATGATTTTTGTCTTTCTCTGACTGACTAATCTCACTTAGCATAATACCCTCCAGTTCCATCCATGTAGTTGCAAGTGGCAAGATTTCATTCTTTTTGATTGCTGAGTAATACTCCACTGTATATATATACCACATCTTCTTTATCCATTCATCCATCGAGGGACATCTGGGCTCTTTCCATACTTTGGCTATTATTGATAGTGCTGCTATAAACATGAGGGTGCATGTGTCCCTTTGAAACAGCACACCTGTATCCCTTGGATAAATGCCTAGTAGTGCAATTGCTGGGTCATAGGATAGTTCTATTTTTAGTTTTTTGAGGAACCTCCATACTGTTTTCCAGAGTGGCTGTACCAGCTTGCATTCGAATGTCTTTTAGTTTTATTGTGCAGGAGTTTTTTATTTTGATGCAGTCCCAATAGTTTACTTTTGCTTTTGTTTCCCTTGCCTCAGGAGATACATCTAGAAAAATGTTGCTATGGCTGATGTCAGAGAAATTACTGCCACCGCTCTCTTCTAGGATATTTATGGTTTCAGGTCTCATATTTCCATCTCTAATCCATCTTGAGTTTATTTTTGCGTTTGGTGTAAGAAACTGGTCCAGTTTCATTCTTTTGCAGGTAGCTATCCAGTTTCCCCAGCACCATTTGTAAAAGAGACTGCCTTTTTCCCAGTGCCTATTCTTGCATCCTTTGTCTAAGATTGATTATATAATTGTGAGTTGTTTTCTGGACTCTTTATTCTGTTCCATTGATCTATATGTCTGTTTTTGTGCCAGCACCATACTGTTTTGATTACTTCAGCTCTTTAGTATATCTTTAAACCTGGGATTGTGAAACCTCCAGTTTTGTTCTTTTTCAAGATTTCTTTGGCTATTCCGGGTCTTTTGTGGTTCCATACAAATTTTAGGGTTGTTGGTTCTAGTTCTATGAAAAATGCTTTTGATATTTTGATAGGGACTGCACTGAATCTGTAGATCGCTTTGGGTAGTCTGGACATTTTGACAATATTTGCTCTTCTTATCCATTGGCATGGAATATTTTTCCATTTGTTTATGTTGTCTTCAATTTCTTCCAGCCATGTTTTATAGTTTTCAGAACGCAGGTCTTTCACATCCTTGGTTAAGTTTATTTCTAGTTTTTTAAATTATTTTTGTTGCAATTTTAAATGGGATTGTTTTCTTAATTTCTGTGTTATTTCATTGTTAGTGTATAGAAATACAACAAATTTCCACATACTGATTTTGTGTCCTGTGACCTTATGAATTCATTTTTCACTTCTGGTAGTTTTTCTGTGAAGTCTTCAGGGTTTTCTGTATACAGTATCATGTGATCTGTAAATAGTGAAAGCTTTACTTCTTCCTTTCCAATTTGGATGCCTTCTCTTTGTTTTATTTCTCTGATTGATGCGGCTAGGAATTCCAGTACTATGTTGAATAAAAGTGGTGAGAGTGGACATCTCATTTTGTCTGTCTGTGCCTGTTTCTGTGTGTTAGGAGAGAGCTCTGCCTCCTGCTCTTACAAGCAGTGGTCCCATGAAGAAGGGGCCCGGTGGTGTAACTGCAATGCATTGCCCTCTATTCACCAGAACCTGGCACCTCACAGGTGTCTTCTGTGCGTGTTGCATGTGCCCTGCTATGTGGCTGAGCCACTTTTGCCTTCCGTCCGGCTGTCTGCAATGGTTGGTTTTGCCCATTGTGAGCAGAGGTGGGTCCCTGTGTTGTTAGTGGGCCAGTCTGAAGTTAAGCTTGAGTTAAGTCAGGGCTTGAGTTAAGTCAGACCAGGCATTTGCAGAGATGCAGTAGCACCAAAATGCAGGGCACTTTCCCTGTTTTGTGCCCTGAGAAGCTTTTGTTGGTGGGTGGGGCCTACGTTCAGACCAGATGCCCGGCCACAGCCCACTGCTGGGGCCACAGTTGGACTGCTGTGTGTAGTCATCTTCCCCTCTCCCTAGGGCAGGAGTCACCTTGGAGTGGTGCTGGCCCCTGTTGAGGCTGCTTGCGAGACTGCTTTGGATGGGCTCCAGCCAAGAGCATAGGGGACAGAACCACAGGAAACTATGGGTCAAATGCTTTAAAAAAAAAAAAAAAAAAAAGGATGTGCAATCTTCTGCTGGTTGTTTATCTTTCTGTACCATCAGAAAATAGTGGGATACTGAATCACAGGAAGCCTCCACTGTCTTAGGTGTCAAGTTAACATTCCATAGGTTGGGGTGGGAGCAGCTTTCATATCCTGCAATACAAAGCATACTAAATGATGATTTAGAGTCATAGTCATGCCAGTGATCCCTTGAAATCTGCTGTTGTCCATTGTCTCTGCCTCTCTCTGAGCATCAACCCACCACCACGTCCTAACAGCTCAGTCCCACCTCCTGCATCTCCACACAGGTCCTCATCCTGTCCCCTCCCCCTGCCCTGCAGCAGGCTCTCCTGAGTCCTCACCTACCCCGTTGCAATAACCCTTATATTTGAAGGAAGTCTCTGGATTTCAGGGGACACAGATTCACCTCGCAATAGCCAAGGCAAAAGAGAGCTCTATTAGAAGGACACAGGGTGTCCATAGACAGAAGGCTGGTGCAACCTTTGGGCTCAGGAAGGCCTGGAAGTGAGGAAAGCGTGCTTTCCTGCCTCCCTATCCTTGTCTCTGCCTCCATGTCTGCCACCTTCTTTCTCTCTGTCTATATGGCATCTCCCACACATTAAGAAAACTACTGGCTCAGTCTCCCAGGAGTGCCATCCTACAGCTTCTGCAACCAAAGGGATACCTCATTCTCAGAATCTGTTTGGAAAAAAAGGAAAAAAAATACAAGAATTCCAGAGAAACATGCCTCTGGATCAGTCAAACATGGTAAAGGAGTAGGGTCAGGTAACGACATGGAAACACAAACACATGCTTGGTATTGGAAGAGGGGCAGTTCCCAGAACAGGCTGCATGCTTTTCCAACCACCCTGGACTTGCCCCTGCTGTTCCCTCCTCACGACCTTCATAGGCAAAACCCTACCTGTTCTTCAAAGGTCATCTTAAGTAGCACCTGGCCGGGAAGATTTGCTCATTCACCTACCAGAGGCTCCTTTTTAAAGCCCCCAACCCTTTCCAGTTGTTGTTTTCTCTCTTAGGGCACTTTTCATTATTGGCCTTAAGGACAGTGTTTATTGGGGCATCTGGGAGGCTCAGTCAGTTGGGCGTCCGACTTGTCATTTCAGCTCAAGACATGATTTTGTGGTTCAGGGGGTCAAACCCCACATTGGACTAATGCAGAACCTGCCTGGGATTCTCTGTCTCCCCCTCTCTCTGTCCCTCCCCAGCTCGTGCTCGCGCTCTCTCTCAAAAATAAATAAACTTTAAAAAGGAAAGAAAGGATAGTGTTTGCAAGTTTTCCAGCATGAATAAGTTCCTAGAGGAAAGAAGTCAGATCCTAATCACATTTATATTCCAAAAATAAAAAAATGCCCAAGCAAGATCTTTGCCTGTGACAGGTACTCAATAATTGTTTGCTAAATGGTTGAGTGGATGAATATAAATGACTGAGAATAGTTTTCGCAACCACCCTGGGTATTAATTAGATTGCCCACCAAACAGTCATGACTCTTCATAGTGTTGTTGGAATAATGTCCTTTGCTGGGGAGAGGACACCCCTGACTTTTCTCTTGAGGGAGTTAGCAGGAACTGAATATTCATTTACTACAAGGCCAGGGTTTAACAGCCCAGCTCTCACATTCGTTGGTAATAGTCAGATTCTTTGGGGCTCATTTCAATTATTCTTAAGCTCAGATGTTACCTCTGCTTTTACAGAAGTTGATGGAAGCTCCATAAGATCTTTTTCCTCCTCTGCTTAACAGGAACAAAGAGGAGCTCCCTTAGAGCACCGTCCTTGAACCTCACAAGGCTTGGACCTCACTGAGGCTCACAAGCCTCACCTAGGCTGGAACTGCACAGTCACACAGGACCTGGTGCTGAGGGGGTCCCACACTTGATGTTTAACACTCTGCAGTCACAGTCCCAGATTTTCAGATTTGCAAGTGAAGTACAAAAAGACAATGGAAGCTTAGAGCCTCGGTTTAGCTGTGGTTCTGCCTCTCATCACCTCCGGGGGACAGCCTCTTAGCTGCCTGCTTCCCCACTATCTGGTGCCCCGGGCGCCCTGCCTGATCTCCCTCTCCCCATCCCCTACCCAGTAAGGTTTTGCACACTGGCAGAGGGTAGGTCAGCGCCGGGGCGCTTGTGCCAGAGTACCTCATGGCAATGCCATCCTGGACTCAGTCTAGCAGAACTGGAGTGCATTTATTGAGCAACTCAGTAGGGGCCAGCCTCCACCCACCTCTCCAGATCGCCTTTCCACCGTGGCTTGGAGAAGCAAAGATGCCAGGCTCCACTGGCCCACCTCCGCCAGGCATGCACATCAGCCCAGAAGTCAGTGGACCTTCCTGTCACCCCAACCTCATCCTCCTGAGAGCTCATGGAGATCTGTGCTTCCTCGGCAAGTATCCCCAGGCCTGAGGGAGTGTAACAGCAAAGAGAAAAAAAAATCAAAAAAAGAACAAGTCGACAGGTAGAGAGAGCCCATGGATGAGAAAGAAAAGTTTTATTATTTTTTAAGTTAATTTTTAAGCTGAGATATAACTGACACGTGACATTGTAATAATTTTAGGTGTAGAAATTAATTATTTGACAGATGCATACATTGTGAAACGGTTGCCAGGATAAGTTTAGTTAACATATATCACCACACAGAATTACACTTTTTCCTTGTGGTAGGAACTTAAAAGATCTATCTTAGCATCTTTCAAATATACAGTACAGTATTCTTAACTATACTTTTATATTTTAATAAGTTTAATGGCACTTCTTCCTTCTTTTTGAATAAAGAAACTCATACTTTTCCTTTGCGCTGAGCCCTAGCCCTGTGCCAAGTACTAAAAAGTGCTTAGCAATTGGTAGCTGATGTTTTCTTATTATTAATAAATGTTCACACAAAGTCTGACAGTTTCACAAAGTAAGAAGTTTCCAAAAATAGGACCTCTATAATCTCATTTGATCCTCTGAGGTAGGTGGGATATGGATGTTCTATTCTGTAAATGAGAAGATTGAAATTCAGACAGACAAGTAAGGAGGCCTAAAAAAAAAAAAAAAAAAAAAAAAAAAAAATCATGTCACCCGTTAGTGGCAAAGCAGGGCCTGGAATCCAGGCGCCCTGACTTGCAGCCCTGTGTTTTTACCAAGCGACCTGCCCGCCAGTGACCCATGGGGCAGCTGAGCGGCCTTTTCCTCACTTCTCTGGAGGGAGAAGGAGCCAGCAATGTCTAGCCACTCTGGAAACTCTGCCGGGTGCCATGGCGCTGGGAGCATTTGCCCCGGCCACTGCAAGGAGTCCCGCCCTTACCCTGCATTTATTTTCTTTCCCAAACCTCACAAAACCATAAAAATCAAAGATGACTCCTCAGAAGCGAGCCATCCGACGCTCTGAAAACCCGGCCCACGGCTGTGGATGGCAGGGCCACAAGAGCTGTTTCTTTGCTCCTGTTGACTCAGGTCTGTTTACCTGGCTCCCTCATTCCAATTTCCTCGCCTCGGAACCAGTACAGCCCTCGGATTTATGCTCTAGGCAGACGGGCGATTTATGGTGTGTTCATCACCCATGCCACCCCAGGACACGGCACCTCTCCCTGCAGCTGTCAAAACCACCCACTCGTACCCAGCAGAGTGTCAAGCGGTTCACCAAGGGAAACTCCTCGGAAATAGTGCCCAGTTCTAGTCCACAGGTTTTGCCCAGTTGCCCAAGCCCTGGTCATAAAAATGCCAAATAGACTGGGAGTGAAAAACAGAGGTCAGACTAGCCCAGAGGGCAGGATGGGGCAGGAATCATAGGCTGGGATTAAGGGACAGAGGAGTTTTGGCAGATGCCACACTCCTGGGTTTGCCTTGATGTCCCCTGGCCTTGGATGGAGGGAGGTAGATGGAGTCGCACTGCGGGAGCTGCCCCAGAAGGAGAGGTGTTCTTGGGGTTGGCTGAAATCCAGAAGCTGGCTTCCCTGAGTCCCAGGAAAATGTTTTGTTTTGTCTTGGTTTGTTTTGTTTGTTTGTTTGTTTTGTTTTGTTTTTAAATGCCTTTGACTTTCATTTGGGGACTATTAAATGTGAGGAGTATGGACTTGGTGGCTAGAATGTGACTAAGGCAGCCATCTACATCAGTCCTTAAGCTGGAAAACAGATTAATAAGAACTACATATGGAGCACCTGGGTGGCTCAGTCAGTTAAGCATCCAAGTCTTGTTTTTGGCTCTGGTCATATCACAGATTTGTGAGATTGAGCCCCAGGTGAGGCTCTGCGCTGACATCACAGAGCCTGCTTGGGATTCTCTCTCTCCCTCTCTCTCTACCCCTCCCCTACTCACATGCATTCTCTCTAAACAAACAAACAAACAAACATTTAAAAAAAAGAATTACGTATACTGAATGTAAGCCATTTGCCATCCATTGGACTTTACATATATCCTTTGCACATATTATTTCTAACCCTCACAGCGGCTCTGGGATCACATTTGTTATTAAGCCCATTTTAAAGATGAGGGAAATGAGGTTTGAGAGGTAGCCGAACTTGCCAAGTTTACACAGTAAGTTGACAGCGTTTGAACCCAGGAGAAATATTTCTCCACAAAGCAAGTTCAATGCCTGCTCTGTCTACTGGGCCTCTCATCGCTAATCCCATGGAAAAAAGAGTAACAGTGGTCGCCACTGCCGACATAATGAGGATTTACCCAGCCTGCTTTGCAGGAAGACAGCCAGGCTCTAACGTGGCCGATGGTTCTGGGCCTCTCTCTGGATGAAGGAAGTATAGGGTAAGCCTCCCTATCACTCACTGGAGGAGAGTAGATGCAGACGTTGCCAGTTTTCCATTCACCAATGTGCTCTGTCCCTTATTTCTTCTTCTCTGCACTTGTAACCATTTTCTCTACTTATGTTAATGTCTCTTCCAGTGACATGCAAATTAAGGCCAAAGAGATAAATTGAAATGCTGTGATTCTAAAACTATGTCTGGTAGGACTTGGCCAATAGGAAATGAAAATAAAGATCACACCACTGCTACCACCAGAAAGGAATTTGTATCTGTTGAAAAAAAAAATATCTATTTTAAAGTTGTCTGAATTTTATTAATCCCTGTTCTTGCTTCCCTCCTCCCTCTGCTTAGACAGTTGAAAGTTTTCTGGTAAATACATAGACAGTCAATAAGGTAGATCCCTACAGAAGAACAGAATTTTTCAAAAGGATTTAAAGGCTTTTACAACTTACATGGAACATGAATTTTTTGGCTTTCATTAACTCCAATGTTGAGTGTTTTCATCTATAAAACAGGAACCCAATTCAGCAAGTACTTATGAAGAGATTACCCTGTAAGAGACGTAATATTAGACATTACGGGGGGGGGGGGTAACAGTAAGGAAGGTCTGGGCTCTGCCCTGCAGGGTATGAAAGGCCCACCAGCAAGGCTGATAAGTACATGAGTAACACTCATGTTACACGAGTAACACTGGCCTATCATCAGGCTATGGTACAAACCCACACCAAGCTGCTGGGCCTCCAGGAATTATCAGGAATGCTCTGATCATCCTGATCACCAGGGTCATTTGGGTGTGTTTTGTGATGTATGTAAAAGTGCTTGGCAAAGAACTGTACAGAACTAAGGGATTTTTCATCATTGTTCTTATTACTAAGCATGGTGGGTAAGAATGTAGCCTCTGGAACCAACACGCCTGGGTTGGGCTCCCTGCTCTGGCACATACACTACGTTATCTTAGGTAAATTGCTCAAACATTTGAAGCTGCAGTCTCCTCAGCTGTGAAAGGGGATAATAATAGGATCTACCTGTATGGATATAGTGGGAATTAAGCAAGTCCATATATCTCAAGGACTGTGCACCTTGCTCAGCGTGATACGAAGCCACAAAAAGCTTATTGTTGTTGTTACTATTATTCCACATTCACCAGTACTTCTCAAAACTGTCAAGGTTATCAAAAGCAAGGAAAGTCCGAGAAACTGTCATAGCCAATAGGCATCTAAGGAGACATGACAAGTAAATGTAGTGTGGTATCCTGGATGGGACCCTGGGACAGATAAAGGGCATTAGGTAAAAGCTGAGGATATCTGCGTGAAATAGTTAATAACGACATAATGATATTGGTTCATGAAAATTGTGCCAAACGTACCCTACTAACGTAGGATGTTAACAGTAGGGAGGGCTTGGTCTGGGGTATATGGAAACTCTCTGTACTATCTTCACAACTTGGCTGTAGGTCGAAAAAGATTCTAAAATAACAAGTGCATTTATAAAAAAAAACTAGTGTCATGAGGATGTAACGATATAAGGAGAGCTGAGCAACCACAAGGGAACTTGTGGCCAGGAGAATTTTCATTAGGGAAAAAAAGACAAAATGGAAGAGCCAGTACTCACCTATATTCTTTTCTAAAAAGCCCTATTGAGCAATTTGATAAATAGCCAAGGTCAAGTCTAGTATGTAAGAAATTGCCAGTGGGTATATGGTCGCCAGTAGCACTAAGGATGATTAATAAACATTTTCCTCTCACGTATGAGTAAGCCCTCTATCTAACAGGTTAGGGACTGGTAGAATCTAAAAGTCTACTTCCAGTTGGAGAGAGCTATTGAGTATATTTCCACTTTATTTTTCAAGAGATAGTAAGACCTAATTCTATCATAAGGATCGAAAACAGCCAAACACTTCCCTCCCATCCCTCCTTGTTTTTGCCCTTAGAATGGGGCTGTCAAAACATGATTTTAATTGCATTGTTAAAATCTGCATCATCTCTTTTCCCGTAACTGCCTCCATCTGGAGCCTTGGCTGGCTCCCTGGGAAAGACAACTGGACACCTCATGGAAAAGTCACACAAGCTCAGAAACAATTCGGCTTAGAGATACTGAACCAGGGCTCAACCCCTATTTGCTCTGGATGATCTCTGTCATTGTCAAACAAGCAGTTTATAGAGGGGTTTGTATGTTTCCAGATAGGATTATAAATTCACCGAGTCTACAGAATATTGGATCTGAGAGTAATCTTAAAGATTCTCAGTCCACCTCAACTCCACATCTTATGGGGAGGAAGTCGAAATTCAGAAAGGCACATAGCTAGATGTCTTCAGGATGGAAACTAGAACCCCATTTTGTGGCTTCCAGAGGAGCGAGGTTGCCTCTAAGAATAGACTTATTACCTTGAGCCCTTGAGCTAATAACCAGAGGAGCTACTTCGCTATGTAAAGGCCACTGAAAAGAGTGTTTCTGATGATGTGCCACTGAAGACATGTTCCGCAGCACCTACGGTGTTGAAGACCAGAGGTAGTACAAGAGGCGGGTAAATTGTGAGGGATGGGGAAATCTATGTAGAATAGAACCATGCCACACACAGCTGACCTGCAGACTGGGAAATCTATACGTGAGACTAAATCCCAGTTCCGGACTTCTGAAGTGCCCCCGTGGCTCTGACTACATGGTATTTGAGCCACATAGTCATTTTCCCTGCTCCTAAATTCAGCATAGCAATTCTTGCCATTAATGCTTCCAGCTCTATGAAAAAGTAAGAGGTGGGGCAGAGAAAAGAATGGGTCATTTGGCCTGTTAAAGAGCCATACTAAACTCTCGAGTCTTAGCACTCACCCATCTGCCAGTGTTGCAGGTGGCATGTGATGTGAATTAATCCATTGCTGTGAGTCACTAATTTCCCTAAGTCCATCCATCCATACCTCCTGCCCAGCCTAATTCGACTCCTGTTGATCCATCACTTGCCATCATCACCAGGAGTCAAGGTAAGCAGGTATTGGGAGGGGTTTTTTTTAACTACATTAATACCAAGAACTCTTCCAATATTAAAATCGTAGGCAGCAAGCGCGCCTTTCTAGTTCCTCTTTGAAAGTTTCTAAATGCATTAATTGTCGACCCAACTTTGTTTTTCTGTTATACTTTCTATTTCTATAAATACATAGGCATGTGTCCTAATTATGTTCTTATGTGGATTGTGTTAAGTCTGTGAGTTTTGGTGACTGTTAAAGCATTCTGTGGTTTTGTCTTTTATTTCAGGAAATACTTTTCCAAGCTATCCTCTCTGTGGTTTATATTCCTGTATTCGGGAAGCTCATTTTATTGCCAGCTGAAGTTGCTCATTTTCCCCTCGACTGGAGGAAGATGGGTTGAGTCTCCAGTTGTGAGATATGAAAGAGGGAGTCATCTACTCTCTACAAAAATGGCTATAAAAGGGACAAACAACACCAGTACCGTATCAGTTATCAACTTCCCAATGGATTGTCCCTGATAGTTGCTACTGATACTTGGGGGTCTATCTATCAACTCTCTTATATCTAGAAACATATAAGTAGAGCAGCCTTCAATTACAGGCTATGTAGCCTCAAAGGATTGGCCAAGATTTCAGGGCAGTTTTTTAAACCTTCTGAATAGATTTACTTAATCTTCACACACACAGATTATTGACTGGGAGTTGCTAAACTCTAAGACCATGACAGTAGAGATAAAGTTATGTTCGATGTCCTATTCTAGGCTTCACCCAGTGCCCTAGAAAGTCAAAATGCAAAAAAAAAAAAAAAAAAAAAAAAGTGGGGAGAGGGGAGTGGCATTTAACAAAATAATGAATTTTTGAATATTTATCACTAAGTGAACTCAAGCTCTTCCAAACTCATTTCTTCATTTCTGCTTCTGCCTAGCATTGGAACCTCTTGATGCTTTTCTAAAAGCTTGTCAATTACTAAGGCCTGGAGGAAATCCATTCATATCAAGTTTAAGCCTCTTAAGTCTCTACCTATTCATGTCTTTGATCAACAGTTGATGGAAGCTGGAGCTTTCACCAGTTTTGGCTCCACTGTTAGAGTTATGTCAGCCTTCCTTCTTTTATATCCTTGTGTTTGGTGGCCAAGGGTACACAGCACACTGAATGGGCTGATGGGTGTGCTGAGCTCTCAGGCCATTAAAGTGATGGCACAAATAATAGTGTAGTGAGAGGGCAGGGTGCTGGAAGGGAGAACAAATCATTATGGGAATAATAGAACTAAAGGGATTTCCCTGGTCAGGATGCCTGAGTCCCCAGTGAGCGATGAGGGTCTTTCATAAAGAATCCTAACCATACCTCCATGAAGCCACTAATTTACTGAAAAGTAAACTGGGCAGTGAGATTTCCATCTAAATTAGACCTTGAGAAGGGGAGAATTAAAATACAGTTTGTAACTCAGATCTTCCTCCCTTTATCTCTGTAACACAGCCCCTCAAAGAAATTGAGGTTTGGTAACAGAAGCAAGAACATTCTGCCCTGTAATTTCTACCGGTAGGGTGACCGACCTTCTTGGTTCATCCAGGACTGTCCTGGGTTTAGTGCTGAAAGTCGCACTTCCCAGAAGCCCTGTAGCCCCATGCAAACCAGGAAGGTTAGTCACCCTAAGGGAGAGAAAGGGAGTGTGCATGCCTTTTAGCCACGCAGTCCTCCCTAGCAAGAAAAGATAACCACTTTGCAGCTGGATTCAGCCCACCCTAAGGTTTCCAGGTAGTTCAGCATCATGTTGCCCAGCAGGCCACAAAAGGTAACGAGCATGAGAGTCTGTGTGGGAGGCAGGGGCACAACACCTTCCTCTTCAAGATCTCCAGGTATCTGGCATATCCTCCGCATTGAGACTCGTGCTTGTGAGGGAAGGAAGGGCAGAGATAAAGTTCCCTTTCCCTCCATTTTATAGCTGGAGAAATGGGAATGGGGAGACAGTGCGGCTTGTTTGAGATTTCATGGGTAGTAGCAGAGCCCGCGTGGGAAACGTAGCTCTGAATGCTAAATCGTGCTACCTGATAGCACCCTGATGCCACATGGATCTTTAATGCCTAGAAAAACCTAACGGGCTGGATATAGGAATGAAGTGAGGCTGTATGTCCTACCTCAACCCCCTCAGTCACCAGACTGGATGAGAAGCATTTGCTTGTGGAGGCAGCACATTGGAGCCCCCACCCTCATTTGCCTAAAACAAGCTCTGCCTCCAGTTTGAAGCCATGCACTGACACACTGTACAAGCTGGTCATCATATGGCTTTGAAATTGTAGATTGCGTTACAGGAGCAGAGGCTTCTGAGAGCTGACAGCTGGGGAGGCGCGAACCTCAGGGCCATATGCAAGTCTACCCTCTTGTTCACCCACCCAGAGCCTGAACTCCAGGTGCCCCAGAACCACAGAGCCGGGGACCGGTGCCTTTCATCCTTCCAACCCTTCCCCACTGGACACCACACTGGGGTCCCGTCCCAGCTGTTCAGCTGTGTGGGAGAAGCGCGAGCCTCTCTCAGCTGGTTTCCCTCAGAACCAGCGGCTGGCCCACAGAATGTTTTGCCTTAGTTTCTCACTGACATCTTTATCTTCCCTTGATCATGTTTTCAAGAAAATTATGCTAAGAAGGGCACAGTGTTCTTTGGCAGGAGTGAAACAGAGGTTTTCCATCTCTGGTATTCACTTCCAGAAGGAGGTAGTGGCTTCCAGCACTCAGGGCCCGGCAAAAACATCTGTACACAAAGTCTAAGGTGGCAGCCAGGTTGATCCTTGAGAGGCATGAATGGGGAAGCAGCCAAACAGAGTGTGCATGGCTCCTCAGGGGTTAGGAGAGTGGCTTCCCTATGAAGGCAGGCTATGCTCAATGAGTGCATTAAACATTTTTTTACAGCTTACAGTATATGGAACCACAGAACCTTGTACTGTGAGCTGAACTGAGAGAATTAGAAATTGGAATTGAAACAACTAGACAGTGTATTCCTGCGAGGAGTTTTGAGTCCAGCATTGGGAAAATCAAGGAATAAGCACAAATAGGATATGAAAGCAATGGAAGTAATGTAGGTTGAACTTGAAGGTTGTGACGTCAAACAACATAGGACAAAAAATGACAAATTGAACCCAACCTCAACTCTAGGCTGCCTGGTTTCTCGGGCTCCCAGGGAACTCAGTCCAAACTGGGAAGTACCGTGGTCCCTCTGAACATTCACGGCTTGGTCAAGATCCTTCAGGTCTCAAGCTCCTCTTCCCAAGGCAATTTTGAAACTAAGAGGAGGCTGGGATTCTTGGCTATCCTGCCCTTGACACAGAAGAGAACTTCTTTTGTGAGAAGAACCTGTTCCTCTCTCCTTCGCCCCACAGACAAGTTGAAATATAGTCACTTTGCTTCCCACAAAACTCTTAGGCCTGTGTCTACTTCATCTGCTTGACACTTGTGTGTGTATGCCGTGTGCCTGGAGAGAGAGATGAAAAGACCAAATTCCTGCTTCTTCTGGAGTTTACCACTAAATCCTCTGCCCTCAGGGTTTCTCTGGCCCCAAATCATAACACCTTAAAGCTTACTAAGCTGGAAGGTATAGTGAGGGTATGGAGAAGAGAGAGGGTGTCCAAGGGACAGAGACTATTCTCAGCTCCCTCCCACCAATGGTGTCCAAGCTTTTGCAAAGCTCAACCTCCTTACTAATATGAATATGTGGACATCCATATAGGGATAAAGGCTCAGTTGTAACATAAGATAAGAGGCCTGTGATGTTTCATATAATAAGAAACGTCCCTGGGTGCTAGGACACAGCTCCTAAAACTCTTGTAATTTCCTGAGATGAAGGTAAGTATAATAAACCTCTTTCAAACATACTCACATTTATGCTAATGAAGTAACTCCTTTTTTCTAAGGAGGTGACTTTTGATGGGGCCCTAGATAGCTTCGGGGTGGGAGCTACCCACAAAAGGAGCCGAACATGTTATTAGAAGAAAGGGAGTTCCAACTCTCACACACACACCCCACCCCTGACCTCCAGGGAAGAGAGAGGGACTGAGAATTGAGCTAATCACCAATGGCCAATGATTTAATCAACGGTGTCTATCTAATGGGCCCTCCATAAAAAGCCTAAATGAAAAGATTTGGAGACTTTCCCCATTGGCGAATGCATCTATGTGCCAGGAGAGTGGCACACCCCAAACTCCACCGGGACAGAGGTTCTTGTGCTCAGGACCCTTCCAGACCTTGTCCTGTATACCTCTTCATCTGGCCGTTCACTTGTGTCCTTTCTAATATCCTTTATAACAAACTGGTAATAGTAAGTTAAGTAAGTAAGTAAGTAAAGTGCGCCCTGAAGTGGGGGGGGGGGGGGCAGTATTGTGGGACCGAGCCCTTCACTTGTAAGATCTGCACTAACTCCACATAGATAGGGTCAGAATTGAATTATATCCCAGGACAGACACCCAGTTAATGTCCAAAGAGAAGTGGAGATCCACTTGGTGTGGAAAACCCACACATTTGGTGTCAGAAGTGTTATGAATAGGGCCAGAATTCCATCCATGATTCTGTCATTTGTTTCCCCAGGGAAGATTTTTCAATAGATATTGCAACCCAGGGGCGCCTGGGTGGCTCAGTCAGTTAAGCGTCTGATTCGACTCAGGTCACGATCTTGCAGTTTGTGAGTTTGAGCCCCGCGTCAGGCTCTGTGCTGCCAGCTTGAAGCCTGGAGCCCACTTCAGATTCTGTGTCTCTCTCTCTCTGCCCCTTCTCTGTTTGTTCTCTGTGTGTGTGTCTCTCTCTTTCAAAAATAAACATTAAATTTTTTTTTTTAAAAAAAAAGATACTGTAACCCAGTGTAACGAGTAGACGTTTGAGTTCTGATGCTGTCTTCTGGCACAGGCAAGTGCTTTGTACTTGGCAACGTTTATAATGATGGTGATGATAGTTGCCACCTTCATAACATCAAGTCAACGTCTACCTACTGAATATATCTGACTTGACGAACCAGAGCTAAAAGCTGTGGCAGACTATCACCACCACCACGGAAGATCACGAAAAAAGGAATCCCTGACACATAGCGCGGATTCCGGGCTGCCCTGTTCAGCCTCAGATGAGCTCCGTGATGCCTGCGCACCTAGGAACCTCCGTGGAACTGTTGGGATTCCAGCCACCGTGTCACACATTCTCATGTGATGGCTTGTTTCCATCAGAGCACTTATCCTAGTTTTTCATTCAGCACTATCAGTGCGGGGCTAAATGTTTTTATTACCGAGCAGAGTGTCTCAAGAAAAATACACTCATAACGGGTAATAAATTTGTACTGAATGAATGAATGAATGAATGAACGAACACACAAAAGAATGAGCGATGGGTCAAATGAGCTTCTCCAGAAGCATTTCAGTAAGAGACATAGGAGTGATCCAGGAAAAACCCCAGCCGGCAGAGTTAGGTAAGCTCCATTTAGCACAGAATGTGTGGCTTGGCAAATGTAGTTGATCAGAGAAAGAAAACATCTGAAACATGTGCTAGTGAGAAGTAGCGATGAACTTACTTTTCTTTTAATAAAATCAGCCTCACCAGGGATCCTGGGGAGCCCCCAGCTTCTGCGATGAAGCCACAGAGTAACTGCAAGAATGGCAGATGGGGTGGGCCTGGTCCCACAGAAGCCCCGATCCGAGCCACCAACCTAATTGCAGCACATGCCGTACCCAGTGCTATTCACTGTTTGTCACCCGAGGCATTGGCCGGATCAATTTCGGGACATGAAGAACAAAGCAGCATTTTTGCCAAAGCCCTTGAATTTCCAGGCCTTGTGGTTTCCATTCAGACCATTTCGTAAAGGACTGCAGGCTTCCAGTGCCTTTGTTGTTTGAATCCGCCGCGGTGAGTCCAACAAAAAGAGAAACCTCAGGCCCTAGCCAGCTGAGGCTGGGGAAGGAATTCTTGTGCCTGGGCCCGTGGGCAGGAGGGACAGGGGCCTCTGCTGTGAGCCCCACGCTTCTACCGCAGCCTGGGTGGTCTCAGCTGCGGCCTCCGTGGCTCCTTCTTGCGCTTATTGGCCTGGAAAAAGGAAAGCTAGCTTCACCATGGAGACCCTCTCTAAGGGATGCTGTGTGATTTAACGAACCTTTGGAAAATGTTTCACTTTTCACACCTGCAAATGGTCCTTCGATATTTGTCTTATGCCACAGGACTCCCTACGTTTCTCCTAATACCAAATAAACGTGGACGTTAGGGTCTGAGGGTCTTTTCCGTCAGGGTCTTTTTTCTTGGAATTTCTGTCTTGCTTATCTGATGGAACTCTGGACGGGGCCTGTGTTCTGGACCATTACTCGACCCAATATGTAAAAATAGAACGTTTCTTCAAAAGCAGGCTTGATTTCTGTCAGTCATGGATAACTTGCACAGCACCATGGTATAAAAGGGGAAGAAAAAGGAAGCGTTTAATCTGTGCTGTTGGTTATTGCTTCACAGCAAGTGCTTTGGTTCACATTGGTGTATTCTTGAGCTCTTAGAGCTCATTCTTCCCCTTTGAGCGTGTTAGACTCAGGCTGGCCATATCACCAAAGGGTGTCTGATTTCCCAAATGTGGTCTGACAGTCTCAGAAGCCGATGTGGGGGGGGGACCCAGGTGGCTTAGTCGGTTGAGTGACATCAGCTCTGGTCATGATCTCAGAGTTCATGAGTTCAAGTCCCGCATTGGGCTCTCTGCTGTCCGCTCAGAGCCCACTTCAGATCCTCTGTCACCCTCTCTCTCAGCCCCTCCCCCATTCATGTACTCTCTCTCAAAAATAAATTTTAAAACCCTTTAAAAAAGAAAAAAAGCAGATTTTGCTATTGTTAACCAAATCTGAGACAAGTGTAGAATGGTTAAGTTAAGGATGGGGAATCTATGTGATTCTGTTTTCAGAGAGCTTTAATGGCATAGGTAAACATTTATGTATTAGGTAGGGAGAAATTAGAATAAAATTTATATATGTGGTATGATCTCAACCACGTCCATAAAAGGAGGGAAAACATCAACACATTGTGATGAGATTATGAGTGATTTTCATTCTCTGTACTTTGTTGTATTTTTTAGATTTCCTACAGTAAACATGCATATTTTCCTATATTAAAAAATATTTTCCTGTTTATAGAAAAAATGTACTCATTCCTTTTTATAATTTATTTCCTAAGGCAATATAACAATAGTAAGTCTCAAAGATAGTAGAACTTGTGTTTAATGTACTTGGAATGAGAATCTAAGCTGTCTTTTAAAAAGATGAAAATACAATATGGGAATAGAAATATAATAAATTCATAAATGTATTTAAATATATTTGTATATGTAAATATATTTGAAATCTAAATATATTTAAATATATAAATATATTAGTATATAAATATATAAAATATATTTTATATAAAATATATATTTTATAAAATATATATTAAAAATATATACTATATTTATATATTTAAATATATAAATATTTTTAAACATATCTCACCACCTAAAATTCTTTTCCCAAAAGCAAACATTGTTAACAGTTCAGGGTGTAAACTTTTCCATAAATTTATATGTGTGTATGTTTTGTATTTGCACACATAATGGATTTGGCATTTTTAACATTAATGGGATCCTATCATATGTATTGCTCAATAACTTTCTTTTTCTCACTTAATATACCTTAGAAGTTCAACTTGTATCTCTCTACAGAGAGATCTACTTTATTTATTTTTAACCATATTACCATGCAGCATAGATGAGCCATTATATGTTCATTCATTCCCTTATTGATACACGTTTGCCCTAGTTCCAAGTTCTTACTACTATACTCTTGAACATAACAGTTATATATTCAGAGATGTTCCCTACAGTATTAGAACAACATCTTTTTCAATGAACCTCCTTTACATGTAGCTTTGTACGAGCATGAAATTATCTCTGAAAGTTAAGTTTCTGGAAATAGAAATCCTTGGTTGTCTAATTGTCCTGCCAAAAAGATTGTATTAACTAAGTCTCCAGGCAGTAGCATCAGCACATTATCTGAGAAGAATTTTCTTTTCATATTTGGAATTAGGGCCTTCTCCCAGATTCCTCCTGAATAGTCTAATTCGCAGATCATCAGGACAAAAAGCGAAGCAAATGCCAACATGGAAACCATCATCAAGTCCCTTGAAACAAGGTGACATTACCGTACCCTCAAGTATTAAGAAAGCAGAGCTGTTCTGGGAATGACAAAGGGATTCTTAACTTTTGAAAAACTACAATTCAGTAAGCAACACTTCAGTTCTACCAGTCATGATCTAATACTTCTTAAATGATTCAGAAAATATTTTTTTTATTTTAGAATACCTCAGAAGAAAATGTAGCTACTTGCATTTTTTCATGTGTTTTGGATAAATGGGCAGAATCCATCATCCTGATGATTAAAAGCAGCTGATGGATGTGGCAGCCAGGTCATCTCAATACCTAGAATAACAGCCACAAGAAGTCTAGAAAAGCTTTGGTAAGTGAGGAAGCTTCATTTTCCAGAAGCTTCATTTTCCAGCATCCCTCCATTTAGAAGTTATGGCATTTCTGTGCTGTTGCCCAGGGTCAGACTTCTGGCAAAGTACTTTATGTACATTTCTTTACCTCCTATTCACACTTAAAAAAAAATTTTTTTTAATGTTTATTTTTGACAGAGAGAGAGAGCATGAGTGGGGAGGGGCAGAGAGAGAGGGAGACACAGAATCTGAAGCAAGCTCCGGGCTCTGAGCTGTCAGCACAGAGCCCGATGCGGGGCTCGAACTCACAGACTGTGAGATCATGACCTGAGCCGAAGTCGGACTCTCAACCGACTGAGCCACCCAGGCGCCCCAACCTCCTATTCACATTTAAATTTAATTACTTAATTATGCAATAAATTGAACATAGAAGGCTAATAAAATACTTAACTACCTACTATCCTGATTTAGGAAAATTTATTATTTTGTGTAATCTACTCCAGACCTTTTTTAAAGAAATTTGATATTACTGTTGAATCTTCCAATTCCCAGTCTATTATTTCTCCCTCCCAAGAGTTAACCTCCATCCTAAATTTGGTGTAATAGCTTTTCTTTTTTAAACATGTTCATGTATTTATTTTGGGAGAGAGATAAAGCATGAGTGGGGGAGTGGCAGAGAGAGAGAGAGGGAGAGAGAATCCCAAGCAGGCTCCACATGGTCAGTGCAGAGCCTGACATGGGGCTTGAACCCACAAACCATGAGATCATGACCTGAGCTAAAATCAAAAATTGGACGCTTGACTGACTGAGCCAACCAGGTACTCCGGTATAGTATCTTTTCTATCCATGTTTTATATTTTCACAGCATTTGTATATATCCATTTGCAATAAGCAGCATTATTTTGTGTACCTTTTAATTTATGAAAATAGTATCATAATACTGATGTCATGAAACCTGAATTCTTTTACTCAAAAAATTTTCCAGATAATTGTTTTTCCATTGTTTTTTGAGGTAGCGTCAATTCTTTCACATTAACTGTCGCATCGTATTCAGGTATATGATTATACAAATATGTAATTGTAGTCTATTGATTCACATTTAATTGGCTTCCAAAATTTCCCTAACAAGGTTAGTAGCTTTAATTGCTATTTCAAATGGGGTATTTTAAAATATATTAATATATTATGTATATATGTGTACTATACATAATGTATACATAATATGTATATGTATATATGTGTGTGTGTGTATATTATGTGTGTGTGTATGAATAGTTCCTTAAATTGGCATCCATTAATTTATACGAATGACAGTAACTTCTCAGTGCTAATAGTTTATGGGATTCCTTGGATTTTGTTGGTAAACCATTATAATGCCTTCAAATAATCGAGTTAGTTCTTCCATACCAATATTTATACCTCTTACTTTATTTCCTCACCTCACTGCACTGTCTTGAACCTCCAAAAAAATTTTAAAGAAGCACTAGCAACAAGGAATTTTGTCACAGTCTTCACTTTAAAGAGAATGTGTCTAACATTCAGTCATTACCTATGGTATTTGCTGGAGGTTTTTGGTAGTCATTCAATTTCTTTAAAGGTTATAGGTTAAGATTTATAGGTTTCTTCAGATTACTTGTACCTTTAGATTACCTACATGCATAATGTCTACATTTTCAAATTATTGGCATACAAGGTAGTCAGTCTCACATTATTTTCAGTCTACATGCTTTCTATAGTATGTTCCCCTTTTCATTTTATATTTCCTCTTATATTTTTGACCAATTTTTCCAGAAAATTTGTCTATTTTATCAGTCTTTTTAAGAACCAGCTTTGTTAATATTCTTTATTATTCCTTGGATTTCCAGTCCATCAATTTCTGCTCCTATCATTAGTATTTACTTCCATCAACTTGTTTGGTGTTACTTTTTGTTGTTTTCCCCTAACTTTTTTGAATCAAATAACTGACTCATTATTTTTCAATTTTTCTTCTGTTATATATGCATTTAAAGTTATAAATGTCTCTCTGTGTGCTACAAATATTGCTATAAATTTCATTATTCAGCTTTAAATGTGATGACTTCCATTATGACTTCTTCTATGACACATGACACATGCACGCTACTTATTTTTCAAATTGGAAAAGTCAGAAGGACATTGATCAGAATATTGGTTATACAATCATTGTTTTCTCTTTTTCATGTGGTGACTTTTGAAAGACAAAATTCCAGTACGTGCAATATGGATGCAAGATTCTATTTGTTTCCATTAGATTAAGCTTTGTGACTGACAGTAATTCTTAGTAATTCTACCTTTCCCCCTTTCTTCAGGTTCTTTGCTGCTGGTCAAGGTCATATGACTAGCACTAGTCAATGGAATGTAAATGGAAGCTTCTTGTATCTCTTTCAGGCTGAACTGGTGAAAATCCAGGCATAATTTTCTGGTCTTTTTCCCTTGCCTACAGTGAAAAAAGCAACCACCTGCGCCAGAGGGTGAACCTAAAAAATCATTAGCTTCCATTAGCCTCCTAGAGACACAGTCCCAGATTCTTTTAGACAAAAGTGTAGGTAAGATAAATTGTGACTATTGAGTCATTACAATTTTGTGGTTAATTGTTTCCGATTCTGTGTCTCCCTCTCTCTCTGCCCCTCCCCCGTTCATGCTTTGTCTCTCTCTGTCCCAAAAATAAATAAACGTTGAAAAAAAAAAATTTTATGGTTAAAATGATACTGTGCATCACCTCTCCTAACCTCATAAATATGGCTTGTTAATTATGTTGTTCAAGTTTTTCTACTTCTTAAGAACTTATTATTTAATTAACATATTAATTTGTGAGAAATGTGTATTAAAACTATTTTGATTATATGCTTGTCAGTCTCTCTAATCTTGTCAATGTGAGCTTTATATATATTTAATTTAAAATACAAAATCTTCCTAATGAATTGTTTCTATATCATTATATAATGACATCGTATCACTAATAGTTTTTTCTTGAATCCACCCTGACGTTGATATGATGATGATATTAATATAGTTATACCAATTTTATCTTGATTAATGTTTGCCTATGAAATTCTTTCCTACTATAAATATATATATGTGTCTACATACACACACACATACATACATATGTGTATAGACATGCAACATATTCACATGTATTTACATAGTTGAAATATACTTTTGCCCACTCAGAATCTCTGTCTTTTAATAGATGTCTTTAAGCCATTCATATTGGTGATAACTAATGTATGTATACTTGTTTCTACCAGTGTATTTCATCTTTTTATTACAGTAGTTTTTCTTCGCTTCTTTACACTCCTTTTCTGACTTACATTGGATTAATCATGTTTCCTTCTGTCTTTTTACCTTGGTTATTTTTTAAGAGCCCCCCCCTACACACACACACACACACACACACACACACACACACACATACACACACATACACACACACACTTTTCTGCTCAAGACTCAATGTGATTCTACTTTATGAAGATTAAACTTTTCATTAATTCAGGAAAATTATTAGATTATCTCCAATAGCCTCACCAACTACTTCACTGAGAAACTGAGACTCTCAAATCCTACATAGAAATCCGGGATTTAAAACATTCAATTTCCTTGAACTTATTTCCCAAAATTCAAATAGTCCCCCAGTGCTTCCAGTTTTGCCTTAGATACTTCTAATTCTATCCCCTTTATTCCATCCTCTCAATTACTGTCTTTGCTCAGACCTTCAGCCTCTCACCTGGAGTACAGTAGAGTCCTAAGAGGCCTCCCTGCCTCAAGTCTTGGGGTGTTGCCGTCTCTAAATCTACTCACCACACTCCATACATAGAGGTATGTATCTAAAAGTCTGCTATGACCAATCATACCTCTGCTTTAAAGCCCAAAGCCTCCCCAAATCTGTAAGGTCAGACTTTCTAGCAGAGCAGTCAAAAAATATAAAATTCTCGTTACTGCCTACTCTTGGCTTTCCAGTTCATCTCCTGCCACATCCTTCTTGCAAACTTTAGAATCTAATAATACCTAAGTACTTGTAGTTTCCTACGTATTTCATGTTATGACATAACTTTAGGGCTTTGCTCATGCTAGTACCTTGTACTTAGTGTCTTGCAACACCCTTCCTATTTTTTTTTAATTTTTTAATGTTTATTTATTCTTGAGAGAGAGAGAGAGAGACAGAGGGTGTGAGCAGGGGAGGGACAGAGACAGAAAGGGAAACACAGAATCTGAAGCAGGCTCCAGACTCTGAGCTGTCAGCACAGAGCCCAACATGGGGCTTGAAATCACAAGCTGTGAGATCATGACCTGAGCTGAAGTCAAACTGACTGAGACACCGAGGTGCTCCTACCCTTCCTACTTTTTTAAACACTGAGTAACTCAATCTTGATAACACTGCATAAATTCTGAGACCAATTATAAGAAACTTTGCAGATTCATCTGGGTCTCTTGGAATACTCACTCAGCCGTAGTATTGAAGCTCCATACTGTAAGAAGCCCACGGACATGGACAGACTAACTGTAGAAAAATCAAGTTAACAGTTGTAGCTGAGCTACTAGATACCAACCAAGATCAACTCCCAGCCAAGTTGTAAGCTATCTCGGATAACCACTCCTGTTGAGCCTGTAGATGATCCCACTCCTGGCCACCATCTGACTGCAATCACATAAGAGAATCACCCCAAACAGGACTTCCCATGGTAACATGAGATATAATAATAAGTTGCTATATTAGCCAGTGAGTTTTAGGGAGATTTGTTATTTAGTAAATGATAACCAGAGAAGTCTCCTGAAATAGACGCTCAGTAATTAGTGATTCAGCTGAAAAGGAAACTGATGCCATTGTTTAGCTTACATTTTTGAGTTTCCTATATCTATAAATATTTACCTCTAGAGAAGGTAATGCATTCACAAACTCAATATTTGTGACAATGTTTACTGACAAAATAGACAATTTAATTTTCAATGACTTCTTAGATGCATCACACCCCTTGAGGATGCTAAGCTAGAAACCATGTAAAAGTCATAAACCTCTGCTTCCCCACTTGGAGAATTAAATGGATTTACCCACGTGTGAGACCATTAAAGTCCAGGCCAATTTTTATTTGCTTACCACCTTTCATGGTCAGTTTTAAAGCAGAAATGTTGCTTCCCAGTGTTTGGGGTCCTAGTCAGCTTTATACCTCATGTCGTGAAGTGTCTGCTTAGAAGACCAGAGAAGGCAAATGGCAAACTGGAGATAGAAATAGATAGTCTTAAATAGCTCTTTTGGCTTTACTTTCCAAAGAAATGATTTGGAAAATGGTCAGCATTAACAGTAAGAATAAGCAAGCCTACCATAAAGGCAAATGGTTTGTAGAGAGGAGTCCTTTATTTACTAACGTTGTATAACCATCAGTAGAATACATGATTGCAGCTGGGCTGTGAGTAAAGAGGAGGTGGTGTGAATGTGATGTTCTCCACATAGCTGAAACACAAAGCCTGGCGTGGATTTTGAGGTTTGGTGTGCTGCATATCTTCCATTTTGCCCTTCAGATTCACTTTCCACCATGCTATAAACCCAGGAGGCTTTCTACTCTGCTACAAACCCAGAGGGATTCCATCAAGGGTATCACTGATATCTGACTTCCCACGGGCTCAGATGATGGAAGGTTCTAGCAAAAAGGTAGGAGGCAGAAGGAAAGTGAAGTCAGAGTATTAATCCTCCAGTTCTACTTTTTTTTTTTAATTTTTTTTTCAATGTTTATTTATTTTTGGGACAGAGAGAGACAGAGCATGAACGGGGTGGGGGGGGGGGCAGAGAGAGAGGGAGACACAGAATCGGAAACAGGCTCCAGGCTCTGAGCCATCAGCCCAGAGCCTGACGTGGGGCTCGAACTCACGGACCGCGAGATCGTGACCTGGCTGAAGTCGGACGCTTAACCGACTGCGCCACCCAGGCGCCCCTCCAGTTCTACTTTTGATGGGGTTGGTTGCTGTCATTTGGCTCCTATAGGAGCCCACTCCTGAAGGCCACAGCACCTGTTGGGCAATCTTATACACAGAGGTTTTTCTGTCTTGGCTTCAACAACCAGTCCTTCCCTTGCTCCTTCAGAATCAGGGGTAGTACTGTCTCAGTCCCTTCTTGCTCTTGCTAAATACTATTCACACTTTTATTAAACTCTTTAAATAACCCAAATTGAATGCACTGGACCCTGACTGCTATAGTGTATGCTAATATGCCATTCTGTTGCTACCTCCCCATGCCCCCTTGGCAAAACCTATTTCCTTTGTGTATGGTAGAGAGGGCCAGGAAGGACGAGACATAGAGTTTTCTGCCACAGCTTCTGGCATTATTCTTTGAGAATCTCCTACTTGGCGATTTCACAAGCAGGTTACTGTGGGGTAGCCAGACCTTCCATTTTAGATAACAGACCCCAACATTTAGGTCTTCTGCCATGCAGACTCTATGATTTGCCACTATTCCTCCCCCTGCCAAATGGGGGCTGGATAAAGAGTGAACTCAGCTGTGTATAACCAGTAAATCAAAAATTAGGTCACCAAATCTGAAGAAGCAGGGCGGGCAGGGGGGAAGGGGAATCTAAGACATAGAGCCAAAACAGAGAAATAAGAGGACTCAATATATGAGACACATTAGAATAGGTAGAAGAAAATTGAGCTGGAAAAGTTCCTTGGCATTTTTTTGTATTGTTCCTGGACTTATTTGTGTGGACATAGTACATTTAATGGGGCTAAAGAGACTGGACATTGTTTTCCCAGAATTTTCCAATTTCCTCCTTCTATGCAATTCCAAGAGATTTCTCTCAAGCCTCCCCTTAGTGGCTTCAGACTGACTTCCAAGGAGCCCTGGTTCCATAGAGATACCACAGAGGCCTCTTTGAGGGTGAAGGATCTGAGTAGGTGGGGGTCCAAGTGAGCAGCTGCTGGAGTCCTGACCACTCAAATTACTTTTTTATTTATTTTCCAAATTGGGTTATATATAGCATTTCTTTTTTTAAAGGTGGGTGGGAGGATTCTGCTACAAAGAAAGAAAGGAAGAAAAGGAGGAGAAAGAATGAGGGAAGGAAGGGAGTTAAGAAATAAAGAAAAGAGAAAAGAAAAGAAAAGAGAAAAGAAGAAAAAAAAGAAAGAAAGAGAAAGAAGTGAGAACCATTGCTCCTCTCTTCTCTTTTATGGTCTCCTTAGGGTTTGCTTGTTCCTAAGGGCTAAGGATAATCTCATAATCCTTTATTCCTTATTTCAGTGCCTCATACAGCATAGAGGTAGAGCTGCAAAATTATTCAGAAGCTGAGCATCTCAAAGTTGAAGCAACCCTAATGGTCATCTTTTATAATTTTCTATTTTTTTTCACAGTATTCCCCACAGCAGGACAACCATCCTGTGTTTGGACACCTCAAAGGACAGGTAGTTCTCTCACAAGAGAAGCCCACCTTATCATTCAACAGCTCTAATCATTAAAATGCCTGCACTTATATGGTCCCAAATCATACCTCTGTATGACTTGCCCATTTTTGTCTTCTAGACAGATACAAAGAAAGTCTACATGACAATGCTTCCAATATTTAAACTATTAAAGAATAAGTCTTTTCTCCAATCTAAACTTTCCATGTAAGTTCTTCACTATCCTTACATGAGTCCCTGTTTACCCATGTCCACTTTAGGAAGAAATAATTTAGAAGTGGTGTGACCAACTAGAACTAAAACTGGATATCATATTAGTATGAAAAGAGCCTAAAATACCTTGTTTTAGCAACCCCACCATACTTAGAGTTCATTCATGGTTTGTGGTAAATAAACACCAAAGTCTGCTTTTAAGCCATATGCCTCTATCCTGTTCTTAGCCAATTTTGTTTTTTTTGGTGTAAATGTAGAATTCCATTTATCCACATTCTATTTCATTCTACCAGCTTCAGCCCATCACCATAGATTACTGTAATCTTTTTTTAAAGTTTTGATTCCATTATTCAACATACTTAACATAGTTTTGTGACATACCCATAATTAATAAGAATGAATTTATAGCACTTACTTCAACTAACGTCCAAATCATGAAGTTACCAATCACTGCCGTATTATACCTATGTAACAAATTAATCAAATATATTAGAAAATGATAAGCAATGTCCTCCATTAATTGTTGAAGGGGAATAAACAAACAAACCTTACATTTAAATAAGACCCCATTATAGCATGATACCCAAAGGGATCATTATCAGGTCTTTTTTAAAGGAGATAAAGACTTGGGGAACTTTAGCCAATGAACTGAACCTACTGTAAGAAACAGACAAAAGCATGGGAAGAAATGTTATTCCCAAGCCCTAGGGCCATGACAGTTTCAAGTCAAATAACAGAGAAAGCTCCTTAATCCTTTCTAATCCACTGAGGCTCCAAAAAACAGACTGGATTGAATTGATGGAACGGGCACTGAGTGGGGGGAGTGGGAAGCAAAGAGACTTTTGACTCCAGGGCAGGGTAGAATGGTTTGCAGCAGGCCAAAAATTCCCACTGATAATACCCAGAAAAATTTGATTAACTACAGAAAAAGCCACATATTGCAAGGTACCAGAGAGTTTTAAGGGAATAAAAGAAAATAAAAAGAACAAACTTGCAGTGTTCAAAAATTTGATTGTTGGAATACCAACTAGATGTAGAGCCAAGGTTTAGTTTCCAACACTACTGTAGATACTGAAGCTATATCAGCAGAGTAAAGCTCCATCTTCATAGTGCTTACATTCTAGGAAAGAGAGACTGACAACAAGCAAACATATAAGATGGTAGGAAGCAAAAGATACATGTAGAAAAATAAAGCAGGATAAGTGGGGAAGGGACTAGCCAAGGTATGGGGTGGGGGTGGAGTAGTGTAATGGGGTGGTCAGGGAGAACCCTTTAATAAGGTGATTTTTGAGTCACTGAAAAAAGTGATGACCTCTAAGATCCTTGTAAGTCATGGATTTTAGGATTAGATGAAGGAAAAAATAGACCAAACCCTTTAGACTACATATGTGAAAGATAAAAAAGAAGAAAGGGATAAGGGATACATGATTGTATATGCATCTCCACATGCTCTCCCTCTAATTGAGTTTCCCCTTAAAAATAAGGCTGGAAGTGCATTATATAGAGATGGGAGAAAGCCTTCGGCAAAATTCAATATTCATTCATAAAAAAAACTTTTAACGGATTAGGTATAGAAGGACTGTACCTCAACATAATAAAAGTCCTATATGACAAGCCCACAGCTTTCATCATACTTAATGGTGAAAGGAGTAGGCTCTCCAAGAATGAAGTGAATTTGGTGTTGTGTGTGATGGTTTGGGCTCAGGAACCAAATTGTTTACATTTGAATCCTCTTCCATAATGTTATTAGCATGACTTTGGAAAATGTAAGTCCTGTGATTGTGATCCTTGTCTTTAAAGTGATGGTATCCACCTCACAGGGTTTTTTGTGAGGATTCAATGAAGTAATATCCAAAAGTGCTTAGAACAATGCCTAATGCTTAGTGAGCATTCAGTAAATTACCTATTGTTGTTGATTACAATAAAGCAGCAGATGCTAGGAAGGACTTTGGAAACCCGATCTTTGATTCGGATGCCTTTTTGAAGGAAGCCATGAAAAACCATGAATAAGGTGGATGGGGAGAGGATGACAAGAATAAATGGGGAAGTTCACTCTCTTCTGACTCCACCAGTGAATTATCTGTACCAGGCATTTGAAGGTTCCTCAAGAAACCAGAATGCATGGTAGTTTGAGGAGAGATGTTGGGTGTTATTGACTTGGTAAGGTCCTGAGGACACCTCAGCTTTAGAAAGATGTATGAGATGAGGGACACCATCTTCTACCAACCACATAATAAGCAGGGTTGTTGTAGCCCTCGCTAACTCTCCCTTGAGATGTTTTTCTTTCATGGTGTTTGCCAATAATTGATAATTGGCAGAGGTTGTCGTAGGGTTTGAGTTGAGGCCATAACATAAATGAGCTGCTATTTGGTTTTCTCAGAGGGTTTATAAATGGTACTCTTTACATGGAGAGGCCTTTTGGGAATGACCCTTGGGTTACTGAGGACAGTCCCACAACTGGTTCTCCATACTATACCCAAGGCCTAATTCTCTATCTTCTAATGATGATGACAATAATATGTCCCTGAGGCACAGTGGAACGGAGTCCTGGGCTGCAAGTTAGGAAGACTGGGTTCCAGTTCTGGTTACTTGTATGGCTCTGAAGACAATTTCTATAGGTCTCAATTTCCACATATGTCCAATATGGAGTAAGATTAGGTACTTGCTAATGGTGTTTTCAGCTATAATATTTTACCCACTCTTTGTGTAAAATGCCCCAATACCTAGGGTACATTACTAATTTATTCACTTATTGATTTATTCCTTTATTTAATATTTTCCTTTTTTAATATTTTTAAGTTATTAAAATGTTCATTATACACAAAACACAAAAAAATTACAAATTTTTCATGCATCTACCATCTGGATTTAGCAAATGTTAATATTTTGCTATATTTGATCCAGATTGATTCTTTAAAAAGAAATGAAACATTACAGATAGTAAGCCCCCATTTATTCCCTCCCAGGAAATAACCACTATCTTTAAATTAGTATACATTCTCAATGTATAGTATTGTTTCTAATTTTTAAAATGTACATAAATAGTATACTGTAAATTTCCTCGTTTATGCTGAACTTTATATTTTCCAGATTTATTCACATTACCACCTTTGGAATTGTTCATTCATTCATTTTAACAGTGGCTTAGTATTCCAATGTATGAATATACCACAGTTTATCCATTCCCCATTGATGGCCTTTTAGATGGTTTCCAACATTTTGCTATTAAAAATAACATTGCAACAACCAATGATGTAGAAGTCTCCTAGAGCACATGTGTAAGAGTTTCCCGAGGGTTATTACTTAGAAGCATAATTACTTGGGGGCTGGGTGTGTTTATTTTCAGCTTTTTTAGATAATGTGAAATTGCTTTCCAAAGTGCTTATAGATATTCATACTCTCAGCAGTACTAAAAGACATATTGTTTTCCCATATCCTTGCCAGCATGTGTGTTGTAAGAGTTTTAAATTTTTTCCAATCAGATGGGTATGAAATAATACTTTCTTGATGCTTTTATATATTTTTTGACTATTCAGATTTCTTCTTTGTAAATTTCTGTCCATATCCTTTGCCAATATTTGTGTGTGTGCGTGTGTGTATGTGTGTGTGTTATTGATCTGAAAGATATATTTGTATATTCTGGATACTAATTATTTTTTGTTTAATTTTAAGAGTTAGAAAACTATAGCTTACCTTCTAATTGTTGTGTTTGGTTTTTCCCCCCAAAATTGTTGTTTTTTATAGCTAAATGTATCAGTTTTCTTTTATGTTTGGTACCTTTTACGTATTGTTCAAGAAAACCTTCCTTACTCCAATATTATAAACATATACCATACATTCTCACAAAAGTTTTACAGCATTGCTTTGTTTCAATAGCTACGTTTTTTAATCCATATGGGAGTTAGTTTTGCATAGAAACCTATTTTTAATGTATTTATTCTACATGAATAGTGAATTGTCCTGGCATCATTTGTTAACTATCCTATCCCTTCTCCATTGACTGGTATTCCCACCACTCTCATTCATAAAGTTTCCATATAGATGTGGAACTATCTCATTGGTGTGTGCTGGGCTAGTCTTACTTTAATTACTGTAGCTTTAGGGAAATTCTTGATAGCTAGTATGGTAAGAATTGTTTTTATTCTTTTTTTTCAAAATTGTCTTGACTATACTTGACTTTTCACTCATTCATATGAGCTTTACAATCTATTTGTTCACTTCCACAATAAAGTGTCAAGATGGTATTTGAAATGGCATTAAATTCGTAGATAGATTTAAGCAGAATTATTATGATGATATTGAAACTTCCCTACTATGTGTCCAGCATATCTCTTATTCAGATCTTCTTGTGTGTAAAATGTTTTACAATAGTTTCCATAAAGTTTTATTCATCTTTTGTTAATATATCCTTGCATACCTTATAATTTTTGTTGCTGTTGTGTGTAGGATCTTTTTCTAAAACTATGCTTTCTAATTTTTTTCTGAAATTAAAATGTTCAATTTGTGGCCCCTGGAGTAGAAAGATGTTAATGATTTCTTCTTTATTGATTCTTAATTTGCAAACTTGTTCTCTATTCATGCAAATATCTTTGTCTATAGAATCTCTTGAATTTTCTATGTAAGAAATAATGTCTGCTGATAATGAAAATGTTTTTCCTTCCTTTCCATATCTTGTACTTTTCATTTTTTCTCCTGTCTTATGCTAGCTAGGCTCTCTAATACAATATTGAATGGAGGAGGTGAGTGGGAGGGAGATACTTGTCATTTACCTGGTTCCAAAGGACCCTCTTGTATTGTTTCGTCCTTAAGTATGCGATTCAGGCAGGTTCTTGATGGGGATCCCAACAGTGTAAGCTTTTGAGAGTCTCTTCTGCTCTTCTTTCTCAACAGTTATTCATGGCAGTGGGTGAGCTCTAATCACACATTCCTTTGACACTTCAGGTTGTAGAGTTATGTATCAGCTAAGCAATCAGTTGACTTGGTTCCTTTATTTGTGACTTGGGATAATAAATATTGGGCCAGAAGAGCCCCACACTGTGAATTGCCTGACAACAGAGAAGTCATTTTTCTGGATGATATAGCTGTGGAGGAATGTAGGTCATGAGCCACAGTGCTCGGTTTTGTCTCAAATGTCTGACTACACCTTCAAATGGAACATAAAGGTGACTGTAGTGTGGAGGGCTTAGCCTGGGAAATGGCTGGCTTCCTGGGACCCACCGAGGCCACCAGGCTTCTGTTACTTTTGAGAAAAAATTCAGGGAGTTTTAGATTAAGATTATTTTTATAATACATGTTGAGCCATGGGGCTAGGGAGCAAATTCATACTATGAGAGCTCCAGCATCTTTAGCAATGAGGTGCGGGAAAGAGAACATCTTGGTTACAAATAAACATCCAACATTTCTTAAATTCCTGGACCTAAATGCCTAGCAGAAAAATTTTGGACTGAGACTAATGGTGCAGAAAAGTAATTGGCTACAGATGAAACTCAGAAATCATAAGACAGTGTAGTATTAAAGTCAGTAGGATGCAGAGCCACCATAGTAGACCTGGAGGGAGAAAGAAGTTTATTAGAAAACAATCTCACCTATAATCCAGTCTTCGGGGATTGACTCCAGGAACGATGTATTAAGGATTTTACAGTGAAGGGCACCAAAATTACCAGAAGAAAGTTTAGACCAACGGATTCCCAGGGCAGAAGTTTTGGACTAAGCAAGTGATTCCCCCACAGAATAAATACCTGGAATGCTAACGCTTTTATTATATTAAGATTCTCCTAGTAACTGGTTCTACTGGAGAGCCACTTGTAGAGGAAAGAAGGGAGGAAAGTAGGAAGGAAGGAAGGAAGGAAGGAAGGAAGGAAGGAAGGAAGGAAGGGGGAGGGAGGAAAGGAAGAGGGAAAGAAGGAGAGAGGAAGGAAGGGAGGGAAGGAAGGAAGGAATGAAAACAGTAATGAATAGCATGGTTTGCAAAAAATCAACAGTCATCTAAAGAAATAATGCAAACTGTTGTTGATTTTGTGTCAGGCATCACCTAAATGTGTGGCCCGGTCTCAGTGGTGACATAAGGGGGTTTAATAGCCACACTTTCTCCTTAGCTAGAATGACTACATGTGCCAGTTTGCCTATAATGGACCTGGCTCATGCATCTCTATGGGCATATTAGCTAGTATTGCAACCCTTCACTCTAAAAAAAGTCCTAGTTTGTATTATAAGCTATGTGATCATCCCATGGAGAACTCTCTCAAGCCTCTCTTATAAATATGTGATAGTTGTCTGCTCCCTTACCTGATTCCCTGTTAAAGAGTGACCTCCTTCTCACTCATCTTTGTGTGCCCAGTTTTTATCACTGTGCCTGACCCTCAATAGGTGCTCTGTATTTCAACAATGAATGGACTTCAGCTCAGGTCATGATCTCGCAGTTTGTGAGTTCAAGCGCCGCATCAGGCTCTGTGCTGACCGCTTGCTCAGAGCCTGGAGCCTGCTTCGGATTCTGTGTCTCCCCATCTCTCTGCCCCTCCCATGCTCATGCTCTGTCACTCTCTGTCTCTCAATAATAAATAAACATTTAAAAAAAATTTTAATACAAAATTTAAAAAAATGATTTAAACAGCCCTTTGAGATCTTGAAGAGAGCTCTACAGTTCTTATGGGACCCCAGCTCCCAGCTCTGTAATTATTCCCTCTGCAGTCAGTGACAGCAGCTTGGGAAGGACACACTCTTTTCTGCACTCTGTGCAGTGCTTCAGAGAGAATCACAGATCTGTAGCTGGAAGTGGCCTTACACTGTCTAGTTCCAACCTCTTATCCTAGATCTGACAAAATTGGCTCAGGCAGGTTGAGCAAGTGGCCAAGCCCACAGAGCTAGTTAGTGTCAGGAGCCAGTTCAGGTGAAGAAAAACTCCCCCTAGGGCTCTTCCTGTCCTCAAATATCACTTGAAAATCTAATTTGCATCTCTTTCTTGAGCATCCTGGTTTCAATCCCTTTCCTGCTTTCCAAGACCTACATGGAATTAGGCTTTGCCAGTTGGCAGAGTCATGCCTTGATCAGCAGAGCTCAATTTGCACTAAGTGAGAATTCAGGGGCTCAGTGGCAGAGGAGAACACTGCAGACCAATTTCCAAATAATTTTAGGAGGAGTGAATGGCTTGGTACCCCGCTGACTTTCTTGAAGGGCAGATTGCTTGTCCCGCACAACCAATCAAAAGAAGAGCAAAGGGAGCCCTCCGAACAATTTGAGGGTATAGAAGGGAAAGTAATTTCCCACAGGGTGGGGCGACGGAGGATTGTGTTTCCACACACATATTAAATTGACAACAATTTCTCGTGTGGCTCTTGAGGCGGAGGCAAACACTTTTGCTTTTGTGTGTAACCCCAGCATAAAAACTGACAGGAACAGATGTTCCATCCACGAATTCTGAAGTTTGGCAGCGACTAAAGGGTCCTGAGACATGGCATAAATGAAGGCAGATCATCTTGGCCGCCCATCCTGTCATGTGGATGGAAAAATGTGCTGGGTGGAAGTAAACAGCCTGCAGGACACTGGGCTGGCTCAGGAGGGTGGTCTCCAGGGTGGGTTGGGAAGCTGGCCCTTCCTCCTGTCTCACTCAGACCTGTCTTTATTAACGACCTTGGGGAGTGAGAAAGAGCTGGAAGATGAAATTCGCAGATGATTCTGAATGGAGAAATGTGACAAACACCAGCTTATAACCTAAAGGAATTAGGAAAATGGGAAGGGCCAGGGGCAACGTGCAGATCATCATGGGAAAATGCAAATGGATACGTCTGAGGCAAAATAATCCACAAACCAGATATTCGTGGGGCAGAAAAGTGTCGACGCACATTAAGAATGGAAGCGTCTGCTGTAAAATGGGGGCCTCGCACAGTTGCAGAGACCAAGGTGGAGTGGGTGCCGGCAGGGAGGGAGGGGGCTGGGAACATGGGGGGCCCGTGCAGGAGGCCTACTTAGTGACATGTGACCTCACTATGGGGCCTGCTCCATCTTGCGCCTCACCTAACGCCTCCATGGCCAGTTCCGACGCGCCCTTAGCTGCAAAGAAGTCTTGTTGGTGCTGTGACATGGGTGTCTGGAGTAAGCAGATGACATTCCAACCACCAGGCGTCTGCTTTGAAGTGAGCTTCCCAGACTGCATTCTTTTTTCACTTTTATTTTTATCTTTTTTTTTTTTTGATAAAATAGATCTCATCTGTCAGAGAACATCGATTCTTTTTTGTTTTACTTGAGGTAAAATTGGCATATCACATTACATTAGCTTCAGGTGTACAACATAATAATTCGATATTTGCATACCCTACAGAGTGATCGCCACAATACATTTAGTTGCCATCCTTCACCATACAACTAACCCCCTTTACCTTTTTCACCCACCCTCAACCCCCTTCCCCTCTGATAACCACCAATCAGTTCTCTGTATATGAGTTTTGTTTGGTTTGTTTGTTTGTTTGGGTTTTTTTCAGATCCCACGTATGAGTGAAATCAAACAGTATTTCTTTCTGTGCTTGACTTATTGCACTCAGCATAATGTCCCCAAGGTCTGTCTATGTTGTCACAGATGACCAGATTTTCGTCTTTTTATGGCCGAGTAGTATTCCATTGTATATATATACCACATCTTATTTATCCATTCATCTATTGATAGACACATAGGTGGTTTCCATATCTTGGCTACTGTAAATAATGCTGCAAAGAACATAGGGGCGCCATATCTTTTCAAATCAATGTTCTTACATTCTTCGGATAAGTACCCAGAAATGGAATTACTGGATCACATGGTAATTATATGTTTACTTTTCTCAGGAAGCTCCATAATGTTTTCCACAGTGGCTGCACCAATTAACATTCCCACCAACAGCATAAAAGTATTTCCTTTTCTCCACAATCTCTCCAACACTTATTTCTTGTCTTTTTGAGAATAGCCTTTCTGACAGGCATGAGATAACTCGTTGTGGTTTTGATTTGCATTTTCCTGATGATGAGTGATATTGAGCATCTTTTCATGTGTCTGTTGGCCATCTGTCTGTCTTCTTTGGAAAAATATTCAGATCCTCTGCCCATTTTTTTAATTGGATTGTTTGGCTTTTGTTATTAGGTTCTGTGAATTCTTCATATGCTGTAGGTATTAGTCCCTTATCCACTATATGATTGGAAAATATCTCCTCCCAATCACAAAGTTGTCTTTTTATTTCGTGGGTGGTTTCCTTCCCTGCGCGGAAGATTTTTACTTTGATGTAGTCTCATTCATTTATTTTTGCTTTCATTGCCGTTGCCTTTGGAGTCAGATCAAAAAAAAAAAAATCTAAGAGTGATGTCAGGGAACTTACTGCTTATGTTTTCTTCAGACTATTCTTTAGAAGAAAAGGAGTACAAAAATTTTTTGTATCATAGAACAAACATGTCCTATTTATGTCATGCAGAATAATAAATTCGGTATAATTTTGTCTTTGTTATTTTGCTCTGAGAAATTTGTCACCAAAATTCTCCCTTTACCCTCACTTGTAAAGCTCCAACAATTACAAACTGATGATGACCAGAGATTCTCACATTTTCCAAAACAGCCAGAATGTTTATAACTTTGGATATTGCTCTGTTTTGGAGAGTGCTGCCTGAGACCCCACTGAAGTGCTCTGTATTGATGAAGCCTTCAGCCCGAGGAAATTCTGAAGAAAACCAGAGTCCTCCACTTGTTTCCTATTATAGTGGAGTCGGAGGTCCCTGGCACGGGCCTACTTTCCCTGAACGTTTGTCATCTTGTTTTGAGCAACTCTTCAGTTTGAAAAGCGAGGCCAGCAATCAAGGTCTCATGACTGCCGACCAGAATCACCAAAACAAGTGCAGATTCCTGGGAACTTCTGTTATCCCGAGGAGATTATCCAGAGGAATTATTTCAAAAATATCACCTGAAATGGCGTATTTAACCCTGCGTGATTGAAGAGCGCACTTCTCACTGCAACAGGAAACCACTTAATAAGATTTGGGGGGGTTGTTTTCAGGTCTCTTTCTGTTTTCCTTTAATCACAGTAATGCCCAACGGGGCAGCAGATACGAGTCACCTAAGAAGCTTGTTAAGATGGGGACTTGGCGCCAACCCAGAACGGGTGGTGGGGGGTGGGGTGGAGCCTGGTGGTCCAGGATGTGGTGGGAAGAGAGAGAGGGAGGCAGCGTTGCTGTGTGCAGCTGAACTCGCCAAAGCTATTCGACCTCCCTACTCATGACCTGGGCCAGGGGGCTAAAGAATGCCTAGGTCTAATTAACCACTGATGAGGAACGTGATTGGTCCACTGGAGATGCTGCCTGAGGAGCCTGGCCTGAGAACGCACTTCCAAGGCACAGCCTCAGAGCGTGACCCGGGGTTCAGGTGCCAGAGGAGCATGGAGTCACATGGCTCAGCATCCTGCCTCTCATCCCCACCGTCTTGTGAGAACCCTGGAAAGACCCACTCCTGGTCAATGGCTGGTGCCCGGCCCAGGCTGGGTTGAGTTGAGTCTGGAGGAGGGAGAGAAGGTGAGGGTTTACCTCCAGGAAGCCAAAATCTTTGGTCAGTTCCAAGGGGCCAAGAAAAAGAGGCAAAGCCAACAGTGTCTGAGTAAGGGTAAACAGGGGAGTTAATGTGGGAATGAAGTAAGATGGAAAGGGAATTGCTCTAAATAGTGAAGGAAAGCCTAAAGCTCACTTTTTGTTTTCTAGTGAGTGGTTGGGTAATAGTATTGGCCCTAAGAGCTTGGCTGGTCATGTCTCGTGTCGAAGTTCAGTGTTAGGACAACTGAAGCTGTTTCCATCTTGGCTGAAAGGCCAGTTCTGCTTCTGTAGGACCCCCTAAGTATGGTCTGTCTGATAGAAAGACTTGGACCCCCATGGGGAAAGAAGTGGGGAGCAAGGTTGGTCCCAGGTGGCCCAATATCCATGGAGTGGCCCCTGTAATGTCAGTCCTCACACCTCAGGACCAGTTTACTTATAGTTGTTTCTTCCGTCAAGGTTAAAAGCACTAATTATGGCTCCTGGCAGATTTACATGATTTTTTTTTCTCCAGAGAAGAGGCAACCCTGGGTACCAGTCTCAGCCATCATCTTGTCTTAGTCGCTACATAACACCTGTGGCTACTCTGATATTCTATTTATATTTATTTCTTTACTGTGTTTTCCTCACACTGCAATGTTATCTTCATCAAAGAGGAACTGTGACACTTTTTCCCACTGTGTTCCTCATGCATAGCACAGTGCCTGACACATAATCAGCTCTTAACGTAAGTCAGATGAATGGTCCGATGCCTTGTGTACTAGTACGTTCCGAGCACACGCTGCTTTAGCGCAGTGTGAGTCAGTGGTACTATCCTCGGACAAAAGGCAACTTAGTTTCTTAGGATTTTAAACTACTTTCTTCCCTTTGGCTCTGTACATATTAGTTAATGGTTTTTGTAATGACCCAAAAGACCCTCTGCTGATGACCTATTCCCATAGACAACCTTGAGCTACTAGAAGTGTTTTTCCTGAAATTCTGTGTGGAACAAGGGCCTTGATGACACCCAGATTCTCACCTCCTTCATCAGGTGACTACCTCACTGAGAGGCAAAGAGCTTGGTGGGTCTGAGTGCAGACTTCTAGGCTCAGGATAGGGTCTCTTCTTATAGCGTGACCACTGACCTCTGTCTCCAGTTCTCTCATCTGTAACACAGGATGGTAACAAACAACAACACCTGCTTCTAGGATTGATTGTGGAGAGTGAATGATTTAGTATGTATAAAGTACTGGGCCACAGAAAGCACTATATATGCATTCATTCTCATTATCATTATTAATATGCGATTAGCAAAAACATGGGCTATTTAATAAAAGTCATTGTGGTACTTCTGACTGTTAGGTATTGAAAGGATTTCCATGATGCCCTATACTGTCATTTATGCACATTTGTTTTGGAGCCTGTATGTCACTGAGTGAAAAATGATTGAGCAGGAACAGCTTTGGAGTTGCTATGGCCAAGAGAGCTATTTAATGGCATTATCTTAAAAAACAAAACAAAACAAAACAAAACAAAACAAAAACCACCTCATGGTGGTTTTTTTTGCTTAATAGGGGGAAGCCCTTTTCCAGTTACTATCCTGGAAGAGAAACACCTTAAGGTAGCTCCCAGTGACTCACAACCTTGTACAACAACCCCCCACCACCAACTTTGTGGATGGGACGTAGGATTTGCTTATAGCCAATAGAACATAGCAAAGGTGAGGGGTGCCTGGGTGGCTCAGTCGGTTAAGTGTCTGACTTCAGCTCAGGTCATGATCTCACAGCTTCTGAGTTTGAGCCCTTCATCAGGCTCTGTGCTGACAGCTCAGAGCCTAGAGCCTGCTTGAGATTCTGTGTCTCCCTCTCTCACTGCCCCTCCCCTGCTTGTGCTCTCTCTCTCTCTCAAAGATAAATAAACATTAAAAAAAATTTTTTTAAAGAATGTAGCAGCGATGAAAGAATTTTTGCAGATCTAATTATGGTTCCAAATCTCTTGGCTTGAGTTAATCAACAGGGAGAGCACCTGGGTGGGCCTGACTTAATCAAGTAAAGGCCCCTAGAAGAGACACCAGGTCCCTCCCTCAGACAAGAGACTCATTACAAGATTCTGGCCTTGAAGGCTATGAGTTCTCCAGCTGCATGGAGATAAATTCTGCCACTCCTCATTCCAGGCTAAGGAAGTATAGAAGTGGATCTTGCTCTATTTGAGCTTCTGATGAGAACATAGCACAGCTGATTACTGGCTTGTGCAACTCTGAACCAAGGACCCAGCGTAGCCATGCCCCAACTCCTGATCCATGGAAACTGTGAGATACTAAGCATGTGTTGTTTGAAGCCTCTCTGCTTGAAGTAATTTGGTATGTACCAATAAAAACTAACACGCCTCCAATTAGGAAATGACTCTTTGCTCCTCCAACAGTGGCCTGCATCCTTCTTATTGTTACGAAGGCCTAGGGACCATACTCAGGCAAGAGCACAGCTATTGGAGAAAATACTGAGAGAAAGTTGTATTGTCAAGCAAGACAAAAACTATTAAGTTAAAAAGCCACACAGGAAGTCAGCATGCTGAGGATTGTACTGTAATAAGAAGCTACTGTGGTAATCAGTTGATTAGTATGTAATTAATACATAATATATAATTAAAAGTGAGTTTTGAGAATACATATAGAAGACTCTTGCCACTCAGTGATAAAAGTATTTTTAACTAGACATCTCTCCAAAGAAAATATACGAAGATCAATAAATATGAAGAAATGCTTAACATATTAGGAGAATGCAAATCAGAACCACAGGGAAATACCACTCCACGCACACCCTAGAACGGCTGTAATAAAAAAGACAGACAATAAAAAGTGTGGGTGAGAAGGTAGAGAAATAGAAACCCTTATATACTCGTGAGAATGTGAAATGGTGCAGTCACTGTGGAAAACATTCTGACAGCTCCTTAGAAAGTGAACGTAATGTTACCTCATGGCTCAGCAACTCCCCTCCCAGGTATACAGCCAAGAGAATTTAAAACACATGTCCGCAAAAACATTTGTACAGTGTTCGTAGAAGCATCATTCACAATCGCTTTCCAGAAAGTAGAAACAGTCCACATGTCCATCAACTGATGAATGGATTAAAAATGGGGTGTATTCATCAATGGAATATATTCAATTACGAAAAGAAGTGAGGTATTGATTCATGCTACAATATAGATAAACCTTGAGATGTAAAAGGCTACAGATTATTTGATTCTATTTAAATAAACTGTCCACGGGTTCCTGCATGGCTCAGTCAGTTAAGTGTCTGACTTTTGATTTCGGCTCAGGTCATGATCTCGTGGTTCCTGGGTTCAAGCATCAGGCTCTGCTCTGACAGTGCAAAGCCTGCTTGAGATTCCCTGTCTCGCTCTCTCTCTGTCCCTCACTGCTCACGCACGTGCTCACTCATGCTCTCTCTCTCAAAATAAACCTTAAATGAAGAATGAATGAATGAACTGTCCAGAAGGGGCAAGTCGATAGGGACAGAAAGTACATCAGTAGTTTCCAGGAGTGGAGAGAAGGGAAGGATAAGCATGATGGGCACAATCGCTAATAGATACTAAGTTTCCTTTGCGGGTGATGAATATTGTCCTGTAATTAGCAGTAGCGGCTGCACTACTTTGCGAATATACTAAAAAAAACCACTGAACTGTACATATGAGAAGGATGAATTTCATAGCATGTTAATTCTATCTTAACACAATAAGTATTGAGTGACTCAATAAATTCTGAGTCACTACAGCTTAAGAGCCTCCAAACAAGGAAGTGATCAAGTCCAATGTGGATGGCATGGAATATGAACAGCAAGCGTCACCCAAAGGGGAATTAGCAGAGGCTGCAAGAAGTTTAGATTGAAACGGATTAGTAACTCCTCAGCTTCTTCCCAAAACTCAGCAGGCTAGAACTGGACAGACCACTGATCAGTGTCCTGGCTGGTCACTCCCATAGTAGCCTTGATGGCCTCTATCTCTCACCCCCACCTGGCAATATGCTTCCTTCTTCTCTTGCCTTGTTTGCATTCATCACCATCTCAGTCAATAGCAGGAACTGTTTAGGCTTCAGATGTTCTGTGCACGAGCTCTCAATCATAAATTTGTCTTGAGTTCATTCTATATTGATTTGGAGAACCAGTAGGCATCTAAAAATTAAACACAAAAGAATTTGGATAGTAGGGCATAAAAAATGAATCATGCGTGGTCCATCCTGTCTATAAGCTTTTGGGTTAGTTGGGGAAATAGATCGCAGTAACAATTACACGGGGCAGCATATCACACACAGTGCTAAAGTTATTAAGATCACCCATTGAAGCTATGGCAACTAACAGGAGCTTTTCAACTAGACTGTGGTGATGAGGGAAGTTCCTGTGAGGGGGAGATATTCGAGATGAATCTGGAACCCGGGTTTGATTTAGATAAGCAGAGAGAATGGAAAAGGAACTCCAGATTGGGGAATGTCAGGCATAACTGTGGAGGCCAGAATATTCATGGGAGGCCCTAGGGAGCATGATCTGAGCAGCTTGCAAAGGAAGATTTGCTTTGGGAAGTAATGACACAAAGGTTTGGAAAGAGATGGAAGGGGAAGAGAGAGGGGGACATAGTGACAGGCAGGTTCTGTGACTTCTTTTGCAGGTTGGAGCTAGATTGGAAATGCCCTAGGACATTTACCCCTTTAGTTTGCTCTTCTCTCTCCCTGCATGGAGGCAAATGAATCAAGGCCTTCCACAAGCTTGGGGTTAACTACATTTCACCAGAGAAGACTTCTTTGCATGTATGGGGAAGAGTAAACCTCAGGCAGCACAAATACAGCACTGTCTAATGTTCGTGATGACGTATGTTGAAAGCTTTCTCTGGAAAAGTCTTGCACTGTGGTGGTATTTGAGCCCAGTATTTATTCTATGATGCAATTGTCCTCACACAGGATGTTCTTGGTTTCCAGATTCATCCACAATGATGCCGTGCACACGTGTTGGTGTGGGTTTATAGAACAGGTTTTAGCAATGCTGGCTTACAATTGGCTGCCAGTCACATTCGCAATCTAGTCTACACACAAGCAGCTTCAAAAGTCTCAGACAGAACAGCTTTGTACCTACTGCCTCACCTTGAAAGAGAAATGTACCTTTTACGGTCTTTCTTGGCCTAAGTTCTTGGCAGTTTAGGGCCTTTTTCCTTGGAGATATGTAACATGTGGCTGTGGCAATTAGGGGAACTCTGCTTTTCCATTCTGATCTAGGAAGGGTGCCATGGAACACTGGGGAGATTGAGTATGACTTCTCTAAGCACATGAGTTTGTGAATATTTCCTTCAAATTAGAGATCTGTTGTTTACCAAAGAAACTCACCAATCCCTTAGCACAGGAAAGTTCTTAATTTATAAAATTGCCCATGGAAAATTGATGCTTTAAGCAAAGGATGAGGAAATGAGCTATTTTCTCCTAACTTCTACCCTTGATTGCTTAATGCTGGTGGCAAGGATGGGCAAAGGGCCACACGAGTTACTTTCTCCACCAAGCAAGTTCTCTGAGCCATAGAGATCACTAGGTGATGTCTCTGGACAGAGTTGCTGGGTTTCCATCCAAGCAAAAGCCAGAGCTCCAGGTGGATCTCCTTACCACCTCTCATGCCACAAATACTTCCTTCTCTACACTTATACACGTACTTTTCCTCTAATGAAAATACCCTCCCTCAGCCACATTTCATCTCTTTCATGCTCCAAATCCCATGCCCTCCCTTTTAGGAAGAATCACTGGTTATCTCAGCCCACAAGAATGCCTGCTATCTGACTTCTGCTGCCTCGCATGGCCCTCCCCACAGACGCTTTCATGTTTGTTGCTTCATCGATCAGACAGTAAACATCCCTGGCACAGGATCTTTGATGGATTGGATTAAAAGGAAAGTAAAAAAAATGGAACTTGTAAGAGCACAGAGATAGCATTTATACATTTATTTTGCTTCTCGGAAGAAAGGTAAGTCATGCAGACTTTGCAGAAACTACTACAGTAGTTAGTAGTGGCTATCAAACGAGTGTTGCCTATAGCAACCTATGCTAGTTTCGGAAGCAGGTTCTTTGCCCTTGCCAAACATCTTAGAAAAGCCAAAAATGGAGGGGCTAAAGCCAAGGTTTGGACTGATTCACCAATATTAAGTCACAGTGTTTAAAGGTAGTGATGGATAAGAACAGCAATACCATCCAGGCTCTGGAACCTGTGCCCATAGGTGTGGCATCAGAGGGACTCCCTGCTTTACACTGACTTCATACTTGTAAGGGACAGGAACCTGGGACTACCTTTCTCACCATTATTTCCCCACTAGCTAATAAAAGATCTGGTACATATTTAGCAAATGAGTATTTCTTACGTGAATCAAAAATGACAGAAAGATGTGATCTATGAGAAAGGAATATGTTAATATACTGAAAGTTAAGGAAAGGTAGAAGCCCCCTCCATGTCTCCATGCATAAAAGTGTACCCTTGAATTGTGGCTTAAATAAGAGTGACCTTTCTGATCCGTCCCAAAAGTAGAGCACAGGTGACCATTTCAAGCTTTCCTTTGGTGAAATTTAGGTCTAGCCCCTACTAGATCAGTTAAGTCTCTATTCAGAACATCAACTATTCAACCATTGTTTTTGTCTTAGCCCATGAGACCCTGGGAATGCCAATGAGCCCCATAAGGCTTTTGCCTTTCAACCTCAAAGAGAACTAAGAAAGTGGTAGTTGATCTTGTAAGTCATGTGGACCTGTACCAATGAATATTAAAAAGCTGGCTTTTAGAGTGAGCCAAAGACAAATGATAGCTACCCACATATCTCTGTCTTGATTAAGATGTAGACTTTCTCTGCCATACCCTAGAACTTTTATAGTTGGTATTTTTTGCATTATAGGGAATTTGGGGCTCAAGAATTTCCAAGGATTTCCGGTGACCCATTTTTACACAAATGTCTTTGTCACTCACAGACGGCATGGATCCCTGAAGCTGGCTAGTGATCTCAGCAGCCAGGTCTCTCAGGAAATTCCAGGTTACCCACAGGCATTTCAAGAGTCCTAGAAATTCTCTAATGGACTAACCCAAACACACACAGGGGCAGGATTTTAACACGGACAGATTGACCCAGAAAGCATGGGGAGGTATTTACTCTGTTGGGTCCCTTTGTGTGCTGAGGTTGCAGGAGTGGGGGGGGGGTGCCTCATGCAGTTTGGGGGGCCTTTCTTTGGTATCCAGCAGCTCTCTCTGAGAATTTGGTTGGTGGTCTCCCATCTTCCAGGATCGCCACAAAGTGTTTTTAGTTGCTGTTTCTGAGCACAAAGCAGGCAGCAAGAACCAGCAAGAATGTCTTGGCTCTTCTGGCCACAACTCCTGTGCTCCCTGACCCCAGCCTGAATGCATACCTGGGGAGGAAGGTGTCTAGAGGGGAGGAGAGTGAGAGACAAGCTCCCTTGCTGTTGGCTTCACCTCTAACCACAAGGAAATTTTCCACCACTTCCATTATTTCTGGCACAGAGCCACACCTTAGGAAGACAGACTTTCTGTTCAGAGAAGAGGAAAGATGGGGTCTGGGGTCTGGTGAGGCAGTTAAAGAAAAAAGGAGAGTGGGAAATCAAGAAGAGAGGAACAAAGGCAGAAAGGAAAGCAATTCATACTGGCCATTGGTGGGCAAGGCCGAACATCTGGGCAGGTTTCTGAATAGCAAAGTGTGTATAATGAAATTAGAGTTGTCTAGTTAATTATGAATCATGTTCAGTCAATGTGCTTTGACTTAACAACACTATGATAGTAATCCCTTTAAATTCTGTGTCACTCAAAATAACTTCAATTTTCATGGGGGAGTGGAGCTGTGGAGCTCAAGGTTGCTTGATTCATTATTGAACAAAATCTGGATGTTTCCCCAAATAGCTCCATGATGCATTTCTTACCTCCTACCTCTAAAAATAATAAATAAACACACATATGAACACACTGCCTTGTACATACCCGGACTGTGGGTCCGATTGCTTCTACAACTTCGTGGCTTTTTCTTCTATTCCAGAAAACACAGGAATGCAAAGGGTGAGGATTATTGATTATAGGAATAACTTGCAATCCTCTTTGATTTTTATTTTTCAAGAATCACCATTCACACACTTGGGTGCTAACATTATTAATGGTTGAAAATTATTTGCAGTGCACCTCAGAAAAGATTGAGACATGCAGTTATGACTTAAGATCCATAGTTCCTGGAGCTGATGGTTCCAGACGTTCCAAGCATGAAGATTATTGTTGCCTAGACACAGGGGACACAGTGAGACACTTTCCCCCAACCCCAAGAGGAACTGCTACGTAAAGGAAATGATGCTATTTCAAGAGTTAAACTTTAAGATAAAATCATGGACTAAAGCAGATAGAAGGAAATTTCTGAGGCACTCTGTGCTTGGGAAAGAAAGGTAAGAAAAAGGATAGAGAAACATACAATGAAAGGAAGGGAAGAAGGGGATGCCAGTGTGCCAAACATTTCCCCAGACAGGAGGGAAAAATAGTACATACATATATAATCACCCAGGAGAGAGAAAAATGGAAAGTTGGCAGAACAAATTAGGGTATGGAAAACAGCTCCCTCGTGCCCTTGAAGAATTTAAAAAATGTCTTCAGATCGTGAGTGATCACTGTCTTTCCAAGGGTGAACCTCTATGGTTCTTCTCAATACACATCCTACCTTAAGATGTTTCTGGAAAAGACTACTAAGAACTTTAGGCATTAAGACAATTTCTCTATGTTTTTCATTAAAGATTCACTTTTAACGATTGACCTTTTACCTCTAAGATATACATTGTGGTTGCTTCTGTGAGTTTTTCCAAAGTTTTAAATTGAACCAAATTAAGTGTTATAACATAATGAAGTAATAAATCAGGCATTGAAATGTAAATCAATGCTAATTTTAGCATTTATTAACATTAAATAAGATTTTCTTTTACCTCTAACAACTCTGTTTGCTATTTAATCTGGAGATTGTGGGATGCTCCCAGGCCTGCCCTTCCTTAACAGCTTAAGTCCTTTAGGAATCTGTTGGTTAGAATTTCCTAATCTACCCAAAGGCCAGTCCAAGCTTGGGTTAAAAGACTAGGAAGAAAAAAATGGGGGGGGGGGGAGCGGCGGGGGGTGTTATTTAGCACTTAACACCACCTAGTGGAGCAAGGACCGAGCTTGAAGAATCCTGGCAAATTAAACCAACAAAAGGTGCTGGCGCCAGCTCAGTGGGCCAGGGGAATTTTTAAAATATAATTAGAGTCTGTCACCTTTTATCTTGGGTCAGTGGACACATTCGCCCCATTGAAAGCCCGTTTAATCATTCTCTCTATTCACTTGAATGTTAGAGAATTATTTGGTGGAGACAAGCTCAAATAATCAATTTAAATAAAAAGAAATGAGAGAGAAAATGGTTTTTAAACTCTTAGGACAATTTGTTAAAAATTCATAACCTAGTGATAATGATGGCTTCTTTCCTACTACAATCAGGGGTCCTCAGGCTCTGTCCTCAGCCCTCTGTAGTTCGCTCTGTTCTCACCGCCTGTGAGAGGTCACCTGCCAAGCACCACAGCTGTTGATGGCTCCAAGAGCGTGCCTTTCATCTATGGCCATGTTTCTCCACCAGGAAACACCAGAACAAAGCTCTATGAGGTCACCATCTAAGCACATCTTGCCTGTTTACCAATGTATCCCCAGTATCTACCATAGTAGCTCATACAAGGTATTCAATAAATATTCATTGGATGAATAAATGAATGACTATTCCTAGCTGTCTCTCACCAAGTTTGTTTGCCAAAGGTTTCCAGACTGAAACTCACAATCTTCACATTTTGCCCCCTGGTGTCATTCTAAAAGAACCCAAAATTTGCAGCTTGCAATCAGCTTATGTTCCCCTTCTCTGGGCCCTATACAGTGTCCTACCAACTTCTCCTTTAATGTGTCTGATTATCTCCTTTGTCTCCCTCCCAACAACCAAGGCCACAGTATATACCTCAAGCCTTTGATATAATAGTTCCCAGGGCACCTAGGGGGCTCAGTTGGTTAAGTGTTCAACTCTTGATTTCAGCTCGGGTCGTGATCCCAAGGTCGTGGGATAGAGTCCTTTGACATTCTTTCTCTCTCTCTCTCTCTCCCTCTGAGCCTCTCTCCACTCTTACTCTCTCTCTCAGAAAAAAAGTACATAAATCAATAATAATAATAATAATAGTTCCCCTTCTGATTTCCTATTTTCTCCAACAAAGTGATACTTTATCATGATAGAGCTTCTTTACTTCCTAGCCTACAATAGCTTCATGTTTATGATCAGACCAAGCCCTGAAGCAGGACTGTATCAAGGTGCAGGCATTGAATGACTCTTTTGACACTGATACGCTGTGAGACCCTGGGAAAGTTTGCTTGCCACCTTGAATTCTCATTGCCTCATCTGTAAGTTGTGAAGTTCACAACAAATGGTTTCTAAAGATAAGTTCACATTAAAATACTGCCATTGGTAACCTGCCAACACCATAACATCCTCCATTAATTTCACATTTCTCATCCATTTGAGCTATGTCCCAACCCCCACTCCATATAGACAAGTTACCTTGCACTCCTACCAGGCTTCCTGGTCTATACCAGTAGACTCAATTCCAGCACTTAATCTTGACTCACCTGACTTTTTCTCCATATAATACACTCCACGCCACCCCACCTCCAAACCAGTCCAAACCTGCATTTCCTTCAACGTCCAACTCAAGTCCAACCTCCATGAAACCTTCCCGAAGTCACCTGTCTACCTTAACATCCCCTTCATCCAAGCCCTTCTAGCAAAGTGTCACATTATCTCCCCAAGGCAGATACCCCAGGATGAGAAGTTCTCAGCAGGGAAATTACAGTGCATCTCCAAATGAAAGGGAGTGACAGTAGGTCCTAAATTTCTAAAAGCCTGTTCCCGAGATAAACATCTAAAACCAATTCTTGTTTATTTATATTTTGCTTTGAAGATACATGCATAAATGATATGGGGAAAAAATTTACCCTCTTGGTCATTAATGTGGAAGAATTTTCCTTTGCAAGAATAGTGTCTGTGTTTCAAGAGATAAGGGGGAGATTCTGAATGGAGGAAACTCCAGAGAATATGTTCAAGTAAAAATAGCTGGAGGGGCGCCTGGGTGGCTCAGTCAGTTGAGCAACAGACTTTGGCTCAGGTCATGATCTCACGGTCCATGAGTTCGAGCCCCACATCGGGTTCTGTGCTGACAGCTGAGAGCCGGGAGCCTGCTTCAGATTCTGTGTCTCCCTCTCTCTCTGCCCCTCCCCCACTCATGCTTTGTCTCTCTCTGTCTCAGAAATAAATAAACATTTTAAAAAATTAAAGAAAAAAAATATCTGGATCCCCAAATGCCCATTCAGGGGGGTATTTTCTATGAACTATGGGATTTTCATTTTACTGAGCGCTAGGAAGAGTGTAGTATTCCACTGTGACCGGACATCGAGTGGGTCTTTTCCTGTTGTCGAGAATTTTTGACATAGTCCCAAGCTGCGAACAGCAGAGAAGAGGTGGCCTCACATGCCAAAGAGAGATGCTCAATACCCACACAGGACTTAACTAAAAAATAGGACCACTGACCCTGCGATTCCTGACCTCAATACATACCTGCTGCCTGGTGAAGAAAAGCACATAGGCATATCTGAACACAGATATTAGGGCCTACTTCCGATTATAGATTTACAAGTATATAGTCCTGTTCGAGGAAAAAAAGAAATCAGGTTGTTTCTCCTAAGCTACAGGCAGAATAGGATAGGATGGTTCTTAAAAATGTGGCCTTGGAGGGGCGCCTGGGTGGTGCAGTCGGTTAAGCGTCCGACTTCAGCCAGGTCACGATCTCGCTGTCCGTGAGATTGAGCCCCGCGTCAGGCTCTGGGCTGATGGCTCAGAGCCTGGAGCCTGTTTCCGATTCTGTGTCTCCCTCTCTCTCTGCCCCTCCCCCGTTCATGCTCTGTCTCTCTCTGTCCCAAAAATAAATAAACGTTGAAAAAAAAATTTTTAATAAAAAAAAAATGTGGCCTTGGAATTATAGAGCCTGGTTTCACATCATGGCTCTGCCTTTTACTGCCCAGAAAATCCCAGGGAGCTTACTTAATCGTTCTGAGCCCATTTCTTCATCCTCAAAAATGCAGCTAATAACAGCACCTACTTCACAAGATTAACAGAATTGAAAGGATTAATTTTTAAAATTAGGATTAAAAGAAGGGATGCCTATGCCGTGTTAGCACAGAGCCCATCCCTTGGTCAATGAATGTGAGGTATTGTTATGTATCAGACATTCAACTAGCCAGCGGCAGAAATTTAGCTCAGGAAGGCATTTTCTTCTTCATCTAGAACACAAATATTTATTCTTTAAATGAAAAATCCCTTTCCTGTTTCATAGGAGATTTTACTTCCCAAGTAAACAACTATAAATCTCAAGTACACATCTGGATCGCAGTAGCTAATAGAGGGACCCAATAGAAAGCGTGCAAAAATTATGAAAAACCTGGTTTGCACAGATTCCCTAAAATTTTGCGGCTGATGGGGGCCCTCCAGTGGGAGAATCGTCTGTTCAGTATTAAACTGTTTCCATTCTCTCAACAAGCATAGTTATCTTTTCATTTCTTCCAAACTATTGTGTGCAATGGTAAACAACAACAACAACCACCACCTTAGGAGACACAGAGAGAAAACTCTGAGTCAGGAACCTTAGGTTCCTACAGCTTTATTCTTAGGAAGGTGGTTGCTCTAAAAAGACAAAATTGGCTGTGCCGTTGATGATAACATCACTGAGTGCCTGCCTGTTCTGTTCAGCATCAAGGAACATTGAGTTACGGCCATTATATTTTTCCATGTTACCAATAACTCTCATTTTGCCTGGGTTAAAGCACATTCCTTTTGGTGCCTGGAATACACAGGCTGTCTCTTTTCTAACTTGACTGATCTTGCCACAGATGGTTACTGTGACCTTGGATGTCTCAGAGCCATGCTCAAACCATCTGAGCTAATTGGCTTAGACACTCTTAGGGATGATGCAGGGACCCCCACCTCTGGGATAACAACACCCTATTTCTAAAACGGTCTGTGGGAAATTTACAGGGTCATGGTCATGTCATTTATATGCAAATAGGAAAAGAAAATCCATTCCAGCAGGCCCCATTCTAACTACAAATACCAGAAGAAGTTATAAATACACAAGAGGAAAACCAAGCAGGCTGTTAGCATTATCTCAGAATTCCTAGGAAAGTGAGCCAGCTGCACCAGTGGTTACAAAGGGCTTGACAAAATCCTATGGCCCTTGGCATCAGATTTTTTTTATGCTAATTTTGTAAACAACTTTTGCCTTACATTTTCATGGTTAAACTAAGGACAGCATAACATATATGTTTTCCTTAGAACTCCATTTATGTTGTAGTCACTTCTCTGTGCTGCTCTTAGAGCAGCAGGAAGCCGCAGATTGGTCTCCAGGCTTCCTCAAAAGTTTTTTCTGACGGCTTTCCTAACAACCGGAAGTTACTAGTAAACACTCCACTCACTACCTCCTCCAAGTTCAGGTTCAGTGTGAAGTTCAGATCTGGTGACTTTAAAGCAGAGTCCATTGTCAGTCCATCATCATTTTTCATCCCTAGCTAATAGTTATTTTTTATTTTTATTTTTAAAGATTTCGTCTAGCTTGCAGATTTGAGCAATTGATTAGCCCCAGTAGGACAAGAATGAAGGCTTTAGCTCTTGACATTTCACCTGGGTTCTTGGAAAACCACCAGCAGCACAGAACGTGGGGTAAAAAATGGACCCACAGCACCATCTCCTGGTTCCATCTGGTGTGTTGCACTGAAAGAGAAAAGCATCCGGGAACACCTGAAGGCTTCTGAGTGATTTTCAGGCCCTTAAAGTGCGCCAAGCCAGCACTGGTATCAATGAACCATACCTCATATATGGAAGTATGAGTGTGGCCTTCCCAGAAATCCACAAAACATTGATTAGTGCCAATCCTAAAATCCATTAGCATAGTGTAAACCCAGGTACACTAAAAACTGGCAAGGACATGCAGGTGTTAAAAGGAAAAATGGAAAAAAAAGCCTGTGACAACATGAGAAAACTTCCAGGAGAATAGTAGGAGGAGAACAGAGCATCAAATATGATCCTAAGCATTAAAAAAAAAAAAAGAATAAAGACAAGTGAAAAGTGGGATGTATGAAGGTGGCAACCAACATATTGATTTCTTTTTCTTTTTTAACATTTTTGAGAGAGGGAGAGAGAGAGAGGCAGAGCATGAATGGGGCAAGGTCAGAGAGAGGGAGACACAGAATCCAAAGCTGGCTCCAGGCTCTGTCAGCACAGACCCAGATGCGGGGCTCAAACTCATAGACCTCAAGATCACGACCTGAGCCAAAGTCAGTAGCTCAACCCACTGAGCCACCCAGGTGCCCCAGTGATTTCTTTTTCTAATACACTTAATAATACCTATTATATGTGCAATAAAATGAGGACACATAGGTAATCAATAGGTTGTTTGCATGAAATTGTACTAACCGTGCAAAAAGGATTAATCCAGATCTTACTTCGTGATGGTATATCTTACTCAAAGGAAATACCCTCCCAAATGGAAACAAACCAACCACACCTGACACACGGTGGCCACTCTCACCCCTGCATAACAAACCATTCCTTTTCTCCCCTAAATCAGAGCAGATTATGTAGGTAAGGGCATTCCTGAAACTGAAATGATGTGAGAGCATTAATACCTATCACTAATCTCCAGGAAATGTTACCTGCCAATCATATCGTCCCTGAAACAGTCATTTCTAAAACTGGCTTACATAGAACCTCTTGGAGAACTTATTATAGACAGATTTCCAGGTCCTACTCCCAGATCTGCTGTAACAGCATCTCTAGGGCTGGAACTCAAGAAACTGCTGGTTCAAAATGCTTCCCAGGTGATTCTAAGTGCAATCAGTCCATGAACTCACAACTGGGGCCCACATGGGGATCACAGCTGTATCTTATTGAAAAGGGAAAACGGACCCAAAATCCTCAGTACTGCGTGGCTTACAAGAAACATGGCTTCGGCTCCACATCATCCAAGGTAAACATGTTTTACTACAAAATTTTGCTTATAGTTAGCAAGTTTTCTTTCAGGTAGACCATTTTTTAATGAAGAAATGATGCAATTTGTATATAATCAGTGGCTGCTTTCTTCCCATAACCTTTCCGTATGAACTATGAATCAGGATCATTGTAATGTTGATGGAGGTTTGAATCCAGGAAAAAAAAATATCTTGGATGATGGGGAGTGGAGTGCACAGTTACCCAAAGGAGAGACCCCTTCTGGCCCAAGAACTGTATAGACGATTCTGAAGCATTAATTGTGGTGCTGGGCTAGAAAGCTCTTTTGCAGCAAGGCTGGGGCTGGCAGATTAACTAAATGCGCTTGTCGCAAATTTCTTGCAGCAAATTTGGAAGGAATGGATAAATGCCAGAGCTAAGGGGAAAAGTAAAAGGAGGCACGTTTCCTTCAAAATCCATGAATCCCCTTTCCAAGAAAGTCCACCTTTATCCCCTTGTTGAAATTACTCTATCCTACCCTTTGAGTTTTGCCCATTCTCCTGTGCCTACCAGAGCCCACGTGTCACAGTATTAGAGCTGATTGGGTGATGTGCATCCCAACTCCCAGTCCTCCTCAGAGGACAGATCCACTCTCTCCCTTTGTGTGCCCTGATGCACCCAGAATAGGACTTGGAAAAGGTTGGCAATGTTAGCTGAATTTTGCAAAGAAGTTGATGACTGATTTGCTTAGGGAGCAAGAATGTGTTGCCACTGATGGTGTTGATCAGAACAGCACTTGGTTTTAAACAACAGGAACCGAAGTTCCTAATGATACAAATTCCAGGGGAGATAACAGATGACCTTAGCAAGGTTGTCACCGGTACACTCAAGAATCTTTTCGGCTATGAGTTGTTAGCCATGACTTAGGCCTGTGAGCCTAGGACAGTCTCCTCTGGGCACGAGACAGAGCAGGGGTTATGAGACATGCAAAAACCTGTAGATTTCCCACCATCTGTTTGAAATCTCACAACTTAACCTTCTGACAGTGAAAAAAGGAAGAGTGTACATAAAAGATGGGGGCTCTGTAAAGGTCCCAAGAAGGGCAGTGGAATAGACATTAAAATAGAAAATAGAAATCATCGGCTTTGGAAGTTAACTTGTGGTGATAGTCACAGAAGCTCCGTAGGTTCTGTTGAATGATCTACTAAGACTGTCTATGGTTCTGCGTTTACTCGTGCTGGTGTGGAGGAGGAGAGGAGCGTGAGGTCTCCTACAACTGGGAAACAGAGAAAGGATAAAACAGATGACAAGTTTTTATGCCCAGAAATCCTGTAGTTGTCTTCCTGTCGGTGAAAACATCTGAGTAACCTACATGTGTACCACTAGTCAATTTCACAGACTACCATTTTCATTTATCTTACTGTTCCTCTATGACATCTCTGCTAAGCTATAAGACATTTGCTTTTGTAATGTAATGTAATCAGCCCATGAGCACATACCCTGAGCATCTACCGGTTTACCATGTGCGCTGTGGGTACAGAAGCTTTACAGAGGATGAGTTAATTCTTATCCTAGAGGGCCTTCATCCGTAACTAATGAGACACAGATTCATGAACCTATCAGTGAGTAAAAAACACACAGACTTACTGTGTGATGTAGTCAAAACAGGGCAATATACATAAGATAGACATCTAAAGAGCTTGTTAAAGGTAATTTTGAGTCACTATTTCAGAACGATATCATTTATTATATATCCGTACTATAGGTTTGCCCTTCCCACATCAAGCAAAGTTGATGTGTATACAAATTTAGATTTATACCAGATATAAAACAGGGAGAGGCAGTTATGTTTATAAAATAAACATTCATTTTAAAAGGAGATTTCTTTTAGCTCCTTTGAAATTGTGAGCTCATGGTACAATGTGAAAGCAAGCTTTGGTGATTAAGAGCACAGTCTCCAGAACCAGACAGCTGGGTTCAGTGTGAACTCTGTTAGTTTCTTGCTGTGTGACTTTAAGCAAGGGATGCAACATCTCTGTGCTTCAGTGCCTTCATTTGTAAAAAGGAAATAATACTAGTACATACCCCTAGGGAAGTTTCAAAGATTAAATGAGTTCATGTAGTTAAAGTTCTTGGCACTGTGCCTTATCCTCATCTGCTGTGAAAAGCGGAACACAGCTTTTCAGGGCCAGGTGAGTGAGAATCATCTGGACTAAATAGAAAATTTGGTACTAGACAGATACATATTTTCTCCAGAAAGATGACAACATATATGTTTATATCTCCTTTTTAAAAGCAAATAGGGGGCGCCTGGGTGGCGCAGTCGGTTAAGCGTCCGACTTCAGCCAGGTCACGATCTCGCGGTCCGTGAGTTCGAGCCCCACGTCAGGCTCTGGACTGATGGCTCAGAGCCTGGAGCCTGTTTCCGATTCTGTGTCTCCCTCTCTCTCTAACCCCTCCCCCGTTCATGCTCTGTCTCTCTCTGTCCCAAAAATAAATAAACGTTGAAAAAAATTTTTTAAAAAATAAATAAAAGCAAATAGAAGATATTTCTTTGGGAAATGCAAGAAGAGATCACAAGTGCTGATTATTAGATACATATTTTAACCCTTTTGTCTCAATCTTACAGCAGATGTACTTCCTCTTTGACATCAAATTGATGACAAAATCTTGCCACCCACTTCAGAGTCAATCGTAACTAGCTAGAAAGGGAAGGAAATTTCCAGAGAAACCATGGAAATTGCATTTCTAATTAGATACGGAACTTCCTCCAGTCAGGAATGACAGAGTCTTCGAATTAGAAAGATAGACAGGTGGTTGGTACATAACAAATTGCCCCTTAAGTAATTGATTCTGGATGATAAGTTTCTATCATTTCTCTACATAGGGAAACCATGCTTTCTGATCTTTCACAAGTTACCAGGAAACATTTGGTTGGAAAACAAATGATGATAATAATTAATTATTTTCATTGACATGAGGCCAATGTAAAACTAAATGTAAAGGGGCACCTAGGTGGCTCAGTTGGTTAAGCATCTGACTCTTGGTTTGGGCTCAGGTCATGGGATCGAGCCCCAAGTCTGGATGCACGCTAACAGTGCTGAGCCTGCTTGCAATTCTCCCTCTGTGCCTCCCCCGTGCTTTTGATGTACTCTCTCTCAAAATAAATAAAATAAACTTTAAAAAAAAACATATAAAACAAAACTAAAAGTAAAGACCAATTTAACAGAAATTCACAGGAAATGAAATACTGGTTCAGAGAATATTCTTATGTTCTGATATTGTCTGGGTTTAGTGTTCAAAAATAATGGCCCAAATAAGGCTAAATGTTTTCTTGGAACAGTGGGTGGAGTTCAAAATATAATACTTTCATAGATTTTTTTGAATATTGGTTCAAATCCAGTTTATTCCGTATTTTTATTTCAGTCCTTTGTACTTTGCTTGTAACTTTCAGTCTTTTGCTTGTAACTTTGTGTGTGTGTCTTATCCCAGCTAAGTTGTTCTCGAAGAACTGGTGGGGACCGAGTGTTCTGTCTTTATAAAATTTTGTATTTAGGGGCACCTGGGTGGCTCAGTCAGTTAAGCATCTGACTCTTGATTTCGGCTCAGGTCATGACCTCGGTTTGTGAGATAAAGCCCCTCATCAGGCTCTGCACTGACAGTATAGAGCCTGCTTGGGATTATTTCTGTCCCTCTCTCTCTGCCCCTCCCATGCTTGTGGTCTCTCTCTGTCTCTCTCTGTCTCTCAAATAAACATTCTTTAAAATTTTTGTATTTACTTATAATAAAAATATAGAAAAATGTGCAGACCATAAACCTACAACTCAATGAATTTTCACAAATGGAACACAACTGTGTAATCAGCACCCAGATCAAGAAACAACTTGCCTACAACTCAGAAGCACATTTCACGCCTCCTTCAAGTCATTATCCACTTCCCCAGAGTAAACTCTGTTCTGACTTTTAGCTACATACTTTTGTGTACAATTGACCATTGCTGTATATCAAACAATCACAAAACTTAAGTGGCACACAAAGTCAAGACTTCACAGTTCGCTCACTGGAAATGGTTGTAGAGGCAATTCTGCTCATCTTGGTTGGGCTCTCCCCCGTGTCTAGGAGTGGGGGACAGCTCTCCTCCAGAAGGCTAGCCTGGGCACAGCTGTGGTGATGGCAGAGGATAAAAGAACAAACAGAAACCTGCAAACTTCCTATTTAGGCAAGATAGGATCTGGCAGAGCCAGGATTAGCATGGGGCTAATAAAGTACGTTGTGCAAGTGCAGGGTCGGCTCCCGTCTTCACTGAAAACTGATGATTTGTTCACTATGATAGTTTTGCATTAATTGTGATTTTTTTAAAAAACCTTTTTTAAAAAAACATGGTTTTCCTTGACGGCTGAGGTTTTTGGCAATCCCTTAAATTTTGTGGCCAGGATAAATGCCTTGCTTGTCTCACCTAGGGTGCCAGTAATGCAGTGAATTACCACAATTCGGTTTGACCACTTTGGTATTTTATTGATGGGGATTGTACAGTATGTATTCCTTTGAGTCTGGTCTTTTTCTGTAACCTTATGTTTGTGACACGTGTCCATACTGTCACGTGTAGTTGTAAATCACCCATTCTCATTGCTATATAGACGTCCATTGCACAAAGACACCACAATGCTGATGGGCATTCGAATAGTCCCGGTTTAGGGCTATTATGAATAGTGCTGCTTTGAACAATGTGGTATAAATTTCTGTTAAATATGTATGCATTTTGGTTGGGCACATACAAGTGGAATCGCCGGGTCAGAAGGTGTATATATGTTCGCTTTGAGTAGACAGTTTTCTGGCAATTAATCCCTTGAGCTTTGTTAAAAGCCCTGATATCTGCTAGTGTTAAGTCCTCTAAGTTTCATTCTTCTTTTTCAAGACTGTCTTGGCTATTCTTGGCCCTTTGCTTTTCTAAATAAATCTTAGAAGTATCTTGTCAATTTCTCCAAAAGAAAAAAAAAAAAAAACCCTGATAGAATTTTTACTGGGTGAGCTTGGAATCTCTAGAGTAATCTGGGATAAACTGTCATCTTTGCAATGTGCCTCCATATCTTCTTTTTTTTTTTCATGTTTGTTTATTTATTTTGAGAGAGAGAGTGAGTGCGTACAAGTGAGTACGAGTGAGTGTGTGGGGGAGAGAGGGAGAGAGAGAATGACAAGCCCTGGCACAGGGCTCAATTCCATGACCCTGAGATCATGACCTGAGCCAAAATCAAGAGCCAGACACCTAACCATCTGAGCCACCCAGGTGTCCCCTCCCCCCCCATGTCTTCTTAAATGTCTCTCAATGTCTCCTTAAATGTCTCTCAATGTCTCAAACCTTTGTGTGTCTACTTTGATTGAAATAGGTAGCCTAGTGCATAAAATAGGTGGTCAATAAATGCATTGTTCGTACAAGGTTTTAGACCGAATTATATTTGTCAGACACTGTGCTAGCTTGTGAACTTGTCCTTCTACTCCTCTGGGTCTTCCATGTGTGCTCTTTGTCAAGTGGGATTCCCTTGCTACCCTCTATCCCTACTGCCTGAGAAAATCTAATCTTCCTTGATGACTCAACTCAAATTTCACTGCTGTACAGGGTTAGCAGATCGTCCTGTGGTATTCACTAGATTCTCCTTCAACTTTTAAATCACCACAGTGCATTGTGATGAGCTGCTCCATTAAACTCTTAGATGCTGACCACAGCTCACCCAGTACTTGGTAGATATGTGTTGGATAATGAAAGCAGTCATCCATTTTTTGTTCATTTGTTTGGTTAAAGTCGTTTGTTGGTTGATCTGCTTGTTTTGTCTATGTGGGACTTCATTTAAGTGTAGTCAAAGAAAAAAACGTAGTGTCCTCGTTTGGCACCCTAGTGCATGTCAATCTCATTTTTGTTTCACTATTCATTTTGATTTGAAAATACTCATATATATTCAGTCTCTTTCCAATAAGGCTTTGAAGTGCATACATTGTTTGAGCTAATTTATGTCACAGCTTCTAAGTTAGATTTAAAGAAAACCATCAACTCTGATTTTTTTTTTCAGGTACCCTTAGCAAGGAGAGCTCATGAAAAGGCAGTCACACCTCCAATGACCACTAGGTGGTAGTTTCACTCTCTATCAGATCAGCTTAACGATGTCTTGTGCTGTTGTTTGAGTCTGGGGTAGACAAGATGAACTGTGGGGTAAACCTTAACTAGACCTCTTAGAGGAAAAATAAAGCCAAAAATTGGCCCTGAAGGAAATAGAATTATGGAGAATACAGAAAAATGGAAAGAAATGCTAGTAAGTATTATTTCACTGAAAGGTTAAGCAAAAGGCTAAATTAACCGCATCCAACAAGCAGTAAGAAAAGCTACACAGAACCAGAGACAACTCATATAATGTTGGAGGGCAACAGAGTCTGCTGTTGACCCTCCACAACCGAAGCCTGGCTCCTTGGGGCAGGGGAAGGGGACAAGGGTGAGGGGGTATTGCTGGTAGAACTGAGCCCCCAGTAACATTCTTGAATTCTCCTGGGAGGAAGGAGGTTTACAGGCTTCAGACGACATTGGATGGGACTCTGCCCAAATGTTTTTGGTTGACATTGCTGTCGGCCACAGGATTATATGAGTGCCACACCAAAGTTTTGTCTGCTTTCGAAAGGTGTAGGGACACAGGACATGTATTAATCACCTGTTCCATTCAAGAAACTTTATGGATCTTATTTCACTTAACCCTCACACTTTATGATTAGGTAGCCTTATCTCCATTTACAGATTAAGATACCTGAGGTTCAAGAGGGGTATATATCTTCTCCAAAACCACCAAGTAAGAGGTTGGGGATTGAAACCCAATACTCTGGCTTTTGCCATGACACCAGGCTGATTCCCAAGGAATCCCTCCTCCCTCTCCTGGGAATAATGAGAGCACCTCCCTCCTTGGGCTGCTGTGGGAGGAAGGGGATAATGCTCACAGAGAGCCTGGCACAGCATCCGGGGTGCCCTCGGCACTCGGTATATGGCACTTCCAGAGGCAGAGGGTCCTTCCCCACCTTTTCAGGACCCTCAGAAAAGGCCTGGGGATGGGCCTCCCTATTTTGCCCATGTTGATCTCACTTAAAAGTGACATCTCCAGCACCCAAAGGAGAAACTCTCAAAGGTCTTTGTGGCAGGAACTGAGCCAGGTAGCAGTGGCTGACCCTGAACAACTGACCTCAGTCATCCCTAACCCAACACTGGGTGGGTCCCCTCTCCTAGCCAATCATAGAAGAAACCCCTGAGGGGCTCTATTCAGTCTTTCCAGTTCTGACTAAGTTTGATAAGGGACTTCCCGGACTCACAGTGTGAATCAGGGCCAGGACTTATCTCTACAGAAAGCTGAGGTGGATCCTATAACAGCAGATCCAGACATTCCATGGGCCCATCCCCGGTAGGCCACCCATGGACCCTAAGGACACGAACTGGAAAATGAATCCTGAGGGGACTGTAGGCAGTTTTCTCTCAGGACTGGATTTTTTTTTTTTTTTTAATGCCACAAATTCCTTCTGGCCTAGATTAGAGACACTGAGGCCCAGAGGAAGCAAGCAAGGCAGTAAATGGAAATTGTGTACCTCAGAAGGGCATTGATACCTTGGATGGACCTGAGGAGACTGAAGCCCTGAGCAAAGCTGTCCTGCTGACATCTTGTTTGTTAAAACTTGACATCCACTCATAAGCCTGTGATAGAGTTATAATTTTTTGCACACACACACAGAATCTGAGGGATCAAATTAACTACTATTTTTTTTCTTTCTTTGCTACCAACCCCACAAAGACTGTTCAGAACAAAGACATGCAAATCTACACCAAACTGCCAGATTGAGAGAACACGCACCAGCTTTGAGTTAATAACCACTGGGGATTACAGTCTAAGTGAACAGGAACGGCTTCTTTGTCTGTTCCCCTGCTGTGGTATGAGCTGTAAAAGAAACTAAGGAGGAGAGCGGGAGAGAAGTTTAAAATAAGAGCCATTAAGAAGATGCAGGTAGCTTCTCCCCTGCCATCCTCATCACCACCACTGACATCAGCCCTTAGGCCTTGTCCCAAGTTGGGTGGTGGGGAGGAAGAATATAGGGAGGATTCCCCACAAAAGATCCAGGGAGAGGAGAGACTCTATGCTGTCACCTAGATAGAGCTCCCCAAGTAGCAGCCCCCACAGAACCTCTGCCACAGGGTCCTGGGGAGAAAGGGAGAAGGGAGGGGCAAAGCACACTCAGGTGGGAGGGGCTGGAAACTTCCAGGCTTCTCTGGAGTCATGTGTTGTGATGGAGGAGGCCCATGAGTTTCCTCAGACCCAATGTGGTCTAAGGCACTAGCTAGAACCTGACACAGTTTACCAGTCCCAGGAGGACACTTGGAGAAGAGAGGAGTGTGGGGGATGGGTATGGACCATCTGCCTGGGGAGAGGGGCCTCTCTGAGCAGCAGAGAGGACAGGAAGCAGTAGAGAGCCCTGTGTGCTTCATGTAAAGGGCAGCCTTGAGCAACATCTATCCCAGCGGCCAAGTGGGTGGGGATGCCAGTAGCAGATACCAAGAAAGAAGCAGACCTAGATGTACAAGGAAGCACAGAACATCAGAAGGAAGAATCCCCTCCCTTCCACCAGAACATGGTCGACCATTAAAAAGGACTTCACCTCTGGTAGCCACCACCGAAATTAGGTGTGTCAGAGGCAAGAAAATTACGTTCAATTGTAAAATGATACTCCACCTGGTACCCATTTGTATTAGTATTCTGATGCTGCCCTAACTACCCTAACTTTTGCAGCTTACAACACAAATATAGTATGTCACAGTGCTGTAGGCAATGAGTTGCACTGGACTGATATCAAGGCATCAGCAGGGCTCTGTTCCTTTGTGGGGCCCTAAGGGAGAATCCATTTCTTTGCTCACTCAGGGGTTGGCAGTTCCATGAGGTTGTAGGACTGAGGTCCCCATTTCTGTGGCTGTCAACTGAGGTTGCCCTAGCTCTTAGTGGGCTCTTTCCGGTCTTTGCATGTAGCCCCTCACATCTCAGAACCAGCAGTGGGGTACAGAATGCTTCTAACACTCCCATCTCTTTGACTCCTCTTCCATAGTCACATTTTTCTCTCCACACCCAGGGAAGGTTTTGTCTGCTTTTAAGGATACACGATTAGAATGGGCCTACCCAGATAATCCAGGATAACCTCTTCATTTCAAGGTCCATAATAAGAATCATGCATGCAAGATCCCTTTTGTCATGTAAAGTAGCATATTTACAGGTTCTGGAAATTAGGACATGGTGGGCGAGGGGGGTATTATTCTGTTTACCACACCATTATGTATTCAATACATACAGTAAAACCTTGGATTGCAAGTTACTTGTTCTGTGAATGTTCCGCAAGATGAGGAAACGTTTCCAATAAACTTTAACTTGATAAACGAGCAGTCTTGTAATAAGAGGAGTACTAAATGCCGAACGTCACATGATCACAACTGAGCCAATGGTTCTCGAAACTCACTTTGATAGATGAGCACTTTGCAGAACAAATTATGCTCTCAAACCAAGGTTTTACTGTATTTGTTTAGTGCCTGGTGCTGATTATCTGGAAGTTAGGCCAGCAGAGAAGCTGGGGTGGGGATGTAGCACACAGAGATATGCGTCCTGGGGCCCCTTTGCAGGACTCCGGGGGCGCCATTTACATAAAGTGCCCTATAGATTGTACTCATCCCCACACATACACCCCCCACCAATCTCTTGACTCCCCACCCCTCATCCCTGAGTTATGCAGTCTAGATGTTGGTCTAGACGTTGCTGGAGGTCTCTGGAGAAGATCCATCCAGTTCTGCTGGATCCAGGTTCACCCATAGCAGAAAGACAACAAAAGCAGAATAGGACTCCCAGAGAGGACTGGAGATAGATGCTTCTACTGCTCTGACCTGCTTTCATGCCCCTCTTGCCCCAAGGGGCAATAGAGAGGGAAATGCTCAGTGTCCTCTGGAGCCCCTTATAACTTGACATCATAAAAGAGAGATGGTCCGAAAAGTGTTGGTGTCTCACTAACTGAAGCCCCTTCCGGCTGAGGCTCCCTGGCCTATATTTTGCAGCTCCAGGGCTCATGGGAGCCACCAGTTTGCTGGGTTTTTTCTCAACCACAATCACGGTGAGTCAGCATAGCGTCAGCTTTCAGCTGGGAGGCCGCAGCCCCAGAACAGCTCCAAGAGGAGCTGCCTCCTGATGGGCCTGTCCCCGTGTTCCTTCCAGTCCTGGGCCTCCCGGAACTGCCCAGCACCCTGGCCGTGTACCTGAGCAGCAATCCATCTGGCTCAGTGTGGTGCTTCCAGAGCCAGGGCATGAAGGTGATGGAGACAGATAACCCAGAAAAGAAGTCATCAGCCCGGTGTGATGAGTACATGCTTGCATTTGACCAAAAGCATCTCAGGCTCTTTGCTGGAGGCCGGACTTGAGATGGAAGGAAGTTGGTAGGGCATTTTGCTTTCCTCTGCTGTGTCGGAAGCCAGGCCCGACCACTAATACCCTTCAGAGATGTCCACATCTCCGCACCTCATGCTGGCCAACCAGACTTCCAGTGGCAGGAACAGCTACCAGGAAGGGGTGCTCAATGCCCCCTCACCTAAATGGCTCTTTACTACTCACACTACAAAACCTAAAATGTCAGTGGTGATTGTCACTTCTGGTTCTACCACCTAAAATTTGCTGGCAGGGGAGCCCTTGGAGGGCGGGGCGGGGTTGGGGAGTGATGCCTTCAGGAACATAGCGTCCCTCGTTTTGGAACTAAATCGCTGACTGCTGCCCTCGGTGGCACAAAACAAATTGATAGCAAGGAAGAAACTTGTTAGCAATTATAAGCTCCAGACAATAGCCATGTGGCTTGGAAGACTTACTTTAAGGAATACCCCCCACCCCCCAAACCTCCCCAGCTCTGTGTGTTACTCTGTGTCTGGCTGGCAGATGTGCCCCTGGGTCTCTGCTTAAGATGCTGGCCTCCAGCTAAGCCTGAGAGGGAGTTTTCCTCTCTGACCTTCCCCCCAAAAGCACCATTGCAATGACCAGAATAAAAATGTCTCTAATCACATGCACTCGTCTTCAGTAATGGCGCATGGCAAAGACCAGCTGCTGTTTACTAACAGGAAGGCACAAGGCTATTTGACCCTCCACAGACTCTGGTTGCTGATTACAGGTATATGTGGCTTCTGTTAGTAAAGTTATCTCCTTTCCCTCTTGTTTCTGATCTGCTTTTAGTAAAACTTTCTGCATAAATATGCACCTCCTTAAAATATCCATGGGTATCTTTACTTTTTCCTACCAACTTCCCACATTTCAGCCTCAGTGGGTTCATAGACAAATTAATAGTTTGACTGTCTGATGAGCTATTACATAAAAGGGATGATAGCTCCCCCACCCAGAATGGGAGAGCCCTTGACCACCCCCCAGCCATTTTTGCACTACCTCAAAACTGCCGACATCATCTCAGCCACCTGACTTTGGGGAAGTAGAGACAAGTCCTCTCTTCCTTTGCACTGTGGCTAGCCCAGGTCATAGACTCAATTTCTTTGCGGGGAACATAATCTAATCATCTTGAGCACACAGAATCAACAGCAAAAATAAGGTCACATGTTGCAGAACCTCTTCAACTCAGGAAATTCTGGAGGGAGTTCATCAGCTGAGAGCATCTATAGTACATGAGAGTATCTGCGCAGGAATGTACAGAACATGGCGCCCCACCTGCTCTCATCGACTGAGAATGTAAGACAGCATAAGGAAAAAATTTTATGTCCCCTCGTGGAGATGGTGATTTATATATAAAGTGTTTCAGGGAAACAACAACAACAAGATTTATAAGAAGCCAAAACTAGGATGACATTAAAAGGAATGAATGATACTGTCCATGGGTTGAAGGTGAGACCCTTTTCGGTGGGCAGGTAAAGGTGGGCGATGCTGTCACTGAGGGAGTCTCCTGTGCTCTGGGAAGACAAAGCTCTTATCATAGAACAGCTGAGAAGCTTCTCAACTGTCACATTACCTCTTAGGAACCTTGAATGTAGGTGTCCATTCATGTCTTGGGATTGGCCTAAGTTCCACATGGGCCGTTGGAAGGAGCTTAGAGCCTACTCCCCTTGTTCCAGCCTACCAGCCTTCGTGTTATTCCTCTAACTTCTCAGGTTTGTTCCCATGGAAGAGGCGTTTCCCATCATTTCCTCTATCTGGAATATTCCTTCCCCCAGCTCCCTGTGTGGCTGGGTCCCTCTTATCATTCAGGCATCCAATCAAACTTCTCTCCTCAGAGAGGCTTTCTGTGATGCCCTCTCTGAAGTAGCCCACCCGAAGGGCTCACTGTCCCACTGTCCTCTCTCATTTTCTTCTTGTCACTGTCTGGTCTGGTCTGGTTTGTTTATTGCTTACTGTCTCATCTCACCCTATACATGAGTGAGCTGCATGGAAGCAGGACCCTTGTCCGCCTCATTCACTGCTGTGTTCCCAGGGTTTCCCATGGTGCCTGGCACATAGCTGGTAGCCAGTAAACATTTGTTGAAGGAATACTGAAAGGCATTTTCAGATGTATGGCCTAAGAATCCCCCTGGGGGTCGGACTTGAGGGAGAGAGCAAGATAACTGGATTCTGAGGAAGTCCCCCGAGTAGACAAAGACTCCGGTGGAGAGAGTGGGACCAGGCAGCGAGGAGGTCCAATGGCCTTGCTGTTCCAGGTTGAGTATAAGGCTGTGTTATGTGATTCCCAGCCCTGACCCCACCTCAGAGAAGAAGAGTGTGGAAGTGTATATTAACCAGGGCCCCCGAGCCTGTGATGGAAACCCTTTGGAAAGATCTTAACCCCAGAAAGCTTCTATGAAGACCTCTGAGAACAAAGACACTGGAGGCTAAATTTCTATGCCTCAAAACATCTTCAACTCAGGAAACAGGAGAGCATCCCAAGTTTGAAAACTATTAAGGAGTGTAATTTAAGCCAGCCAGAAAAACTGTCCGGTTCCCTGCCTACCACTCCCAAGACAGGGAAATATAAAGCTCACTGGAGAGGAGAGAACAGAGAAAGATTTAGAAGAACAGTGAGAAGTAAGCCTCCACCTTGCACCCTGCTACCACATAAACCCGAGGCCTTGTCCTGCATGGGGGAAGAGGGACCAGGGAAAGGAAGAAAGACAGAATGGTCTCTCAGTGAGGTCTGGAGATCTGATGAGCAGGTAATACTGGAATCCTTCCCTCTGCCCCATGCCAAAGTTTTCTGAACTGCAACCCCTACAGATCATGCCCTGCAAAATACATATTATACTTTTCATTCTCCAGGCAAAAGTTGAAGACCAAAATGTAATGGATTTGTGACAGGTCATGTGCTCATTTGCCTGCCAAATCACCATCCTCACCGGTCTCCTCCTTGTGTTAGAACCCTGATTTGGGGGACAGGGAGGCCGGTGTTCAGGGGAGGCTGAACCCCTCTGCCAGCCCAGGTAAGGAAATCTTTATTAGACTAAGCCAGTGGCCTAATGCCTGCATATTAGAACCATCTACTCTAGTTAGATCAGCCTCTCTGGGGGTGAGTTGTAGGCCTCTGTAGTTTCACAAAGCTCCCCAGTAGCTCTGATATGCATGCAGGGCTAGGATCCACCCACCTAAACCACGAATTCTAATTTCTATTCTCACCAGCACGGAGGGAAAAGTGTCTTGGGGCTTCTAAGAAAGCAGGATTCTCTGGGAATGTGGACACCATCTTCAGCACAAAAGCCAGTATACTGAAGTTGGCAGAGAAAAGAAAAAAGGAGAAAGCCTGAATACTTGGGCTGTTGTTGAGCAAATGGACTACCCAACCCTGGAACTTTCCTCTCTCTGGACTTTCTGTTTAAGTGAGTTCTTAAAGTTGACTTGGCCAGATTCAGTTGGATTTTTTCATTGCTTGCAGCCAAGAGCATCCTAAACAATAAGGTCACACAGGAAGTGGCAGAGCTGAGACTCAAGGCAAGTCCAAGCCTAAGGCAGCCAATAGAAGCCGAGAGCAAGGCGAGGCCATGTGACCATGGGGAGGCAATTTGGATCAGGTCGTGGATTTCTAAACCATCTTTTTTCGCTTTTTCACTACCAAAAAGGTGGTTTGTTACAGTTAGGTTTTTTTTTTCTTTCTTTCTTTCTTTTTTCTTTTTTTTGTATTCATCAGAATCCCTATCTGAAAATGAAGTCAAATGTTATCTAGAGAGTTAATTGCCAGCTTCCGGTTAAAAACAAACAAATTAATTTGGAGACAAAGTCCAGGTTTAGGAGTTTAGAAAGTTACCAAAATTGTAGCTAGAATAGGAATCTGGATTGTCTTGGATTTTAGTTAAATATCTAATAAATCTACCCACCTAGCCAATCAGCTCAGTGGCTAATTGGTCTAACCAGTTTCTCAGCTGAATTGAGTTTTCAGTCCAGAAATTTTCCATTTGGGGCCACCAAATGGCACTAGAAAGGCCCCTTTTACTATTTGGTCATAAAAAAATAATCAAATCTCCAGGGCAAAGCATCACCAGAAACACAAGTGTTTCTCGGAAGGTTCTTGTACCGTATCGCCAAGGCAGCTCAAGGAGAGGTGGTTGTACATTTCCACTCACATGCAAAGTCCAGATGGCCCCAAATTTCTGCAACCGTACTGAGAAACTACCCGAAGGTGGCGCTTGTGGGTGGTATAGACACAGCATCTGATCAAGCAATTTCTGCAACTGGAAAGAAAAAAGTCAAGGCTGGTCTTTCTTTTCTTCTTGATGAAGTTAACTGCCTTAACACACAGCATAAGACTTTGTGGCACAAAAAAGGCTAACAGAATTATGAAAGGTATAATTTGGAGGCTCTGTCACGAGCTGTGATGATCACACCCTAATAGATATAAACGCTCTGAAGCACTAATGCTCGGTGACAAGGGTGCCTGAAGGAAGAACAATGCCTGCATTAGTGTTCAGGCTCCGGAGAGGAAAAGCTTTGCGGTCTGCAATTACTAATCTGCTATTCTTTGCTTTAGAACACATCTACTTGATGCTTGCTATTTTTTCAGGCGTACTTTTCCCCCAGACAGATTCACATGTACGTTCACATGAGTAAAATATGCTTTTCACACTTTGATGGGTGTTGAAGTCACTGCCTGATGGAAAGACTCAAATCCCCACCTTGCAGGGGCTCTTCCTGGCACTGGATTTGTGAGGCTTCAACGTTCAAAACACCGTCATCTAGACAATACCATAAGGCCACTAAGTTTGCATTTTCTGCCCTATTTCCCAAGCCTGAATCCTCACGTGTATCCCACTCATGTTCTTCCTGCTGAAGCTCTATAAAAGTGTGTCCTTGCTTCCCTGGAGAGTAAGCTGCTTCTAGAATAGGAACTGCTAACCCTTTCTCTTGTATTACTTTGGCAGTAACAGACCTCCTGCCTCCCTTCTTGGTCCCGCATCACCACCACCCTACACCTGAGTACTTTTCCACCTTGGCTAAGGCTAGCCTGGAGTGGATCTTCCATGGCACATTCCCCTGATTTTAGAAGGTCCCAGACTCTGACCTGGGGCTGTTCTGGTTCTGGGCTTATTCCCTTGAAGACAAAGCCAAATCCTACCCAGGAGAGCTTTTGTGGAGAAGAAGTTGAGCGTATCTTCTCGCTTAGAAAATTCTTTCTGATTCCTTTTATCTTTAGGGACCCTGGACTGGGCTGAAGTATGAATGCAGAAAGGTGGCCAAGATGGAGACCGATAGAAAGGGACTGCAGTTGGTATTGCTCTAGCCTCACCCTTTCCATAACTCCTCAAGCCACAAGCTTCCTATGAAAAGGAAGATTTTCCCTTTGTCTTCTCTCCACCTCCACTACCTGGTGGCCTGGCCTGACTATCTGCCACCCGCCCCCTTGGTTTCTTTCTTTCAAGGTTAGTCATCTTCCCAGGCTTGCCTCTAGAGGGAAGTACTTCAAAATGAGGGAAATAGAAAGGCAGACTTGTGGAATGGTGGTGAGCCACCAGGGGTGTGGGAAACCATGTGGCCTCGGTTGAGGAATGCATTTTCCCCCTCAGGCCTCAGTGCCTTCCATTAATCCACAGGCATGCTTTGAGTAGAGAACTGTCAACACATCTCCCACTATCTCTTCTTTGTGACCAATACTTGTCTCCCAGACTAACTACAGGTCTTTGAAGGGGCTCAATGAATACAACCATCCATACCTTTATTCTTACTTTGTATGCGCTTTGGAAAAGGCATCTTTCCAAAGTCTCCCATCTGTGAGCAGTTTGGGGGCAGGAGACAAGCCTGGCCCAACCTCTCACCTGCACAACAGGATATGACATTTAACATATTCCATTATCTTCACATTTGAAATCTCCCTGTTTCTCCATAAATCTAGTCAAACCCAGGAAGTAAGCCAATGCCCTAAATCAGCACCCCATGGATGCCCAGAAATCACTGCCTACGGTTCTCTAGATCCTCACTAGAGGAAGTCGTAACCTATTTGTTCTTCCCAAATGTACTTGCATTGACCGAATGTTCATCAGGCCCAGCCACTCCTACCATGTTGCTGGACTCCCTCACTGCAAATGGCTGCAACAGCCCTGCATTCAGGGTGCTGAGTGCTCGGAGGCCTTTTACATGGTACCTCAGGTGGTCTTCACGACAGCACACACATCAGCACTGTTATCCTTCCTGTCCTACAGCTGAGGGCACTGAGGTGCAGAGAAAGCAAGCGACTTCCTAAAAGTAAGTGACGCAGCAAGCTGTGCATAACGTACCATGGGAACATTGATAGCATCCATGAAAGAACAGTTAACAACAAAATAAGTCACAGCTAATGTTTATGGAGCTCCGGGTATCAAGTCCTGTGCCAGGTGCCACAGAAACATTCTCTCCTTTAACCTCCCATCAGCTAGTCTGGAAATGACATCAGAAGCACGGGCAGGTTCTCCCATCAAGGAGAGTGAACACATTTTTTAAAAAGCCCTATCTTTTTGGCCATCCTCCCTGTTGTCTCTTGTTCTGACCACTAAAGTTTCAGATGCGTTTGGAACAGACCCAGCTCCCCCCCCCCACGGCTTCCTCTCACGCCCCCCTGTCCGGGTTGCGATAGTAGTCGTGCCTGGGATAACATCTGTGCTCTCACACTACCCCAGAACCTCTAGCTGTGTCCCTGGGAATTGTTGTTACTCCCAATTTAGAGATGAGAAACCCACAGCTCAGACTAGCTAAATAGCTTGTACAGATTCATTCAGCTTATAAAGAAGGGATTTGGGGGCAGGGGAAGGAAGTAGATAAGCCCTCGTCCAGCTCCAGGGCAAACAAGGAAAGTGAGGGCATCACAGGTGTTGGAAACAGTTTGGACAGGAGCGTGAGGAAGTGTGTTTGGTAATGACCTTCAGGTAGATGGATGTAGTGGGCATATAGGGCAGTGGAAAGGGTGAAGGAATATGACCTTGCAGTTAGCTGGTAAACAAACTTGTATGCCGCGCTGAACGATGGCTCTATTCTGTGACCCGAAGATTTTTTTTAAGTTTATTTATTTATTTTGAGAGAGACAGACAGACAGACAGAGTGGGACAGGGTCAGAGAGAGAGAGGGAAAGAGAGAATCCCAAGCTGGCTACACACTGTCAGCTCAGAGGCCAATGAGGGCCTCAAACCCATGCACTGCGAGATCATGACCAGATCTGAAGTTGGGCGCTCAACCGACTGAGCCACCCAGGAGCCCCTGTGAGCCAAGGATTTTTAAAGAGTTTTAATGTCATCAGATCTACTAATTAAAATCTTTGACCAGAATATTTCAAAATGATTTGCTACTCTTGATTGATTCCATGAATGAACCCATGAGACAGAATAACAGCACTATCACCCCCATTGTACAGATCGGGAAACTAAGGCAGAGAAGTCATGCTTAGGATCATGGACTGTGACGGACAAAGCAAAACTTTATGCCCTGATCTTCCAGTTCCTGGCCCTAGAAACCCTGTCCCTGACAGTGGCCTAATGTTGGACTCCAAGAAAACTGCCAGGCCCCAGGCACACTTACCCTGTGCTAAAAAAATACAAAAACCTCTGGGCCCCACCCACCACCCCCATTGCCTCATTCAGGACCTATTTATGCTTCATTGCTCCTGTGCACGCTCTCTCCCAGCTCTGCAGACAGGTTCCTGCCACCCTCAGTCTTTTTGTCTTTGGTGGTGCAATGATTTACTCACATAGCAAGAAAGAAAATTCAGAGGCCAGCTGACCTTTATCAGCTGAATTGCCTTTTGCACTTTCCCTGTTCTGGTCAGGGCAAAAAATTATTAACCCTCAGAAAACTAAGCTTCAACAAGTTTAAAGCACCTCATTGAAGAAGATAGATACACTTGAATTTGGTGTTTGAACAATACCCTGTAACCCTATAACACTGGGTTTATCCTTTGAAGAATTCTAAGAACTTTCTCACAGGAAAGGGTGGATCTGGGGCCTCTGGTGGTTCTCTCTGGGTTCCTTTGAGCTCGGAGTTTTGAAGTGTGAGTGAGGCCAAGAAAAGATGGTTGGGGGGAGGGGGCAGGGTGGGAAGACTGGCAATCAATGGACAGAAGAACCAGCCGTGCAAAACCTTGGTTGGTGAAATAGATCACTTCTGGGAACAGTGGGCCCCTCCTTCGTAGATGGCTGTGTCCCCAGCCACCAGCACTGCAGAATAGATTTTGATGATATTGACTGTGGCTCTATATCATTAACTAGAGAAGGAAGAATGGAGGGGTGCAGGAAAGGCGGCATTTAGAGACAAAACGAGTCACTAGGAACTCTAATGATGCCAAATTCTAAGAGCTAGGATTGGGGCATAGGAAAGGACAGCCTGGAAACCATATGAACCAGTTGTGAAGGCCAGGACTCTGGAGACAGCAGGCCTGGAGCAGAGTCCTGGTCCCACCCCACCTAGCTGCATGACTTTGGGCAAGTTATAGAACCCACTTCTCACCTCTGTAATGGGGGTCACAGCAAAATCTACTTCCCAGGGTACCTGGGAGATTTGCAGTATAAACCATCTCTAAGCACTTAGTTTACTACCTGGCCCTACCAAGCGCCCACTAAATGTGAATTTTTATTAATTAAAAATTCAAGATTGTCCTCCCCATTTCTGAAACGTTTGCCGCTTCAGTGCGTTCCTCTCATAGGTTTTTCTGTATTGTTTTCAGAAATGGTATTTGCAAAGTATATGCATTTGTAATTCTCTGTTCGCCAGCTTATCCACATTCAGTTAATCAGTTCCTCTTAAACAAAGCGAACTTCTCAGCCTCTGAACAAAGGGCTCAGCTGCCCTCTCTTGCTTTCCTCATTGTTTAACCAAGTTTTGTTTTGTTTCTTATTTTCTGGGAAATGGTGTTTGCCTAAGGTTCCTCCTCCCCAGGGCCAGTACCAGGGCACCACGGTTTCCATCTCACTGAGCACATAACAGGGCGTCCTGGGGAGATAATGGATTCAAGAGAGCAAGGGGCCACTTACACAGAAGAGCCCAGGGTCTCGGGCTAAAAGATGACAGCGCAGAAACCTCACTAATGCACTCCTTCCATTACTGTTCTCCAATTTTTCCTGTCTCCCACTATTACCTTCAATTAAGCTTTGCTCTTTAAAACCCTTTGTCTGCCCCCAGGGTCATTAGCTTTCATCCGGCACAGTGGTCTGCCGCCACAGCTAACCCTGGCACTTCTTCGAAATCTCAAAGTTTGGAGCCAGATAATTTTTCAGAAACCTCCTTAACACGGTTCTTTACCTTGACTGTTTTCGGCTTCGACAAAAGGGGTGGTGTACTAGAGGGAAAAGGTGGTTAGCTTTATCTGTTTTCTGTCACTGGTGCTGAGTGAGGGTGGGCAGGCCAGAGTTCAGGTAGACCAATAAGCGAGTTTATTTTGCAACTGACTTATCAGCTAGAGGTATATTTTTAAATTTTATTTGGCAAAACATTTAATGTTGTTTTGTCTCCCAACAATTGAAGCTCTTACACCAAACTGAGGAAAGGGAGAGACTGGTCAGCAGGCACGGGGGGGGGGGGGGGGGGGGGGGGGGGGGGGAGATGGGAACGTGGGAAGGTACCAGAATGATAGAGCAACTACCCTATGACATGCAGACATTGTCATTCTAGAGTATTGGTCTGCTGAAATCTTGGAACATCTCATTTTCTAACACTCTGTTCCACTTCCCCACACACCCACTGGAACCCCCCTGAAAAAGAATTGAAGTCCGAGGGCCTGGAACCCCCCTGAAAAAGAATTGAAGTCCGAGGGCTCGGTCTCTATGTCATTTAAAAGAAACTTCCCTGTAATACATGGATATTACCACCAGATGGCATCAAAGGTCACAGTTCTGTTGGTGTGCTTCTTGCTGCATACCTTGCTAGGCTTTTTTTAATTTTTTTTTTTTTAACGTTTATTTATTTTTGAGACAGAGAGAGACAGAGCATGAACGGCGGAGGGTCAGAGAGAGAGGGAGACACAGAATCCGAAGCAGGCTCCAGGCTCCGAGCTGTGCTGTCAGCACAGAGCCCGACGCGGGGCTTGAACTCGGACCGTGAGATCATGACCTGAGCTGAAGTCGGCTGCTTAACCGACTGAGCCACCCAGGCGCCCCGTAAGAATTAGGTGGTGAACAAAAAAGAGTCCCAACCCTTCAAAAGATCCAAGTCTAGCAAGAAGACAGACATTAACCAAAATATTATAGATAATTAGATCACAATACCAGGAGGAAGCGTCCAGACTTGGGCTGAGAGCGGGCAGAGACAGCAAAGCTCAGCACATGTTCTCTGGACTTCTCCACCTTCCCCAGCCACCTTACAGTTGGGTGGGACCTGTGACTGGTGCAGGGCAATGGGATGTGAATGGGGATCACACGCAATACTCAAGAGCCAAAGTAGAGAAAAGTAAGTATAATTTCTCCATGCTTCTCTCTTTCTTTACTGTATTAGCTGGTGATGTAACAGAAGGCAGGGCCTCTGTGAGCCTGTATCCCTGAGTGACTACCTAGAGCAGAGCCATCACTAATCCCCATGCTTGGTGACCCCAAACCTCCACTGCTCATGTAGAGTAGGTAGCATAAATCTTTATTCAAGTAAGCCACAGAGATTTTGGCCTTAATTTGTTTCTGCAGCATAATCTAGGAGGTATGTTAGTCTGACGAAGGACTAACTTTCTAGTTGTAGAGTTAGGTCAAAGAATGAGTCTTTTAGGTCTAAATGAGTGGGCCTTTGTGCAAGAAGCACAGACTTGTGGGAATGGAGAAAATGAAAGTGAGCTACTTTGCCACCTCTAACCCTCCCAAGACCAATGAGAGGAAGGGGGAGGCTCCATAACCAAAGAGGCTAGCCAAGGCCACCATTTCTTACCATTTCAGGCAGGCTATTGAGCACCTGATAACAGACCAGAGTGGTATAGTTGTGCCAGCAGGCCCAGGTTCAGGCCAGGGATGTGCAGAGCTCTAAGCAGCTAGTCTGGGCAGGACTGGCTCATAGACGTGTCTCAGGCTGGCCACAGAGATGGCCATCAGGTCTCTACAGTAGCCACAAACGAAACAGAACAGAGTAGTCAGGTATTCAGTGGTTGGGCTGGGCAGGCACCAGTCACCCACAAGTTGGCTTTCTTTTCAGTGATGTATTTTTTTGGCACTTCTCATTTTGATATAATTTCACACTAACACACACACACACACAAATGGAAGAATAGAAAGAACACCAATTCACCCTTTGCCTAGATTCACTCGTGCACTTAAAAAGTGTTCCTAAAACCAATTGTCTCTTTCACCGCAAACATTGTTTTACTGCCTCGCTCAAACTTCATTGGGAAATGTAAGTTTCATAAGCTAGTTTTATATTTAAGACTTGTAAAATATAGAGTATCCTTGATAAATAAAGAGTTGTTTCAAATCCATAGAGAAAGAGTTTCCCCTCCTGGAAGAATGGGCAAAGGCCACAAGTAGCCAGTTGGTCAAAAGAAGTAGAAGCAACAAATGAAGCTATGAAAAATATTCAACACTCTCATTCTTAAATAAATATAAGTCAAAACCTTATTTTCCACCTAGCAGACTGACAGAGATTTACGTGAATGATAATACTTGTGTTAGAGGCACAGTACTTGGGTTGGAGGTTTAACACGGCAATTTTAATCCTAGGAATTTATCTGAGGGAAACAGGTAAATCAATATCCCTGATTGTCCCCCAAGCAGGAGGGTATTCATCACATTATTTATTAGAGGAAATGTCGAAATATAGGGACTTAGGCTAAGAATATAACTGTGCTCCTTACAAAGCACTGGCACCATCTGCATAACACTTCCTGAACACCAGGCTCTTATCTTAACACTTTACATGTGTTAGTTCATCCAACCCTCCCAAAAGATAGGTCCTACAATTACCATCAGCCTTTGACTGAAGTACAGCGAGCCTCCCTCACCCATCCTCTGTCTTCCAGCCGTACCTGTGGCGCTCACACGCACCCAGGCAGTCTGGCTCCAGACTCTGACTCTTAGACCAACCCTACCCAGCCTCTCATATGATGTGTCAGCCTTTCTCTGCAGCCATCTAAATGACAAAATAGCTTTATATTCACTGTCGTGGGAAAATGTGTCGTAAGACATGAAAGAGAGAAGTCAATTACGAAACACGATGTACAGTGTGAAACCATGTTTTAAAAAGGAATTACGTATACACTTATATAAGAGTACATAACCTCCATCAAAAGATTAGCAGTGTTAGGACTGGGGAGGGTGTTGCTTCTTTTTGCTTCTCTTTATTTCCTAAGTTTACTACAGTGATGGTGTGTTTCTTGTAGTATAACATTTTACATGACTTCCCCCACTGCCCAATCCTGCTTTCTTCTCCCCTTTCTCTGGATATTGGTCCCGTGGCCACTCCCTATTAAACATGCTAAAGTCCATCTCAGGCTCAGCTTCCCAGAGAACCCGGCCTTTGGGGGTTGGTGCCAGGAGTGGTCTGAGAAGGCAGAGGGAAAAATGATGTTTGGAAGCTGGGTCACTCCCCCCTCTGCTGACAGTGAGGACCCATCATGGAGGTCGCAGGAGCACAGATGTTCCCTGATCAACTGTTATGACTTCCCCTGTGCTGAATTAGGATCATGCCTAGGCGGAAGGGGGTGCAATAGCTAGTGCTCTGTATCTGGTGTCAGCAAAGTAGCAAGAAAGAGAAAGCTTGAGGACAGGGAGAGGGAGTGCCCGACACTATACTCTGTTGGAGTTCTACTAAAAGAACACAGCTAAACAAAAAGCTGAGAGCCAGGACCAGCCCATTGAAAGTCAAGTGACAAAGCCAGAGGCTCTCCGTGAAGGCAAATGAAGAGGTTTTGCTCACCTGCAGAAGGAGGACAGGGAACGTGGAGACCCAGGCCCTCACAATAAGCATAGCCCCAAACTCCAGTGGAAGTTAAAACCCCAATCAAGTCAGAGTTGTGAGGTCCAAGTCCACAATCTCGTCGAGGAAAATGAATGATGACATGGAATGTCTGGGCTGATTTCTTCCAAGCTCTCAAATTAATTTCCAGATTCCTCTAAACCCTCTGAGCCTGAAGAAATGAACCACCTCTCTCATTAAGAGCTAGGACCACTCCCTTGTTTAGAGACATTTTGGCCAAGATGTGGAGCATTTGATTCGGGGATCAGAACTCAGTCTCATAATCTTTGGATGGTAGACCCAGCGTTAGTCAAAGCACATGATCATAGGCTAACCCTGCGCACCTCCCTCCCCAGACCCAAAGTGTACAAAGGGTTCAGGTTGTGGGTACTTTCTTCCATGCCTTTTTTCCCCCATTTATTTAAAAAGTCTTTAATCCCATCACTAAGATATATATAACCTCTGAAAACATTTTTTCTCTTTCAGAAAACAATTTGGTATGTAACCTTCTGGACTTTTTCCCATGCTATGCAAGCCATTTAGTAACCTATATTTTTTTAGACTTAATTTTAGATTTACAGAAAACTTGAGAAAATAGCACAGAGGGTTCCCATATACTCTTACCTAGTTTTCCCTATTATTAACATCTTATAGTTGTATGGCACACTTATTATAATTAATGAACCAATATCTGTACATTATTATTAACTAAAGTTCATGTTTTATTCAGGTCTCCTTAGTTTTTCCCCTAATGCCTTTTCTCAATTCCAGAGTCCCATCAGCACACCACATTAAATTCAGGTGCCAGTCTCCTTAGACTTTGCTTGACGGTTTCTTAGACTTTCCTTGTTTTTGATGACCTTGACAGTATTGAGGAGTACTGAGCAGGTATATCATAGGACACTTCTGTACCAAAATTTGTCTGATGTTTTTTTCATAAGACTGGGGTTATGGGGCTTCCTTGGCTCTTTTTTTTTATCCTATTTTGGGTAACTTTGAAAATGGTCCCAATTACTGACTGAAGAGAGATTTCTCTCTGATCTCTGGAAAATCTCAGTTTCTTGCTGCTTTGGTGAGTTTAGCTAATGTTCAACTTTTAAGAGTCAGAAATAATAGAAGGAAAAGTCTCAGAATATTTGCTTTAAAAAAAAGACCTACTCTTAGGGCACCTGGGTGGCTCAGGCAGTTAAGCGTCTGACTTCAGCTCAGGTCATGATCTCATGGTTCATGAGTTCAAGCCCACATCAGGCTCTGTGCTCAGAGCCCGGAGCCTACTTCTGATTCTGTGTCTCCCTCTCTCTCTCTTCCCCTCCCCAACTTGCTCTCGCTTTCTCTCTCTCTCTCTCACACAAACATTAAAAAAAATTTTTTTTTAATAAAAAAAGACCTATTCTTGGCACTGAGGATCCTGTAAAGAAACTTTGCAGGGGAGCCTGGGTGGCTCAGTCAGTTGGGCGTCTGACTTCAGCTCAGGTCACGATCTCACACTTCGTGAGTTCGAGCCCCGCGTCAGGCTCTGTGCTGACAGCTCAGAGCCTGGAGCCTGCTTTGGATTCTGCGTCTCCCTCTGTCTCTGCCCCTCCCCTGCTCACGCTCTGTCGCACGCTCTCTCTCTCTGAAAAATAAATAAACATTAAAAAAATATTTTTTTAAAAAAAAGAAACTTTGCAATGAGCATTACCTTTTTTTTATTATTATTCAATCAGCATTTGTTGGAGAGGTACCACTTGCCCCATTGCAAGGGCACATATATCTTATTTCAGCTCAATCAAGATATTTTGCTAATCACTTTATAATCCTCACACTTTAATAAAGTACCAAGGAGCAATTAGTTTTTGTGAAGGTAATTGGCACTAAAATATTACTTGTGCTTGAGGTGTTTTTCTTTTTTCTTTCCATATACAAAAGCAGAATCACATGGTGGAGAAGGCAAATTTGTGCATGCTTAATTGACTAACAATAGAAAAGCTGGCAGCTGCTCTTGATACACATTTGTGGCACTTTTGCTGTCTTATAAATACCTCAAGCTGAACGAGTGACAAGCAAATTTGAAGGGAAAGAATGGTGGTTCGCTATATGAAAAATAGGAGTTTTCTTTATACTGAGGTATAACTCACTGTAACATACACAGATCAGTGATCAACTTGACAACTGTATACCCCCTAGCCACTACCCTAAACAAAACAAGGAACCTTTCCATCACCCCAGAAAGCTCCTTTGTGCTCCTTTCCAGTGAATTCCCCCTTACCCCTCTGGTCAGAGGAACTGCCTTCTGATTTTCATCACAGATTTGTTTTGCTTATTCTTAGACTTCACGTAAATGGAATCCCACTGTCTGTAACCATGTGTGTCCAGCTTCTTTCATTTAACATCCTGTTTTGAGGTTGACTAAGCCATAATGGCAGTTCAGTGCCCAGCTCAAGGGAGAACACAGCCCCTAGGACTCTGGGCTAGGCAAGCCCATCAGTAATAGTTATTCCTCCAGGACAAGGGGCACTTCTCCAGGAGAAGGGTCTGGAGTCAGTGAGGAACAGCTGAGAGAATTCCTGAGAAAGAATAGAGAAGAAAATGAGGGTCAAGAAAATGGTCACACGACACTGGAGGGCTGTCATCTGAAAGAGGAAATAGATTTTGTGCGTGTGGTTCCAGAATCAGAATCTGTGGGTGGAAATTACTGGGAGGCACTCTTGAGCTCTGTGTAAAAAGGAACATCTTTCAACAACAGGTCATTGGGGCACCTTGAATAGTCATTGAATGTCTCATCACGGCGGCTGCTCAAAAAGAAGCTAATAGCCAGTAGCCATATATCATGGATGCTATTAAAGGAAATCCCCCATGAGGTGGGAGAGGACATCTTCCTATGACTTGTGGTTTCCCATTTAGACAAAGCTGGGCTTTACCTCTACTTCACTCTAGTTGGTGCCTGTGGTTTGTTACAGTGTGTATTGCACACGGGCAACAAGGTCACGTGGTTTTCACTCCAAATATCTCAGAACTAGCTGTTACCATGAAGACGAGGCCAAAGTATTCAGGATCAAGGGTGGATTGTGCTCTTATTTTCAAAGCATTCTGCACAACAGAGTCCTTCCCTTCCTTGGTCCCCAAGGACCCTGCTGGATAGCCACAGGCAGTATGAGGTCTTTATCCTAACAAACATGAATACATCATCCACAAGGGCCAATGACACTAAAGAGTTTGCCTTGTTCTCCTTCAAGGTCCCACGTGCAACTAAAATTAAAAACCAGAGAGCTCTGCAAATCTTCCATGAGCTGCCCTCTGTGAGTTAGATAAATAGAGAAGAGGAAGTAACGAGAAGAGAGGCATCGTTTATAAGAGAAGGTGGCTGTCCTTCAGGTAGCTGAAAGGTCTCCTTAACCTGTCTACAATATCTGCACACACCATCCTCCCCCACCTCCCAGCCCAAAGTTACCCAAAGTCCAGCCACCTGCCTTAGAACCTCGGATGCAGGCTCGGTCCCAAACAACTGTCCTCAGAAGAAAAAAGCAAGCAGAGGAAATAAGGGGTCATCACCCATCCTGCATACCCTGAGCTGACCTCTTATCACTGTCTTACAAATCTGCTCTTACAAGCACCTTCATTGTCCTCATAGCTTGTTCTTCACATTTTCCCTCTCCCACCTACTTTTAAGCTCCATTCCCTCAGTATCTATGCCATGCCTGGAACTGCCTTCCTTGTTTCCAAAACCACCGTATCAGAGAAGCCATCCAGGGAATCTCACCCCTTCCCTCCCTGACCCCACCTCCTGCAGTTTGTGAACAGCCCGGGTGTGCCCTTGTGACCTCATTTAACATTTTGCCTGGCAAGCACAGCAAAGTCACATCTAGAGAGCCGTAATACTGATTCAGCAAAAAAACTCATTTATTTTTCACTCTGGACAGTTGACCATATGATCTTTGGGGTTACAGTGGGAAGGCCCCCCATGCTGAAGCCCCACCAGGCACTTCCAGTGCCTTGTTCCAAGGAGGCTTGGTCAAAGGTGGCTCTCTCTGCCAAGAAAGATTCGATTCTTATAATGGCTCCTTCCTCCCACGATATTTGCATGAGGCTGTGCCCCAGCCACACCCCTCAGGAGAGCTAATAGGCAGGAAAGGGCTAACTAAGCATTCAGATGGGCATGCAAAATAGCTAAAGCAACCTGGGCTTTCAGGAGCCCGATTCTGCTCTCAGAGACCATTAGAGCAGTCAGGGAAAGGGGCCTCTCCAGTGCCTCCCTGTTAACAAAGAGCGGAGCTAGAGCAGGAGCCCACATTTCCCCAATTTTTGCATAACTAACCTTAGGCAAGGGGTTAAAAGTGGATAAAGAAAGGGAATTGTATCAGCAGAAAGCTGGTGTAACTCACAAAGAGCTGGAATTGACCTGGTCTGTGGCTACATGTATGACCTTGACTCGCAGAAGCCATTTTCTCATCTGTGAAATGGGCTATGAGTCCCTCTTATAGCCCTTGTGAAGGACAGAAGGGACACATTGCATGCAGATGCCTTGCTGCTTACTGACATCCACTATGTGATTATTTCTGTCTTCCGTTACAATTTAGCCAGCCTCTGGCATTCATTTCAGGGTTAATGCCTCCCCAAAACGTAACAAAAGTTGTCCCAAACATTGGAAATCTGAAACAGCGTGCAACACTAAAATCTCCTTAAAGTGAATGTTTATCTTATGTTATTTTGCTAGATTGTCTGAGCTAGAATCAAACAAAGTTAGAGGAGGTTTTTCAAAGCATTTTGTGGCTCTTAACTGCTGTTGGAAACATCTGGGGCTTGTTTTTCACCTTTGAAGATGATCTTGCCTCGTAATTTTACATCTTACAAGGCATCAGATACATTGACAGGTTGGCTAGAGATAACAAGCATGAAAAAAAAAAATCCCGATTGAACAATACCTGGATGGAAACTTCTCCTCCCTGAGAATTTCTTACTTTAATTTTGAAATACATTTTAGAGCATAAAGGCCCTGTCAGCAATGCGAGGGGCTGGCCAAGAGAGAGGGAAACAACAACTGAACTTTGTTTGGTAGAAGGTGGGAACTAGTGAGAGTCAGAGGGGTCTATGGTCAGTCACCCTTCAGGTGGAGTGAGTTGGCCCAAAGCCTGGCCTGGGGCGTGGGGCATCCCCACTATTTCCGTGGCTGAGCCATGACCCAGCAAGGAGGCATGAAGGAGGTGAGGCCATCGGCTAATGACCGAACATGCCGTCAGTGAAGGCCGAGTAGGTGGGCCTGCTCTCCCATAACCCCTTCTCCAATAAGCACACAGTATACCCTCATGTCCCCAAGCTGTAGCCTGTCCTTCTATGGCTTTCCCTTTAAAGCTGCCTTGGTGCTCTTTATAACCTGATTGCACTTCTAAAAAACATGCTGCGGGGGATGAAACACCCGGAGGAAACTGCCCCAGCTCTGTGCCACGCCACCATCCCTCTCCACTCCAGATAGTACTAGTTGCAAAAGTTTACATTCTGGGCTCTCAGGTATGTTGATATTCTGCTTTGAAAAGCTGCTGTGCTCCACGTCCCCTCCACCCTTAGTCCTTCAGGAGTCCCCGCTCTCCCCCCAGAGGGACCCTCTGTGTGTGCGCTCTCTAGCAGAGGGCTATTTACTTTGTCTCTTGGCATCCTGCATACCTTCCCACTTTTTAATCCCAACCCTGAGAAGCATGTACTGTTTTCTTAATGTAATGTTTTCTTAATGTTAGACTTATTCTACAATAATTTCTCCCTAAACTGAAGCCACAATTTAAAAAAAACTTATTTTCGGGGCGCCCGGGTGGCTCATTCGGTTAGGCATCCGACTTTGGCTCATGTCGTGATCTCGCGGTTTGTGAGTTCAAGCCCCGCGTTGGGTTCTGTGCTGACAGCTCAGAGCCTAGGGCCTGCTTTGGATTCTGTGTCTCCCTCTCTCTGTGCCCCTCCCCCATTCACACTCTGTTCTTTCTCTCTCTCTCTCTTTCAAAAATAAATAAAACATTAAAAGTTTTTAAAATTACTCTCTTTCGTAAGAAAATAAATAGAGGTCATGGATTTGTTTTTAAAGCAATGCAATGACATTCTTAGCTGCCTATTCAAAAATCTACTGACATCTTCCTTCTTCCTAATAAAACCCCAACTTCATTTTCTATTCCACATAGCTCATGTCTCTGGGGGAAGCTGCTCCCACCCTCTTGTCCACGATGGGACAGACTGGTAGGAATACTCCAGTTCCGCTTGTTAGTGACTGCTTCGGAAGTGGGCAGGTGATCCCACTCTGGCCAATAAGTCTTGAGAACAGATGTGACAGGGCTCTTCTGAAAACTTCCTTGCTCTTAAGAACCACAGGGACTCCTGGGTGGCTCAGTCAGTTAAGCGTCCAACTTTGGCTCAGGTCATGATCTCACGGTTCATGGGTTCGAGCCCCACGTCAGGCTCTGTGCTGACAACTCAGAGCCTGGAGCCTGCTTCAGATTCTGTGTCTCCCTCTCTCTCTCTGCCCCTCCCCAGCTCATGCTCTGTCTCTCAAAAATAAATAAACATTTAAAACAAAGAAAAGAAAGAACCACAAATAGTGACTCTCTCCCCCAGTGAATGTGAATAAGGAAGCAAAGAGCCACAATGGCAGCCATGCTGCCGTAAGAAGAGGAGTTAGAACAAAGCCAAGACTACAAATGTCACAGAAGAGAGATAAGAATAATGAACATCACTAAGGTATTGGATCAACCAACCCTGAAGGCATCCCCCCCACCCTTGGACTTCCTGCCTAATAAGCAAATACATTTTCATATGACATTGACAGGCTTACGTTTTCTGTTTTTCACAGCTAAAGGCATATTTTTTTTCTTCCAAGATTTCATTGAAATTCAAGTTAACATATAGGGTAGTATTGGTTTAAGAGTAGAATTCAGTGATTCATCACTTACATATAACACCCAGTGCTCATCACAAGTGCCCTCCTTAATGCCCTTCACCCATTTAGTCTACCCTCACCCACTCCCCTCCAGCAACGCTCAGTTGTTCTCTGTAGTTAAGAGTCTCTTATGGTTTGCCTCCCTCTCTGTTTGTATCTTCTTTTATTTCTCCTTCCCTTCCCCTATGTTCCTCTGTTTTGTTTCTTAAATCCCACATATGAGTGAAATCATATATGCGTCTTTCTCTGACTTATCTCGCTTAGCATAATACAGTATAACTCTCTAGTTCCATCCACGTCATTGCAAATACAGCTGAAAGCATCTGTAACTGATACTGGTATCTGTCACATCTCCTGCCTCCATGTAACTAGGCACTCACCATTCACATCTTGAATGGTGGTCGGGAGACATCACATAATCTTCAATCAGCAAACAAAAGTCAGGTTTTGAATGTGACAAGTTTATGGGGCGCCTGGGAGGCTCAGTTGGTTAGCATCCAACTTTGGCTCAAGTCATGATCTCCTGGTTCATGAGTTCGAACCCCGCGTCAGGCTCTGTGCTGACAGCTCAGAGCCTAGAGCCCGCTTCTGTGTCTCCCTCTCTCTCTGCCCCTCCCCTGTTCACGCTCTCTCTCTCTCTCTCTCCCCCCCTTTCAAAAGTAAATAAACATTAAAAAGTTTTTGAATGTGGCAAGTTTCGTATGATGCATTTAGATGGCTACGCATTCTTTGTCTTTGGGAGGCTGTTGAGAGACTGAATCAGTTTCCCCTTCTCTTGAGTCTCGGTTGGCCATGTGACCTATTTTGACCAACAAAATGCAGTAGAGTGTCACTGGGTAACTTTCAAGCCTGGGCCTTGAGAGATTGGCAGCTGCCATCATGCCATTTGGAACACTGTCTCTCAGGGCCTTGCCGTACTCTGATTCCCATGCCATCCAGAAGCCTAAGCCAACCTTAATGAGAGACAGAGAGAGAGACAGACAGACAGACAGACCCCGTGGAGCAGCACTGAGGTGCCAGACATGTGGCAAAGCCTTTTCAAATATAGCCAAGTGAACCCCATCAGACACCATATAGATCTAAAGAAACACCCAGCTGAGCCGTACCAAATTCATGACTCACAAATAAAATAGTTGTTGTTTGAAGCCCCTGAGTTTTGGGGTGGTTTGTTATACAGGAATAGATCATTGAAACAAGAGGAAAATAGAGAAACCCGTGTTTCACAAGCTTCAGTAATGGAAACAAAACACTTTCTGCTGAACCCTTGTGTAACTAGAAACTTCATTAGTGGGGACACTATTCCCCAAGTACCTCAGCCAATGCTGGTTCTCAGAATGCTTGACCTTATAATAAGATACGTACACGCAGCATGTGAATGTCTGTGAGTAAGGACGGTGTTGCTCTACCCCATGCCTCTTGTCAAAGTTTTCAACACACTAAAGAAAACATATGGGGGAGTGTTATACTACCAAGGGGAGCCCACTTTCTTGGCCTCACAGAGCATTCTCCATCTATGTACATACACGCATATGTCCCCTCAGCGTGAGTCCTGACAGATTCGTAGTCACCGTGTGCGGCCTCGCAGGACAGCAATTGTTCGAGCATTTGTCCCATAAAAAGTCAGTAGAATTTGAATTAGCCACCAATTTCTTTTTAAGCTGAGCTGACATTTTGAACTAAATTTATTTTAACTAGGGATTTATGACAGGAAAGGAATAGTTCTAATTAAATAAGTATTAGCCTCAAACAGTGTGAATAATGACCCATTGGAAGTTTCCCAGTCCCCTAATAGCTAATTAACAGCTCATAACTGGGTTCCCTTTGTGTCCCAAAGCAAGTGTGAAAAGGAGGCCTTGACTGATTAATGAGATCGGCTCAAACCGGATTAAAAATGAAAATTGGCTTTAAGGACTCCAGACCTGCAAATCCACTCCATGTGAAAAGAAGGCATCCTGTGGGAAAAGAGAGCGCTCAGCCAAAGGCATTGATCTGTTAACACTCTCCCTGTGACCCCTTTCACAGCAGCCTGGACAGAGGACAGACAGCCTGCTGTGAGGAAAATGGCCTCATCGCTGTCATAAGGTCTACCTACCGGGTTTGAGCTGGAAAGCCAAATAGCCCTTGTAAAGACTCCCTCTTCCTTTGCCGTGTTTGTGTTTCAGATAAATACAAGGCAGACAGACCACAAATGAGAAGCCAATAAGTACCAATTTCCATCTCTGTGATTCCATATTATGTGTTAGAAACTCTTCTCCCTCAGTCATAGCTGAAGACAGACTCTTCCTTATCAAGGGAGATCGTGCTTGGCTTTCCTGAGGCAATAGTAAGCCTGTACCACGTCTCCTCCCACATAACACTTTCTCTGGCACTTACCAGAAAATGTTTGTGAACAGGCGGGCGTGGACTCTGGAAAAATACTGCATGCGTTTTCAGAAGCCCTTCTCTGCTGGAGGGAAACGCATCCCTGGCTAAGTCCTAGATCGGCACCTGCTTTTACCATCACCCTTTAGAAACTTGAAAATAGTACAGAGAGCCCATATGTATTTTCCCAATAAAATTCCATTCATGCATGAGAACTGCTTTCAGTCAAGGTGGGGGAGGGGGAAAGGGCTCCTGTGTCAACATGAAATGTAAACTCTTCTCAGAGCAGCCTGCTGACCCCACAGCCCCCCATCCTGCCCCACATTTAAACTGAGGACATGATCTGAGGGTAAGCCGGAGCAAGCCCACAGTTGTAAGTGTGCTGATTTGGGGTCACCATAGAGCAGATGTAGCTCTTCATCACATGCCTAACCTGCATGAGCAGATTACACATATAAGACGGAGGAGAAACACCTTTCAGAGTCGATAAGTAAAATGTACAATCTACCATAGTCAGGAAATGGGATGCTTTCTGTTAACCATGTAGATTGCCATTGTTCAAAAACTTGGGATTATATTGAATTGAATTGAATCTCGATTTGATAATTTTAAAAAGGCATTGGAGACTCCACAAAGCCCTCAATTCTTTATAACAAACTTTGTCAAAAGGTAAGATCTACTTAAGAGAGAGATTAAAAGCTTTTGGGGCACCTGGGTGGCTCAGTTGGTTGAGCGTCCAACTCTTGATTTCAGCTCAGGTCATGATCCCAGGGTTATGGGATCCAGCCCCATGTTGGGCTCCACATTGAGCATGCAGCCTGCTTGAGATTCATTCTCTCTCTCTCTCACTCTCACTCTGCCTCTTCCCCCACTCTCTCTCACTCTCTGTCTCTCTCTCTCCTCTCTTTCTCAAATTAAAAAAACAAACAAAACAAAACAAAACAAAAAACAAGCCTTAGTATGCCTACCTTCCATCCCAGAAGATTCCTAACCTTCCAGTATTTCAGTATCCTCCTCTCCATCTTACCATGACAAGGAGAGAACCACAGCAGGATTAGAATCATTTTCCCTCTCCTCCAGGAATATCCCCTCCAATCTATGTGCCTCATTTTCTTCTACCCAGATCCGAAGATGGATCAGGAATCAAGGACCATCAGAACTTGTACTGGACAGACAGCACAAAAAACAAATCCATAGCCCAAAAACAAGGTGTGGAAAATACCTGGCTTTTATCTAGTCCTTGCAAGACTTGATGCCAACCTATTTGGTTGACTGCCAAGAAAGGTGTTAACTCTCAAGGGATGGTGGAGATGCTAGAAATCAGTTAATTAGCACTCCCTCAAGGTGAACAGAAGTGCTCTCCTAGGCTGGAAAGAATCTCATTTTCTTCTAAAACTGTGACTTAGGACTGACACTTCGAATTGTCAACAGTAATTTGGGGGGTGGGAATGTGTCTCTTTAGTTATTTTAATCAGCAGCGTGTACTGAGCACACTTTGGTGCTCTGTCTGCGTGAGTTTCTGTGGGAAGATAAGAATGATGATCATGTCTGCCTTCAGTTAACTGATCAGGTTAGGCAGGAAGTTAGGACCCACAGAAACTACATCATAAAGGATACAGGCAAGTCGATACGTAGAAAATAATATTAGTGTGGTGCATGAATGGGATGACAACAATTGAAGAATGGCCATCTCTTACATTTTAGTTAAGGTCTTCAATGCTGAGGACATTTTACAATAGTGTATTGGAGGAAGTAGAGGGTGAGGATCGACAGCAGAAAGGAACAAGCCAGTAAGTTCTACCCAAGGATTGGCCAGAAAATCTGATAGCGTGAGAACATTTAAGAAGCCCGTGGCTTTATAGAACAAGAAACAGAAAATCGTAGTATTTAAAGTTCCAAAAGTGATGAAGAACAAAAATCAATAGCATTAGTATCCAAAATTGGGAAAAGGCAGTGCTCGCTTCAGCAGCATGTATACAAAATTGGAAAAGGCATAGGGAGTGGGGAAAGAGGGGGAATGATCTAATCCTTACCTTCCATAGAAAGAAGACAATAAATATTGTCCAAAGTGAATAAATCAAGAAACAAAACCATTAGGAATCAACTAAAAATTGGTGGTGGTCATTTTGAATTTCGCCATTCTGATCAATGTTTCACTGCATGTAGGTATTATTGCCTTGATGACTTAAAATGGGCAGTGGGGGCCCTGATGTTCCAAGCACTCTTAACGCTTTTACCATCCCTATGATGACCTTCTCAGCATGCTAGGTATGGCTTGGGAGGGGAAAACAGCGACTGCTTCAAAATTCAGTACATAGTAAGAAAAAGAGAACCTTCAGGTGTTCTCTTCATATCATTCACGCTAGACAAGTCCCGATATAAGGTGCCTTATGACTGATAGTGTATTTTGAAGCCTTTGCTCTTATTTCCCTGTTAAGAGCTATTGGTTGTGGCAATGGCAAAATCGGACGCTTGCATTTGGAAGAAAATCAGCAGCGTTTCTGGGGGCACTTAGATATACTACCATTCTAGAATCCTTTGTCCTGTTCACATAGGAAATCCAAAGTGAACCAGAATTTCCCATTTTCTCAAGGTCCACAAAAAGTTGACCTGATATTTGGTTTCTGATCATTTTGCTAGTTTCCTCCAATATTATGTTCCCAGAATACAGAATAGAATTAAATAAGTAGAATTGCAGAATAAAATAGAATAAGTAGAATTCTGGTACTGAAGAGTTCATTTCAAGGGTTATCTAGTCTATTTCCCTCATTTAAAAAAGTTTTTTAAACATTTATTTACTGGGGCGCCTGGGTGGCGCAGTCGGTTAAGCTTCCGACTTCAGCCAGGTCACGATCTCGCGGTCCGTGAGTTCGAGCCCCGTGTCAGGCTCTGGGCTGATGGCTCGGAGCCTGGAGCCTGTTTCCGATTCTGTGTCTCCCTCACTCTCTGCCCCTCCCCCGTTCATGCTCTGTCTCTCTCTGTCCCAAAAATAAATAAACGTTGAAAAAAATATATTAAAAAAAAAAAACATTTATTTACTTTTGAGAGACAGAGCATGAGCAGGGGACGGGCAGAGAGCGAGGGAGACACAGAATCCAAAGAAGGCTCCAGGCTCTGAGCTGTCAGCACAGAGCTTGATGTGGGGCTCAAACTCACAAACTGCGAGATCATAACCAGAGCTGAAGTCTGACGCTTAACCGACTGAGCCACCCAGGTGCCCCCACTTCCCTCATTTTAAAGATGAGCAAACTGAGGCCTCTGTGACTCACTCGTGATCACGAACAAATTAGTAAACTGACCTCTTTCGGGGGCTTTTGATGCCTACAATTCTTTTCCACAGGTCCATTTCCCCCTACCCCAATGAAATCCTAGAAGAAAAAGTTTTTAAGAACAGTCAAAACTTACCTTCGCAAGAAAGAGGTGAGTCACATACCAAAATTTCTCTCCCACCCATCACTTCTTATGTGCTTCATCTTAAAGCGTCACTTTTATTCTGTGAAGGAAAAACAGCCTTTAAGGGTCGGATATTCTTAATTCAGTCAATGTGGAAGAGGGAGGTGAAAAAAGAGCTCTCTGAAGATAATCACAATGAGAACAAAAGCTTTTCCAAATTATGCAATACATTATAATTATGCCATAAAATTGCTCTTCAGCTGGAGGTGTCAATGGAGAGCATTACAGTTTTTAAATAGTTCTGTTCTTGATGGGAATTCACGAATATTTGAAATGTTCATGTGTGTGCACACAAATTTTGGCAAACCATGGGGCTATAAGTATTCATCCAGAGCTCTGGTATCCTTCCCATCCCCACCCCCCAATTAAAAACAAAGGAGAAAAAGCAAAAAAAGAAAAAGAAAGAAAGAAACTATCTAGATGTACAGGCAGGCATTGCCCTTATGGTGGGTTCCTTGAAGGAAAAGAATGTAACTGTCAATTCAACACATCTGAAGATCTCCAGGGCTTCCCAAAGCTATTTGGTTTGAATTTATTTGCCCTAAGCTGTCTGTCCACCTTCAGACAAAGCCAACTGAAGAACAGCAGTTGAGTATGTTCTGTAAGTGAATGGAAAAGAGTTCTAGCAGCAAAGGGATCGATGTATGAGAAAGTACAAAGTATTGATGTTCATTCGTTCGCTAAGTAGCTCTCTGAGCTCAGCTCCATGCTGGACACTTTGGTCAGTACAACAAAGAAAAGACTTCTTGCCGTGCCTATAACAAGAGAGTCATGATTTACAAAGACACTATTTTGAAGGGCTTCTCTGAGTTTCAAATTCTTACTTTAAGATCTCCCAGTTTTTCTCTTCCTTGCCCTAAGGCTTGACTAAATCAACTATTTTTTGTTGTTCATGTTTTTGTTCTTATATATCAATGGTACCCAACCTGGCCTCACATGAGAGTCTCCTGGGGAATTTTAACTCCCTCCAACTAATACCAATTGAATCAGGATCTCTAAGTCTGGACATCCATATTTAGAAAAGCTCCCTCCATGTGTGTAATGTACAGCCATGAGTGAGACCCCCTCTTGTTACAAACAGTAAATAACAAGATCATTCTGTAGAAACTTTAGTTAAAATCAGTTTTGCCTATTAATTTAGTCAAAAGTTCTGGATGTGATGTGTGAACAGGACTTGTATGGGACATGAAACTAATGGTGCCTATTCCAAGACCTATAAATGTCAGTGGATGAATCTAGGGCCCATAGACAATCCCAGAATTTAGTTACTTCAAGTCTGAGGCCATTTTCTGTTATGGACAATGCAATTTGACTTGTCTGTAGCCAGTCCTACATTTCTACTTCATTATGTGGTTTTCTAATACAGTCTTTTGTCAAAGTCTTTTTCTAGACTGACTATAAGCTCTTTCCTTTCACAGTGGTCCTGGAACTCTTTTTGCAAAATAGGCATGCTCTAGCCAGATATATCTGCTAATAGATAGAATGGATCTCTTCCTAGTAGCTTGGTTTTAGAACTATATTGGCAATGTTCTGCTTCCAGAAGAGGAGTACAGCTCATGTGCTATCATTCGCTGCTGTCAGTAGTATTTCTCTCTCCACCTTGACCCTGCAGATGAGTCTGCACTGAGTGTGGAGTGTAAGGCTCTGAGATCAGGTGGGGACAGAGAACAAGGAAGCCAGTGATGAGGGACCAGGGGCAGCAGCATGGAATGATGACCCATGGATAACATTTTGTGTGTGAGTGGCCACGGAAATCTGGACTTTAAATACTTAAACTAGAATCTTTCTTTGGAACATAATATTTTTACATATATATTTCTACATACACATACACACAAATATATGTGTGTGTTATATATAATTAGATTATAAATTTCTTGGAAAAATACATCAGGGTTCTTGATCACACTCAACAAAAACTAATGCTAACTTAAAAAAATAACAAATTTTTGGAAAGATACTGGGCACATCAGAGAAATGACAGAAAGGATGGGAGCCAGGCTCAGAAAATACAAGCAAGGCATGCTATCTATGCTGCTTTGCTGATGCCATCACGTTTAGACCCTTGCTATCACCACTGCTGGCCCCATTGGCATGGGACACTCACCATTATGTTTTCTGCTGAGCTTTGGGTAATCCAACACGTGACTATCCCCAGTTGTGCCATCAGGAGTAGGAGCCTTTGCGGAAGTCACATCAGAATCGGGAGCATCAGGAGAAACAGACAACAGATTGCAAGTCCTTCGAACAGAAGGGACATGCCACGTCCACCTCTCCACCACAACTCTGCCTGGCATAAGATGGTGCTCTATAAATACTGGTGAATTTCAAAAATGAAACAAAATGAAGTAGCGTGACACGTCATGACAAGATGACATTGATGACGGAGCATACCATACAGGCAACAAATAATGAGCAGACTGTTATCACAGAATAATTTCTATGGAAGAATTTGCGTCCTAACTCTACAACTTAGGAGTTTCAGACAATGGGTAGTCATTTACTTCATCTAGGCCTCCATTTCTCCACAGTAAAAGAAGCATAATAACCACCTTGCCCCTGTCGTAGGGTTGTTTCAGTACTAGATAAATGCTTTGAAAGTACACATGCCATACTTTATGACTCTGTGGAGTATAAATAATTTCCTACTAAAAGTACAAATTAAAGATACTCAAGAAACCCCCCCCACACACACACTTCATAGTCTCAACCTAGGAAGACATTGCCTGTCTTAGGTTAGTCTACATGCCGATTAAGTTCTAACTTAGTGATGCAATGGGGATTTCTTGAGGAAGGTGCTTAGTTAGGTTGAAGTGGGCACCATGAAAGGAGAAGAGTGAGTAAAAACTGGGGAAATTTACAAGAAGCTTTATTTCCCAGGGCATCTGGATAAATTTAATTCTTTCATACATGCTACAACCCAGGCCTCAACTAAGACATTCAACCTGATTGCTTGATTTCGGCAGAAATCTGACACTTAGGAGAAAATAATTTTGTGTGTGTATTATATTTGAGAGGCGATAAAGTCCTGTACTGGGACTCATTGAAGACACAGAATATTTCTTGTACATGGGTATTTTCCTATCCAGCACCTTAAATAATTTCTAGCACATAATAAGCATGTAGTAAATGCTGCTGAACTAACCAATTTAATGAGTGGGTTAATGCATTAATATGAATAAAGAATCGTGTACATATAATACATATAGTATGGTATAGTATCATTTCCTTAGCCCAAACTACCAGTGTGTTGTGTAAGTAAGCACATGGAAACTGCAAAAGAATGAACTAATACATGAAGGATAAATAAGAAAACAAAGATCAAAGGAGCTCCCATCCCACCCCTACCCCTACCCTCTTCAATCCAGTCTAAAATGCCTCTCTGAGCTACCACTTACATTCCTGTGCATTAAATCATCTCTAAGCACTGACTTAAAAAGAAACAATATCCTCCTCATCTCACCTCTTCATGAGAAGAAACTTAAGCACTGCCCATTTTGCCTAGGGTTATAAGAGCAGAAGAATGAAGAATATTTGCAAAAGATAGGAAATTCGTTATGACATCCTGCATTTGTATTATACCTTATACCTTTTTTGAATAGACTTTCTTTTTTAGAACAGTTTTAGATTCACTGCAAGATTCAGGGGAAAGTACAGAGATTTCCCGTATATCCCTCCCCCCACACATGCATAGTCTCACCATGTTCAGCATCCCCCACCTGACTGGTGCATTTGTTACAATTGATGAACCTACACTGACACATGATTATCACCCAAAGGCCATGGTTTCCATTAGGATTCACTCTCCGTATTATACATTTTTTGGTTTGGGACAAAAGTATATTTGTACAGAAATGGATACCTTATACTTTTTCAAAGTATGTTTACTACACCATCTCTCAACGATCCTCAAAACAAGCATATAAAGTGAGTGGGAATTTTTGTCTACATTGAAATATACAGACCAGTGAAGTGACCTTCCCATCATTATGCATGGAAAGAGCCAAGACAGGACTCTGTGTCACCATGGTGAGGGGTCTTTTAATCCCCATCAGTCATTGTCTATAGTTTTGTTGTATACACAGAGTGTCCAGGTGAGTCTGCCTTCGATCACCACACCAGATATGAAAGTGCTCAGTTAGACACCAATGCTGAGACTCAGGCCAAGAAGAGCTACATATAAATAGACCACATTGAAAGTGCTATTTCTGAATTGCTATTCTGGGGAGAGAAGTTAAACACAATGTAATTTCCCCGGTTGTTTTGCTTTTTTTTTTTTTTTTTTTTTGTAAACTTCATCAGGTAAGATATTCCATACTGCAGAAAGAGCTGGGAGTACAGGGGAGAAAGAAAGAGGGGAGATTGACAGAGTATAAGAATAGAACATTCTAATTAAAAGCTATAAAGCGAGGATCTTGCAAGGCTTTTAAGGGGGAGTACGCTTCCTTGAAAAGAGATCTAAATTGAAAAATTCAGAGGGAAACAATAGATGTTGGCGTAGGGACTTGACTTGTTTCTTGTGCTTTGCTTACATACATCATACTAGAAATGCAGCCACTCAGATAATCTTAGGACCCTAGCTTCCCCTTGACTCAAGCCTCATGAAAAAGGTGACACAGATAAAGAAGGAAAGAGCTGATGCATGTCACCAATCCATCATCAGAGACCAACAGCATGGACATCTTGACCTCCAAGGAGTTACCAACAATTTGAGAAGTGAGAGAGAGGCACACATGAAACAGAACAATTAAAGCCAGTCAGTAGTCAAGTGCCTTGAAATACAGAGAGGGCCAAAGTTCTCCGATAGGGGGTGCATACACTTGAAGGCAGGGGTGACACCGGGATCCTCACCCTGACCGTATGTCAGATAGTCATGGTCCTGAGGGAAGAATGGAATTCTCCCAGGGAGGGAGAGTTGACCGTGGCTGCCTCGCTTTCCAATAACCCTGACAAATGGACTTCTGTGTCCCTACTTGAACGGATGTATCAACTATTTAGTAAAGACTAGATAATATAGCTCCTACAAAGTGGGCAAATGCCATGAAATTTTCTTTTTGTAAACTATCCATGGGTTGAAAATACTATTAGTAACGTTAGTACAAATTAAGTGCAGGAAGATGGCAGGGCTGCTATTTCCACCTCTCCTGGTACAAAGCTCTTCATCAGCTACAATGTGAGATAAGCTTCACAATGATCTTTTCAGATCTGGCAACAAATTTTTGAAATTATCAACACATAAAAAGTATTTGAAATGTCAGTTTACATCCACTACTTTTAACAATTAACCCTATCCCTACGTAAATATTTATCCCGGAGATATAAGCTGATGAGAACCTGAAGACATTACAATTAGCATATTTGTAAACATTGTTTACTTCATTTTTATCTCCTCTCCTGAAATTTCTCTCGTTTCTGGGGGTGCCTCGTTGGCTCAGTTGGTTAAGCATCTGACTCTTGATTTCGGTTCAGGTCATGGGATTGAGCCCTGCTTCAGGCTGCATGCTGACAGCACAGAGCCTGCTTAAGACTCTCTCTACCCCTCTCTCTCTGCCCCTGCCCTGCTCACACTTGCTCACTCTCGCTCTCTCGCTCTCTCTCTCTCTCAAAAATAAAATAAAATGTCTCATTTCTATAAAATGTTTTAGAGCGTTTACATGTATATAGTGTCAAGAATCAGTAAATGGATGTATCAGGAGCTACACTCAGAAACACTCTGTTAGCAGGGATATGCAGTCAGAAAAGCAGAGATCGCTGGTATAATAGTGAAGCTGCAGAAACTCAGAGATGAATCAATAGGAGACAAGGTCATAGAGAGTTTCACAGAAGTGGTATTTGAAGGATGGGGACGCATAAAGAAGGTAAGTCCAGATAAGGAAAAAGTGTCAACAGGGACATAAGAATGTGAGCTAGAAGATGAGACTGATTTGAGGCTGACACTGAAGAGGAACCAAAGCACAATAGTTCGGTTTGGGATATACCTGCCTCCTAGTAACAGGAAGCCAGAAAATGTAGATTTTTTTTTAAATTTTTTTTACGTTTATTTTGACAGAGAGAGAGAGAGAGAGAGACAGAGCATGAGCGGGAGAGGGGCAGAGAGAGAGGGAGACACAGAATCTGAAACAGGCTCCAGGCTCTGAGCTGTCAGCACAGAGCCCGACGCAGGGCTGGAACTCACAGACTGCGAGATCATGAGCCGAAGTCGGACGCTCAACCGACTGAGCCACCCAGGCGCCCCGAAAATCTAGATTTTTAATTCCAGCTTCACCCCACATTCTCTCCCTCATCTCTGTCTGTCGTTCCACAACCTCAGCTGCCTCCTATAAAGATCACCCCCTCAGACATGTCTTGATCTCTACGCTGGTTTTGCCAGGTGCCTTTTGGTTATCTCCTTGAATCACTGTCACTCCCCAAATTCCAGAAGTTCAAAAACTTTCATCAGCTTGAAAGTACCTCTTCACCAACCTCAATCTTCAAAGATCCTACCTCTTTGCATTGCAGTCAAGTAAAGGGATCAGGCGAACTAATAACTATTTATTGTTCCAAAAGCTACACTTTACATCTTTTTTAAGGAACTAAAAGCAATTATTTATTCAACAAGTATTAAGTACCATGTGCCAGGCACTAATAAAGGTACTCAGGATACATCAGTGAAAAAAACACACAATGCTCTCTGACATACAGGAGCAAAACATCTGCTTTTAATAAGGTAAATAAATACACCTATAGGTAAGATAAAATTTCAAGTCCACCAATTACCTGATCTTTGAGACGTACTTATGACATTTAGCAGGAACATCTTTTACCTTACAGCGGCAATATGCTGGGTTTTCTGGCATCAAACTGATCTGGGTTCAAATCTTAGCTCTATCAACTAACAAGCTTATCCTCCAGTCTGTTTTCTCATCTGCAAAGTGGACATAAAAATACAAAATTGCATTATTGGAGGTTTCTATGAAATAAAATCTGTAAGTCCTTTATACACAGTTGGTGCTCAATAAATGCTAGTTTCTTTTTCTTTAGTAAGTATGCTCCTATTGGTTTCATGCGGAAATGGTATGTATGTGTGGATGCCATACAAACAAATCAAATTTAAAGGACAACTTGGGATGCGGGCACTGAGGGAAGAAGCCCTACCCAACCACTGCTGCCTCTTCTAACGAAGCTTCTCAACTTCCCAATCAGAATTCATTTTCCTGGACCCACGGTATTGTTTCTAGACCACAGGAATTTTTACTGTGGTGATCTCTGTATCTCCCCCTCTACAATTCTTAAAGACGGTGTCTTGTGCTTCATGTCCCCTTCAGCACCCAATACGGTGCCAACCACAAACATAGGCCTGATTGAAATCAGATAGCAACTCAACACATTAGTGAAATATCCTGTTCACTGTACCCCGTTAAGACATTGTATATGACTAGAGGAAAGAATCGTGGGATGGGTTCTGTATTAGTCAGCGTGGGTTGTCATAACAAAATACCTGAGACTTAAACATGGCTGTTCCTCTGCATGCAGAGTTCTTCCTCTTAAAAGGACACCGGTCCTACAGGATTAGGGTCTCACCCTTATGACCTCATTTGACCTTATTTACCTCCTTAAAGGCCCCATCTCCAGTTACAGCCACCTTGAGAGTCAATGCTTTAACATATGAATGGGCAGGGGGGGGCGGTGTGTGGAAAGAGACCATACAATTAGGTCCATAACAGGTCCCTAGCTTTATTTTTTGTCTACAAAGAGAAAGATTAACTAAAGAAAATAGGTGTTTTTAGTCCTTGATCTTATGAAGCTCACATCTGTCTCCATCTCTCAAGACTTGAAGGCAGAGCTAGAAATGAAGAGAAAGGAAATAGTGGGGACCCCCTGATTCCACCAACATGTAAATTATGTCACCAAGATGGAAAAACACATTAATCAGGGAATTAGAAATTCAGCATTAAATGCCAACCAGGCCAGTGACTTACAATGCACTAATCTCATGCAATGCATCTAACCTCTTTTACCTAATATTCTAATCTATAAAATGAGGTTAAGACTTCCTGCTGCAAAAAATGATGATTCTGTGATTCAAAAATAAACAAGACAATATTTTCCATTTTAAATAATCTCCTTTCCCCTAATTAATGTCAGCACCCTACCTTTGAAAACGTATCTGATCTTGGTTATTTTTTTATTGTTTAATGCTTGGGATGCATTTACTCCCCAAACACAGGCAATCCCTTTGTGTTTACTTTTGCCTCTTGGCCATATCTGGTATCTGGGTAGAAATTGCTGCTCTTGTCCCAGAGCAATTAAGAAGCTGCATCTCTGATTTCTTGTCAGAGGAAAAGAAAAAAAAATACAGCTCCCCTGTGTCTCCTATTTGAACCTCATCTACCTGAAAATGTGTCTTTCTGGGCCCTCCCTGCCTCAGAGCTCAATGTCAAGCTCCTTTCTGTCCCTGGATATAATTTGAGTCTACTTTGCAACAACAAGCCAACGTCAAAAAGATAGTCACGAGTCCTGTTCACCAAGCTTTCCACCTCTCTACTTGACTTTCGGGTACGTTGCAGAATTGCACTTTCTGGTCACTTTGAGATTGGGTAGGGCCATGAAACTGGTTCTAGCCAATGAGGCAAAGTGACTCGTGTCACTTCTAGGTCCTTCATTTAGTTGTAAGCCTGTTCACAGCACTCTTCCTCTACCTTGGTGGCCAGCAGTGTTTCTGGCAGCAACTTCTCTGTCAGACTGGATCAGGAGCCAGGGTGCAGAGCAGTCTTCCCAGACCCTCAAAATCCCCCTTCACCAACCCAGGTTGGATGTGTAGTAAGAGTGAGAAATAAACTTCTGTTGGGTAAAGCCACCAACATTTAGTCTGTCCTGACCGATAAAGACAGCTACATTTCTGCCCCTTCCCAACATTCTTAGACTTTCCTGAAGGATAGTCTTTCCACCTTAGACACCACAGTCCCAAACGTGGTTGTTCAAGCATACACAACTACATTTTACCAGAGAAAATAGGCTCCGAAGTTCAAGAAAAACATAGATACTCATATAATTCAGTTTTCTGGATCCAAATTTAAAGTGGTAAAGTGTTCCATAATTTGAGGGTCCTTGTTCTAAACCTGTGTTGTCCAACATGGTAGCTACTAGTCACGTGTGCTATTGAGTGTTTGAAACGAAAGCAGTTAATGCAACTGAGGAACCAAATTTTCTATTTAATCTAATTTTAACTCATTCAACATTAAAATTAGTAAAATATCTCAAATACTACTTACATTGATTATGTGTTAAAATGGTAATTATTTTGTATATTTTGAGCTGACTAAAATATGTTACTAAAATCAGTTTTACCTACTTCAAACGTTTTTAAACATGGCCACTAGACAATTTAAACTTCTATATGTAGCTCACTTTGTATTTCTTTTGAATGGAGCTGGTCTGGAACCTTATCCTCAGGGTTGCAATTCTTTATTTGAATCCTCCTTGGTCTTCCAGTCCCATGCAGAACTATGCTGTCAACTTCCTTTAGTTTCTAGAGGAGCAAGTTTTCCCCTTGTGGCCCCAGAAATCCCTACTTGGCTAGGGATTAAAAGGAGTGTTTCCCCTGCTTTACCAAGTCCTGAAGAACTCCTCCCTAAGAATTCTGTGTGGTTCTCCTCTCAGAGGCCCACCCTCCAGTCCTGCTAATGAGTCCTTCCCCAGCTCTTTTTTGGAGGGCTGCACTATGGTTTCCTGTTTTCCTCTGTGTCCTTTTCTCAGAACCACCACCCAGATTATCCTGCTCAGACGTTATCTGACTCTATTGCTTTGAGACGTTGCCATAATCTTCTCCTTAAACAAGGAAGTTACAGACCCCTGTATTTATGTATGTTTTAATACTGGGCTTCTTGTGTAATGTGGGTAGGGGAGAGTGCCTGTCAGCTCACCATCAGGTTTTAGGAAGGAGGAGCATTTATTCTCAGCTTCTTATGAAGAGATTTGACTTAATCTACTGTTTTCCGTAGATGAGTCTCAGAAAATAGGTTTCTCTGTTGGATCACCTTGACATTCAATGACATCATTTCTGTATCTATCCACAGATTTCTCCTGAAGCTCTTACGGTCTCCTGCTCTTCATAGTGAGAATTTAAAGGATCTTGGATGGTTTGAAGTCAGGTCATTAGAGCAAGCTTACAGAATCTGTCAGAGCCTAGGGAGAAGCTGGCATGTAGAGACCTGGACCCGTTCTATTACGCTCCTTTGCATCAGATATTTATCTGCCCTTTTGTGCTTGGTTCCCTTTCAGAGATGCCCCTCTGAATGTCAAATAACTGACCCAGTCTCACATTCTTCAACACTAGGTAGAAAGGTACCCCCGCCATGGCCTATCACCTACCAAAGGCCCACTGGAGGTGGTTATCATTTTTTGGAGCCTGCAAAGATCAAACAGTTCTTCTACAGTTGCTCAGACAGCCACAGAAAAACTCCACCCCCCTCCCCAACCTAACTTCCTGACCCCAAAACCCAGAGTCTAATCACTGAGCCAATAGGTTTAAAGTTGGGGTTTTGACAGCTACAGAAAGCCAAGTTGCAAGAAAGTGGCTCCCAGATGGGGACAGAGGAGAATGCACAAGAGGGCCTGTAGATTTACTTACTTACTTTCAATCTGCCAGTTCTTCTCATCAGCATGTTGCTTTGCATACATTTTCAGTTTGAGTACCTTCTCATTCGAACCCTTGAAGCTAATTAGTTTCAGGGATTAAAGCCAATGAGTTGTGGATTTTGTGAATTAATCAGCAAGGCAAGTCCTGAGTGCACCTTGCGTGGTCTCTGTTTCAAACTGAGGGGCCCAGAATACAGAGGCTGATGGAGGGCAGAGATTCAGATCCAAATACATTGCACTGAGTTTAGGGCCAAATAAAATGTTGAATGTGAATAGTAAGCAAATGAAATGCATGAATGTCTTTATGTGAAGAGGTATCGCCAGGCTTCTGACCCGAGCTCAGTGATGGAACTTCATACTATGTAAACCTCAAGGCTTAAAGGCTAAAGCTACCCAGCGTGCCATGGATAGAGGGGTTTGATGGCATAGGCCCTGTCCTTGCCATCTAAGTGAAAGTTTCGCTGTTTTATGCATGTTTTAAATGTGTTTAGGGCTGTAGACTGCTGTGTTTTTGCACGCGTGTGTGGCCATTCATAGGATTTTAGAACCCACAGCACTCTCTACCCGTACTGTCTCCTATTCGTGAATTACTGATGCCTGAAATGCACCCACTAAGTAACTTGTCTTAAGGTTAAGAGTATCCATAGAAGGAATGATACATTAGAGCTCATTCATCATCCCTAGAACAGATGACCCTATATCTATGCCACGATGCAAATGCATTTTATCAAGCCCTTTCTAGGAGCTACTTTGAGAGAAGAAAGAACAGAGGTTTGAGGTACCTGGGGAAGTATTTTAGAGAGAGAAAATGGTGCTGCAAGTTCCCCTGCCATCTCTTCACGGAGGCAGCTCCGGGTGGAGTTGAGAACTAGAGGGGCAGGAAGACAGGGTAGAAAGGGAATTGGGCATGTGGGGAGGACCCCCAGTTCTGCTTTCTCTTTCCTGCCCTTCACTTCAGCTTGCTTACTGCTGAAGCGTTGAGGCCAGGCTAGGGAAGGTTATCTTTGTCACCTGAAGGGGAAGGAGGTGTGGTTTTATTTTAACTTCAGCTTCCTTTGTTATCTGAGTGCAGCTCTCATGAGTGTGTTCACTTGCTTTGCCCATTGGAGCTGAGTAGTTACTACCTGAGCCCATAGATTTCAGCAGAGAGAGGAAAAAACTATCCCTTTGAAGAGAACGTGGGTGAAAGAGAAAGCCACATTAAACAACCAGCAAGTGTTAAATTTGGGCTTGCTCCTATTTGTAAGAGGTTTAAAAATACCCTGGGCCATTTTCTGCTTTTGCACTTTTTTACCTAGCTACTTGCCCCATTTTCCAAGCAGCCCCATGTAAAGGCGCTTCCTTTGACTCTCTTACACCCGCCAAGAGCTTTGATATCATTCTCTGAAGGTTCAGGGGCTCTAGAAACTCCAGTTAGAAGCGTGAAGACTCTTCACAGCTAGTGAAGAAGATCTGAATTCAAACATGACAAACAACATTGAGAACTATTCATCCTGCCCCACCCACCCGGCACACACACCCCAATCAAGCCAAACTAAACCCACACTCGAGGGGTGTGTCCCCCGAGGTGCTTACTCAAAAATAAGTTCATTTAATTGTTGTTGTGGGAGAGTCGTGGAGTGCACTCATTTGATGGTGTGGTGGGGGGTTACAACTCTCAGGAGAGCGTCTTGATTTGTCTCTGACAGCTGAGCAAGTTATGGAGCCATGGAGCTCTTTGGGGGAAATAAAACCCCTTCCTGTGTCCTATCAGAAGGAGTTCCTAAATACTACACTCAAAATGAAAAAAAAAAAAAGTGAGAACAGACATCAGTAAAGAGCGGGTTAAATATAATACAGTATAACCATAAGTGGAAAACAGAGCAGTTGCAAACACACACACACACACACACACACACACACACCAGAATGAGGAAGCTCTCTGGGCACTGATATGGAACAATTACCAAAAGATATTATTAAGTGATAAAAAAGAAAAGTACAGAACAATGTGGATAGTCTGCGACTATGATAAAAAAAAAAGTTTCTTCCCATTTTTATACATAGATTACCTAGGATGCACGAGGAAGATATTCTATATATTGTCTCCCAGAGCTCCAGAATGTTCAAGCCCCAGATCTCCTCAGGGACCTATCCACTGAGTGCTTACTATTTGCCAGGCACTATCACGAGCAAATAAAATCCAGAAATACTCAACATGACACACAACACAAACATTTAGCTACGACAGTATTACCTCACTATCCCTGTTATTTCATCTGTAACTTCCTCCACGGCCAAATTTCTCCCTACCCCTCCAACATACACATACTTAGGATTATTCTGAAAGAATAATCACAGACATCTTGTCATTTCATCCATAAAGATTTCAATATAAACTTACAAAATACCAGCACTAAGGTTTTAAACCTATACCTCCAAGGGGTGCCTGGGTGGCTCAGTCGGTTAGGCGTCCGACTTCGACTCAGGTCATGATCTTGCAGTCTGTGAGTTTGAGCCTCACGTTGGGCTCTGTACTGACAGCTTGGAGCCTGAAGCCTGCCAGCTTCACATTCTGTCTCCCTCTCTTTCTGACCCTCCCCTGCTTGTGCTCTGTCTCTCTTGCTCTCAAAAATAAATAAAACATAAAAAAGAGTTAAAAAAAATAAACCTATACCTCCAAAAAGGAACAATTCTTTCAAATCACCAAATACCTAGACCATGTTGACTCTTATAAAATGACTGGGAAAATTTGAACACTAACTAGATATGCACATAATTTTTAATTTTAGAGTTATTTTGTTTGAATTAAGATTGAAACAGGGTACAGGGACATCTGTTTGATATTGAACTGAAAGCTATTCTAATCTAGATATGGGGTTTATTTTGGAAATTTATTTGTTGAATAAACTTGTTTGTTGGACCTTGGAGTCTCACCTTCTGGATTTGGCTGATTTCATTCTCACGGTTTTGTTTCAGTTTTGTCTATTCAACTTCCTATGTAAATGGATGTTCGATCTAGAAGCTGAGTTTGATTCAGATTTCATCTTTTTACAAGAATACCTCATAGGTGGTGTTGTATGCATCCATCAGGAGGTATATGATGCCTGGTTGTCTCTCAGTGATATTAGCAGCTATCGACGGTTATTACCTAGATCCATTATTTCAATCAGGAGTTGTAAAATAGTGCTCTCCCAATTCTGTTGGTCTTCCTTATTAGCTGGAATACTCCTGTAAAGAGAAAATTCTTCTTATTAACTACTTGCTTACCCTGAGATAGAGTGTCACGTGAAAGGAAAGATCAATGCTTAACTTCTTCCCTCTACTTGTGGATAATTCAGGACACTGACTTGGTCCTTCATAATCCTCCAAAGATGACCAGTTAGCTTTAGTTGGCTCTTAAGAAATGTTGACACAAGCCCACTGGTCTTTGATAATTCCCTGCCATCTAGTATGACAAGATATCCAGTCTCTTCTTTTCCATTTTATGCCTTTAGACCTGGAACATCCACTTCTCCAAAAAACCCTAGTTCCTTTTACTGGAAAATATTGTTTAGATGCTCTAGGCTGGACACAAGGGGTACTTACTGGTATTGAGTTGACCTTTTTATGGACAGAACCAGGCAAGAAATATTTTTTTTAATACACTGTAAACTCATACTGTTATTTTTCATTCAACTTTAGGATTACAAGGCTTTGCTTCTGTGATTTTATATCCTTTTTCCTCTTACAAGGCAAATCTTAGTGTTCTAATCTCTTTAACACAATCATTTATTTGCTTTATACTATAACATATATAACCATTTCAGGGACACTACAGAGAGTGCCATCATTAAGTTGTTTGTTTGTTGTTATTGGGGTTTTTTTGCAACTCAATTTCTCTTCATTCTACTGCACTAGGGTTCTGTCGTCCTATGACCATTTTAAATAACTAGTTTTTTATTTTAAGAAATTGCTTTTTTAATTTTGATTTGATTTTTTTATTTTTTTTATTTTTTTTAAATTTTTTTCAACGTTTTTTAATTTATTTTTGGGACAGAGAGAGACAGAGCATGAACAGGGGAGGGGCAGAGAGAGAGGGAGACACAGCATCGGAAACAGGCTCCAGGCTCTGAACCATCAGCCCAGAGCCTGACGCGGGGCTCGAACTCACCGACCGCGAGATCGTGACCTGGCTGAAGTCGGACGCTTAACCGACTGTGCCACCCAGGTGCCCTGATTTTTTTAATTATATAAGACATTTACATCGTACCACTATTATATCTACAAAACAAAGTACATTCGGAAAAGTCTAACTTTCACCTCTATCCTCTTCACCCTCCTCCTTCTCATTCCTTTAAGTAATTATTTTATTTATGGTTCCTCAAATATCACCAAGTATACACACATGCACTTATGTCACCCTTCCTCAGATAAATGTTAGAATACTCTTACACTTTGCTATCTTAATTTTTTTTAACTAAACATCTTATTAAGCTGATAACTCCATGACATTATACTGAAATAACCTTCCTGTTTATGACCGCATAGTATTCCACTGAATAGTATTCCATACTATTCCATAGTATTCCTCCACTAATATGGAGGGTATTCTATAGTTTAGTCAATTAGTTTTCAATCTTTTGCTGTTATAAAAAATTCTACAATGCAGTATCGTGTATAAAAGTCTTTTTGTACTTTTCCAACATATTATTGGGATAAATTCCCACAGACTGGATTACCAGATCAAAGGACACATGCATATGTACTTTTACTAAATATGTCAAATTCCCATCCATGGGATTTGTATCATTTTGCATTCACCCTAGCAACGTATAAGATTGCCTATTTCGCCACAGCTCCACCAACAAAATATGTTGTCAATCTTTTAGATTTTTGCTAGTCTGATAGGTAAGAAAATCGTATGTTAGTGAAGTTTTTGTGTATATCTCTATTATTAAAATTAAGGTCTTATGCATTTTCAGATGTTTAAGGGCCATTTTCGGGGCACCTGGGTGACTCAGTCAATTGAGCGTCTGCCTTCGGCTAAGGTCATCATCTCACATTCATGAGTTCGAGCCCCACGTTGGGCTCTCTGCTGTCAGCACAGAGCCTGCTTCAGATCCTCTGTCCGCATCTCTCTTTGACCCTGCCCCACTCATACACTCTCTCTCTACTCTCTCTTAAAAATAAATTAATTTTTAAAAAAGGGGGGGTGCATTTTCCTTTCCTTTTCTGTGAACTGCATGAGATTTGGAGCACCGCTCTGGTTCTCCTGGGACCACGCAGCCCTTCTTCCTGGAGGACATAAGCAGTGTGAGTGTTACCAGTTAACATACACAAGCACTTTACTTTGCACGGAAGGAAAATACATGCTCCCATCTGCTAACGCATGCACCTGGTCTTTGTCCGGCACAGATCAATAAGGATCCCTTATACATTTGCAAGTGGCTTCTTGTGCAAAGTTTACCTAGGCACTTTGTAAGTTTCTTGTGGGAGTTTTATTTATCTTTTACACTCTGTAAATTCTTAGAACATTATCACATACTTTGTAAACATTGGTGGCTGCTTATTTATTGATTAACCTTACCTGTTCAGCTATTAGAAGTCTTATTTCAGCTGCCATGCTGCTGTTACAGGCAGGAACAATGAAAGAAGCCAAGAAAACTATTGAAAATAAGCATTTCCTGTGCTTTACCACCCATCAGTCCCTCTTCCCTCTAGTCCCCCTGATAATAAATAAGTCTTTTCCTTTCTGAAAAAGGGCAGTGAAGAGCCAAATGAATAATTATGAAACAAATTATACAGCCTGCCAGGAGGACATGAGACCTAGGACAGGATTTCGAGGCTGACTTTTTTTTAATAGGATGCTTCTTTAATTTGGCATATAAAATATTCTACTTGAGAAATGTGTTCCCTAAGCACTTTTTATCTTTGGCTATAAATGATAGTCCTTTTCTTCCTGATGACTATTTCTAACTTAGTAACTAATTTTCATTCCACTAGACACTTATTCTCACACACAATTGAAGTAACTATTTAAAAAGAAACCTAAGATATAGATGTTTTCCTTAGGTCCTGTTAATATTTAGTAAGTGCCTACTAGATGCCTGGTACTTCCACAAGCACTGTTTGATTTCATTTTCTCCTAGAGTAGTTGCGGGTTCTTTTTAGTAAACATTTATTAAGCACCTACAGGTGCCAGCACCATGCCAAATGCTGGGGATATTTATCAGTCAGGAGGGATTTGCTCATATTGTGGTATCACACAAGCCCACATCATAGTGATTTAAAACAGTGAAAGTTTATATTATACTCATGCTAAATGTGCACCATGGGTTGTCTGGAGCTCTGTTCACCATCTTCATCATCCTCACTCTGGGTCTAAGTTGACAGAGCAGTCCCTACTAGTATATTGCCAGTCAGCTAAGAGAACAGCCAGAGTATTCTAGAAGGTCTCCCAGTGGTAATTCACTTTTCTGGCCCAGGATTTAAACAAATCACTTTCACACATAAGTCTTTGGCCAGAAATAGTCACATGGCTTCAGAGAGATAGGGAAGTACAATCCCACCATGAAGCAGAGAGCTAGAAATAGTGAGCAGCCAGCATTAAGGACACTACCGGATAGACAATTAAAATGACACGGTTCTTGTCTTTGCTGGAGCCATCAGTCCAGTTGGGGAGACAGACATAAACAGAAATGTTCAAACACTGTGTGCTCAGTGCCAAAACTGAAGTCTGCAAAGGTGGCTACAGGGTCACAGAGGGAGGGTGGTGAAACCAAGGTGGGAGGCCTGAAGGGAACACCTGAGTGAATAGTGAAGGACAGGTGGCATCTAGCAAGTGAAGAGGGCAGGGAATGGGTCAGCCCTCTAGGCAGCTGGAGCCACGGCGGAGGGGAGAGACAGCTCAGTGTGTGTGAAACAAGAAGCAGGGCATTTGTGCAACATTGCCGAGTGTCAAGGGCTGGACCAGAAAGGACAGAAGAGAAGACTGTAGCTATAGGTGGGAGCCAGGTCTTGTCATTGTAGGGAGCTTGAACCTTAATGCAGAAAAGAGGGAACTACGTAAGTGTTTTAAGCAGGAAAGTACTATGGTCAATGTGTCATCTCTTGGGGCATACAGTCCAGCATTATCCCTTAAGTTCTTTGGAAATAAAAGAACAGAATGATACTTAGAGCAAAATTATGAAACCAACCCAAATTTGATCAAAAGCTAAGAAGTGGAAAGTTACCCTAAGGCGACAGAATGTCTCTAAACTATGTAGATTAGAACCTCTATTAATCAACTGAAAGACACTTGGGAGTGGAAGGAATGGAGAGGTGTTGTTCAGCCTTGAAAACCTAAAAAATGACATTCATAACGTCAAATGTAGACCATGCTCATTCAGCTCTGTAATGGACTTGGAGAATTCCGAGTCACATTGCCAAGGTCAATCCGATCATGAGACAGCTGCCTCACGTGTTATCAGAACCTGATGCTGTTAAACAAAATCATTGTTTCAGTAATTCCACTTAGTCTAATTTGGTATGCTATGCACTACACAAACTTCCCCTTAGGACTTTTCTCCAAACACTACAGAGGCCTGAGAAGGTGTCCATCAAGCAGGAATATTTAGGTTTCTGAATGCTTTTCTCACTGTGAACTGATTTGCTAACAAATCAAAATTTGAGCCTTAAAGATCTATGTCCATGGTAACATCACCAAGATAATGTTATTCTATAAAGTCCTATAATGAAAGCCTGCTATACCTTCTTCCCTGGTCAACAAACAGACTCTGAATTACCCAGCGGACATGAAGCTAATGCATTTATAAATTTATTTTTTGTTCCATTTTTAAAATATGAAATATTTCAAATATACAGAAGTACATATGACAGCTATCCACACACCTATCACAAGATTTAAACATTTTGATACTTTGCTATGTTTGTTCTATGTATTTTTTAGAAATAACAGAATCATCCTTCTGTGTTTTCAAATGACATAAATATAGTATACGCTCCTTTTATAACTAGTTTTTTTTATCTTAACATTAGCTTCAAGAGATGTATCCATATCAATATATGAAGATACAGTACATTCATTTTTTCAAAATTTTTATTTATTCTTTAAATTCTGGTATAATTAACACATAGTAGTATCCTAGTTTCAGATGTACAATATAGTGAACAGAAACACTAATTCAAAAAGATATATTCACCCCTAGGTTTATTGCAACATTATTTATAATAGCCGAAATATGAAAGGAACTCAAGTATCCATTCATAGATGAATGGATAAAAAAGATGTGGTACAGATATACGATGCAATATTACTAAGCCATAAGAAAATAATGAAATCTTGCCATTTATAAACATATGGATGGATCTAGGGGAATAATGCTAAGTGAAATCAGTCAGAGAAATACAAATACTGTATCATTTCACTCATGTGTGGAATTTAAGAATCAAAACAAATGAACAAAGAAAAAAGAGACAAACAAAAACCCAGACTCTTAAATATAGAGAACAAACTGGTGTTTGCCAGAGATGAGGTGGATAAGGAGATAGATGAAATAGGTTATAGGGATTAAGAGTACACTTATTATGATGAGCACTCAGTGCATTTATTTTGAATTGCTGTATTATAGTGATTCTCAACCCCAACTCACATTAGAATCTCTTGGGGAACTGTAAAAAAAACTGATCCCTGGGGCACCTGGGTGGCTCAGTCAGTTCAGCGTCTGACCCTTGATTTCGGCTCAGGTCATGATCTCACGGTCGGTCGTGAGATCAAGCCCCATGTCTTCCTCCACACTGAGTGTGGAGCCTGCTTTAGATTCTCTCTCTGCCTCTCTCTTCACTCTTCCCCCATTTCAAAAATAAATAAATATTTTAAAAATAACTGATCCCTGGCATCCACCCCAAATCAATTCACTCTAAGTACTAAACTTTGGTAAATGCTATAATTGCCCTTAAAATCAATGTATATTTTCTAATTGGTGGATACAGAGTTTTATAAATATCCATCAGATCTATTATGCTAATTCTATTAGTCAAAATTCCTATGTCCTGTTTTTTATCTTCTTGAGCTATCAATTTCTAAGCAATATATGTGATCAAATCTCCTATGGTGTGGTTGCTGATTTATCAATTTCTCCTTGGAGTTCTTCACTTTGGGGTTTATATACTTTCATATTGTGTTGTAATACCACCCTCAAAAATTGTTCCTTTTTATTGCTTTATATTGTAATAAACTTCATTTATAATAAGGTGGGGGGTTGTTTTAAAGTCTGCTTTATTTAAAATTAAGTTGTTTGCATGTTAGTGTTTTCACGGTGTCACTTTCACCAGAATTTTATTTTTTGTGACATTATATTTATGTATTTTGAACCCATCATATATCTAGATTACAGGATTGTGGGAGGTTTTTTTTAATACAATCTGAGCCTCTGTATTTGAGCTTGTGAATTTAGTCCATTTACATTTATCATGATTACTGATATATTTGGTTGTATCTATTTCTATAATTTTATTTTGTGCTTTCTATTAACCTTTCCTTTTCATTTCTGCTTTTTCTTTTTCTTTTTTTTTTTTTTTTGAAATTTTTTGACATTTATTTATTTTTGAGAGAGAGACAGAGACAGAGTGTGAGTGGGGGAGAGGCAGAGAGAGGAAGACACAGAATCCAAAGCAGGCTCCAGGATCTGGGCTGTCAGCACAGAGCCCAATGTGGGCTCAAACACACAAACAGTGAGATCATGACCTGACCCGAAGTCGGACGCCCAACTGACTGAGCCACCCAGGTGCCCCAATTGCTGCTTTTTTCTTAAATTCTTCTGGACTTATCATATTTTCTATTTCCTCTTTGCTTTCTTCTGGTTTTGAAGTTATTTTTTTATTTCTATATTTTTAGGATTACTCTTAAAATTCTACATACATGATCAACAAAATTTAAATTTAACTGATAGTTCTAACTTTCTCACACTTAATACAGAAGTACCTTAAAACTTTTTTTATATTTAATGTTTATTCATTTTTGAAAGAGAGAGATAACAGGGAAAGGAGAGGCAGAGAGAGAGGGAGACAGAGGATCCACAGTGGGCTCTGCACTGACAGCAGTGAGCCTGATGTGGGGCTCGAACTCACAAACTGCAAGATCATGACCTGAGCCAAAGTCAGACGCTTAAAGAATGAGCCATCCTGATGCCACTAGAACTTTTAAATCAGTAAACTCTCCTACATGTCATCATTTTCTTCTACTTTAATTCCACCTTGAAATGACCTCTCCACAGTAGTCATCATTTTGTTGGTACTGTTATTATTTATATCACTGCTTGTCAATTTATCACTATGTTTTACATCATTTATTATGCATTTTGAATTCCTGGACCACGTAGGCAATATAAATTTGGATATTGAGTCCATGCAAGGCATAGGTCTGTAGTTTCATTTTCTCAGGTCAGACTTTTTTTTAACCAAGAGCCATATAGAAACAGAGAAGTTTCCTTTTTGAATCTTTGGCCACTTTGTAGATTTTTTTTTCCTCTTTTGTCCTTTCACTGAGAGTACAGCCTCAGCCTCTGAATGTCTTGGCTTTTGCAGACATCTCGGGTTCACTCCCCACATCATGCAAACTCTAGCTCCTTATTTCACATATTCTAGTCCTAAAAGCCCAAGACTCTGCTTGTAGGAACCCATAAATCCCCAGACCAAGGGCAGCCAATGTCAGTTTATAAGCTTACTGATCTGGTTTTCAGTTCCCTCTTCATTTCTGGGATCTAGGGATTTCCCTTTTTTTTTTTTTTTTTCTTGTAGGCTCAGCTATAAATTTCAAAGAATTTTCAAACATTTCATTTAGCTCTTCTCAGAATTTGTAGCGGGAGAGTTTCAAGTTCTCTTAGTCTACTCTTTTTCCAGAAGCCACAGATTTTCTACATATGTATACTTACGTATACATCTATGTATTTGCACATGTTTTCTATGCACTTATATATTTTCTGTCTTATATACACTTATATATACACGTATGTATGTGTGTATGTAAAACACATATATAAAGTACATATATACAACATACCTTCACAACTGTAACAATGACACATAAACTCCTACAATTGCATAAGGTCAAATTTCTGTAAGAAACTCCTTGTTATGATATAATGATATAGAACTGCTCGTAGTGGTTTCTGCTTCTCTGATTGAACCTTGACTGATAGAAAATTTGGTTCTGGACCCTCTTGCACTGTTGGTGGGAATGCAAACTGGTGCAGCCACTCTGGAAAACAGTGTGGAGGTTCCTCAAAAAATTAAAAATAGACCTACCCTATGACCCAGCAGTAGCACTGATAGGAATTTACCCAAGGGATACAGGAGTATTGATGCATAGGGGCACTTGTACCCCAATGTTTATAGCAGCACTCTCAACAATAGCCAAATTGTGGAAAGAGCCTAAATGTCCATCTACTGATGAATGGATAATGAAATTGTGGTTTATATACACAATGGAGTACTATGTGGCAATAAGAAAGAATGAAATATGGCCTTTGTAGCAACGTGGATGGAACTGGAGAGTGTGATGCTAAGTGAAATAAGCCATACAGAGAAAGACAGATACCATATGTTTTCACTCTTATGTGGATCCTGAGAAACTTAACAGGAACCCATGGGGGAGGGGAAGGAAAAAAAAAGAGAGAGAGAGGTTAAAGTGGGAGAGAGCCAAAGCATAAGAAACTCTTAAAAACTGAGAACAAACTGAGGGCTGATGGGGGGGAGGGAGGGGAGGGTGGGTGATGGGTATTGAAGAGGGCATCTTTTGGGATGAGCACTGGGTGTTGTATGGAAACCAATTTGACAATAAATTTCATATATTTAAAAAAAAAAGAAAATTTGGTTCTGGGAGTGGTTTGGTTGGTTGTTTCTAAGTGTACTGAAGAACTTGGGGAAAGAAAATGATGAAATCAGGGCAAGTTCCAGCTCAAGATCTGCATAAAGGGCCCAAAATATAGGAGTTCCCTAATAAAAACCCTTATCTCCTACAGCCTTATGGCCAAGATTTCCAAAAACACACCCAAAATCGTCTCTTGTAGGTGGCTGAACTACACTGCAAATTGACTTCCCTGTCACATAGCTTCCCACATTATAATATTATTTGGGACCTTGAATATCGGAATAAGGATTTATGGGTAAAACCTAATGAAGCTGGGCAACTTGAATCCTTGAGCTCTACTAAGCCTCCTTTTCCAGGAGAGGCAGCCCATCTTCCCTGTCTAAGGAGGTTAGTTTGCTTTTGCCTGAAGAACCTGTAATCAGCTCCCCTGAGATATTTTGCCTGGCAGGGAATTGCTGATCTTCCTTCAGACCTAATTCTACCACCTCTTACTGCTCCTAAAACTAGACTCAAGTCCCAGAAGATCCAAGAGAGCAATGTACATGGATCATAAGGAGGTACAATAAACTCCAAAAGAATTGAATGATTTTGCCAGTTTACATCATTAGAAATGTCACAACCAATTCCCAGACTTGAGCCAGCTCACAGACCCAGAATCCCTTGAATAAAGAAGGGTCCCCCTGAATCAGAACTCTGCTCTGCAGACAACTTATATTGTAAATCTTCCTGACTTTCCCCAAAGGCACCTATGGCCATTTATCAAAGCGACTATGTACTAGAGAAGGAAAAATAATCACACTTTTCAGGGAATACTGGACATTCCCTAATTTCCTGGAGATCCAAAGCACCACTGTGTGTACTAGTCAGAGTAAAATTTTATAGGAGATTGAGTGAATACGATTCTGATGAATAGAGTTTTGGCTTAAGTCTGTCTCACAATAGTCACAGTGGGTATCCTAACCTTTGACAAAAGGCATCCTTGTATGCCACTGAAATTGTTGTGGTTTGTTGTTATACAACCTTAGTGTGGCAGTAGATAACTGATGTAATTGATTTAAGAAAATGTAGGGTAGTTAAGTTCAAAGGGCCTGATTTTTAGATGTGATAAGCAGTATTAGCCCTATTTACAGATAATGAGACTGAGGGATAAGGGAAAGACAATTTACTTGTGTAAGGTCACAAAGGATAGTATTAGAAAGTGTCCCATTGTTATTCTCTGGTGCAATGGCATGTAAAAGTAAGGTGCAATCATACTGCAGAGAGGTTATAATACCCCGTTTAACTAATAGACACTTGCAAAGTAGGTAGTAGGATTTAAAAATCGTGTTCTAAATTTCTTTACTTTTTGCAATAGGCTACCATTTGGTCATCATGTTAATGGTTACCCACCCCTATCACTACTTCTCTGCTTAGTATCCCACAGAAAGGGTTATAACTATAATAGCACTAATTTACTTGATATGAAAACATGCCCAAAACTATGAGTCGCCATTTTTCTTTAAGGCAGAGTAGTGGGGTCCAAGTTCCGCTGTGTACTTAGGCGGTTTAAGGGGCCAGCTACAAGGTGCGATTTTCAGGAGCACAACAAAACCAACTTGTCCTAACTGAACTACCCAATTAGATTCCCTAAGTTCTTGCTTATTACCAAGAATCACCCCTTGGGTTCTTATATTAAAAAGAGCTACCAAATTCAAATATTCCTTGAGGATTGTAGCATAAAATGCGTGCATGAAAGATTTTCTACTACTTGGGTAGGTCAGGGGGAAGGGAGAGTATGTAGAGAAAAACGTCCAGGTCTGGTGAGGTCGATGGAGGAGAAGCCCAAGTAGATGGGCAACCCTTCTGCCTGGAGTCAGGCAGACTTCCAAGAAGCTCCTCGGGATGGAGAAAGGATGTTGGAAGCAGGTTTATCTACTTACTCATTTGAAAGAGGCAGGTGTTTCCTTCTAGGAGTCAGAGTGGGATATGATCAATTTCAAGGAGGAATAAAAGTGGTAAAAGAGTAAAATTAATCAATAGATTGGAAATTAGAAAACCTAATTGGTGCTTGGCTCCAACTTGATCCCAAACAGCTGTATGACTTTGGGCAGTCACTTCACCTCTTTGCCCTTACTCCTCATTTCCAAGGTGAGGATCCTCTGAGGACATTTCCTGCTTTCACATGCTGTGAAAGTCCCCTGGTGGAGCCCCTGGAGCTAGATAAAAAACACAGCAGAATTTTTTTTTTTTAAAGTAGGCTCCGTGCCCAATGTGGGGATTGAATTAATGACCCAAAATCAAGAGTCACACGCTCCACCAAAGGAGCCAGCCAGGCGCCCCTGTTTTGTTTGTTTTGTTTTTTTATTTTTTTAATGTTTATTTATTTTTGAGAGAGAGAGAGAGCACAAGCAGGGGAGGGGCAGAGAGAGAGAAGGGGACACAGAATCTGAAGCAGACTCCAGGCTCTGAGCTGTCAGTACAGAGACTGACGCGGGGCTCAAACCCATGAACTGCGAGATCACGACCTGAGCCAAAGTTGGATGCTTTAACCGACTGAGACACCTGGGCGCCCCATCCTGTTGTGTTTCTTTTAATCCCAACAAGTCCCAATGTCTAACTACAGTTTGTGAGTAGAATTTTTAGTGTTTCCCTCTCAGAACAACCACATTCAGCACTAACAGACCCTGAGTCCTTATCATGAGGCTAATGTACACGTGACCCATGGAGTCATTGCCATCACCGGTATTGGTGGCCCTTGTTGACTTAACGGCACTGTTTCCAAAAGACATTACGATGAAGCTAGCTTTGCTGTGATATTCAAGGTAACAGGTGGTTGTGGTTTCAGAATGGGTCTTTGTACTTAACCCCTTGCTTAACTCAAACTTCTCTTCAAGTCGATTCAGGCTCCTGGATGATAGAAGCCCTGAATCTTACTACCAGATGTAAAACCTGCCACTTCAGACCACCCCAAAAATACTGTTTTTCTCTTTGGTCCCAAGCTTCAGAGTTTATTTACCAAAGAGGCCCACAGCCAACCATGCTCCCCTAACTTGGAGGAAATGGCTATTACATTGCACACTAGTTGCTGTCCAGTTATCAAAGGTCATCGTAAGTTCTTTGCAAATGCTGATTAATTCTCTCAACAGACCAGTAGGGAAATTTCTATAATGAAATATGACGAAACTGAGACCTAGAGCACATGAATTGCCCTTTATTACATCACAAGTTGGCCTGAGACTATATCATAAGACGCCAGAGTGGTAGGCACCGTCTCTCATGACTCTAAGTCTCTTAACATCTGGAAATCCCTGATCCATTTACAGGTTTCCCAAATTGCATCTTTACTTTTAAGAATACAGACTTTGTAATTATGCCAGACAAATGGGGACTAAACCAATCTCATTCTATGAATATTTCATGTTAACAAGTATCTATTAGGCTTTGCTTAGTGTACTCCCATGTGCAAAAAACACACCTTTGTTCCAAAATGTAGGTTTGATAGTCTGTGGCACCTCCCACTCTTTGGCAATAACATGACTCCTTCTCCCAGCTAATATGTCAATGTATAGACAATACCAGATGGATCCAAGTTTTGCTAGCCCAGCTTGTGACTTCAGAGTGAGGAGAAAAGTATTCCAAACCTGTCCTACTTGTAATATTCATTTTAATCCCTATCTAGTGGTAGAAACTGAAAAGATTCCTCGGGAAGTCTTTGCCTTATTCCAACCAGATTTCCCATAGGCAACCTCTGAACTTCATCTGAGAATTCTTTTACCAAAGAAACCCACAGTTCATCTATAATTCTCTAACTTTGGAGGAAATGGCTGGAGTAGGGTCAAAGAGAGAAAGGGAAATTGTTTACATGTATGCAAAGGAAACATTCTCTTGAAAGCAGGGTGGAACACACACTTTAAGCTCAGATGTACCCTGTCAGGCATTTGGACAGTGGATTTGCCCAACATCCGATGGAGTAACTTGAACTTTTTTCAAAGATCCAAAAGGAGTGAATAATGACATCTGCCTGGAAATGCAATCAATTCATCCAACCCTTCCTATCAGTGCGCTTTCTGGCTTAAGGCAGGCATAAGTCTGCAGTGGGAGACTTTCTCTCCTCATACATTTCCTTGGTAAACAGAGAAGTTGTTTCAGAAGATAGTCTCAAGTTTAAATTAATCTTCTCCTTTCATTGTCACTGCCTGTCCCCTAATTCAGGCCCTTGTCACATCTCATTGTGGACTCTTGCCAAGTTGCCTGCCTGGACTTTGGCCTGTAGTCTTGCCTTCTTTAATCCATGCTCTGCACTGTCACCAAAGTGTTCTTCCTAAAATGAATTGTCCTGAGGGACACACAGAATAAAATCTGAGCTCCATAACTTGGTTCTCAGGGCCCTTCCAAATGTAGCCATTACCTGAATTTCCAATCTTGTCGGTAATTTCCAATCTTCATATCCCTCTTCTGCTCACATGTCTAAGGGGACAGCAGCAATCATTTATTGCCACATTAATTCTATGTAACAATCACCCTACACTTAGTGGCTTGAAACAACAATAATTTGTTCTCAGTCTCCCACGTTTGCAAATTGGCAGGAGTGGCTCTGTTAATGTGTTCCCTTTATGGGGCCCAGGCTCAAAGGGCATCAGCTACAGAGAGGTAGCTGGTAGCTCCTCTTCATGGAAGAGGATGAAGCTTCCAGAAAAGTGGGTGGAAACACAGACATCCTAAGGCCTAGATAGCTAAGAATGGACATGCTGTCATATTTGCCCAAATATCCTTGGCTAGAGCAAGTTACATGACCAAGTTCAAGATGATTAGGGCAGGAAAATATATTCTGCCTCTAGTAGGAGAGACTGCAATACTATATAGCAAAGGGCTTTGAGGCAGAAAAAGGTAAAGAATTGGGAATGAATACCTATTGCTGCATAATAAATTATTCTTAAAACAGCAAATATTTATTATCTTGCAGCTTCTCTGGGTCAGGAATCTGGAAGCAGCTTAGGTAGGTGATTCTGGCTCATTGTCTCTCATGAGATTCCAATTGAGCTGTCAGCCAGAGCTGCAGTTATCTGAGGCTTGATGGCTGAAGGATGCGCTTCCAGGTTCGAGCCATGATTGTTGGCACACCTGATCTCCTCCACGTGGACCTCTCCAGAGTCTGCCCGAGTATCCCCACAACTTGGAAGCTGGCTTCACCCAGAGGCAGTGATCCAAGAAGGAGAAAGAGAGAGCCCAAGACAGAGCCACTGAATTTTGGCACTTCATCTCAGAAGTGACACACCCTCACATCTTTGATGTTCTGTTGGTCACACAGACCAACTCTGGTGTATTAGGAGAGGGGATTACATAAGGACTTGAAAATCAGCAGGCTGGGATCATTGGGAGCCATCTTGAAGCCTCGCTATCCACCCGATTTCTGATTTAAAAGATCTTATTAAGCTGTCCCTATAAACTGCCAAACTGATTCTACGCTCTATTTGTACAGGGTCTAAATCATTGTTGCAAAGCCTGGGTAAAAAGCAGTTGCACAAAATTCTTTGTCAAATCCCGTTAGTTTTTAAACCAAAAATGGTAGCCATAAATATCAACGGTTTTTCATCTTTTGGCTTTTTTGTTTTAACATATCTGTCTTCCTGTCTGTAAGTTTATTTCACACTGGCACATCACACCCCTTACTACTTATTCTCCCTTTCCCAGTCAACCAGCTGAGCTCCCGAATATCACTCTTTCTTTTAACCTTTTCTGGCCCCTGCACACATGTGACATGATCCTCCTATGCCCATAACACCCTGTACGTACCTCGATTAAGAGCCCTTAGCCCACTGTGGGGCATCTGTATTCCTCCCAGTGTCCTTCCTTAAACTCTGAGAGGTCCGAGGCCCAATATTTGGTATGATAGCAATTCAATCAGTGGTTGAAGAAAGCGTGAGAGGTGGCTCAGGAGAAATGGAGACAACACAGGGCCAAATCCTGACAGGCTCTCCATACCCTGAGTTCCTACCATCTGCTGGTTAAGCTCCTCTTGTGTGCAGACAGTGTTAGATGCTTTCGTAGTCACGCCTCGTTATAACCTTGCAATAATCTAGCAAATAAGAGTTATTTGGGGGAGGATTTGGTTTTCAAGCTCAGTAAAGTTAAATCATTTTCCAAGGAAGTGGTAAAACCAAGTGTTTATTCTTGACTCTTGGGTTCCAAACCCAAGCTCTTCGCACCAGCTCATGCAGCCTCCGTAGGGAGGAGCCACTGCTTTTACTGTACTGAACAGTGCATTCATTATCCACTGGAGCTAGCTCTCTCACTTAGTGACCCACCTACCACGGTCCCCCGAAGTCTTTCATCAGGCTTCCCCTTGACCAATTGCTCTCTTTACCCTTGTTCCTTGATTGGGTCCCAAACCTGGGGAAAGCCTGGAGGTTGGCTTTTCATCTAAGTGAGTTGTATCTAGAGGAGCAGGTGCATTACAAAGGAGCCGGGAGAAACTCTGAGCCCTGCAGGCTGGAAGAGCCCAGCCGCAAAGCCCAGCTCTGGGCACCCTCTCCCGCAGAGAGGATGGGCAGTTGCTGCCACCATGACATGCAGACGTCCATCACTGGAGCCCGGGCAGAGAGCCCTGGCGGCTTTGACATTTAAAGGTCACACCTCCCTGGAAGTCACGAGGATGGAATAATGCCGTACATAAAAGCATTAAAAAGTATTTGAGAGAAAACTGCTATATAAATTCAAGGTAGTATTAGCATGTTTTTGAAAATCATGGTTTGTGTTAATTTCTTCTTTGACCACCCAGTTACACTGGGTGCATATGTATGCACACATATAAATAAAAATAAATATGCACATAAATATAATATTAATATCTCTAAAGTGTAAATTAAATCATGTCATAGATATGGGAGTAGGGGTGTGTTGCAGTCTTTTTCTTTCTTTTCTTCTCTTTCTGGTCTTCTCTTCCATACTTCTTCCTGGCAGAGTGTTGAACCTCATAGGTCTCCTTCTGTATCTTTTTCTCCATGCTCACATGCACACTAGTACATTTACTGAAGATGGGTCATTACTTATTTAACAACAATGGAAATTCTATTACACAAGCTTTCCAGCATCATGCATTTCTCAATCAACATAATGTCACCAAAATCCCCCCAAGTCAAATGGCGTAGTTCTAAATTCTTTTTAAAGTTGCACAATATAGGATGGTGTGACGGGCCCATAATTTTTGTATTCATTCCCTTCTTAACTTGCCCTTACTTGTCTCCGGATAATTTTAGCACTACACACAAGGCTGCAGTAAGATCTAGAGGTGGAGCTTCCCATTTTGGTGTTTTCTTTCTGTGGAATACATACCCAGGAAAGGGATTGCTGGCTCAGAGGGAATATGTGTTTTGTCTGGTAGACATTGTTTCCAGTCTGGTGGGACTAAGGAGATCGCTTTTTGTTACTTATGGTGCATTTCCCTGAGTGAGAGTGAGCATTTCTTCAAGTATTTGTTACCATGTTTATTTTTCCCTAGTGAATTGTCTTTTTCTATTTCCCTTGCCTTAGTTTTGCTGGATGGCTTGTGTTTTATGGATCTGTGAGAGCTCTTCAAATATTTAAGACAAAATCTTGCTCTGTCTTCTACATTGGAGCTATATTTTTCCATATTTACCATTTGTTCCTCGACATGACTCGTGATCTCCTCTGACTTCGCCGTTATTTTTGCATACATAGGTATATATTTACATATTCTTTTATAGTGTCTGGTTTAAGTTAAGAAGGTGTCCTATATCCTAGGTTATCCACGAGGATTCTTAGATTTTGTTGTATTTTGTTGTATTTTTTTGCATTTGCATCTTTAATCCATCTGAAATTTGATTTTTGAACACGATATTATAGAGTCTAATTTTATCTTTACCCAGATGAAGAAACATTTGTACCAAGAGCATTTATGTAAAAGTCCATCATTTTCCCCTTGAATCACCTTTAAAGTATATTCAGTCCTCGCATATACTTCAGTTGTTCTCTAGCTTCCTTATTCTGTGATGCTTGTCTATTTCTCTCTTCCTAACAAAACCTCATATTTACATGATTACAAAGTTTTCTGCTATCTGGAAATGCAAATCCAACTGTAGAAAAGCCTCCCTTCTTTGTATTCTCATTTTAAAGATATTCTTGGACACTTATTTTTCTATGTGATATTTAAGATTATTTTATCTGATTCCAAGAGAAAATCTATTGAGATTCTCACTAAAGCTTGATTCAATTTTTACATTAGGCTTAGGAAATTTTATTTATAATTCTCAGCCTTCTTCTCCAAGAACAAAGTATACCTTTATAAATCTCTTATAATTGTCATTACTACTGAGAATGGAATGTTTTCTGCATATTTATTTTAGGTGCTTATGGCAATATGGGGAAGAGCTAATGATTTCTATGCACTTATACATAGCCACCTACACAATCCTTTTATACATCCTGTTGTTGTTGTTTTTTTTCTAGACCTGAATTTTCTAAGTACACAACTGCAGATCCAGCAGAAGTTGTTTTATTTAAAGGCACTTGGGTGGCTCAGTCGGTTGAGCATCCAACTTTGGCTCAGGTCGTGATCTCACAGTTCATGAGTTCGAGCCCCGCATCAGGCTCTGTGCTAACAGCTCAGAGCCTGGAGCCTGTTTCAGATTCTGTGTCTCCCTCTCTCTCTGCACTTCCCCTACTTGCACTGTGTCTTTATGTCTCGCTCAAAAATAAATAAACATTAAAAACAATTTTTTAAAGAAGCTATTTTATTTCTTCTTTTCCAAAGTTTATGCAAACTATTTATTTTTTAAATATCATTGCACTCACTAGAATCTTTAAGCCAATATTAAGTAGCAGTATTGATGACAAGCAATCTCATCTAGTTCCTGATTTTTACTGGAATGGTTTTAGCAAGGTTGTATAATTTGGGGAAATGATTGTGTCCCTGTTTAGGAGCTCACTCCCTAAATTCTCTTCACTTGCTGTGAGCCATCCAGGGTCCTCCAGGAGACTGCATGTTCCTGCTTTCCTATAGGTCCATCTAGAAAGGGAACTTGAAAGAAGAGGATGGACCAGGAGCGATGGAAATCCTTCTCCCTCCCAGGAGGGGAGGTGCCTCATGGAGTATCATGCCGGGAGCCAACGTGGGCGCAGAGGCTAGAGCACATGATGCTCCCTGTGCACTGGTCAAAAATCTTCACCTGCCACCCAGGCACCAGATGCTCTGCTGCCCCAATTCTAGGCCCACTTATTTTCTAGCAAACTCTTTGGTTTCTCCCAGAGCCAACTTTTCATTCCACAAACCTGGGCATGGAAAGCCCAGCCCCACTCCAACTTACTGCGCCTTTTCCCTTCCATCGCACTACACACTCCTGGAGACCTACCTCTTCTTCCACGTGAGACCCACGAAGAATGGGCTTCACCGTGTCTCACTGCAGACACTTTACTGCAAATGTGTGTGTAGTGTTATCTGGCTGCTGGGGCGGATCACCAACCACTGTAAAAGAATTGAACTCCTAGGACAGGGTTTCTCAACCTTGGCACAATTGGCATTTGGGGCTGGATAATTCTTTGTGATGGGGTGCTGTCCTGTGCGTTGTAGGATGTTTAGGCCTCTTTAAAAAAAATTTTTTTAACGTTTATTTATTTTTGAGACAGAGAGAGACAGAGCATGAACAGGGGAGGGGCAGAGAGAGAGGGAGACACAGAATCCGAAACAGGCTCTAGGCTCTGAGCGGTCAGCACAGAGCCCGACGCGGGGCTCGAACTCACGGACCGTGAGATCATGACCTGAGCCGAAGTCGGACGCTTAACCGACCGAGCCACCCAGGCGCCCCTGTTTAGGCCTCTTTAAATGCCAGTAGCATCCCATTTGCAATAGTGACAATCAAAAATCTCTCTAAACGTTGTCAGAGATTCCCTGGTAGGGCATGGGGCAAGGGGGGGTGGGTACGAAACCATCCCAGTTGAGAATCACTGCCCTAAGCTATGCGTCTTGAAGCACACTACCTAGAGTTGCCAGTGCATGAAATAGCTCGTGTGTTAATCATTGCCTACAAACTGAAGCATCTGCCCTTGTCACTTTCAATTTGAAACTTATTTGAAACTACTACTTCTTTCTTCTACTCAAAGAGCCTTAAGATGCATATGGCTTGCTTCTTTTGACTGGCAGTCATCCAGGCCTCTTGTTGAAGGATGATGGCTCAGAGACCCTGAAAGTTAATTTTGTGTGTGTCACAGTGGGGTCAGTTCCCATCAGTGTTATCTATTTTTGGTTGCAAGAGTAAGATCATTTTTATTTAGCTTGCTTGTGTATCACTCAGCGTGAAGATACATGTGCTTCAGTTCCTATTGATGATGGCAATAAAATATGTGCAGCTTTCAGAATTGCAATTTTCAAAAGGAAATTAGCTTTCCACTGAGCAGCCTGGCACTGTGTTTGGATGATGACATCCCAATAAACAACCTACAAGCAAACTCTCGACTCTAGAAATAAGTAGGACCTATTTATACACCAAAAAAATGATTTTTAAGTGGGCAGGTGAAAAGAAAAAACAAGCTGAGAAGTCAGCAAGGAAACTCCCCTTCGCCCAGGATCTTGAAGTGAGGAACTGTAGAGCCATTCACCAAAATGGAAAGTCTGCGTCACTAAGAGAGGGATGATGTTTCGGCACGTTTTCAGCTTGTTGAAAATGTCAACTCATTTGATTTGACACGACCACAGACTCAACTTAAAACATAAAAACCTGAAGACTTAGCCTTAAGACCAAAGAAACAAAGGGATTTCAACCAAGATCTTGGAAATATCAATCAGATGACGTGTATCCTAGCAACAGGAATGCTGGTAAAGGCTGTCTGACAAAGGTGAGGTTTCTCACTCTGAGGTTCTTTGAGATTGGTCTCCATGTGCACGCGAGTATAAAGTCCCCCGGCATTCTGAAGCAGTGTCGTGTCACTGCTGCTCTCCTTTTTGCTAGGGAAAATCAGAAAACTTTGAACTGTTCTTGGAGCAAGTCCAATCTAAGATAGGAGACTGGGTTACAAGCAGCTCTGAAGTCAAGGAGGCAGTGTCCTGAGAGGGGCAGTCGTGTGGGCTCTGCAAAGTCAAAGGATGGTTCTTGAGGAATTGAGCTGTGTGAGAGTTGGCCAGGGATGACAGTCTCCTTCCCGATCGGCCTTTCCAAGCTGTGTATCATGGCTTCTGCATTTTATGACTCCTCACTTCACTGGAATTTAGGACAAAGCTCAAGGAAAAAGCAGCCTCTGGCTAATGGGAAAACTGGCCCTTGGTTCCCAGGGATAGGGACAAACCTTGCTGTCTTTTATAATGCCACCGATCTGAGCATCTAAGACCTATATCTAGAGTATATAGATATTGTTAATCTTGATGAGGCACCAGCAAACTTTTTCTGTAAAGAATAAGGAAGAAAATATTTTTGGCTTTTCCGGCCATTCGGTCTCTGTCACAAATATTCAACTGTGCCACTGTAGCACCAGGGTAGCCATAGACAGTATGTAAAAGAATGGGTATGGCTGTCTCCAAATAAAACTACTTACAAAAGTAGGTGGTGGGCCAGATTTGGTCCACAGGCCATAGTTTGCAGATTCCTGATCTTGATGAAAAACATCACACCCAATTAAGTTTTCCCATCAGAAAAAAACACTCCTTCAAATCTTTCTGGCCCCTGCCCTAGTTTGGCCCCTCTTCTTCTCTTACTAGAAGACAGCATTCCTGCCTGTAGGCTTAAATGGCAGTAGTAGAGAACAGAAAGGAAGAGAGGAGAGGAGAGGAGAGGAGAGGAGAGGAGAGGAGAGGAGAGGAGAGGAGAGGAAAGGAAAGGAAAGGAAAGGAAAGGAAAGGAAAGGAAAGGAAAGGAAAGGAGGAAGAGGGAGGGGAGGGAGGGAGAGGGAGGGAGGGAGAAAGAAAGAAAGAAAGAAAGAAAGAAAGAAAGAAAGAAAGAAAGAAAGAAAGAAAGAAAGAAAGAAAGAAATGAAATAAGACAGGAAGGAAGAGAGAGGGAGAGAGAGAAAAAGAGGAAGGAAGGAAGGAAGGAAGGAAGGAAGGAAGGAAGGAAGGGAGGGAGGGAGGGAGGGAGGAAGGAAGGAAGGAAGGAAGGAAGGAAGGAAGGAAGGAAGGAGGAGTGGGTAGGGAGGGGGAGAAAGAGAAAGAAGAAAGAAAGAAAGAAAGAAAGAAAGAAAGAAAGAAAGAAAGAAAGAAAGAAAGAAAGAAAGAAAGAAAGAAAGAAAGAAAGAAAGAAAGAAAGAAAGAAAAAGGAAGGACAGGGAACAGGGAGACCCCTCTGAGAAGATGATTATTTGGACTGATACCAAGTATTGACGATGAATTGACAATGAGTGATAAGCAACCGCTTAAGGCGCTGCACAGAGGAAACTGCACAGAGAAAGTACCTTTAAGTGTCCCTTAAATAAAGGATAAATGAAAAATTGCTATATGTAAATAAGCTGTAATACACTTATTAAAAAAATTAGGTCAGTACATCTACATGTGCATATAGGAAAAGATATCTAAGATTACTCTTAAGTAAAAATAAAAGCAACTTGCGGAAGTATTTTTAAAGTTTTAAAAAATTGAAATAAAAAACATCCTATGTATACACATGTTAACCCACCCCCAAGAAATTTCCGGAAGGATACCCAAGTGAAAGTTCAGAGTAGCAACTTCTAGGGGTGATAAAGAAAGGCTCTGATACATTGGCTTTCTATTTTATACCTGATTGTGCAGCTGGAATTTTTATAAACATGTATCTCTAGTATAATTTTAAACACAAAAAAATCAATTTTTCAAGGAAAAAAATTTTCCTCCATGAAACATTCTTCAGTGTTTTTAGTCTATAACTTATGGGTGAATTTTTCCTAACATACTGGGGGGAGATTCTTCTCATTCTCTTTACCATTAATGAAGTTTTTATCCCTCTCTCCTCACTTCCCGTGGTAAGGGTCCCCATCCCTTCAATACTCTTCACACGCACCACATGGCTGCTCACCCTCACAGTTTACCAAGGGTATCTTGTTTTTTAAGTTTATTTATTTATTTTGAGAGAGAGAGAGAGAGAGAGTACATGTGGGAAAGGTACAGAGAAAGGGAGAGAGAGAATCCCAAGCAGGCTCCACACTGTCAGCACGGAGCCCAACGCAAATGGTGAGATCATGACCTGAGCCAAAATCAAGAGTCAGGTGCTTAACTGACTAAGCCACCCGGGCACCCCACTAAGGGTATCTTTTTTGACTGTATCATTGTGTCCAGAAGCATTGATTGAGATTCACCATTTTAAACAGGCTGGGGTTGGCAGATAAAATACAGAACACCCAGTTAAGTTTGGGTTTCAGATACACAGTGAATAATTTTTTAAGGTCTGTCCCAAATATCGCATACTAGAAAATTATACTAAACAAGTATTCTTTGTTCATCTGAAATTCAAATTTAAGTGAGCGTCCTGTTTTTGATTTGCTAAATCTGGCTACTTTAAAGCATACACATGCCCTAAATAAAAGATATTAAAATCTTGAATAAAGGACATTAGATCTTCTCCATAAGCATTCCCTCCACAGAGCTGGAAGAATAATGGCGCATTTTTCCAAATCTTGACTCTGTCTGAACATAATCCCCATGGCTCCCTTTTCATTGCTTTCTTTCTCAAAGAAGAAGAAGAAGAAGAAGAAGAAGAAGAAGAAGAAGAAGAAGAAGAAGAAAAAGAGGAAAAAAAAGAAAATCTAGGGGCACCTAGGTGGCTCAGTCAGTTAAGCATCCAACTTCAGCTCAGGCCATGATCTCCCAGTTTGTGAGTTCAAGCCCCGTGTCGGGCTATGTGCTGACAGCTCAGAGCCTGGAGCCTGTTTCAGATTCTGTGTCTCCCTTTCTCTATCTGCCCTCCCTGCTTCATTCTCTCTCTCTCTCTCTCTCTCTCTCTCTCTCTCTCTCAAACATTAAGAATAATTTTTTTAATCCACACATGATAGAGTTTCATTTTGTGCTTCAGTATTTATTCCACTGTCCTTCCTTAAACCTTGTCTATATCCATGCTGACTTAGAGAGTCCAGCAGAGAGAGCCGTTGTCCTCATATAGATCCACGTCCTCGCGATGGCACGTATAATGCCTCAGAGCCAGACTCTGCTTTCCTTTGGGCAGTGGGGCTGAGCCCTGATTGCACCCAATAAACTTTTTCAAACATTGCCATCCTAGATAAATGAATGCAGACTCCAAAGCAGGGGGGCCCAGTCTGTAATATGTTCTAAAGTTCCCCAGGTGATTCTAAGGTGCAGCTGGCCTGGTGAACCATCGTCTTAGCACTAGGCCACCCTCGAGTTTTAAGTCGCGTAAAACCGTGCCTCTCAAACTTCCTCTGCATGGAGATAAGCTTGGGATGCTGTTAAATTGCAGATCCTGGTTCCATGACTCTGGAGTGGGGCCTGAGAGTCTGCCTTTTTAGTAAGCTCTCAGGTGATGCCGCTGCTGCTGCTCGACCTTGACGCACTTGGAGGAGCAAGGCCCTTAAGTACAATGCGGGGCCAAAACACCTGGCGACCAAAGTCATTGCCACTTTATACTTTATAATGCATTGAAGAAGCAAAATAATAAAACCTGGTAATAAAAACTTTCTCTGGATCCACACAGATCTAAGACTAGCACCATATGTGAACTGCACTTCCAAGTCGCAACTTTTCTGGATCCGTTTCCTATCTGTGGGAAGCTAACGAGAAAATAATAATGATTCCAGTTCCAGCACACAGATTTTTCTCAGACACAAATAGTCGGAAACCTCAGGCTAAAACTTCCTGTCTCAGGGTCATGAAACCCCAAAAGATGTGTCAGACTTACCTGTGGAATAACTTCGCTCCCCAGTATTTTCAAATAGGAGCAACGACATCCTGGTTTCCACGTGCCACGGACAAGGGTGAGACTCAGGAACCGCCCCCCCCACACCGCCCCCCCCCCCCCCGGGCTCTGGGGTGAATCTCAGCTGTCTCACTGACAGGCTGTGACCTGGGGCAACTTATGTCATCTCTCTCACCCCTTAGAGCCCTCAGGTATCTCCTGGAAAAAGGAAATACAGGGGCAGCCTGGGGGGCTCAGTCGGCTAAGTGTCCAACTCTTCATCTTGGTTCAGGTCATGATCTCATCATTCGTGAGTTTGAGATCCACATCAGGCTCTGGGCCAACAGCTCAGAACCTGCTTGAGATGATCCCTCCCTCTCTCTCTGCCCCTACCCCCTAGTGCGCGTGCTCTCTCTCTCTCTCTCAAAACTAGATAAATAAACACTTTTTAAAAAAAGGAATACAGGGGCGCCTGGGTGGTGCAGTCGGTTAAGCGTCCGACTTCAGCCAGGTCACGATCTCGCAGTCCGTGAGTTCGAGCCCCGTGTCGGGCTCTGGGCTGATGGCTCAGAGCCTGGAGCCTGTTTCCGATTCTGTGTCTCCGTCTCTCTGCCCCTCCGCTGTTCACACTCTGTCTCTCTCTGTCCCCAAAATAAATAAATGTTGAAAAAAAATTGTTTTTTTAAAAATAAAAAAAGGAATACAAACGGACATGTAGATGAAATTATAGGTAAGGTATCTGGTTAGCCCAGTGCCTGGTACATCGGTCACATTAAATCTTTGCTGCCATTGGTATGGGTCCTCCTCCATTTATAAGTTAGGTTGAAATATAAGCCTTGCAGAGAGAAGTTGAATTGCTGCATTCAAGTACAGCACACACACCAAAGTCCTGTTGCCCTCCACGCTCTGGCTTTTGGTTCGAGCCCGAGTGAAGGACAGCAATTGTGCCCACAAACAAATGTAACAATAAGCACATCAAATCTGCACACATTAAGAAACCATATAAGGCTTGAAGGCAAACAAAATCCATCAGGTTCTTCTCCCACTTCATAGAAAAGGAAGTTTGTCTTGTGACCAGGGCTGCTTCCTTTTAAGGCCACGGAAGAGAGAACTAAGGACAGCTTGCGTTACTCGGTGCACCCTTTATAGGAGCAGAGCCTTCCAGTGCGATGCTATTAGTGGGGTCTGCAAATGGCAGGAGAGAGGAGCCAGTGAAAAGAAAAGTGCCATAGCTTTTTAATATGGATGAGAAGCTGCCTGCTCTCTCCTAAGCTACTGGGTAGCTACAAGAGTAGCAAGGAATTCAACCATATTTACAGGTAGTCTCTGGAATGAAGGGTAGACGGCACAGGTGACGTTGTTCAGAGCCATGCGGTGGTGGAAAACCTACCAGTATCGAGTCTGGCTTCTGGGAGACAATCCCTGGTTTGATTCAGCAGAGAGACAACCAAAATGCAAAAATAGTAGATAACCCTTGAAATGCCAGTGTCAGCCCCCAAAGAACAGCTTCCAGGGATGAGGGGTGGGTGGACTTCCAGAGACACAGATTCAGATTCTAAGTTTAGCCTGGACTTTCTGAAGCTGCTTAGCAGTACCAGGGGAAAGATTTGGTGTGAAGGTGGCTAAGAATAGCAGCTCAAATCAGACTGTGGAATTAGATGAGTCTTGATCAGCCGCGTGCCTCCCACCCCCCAGTCTCTCCCTTCCTCCCCAGTCCCAGTTGGACCTGAATATCCTTAACACTGGAGAGGTGGGGCTCTGAGACTGAGCTTAGACCCAGAACAATGACAACAAGAGCTGACATGTGAGTGATTAGGATGGCAGGCCTTATGCTAAGTGTTCCACACAGATGGATTCATTTAAAACTCACCCAATACTGGGGCGCCTGGGTAGCTCAGTTGGCTAAGCATCTAACTCTTGATTTAAGCATCTGACTCTTGATTTTGGCTCAGGTCATGAGCTCTCGATTCATGGGATTGAGCCCCACACCGGGCTCTGTGCTGACAGCATGGGCTCTAGGCTGACAGCCTAGTTGGGATTCTCTGCCCCTCCCCTGCTCGCTCGCTCTCTCTCTCTCTCTCTCTCTCTCTCAAAACAAATAAAAATAAACTTAAAAAAAGAAAAAAACCAACACCTCACCCAATACTAGGAGTGTCATTTACCTTGCAACTAGGGGTACTTATGCTTAGAGATATCCAGACAGTAATCAAAGGTCACTCAGCTGGTTGTGCTGGAAAAAGAACAATGGGGTGCTGGGAAATGGGAAGAAAAGTCAGAAGAACAGGAAGTTCTAGGACCTTGAGAAGGAGGACAGACCTTTAAGTACAGAAAGGACTGGACACTGGGGAGATGTGGTTGTCCTTCTCCATGGAAAATGACCAGGGACTTCTCACACTGCAGCAAGGAGGCAAGGAATTAGGTTAGATCCAAGGGGAAAAAAAGAAATCTGGGTTGTGAAAATGTGTGACATAGGATTCATTATTGAGGGACAATGAGAAATCCGCTAAGTTAATTAAAAACACACATGGGGAGCCTGGGTGGCTCAGTCGGTTAGATGTCTTACTTCGGCTCAGGTCATGATCTCGCGGTCCGTGAGTTCGAGCCCCGCATCAGGCTCTGTGCTGACAGCTCAGAGCCTGGAGCCTGTTTCGGATTCTGTGTCTCCCTCTCTCTCTGACCCTCCCCAGTTCATGCTCTGTCTCTCTCTGTCTCAAAAATAAATAAACATTAAAAAATAAATTAAATAAATAAATAAATAAAAATAAAAACACACAGATGCCAGGTGGTTTTGTGTTTCTCCAGGTATATTCCACAGGATATTGGTTCTTGAAGACATTAGTAGGTGTAAGCAAATACAGACAGGAAATACTGGGCTATTCAGAGTCAAACAGCTTTCCTGACTGGAGGAGCTCTAGGAGCTCTTAATGAACTAATAGACATTATGAATCTCTAGTAGTAGAATACAGTAGGGAGTGTTTCCCAAACTTATTTGACCAGAACCCTTTTTCAAACTAGCCTTTCCTCAAATACACATGGGTTTTCTAAGATGATCTAAGTTGGAATGTCCTGGAGGCCGGGGACTGGCTATGCTATTCAGAGCATGTTCCATATATTTTGTCATCAGAATAAGGCATCACTTAGGAGCTGGTGAGAAATACAGAATCTTGACCCCACCCTTGACCTACAGAATCAGAAACTGCTTTTTAGCAGCATGCCCTGATGATGGGGCACCAGGGTGGCTCAGTCAGTTGAGCATCCCACTTTGGCTTGGGTCATGGTCTCGCGGTTTGTGACTTTGAGCCCCACATCGGGCTCTGCCACAACAGCTTGGAGCCTGGAGCCTGCTTCAGATTCTGTGTTTCCCTCTCTGTATGCCCTTCCCTCACTTGTTCTCTCTCTCTCAAAACTAAGTAAACAAACTTAAAAAATAAAAAGAAAACAAAAAAACAAAAAAGTATGCCCTTATGATGTATTTGCAGATTAAAGCTTGAGAAGCTCAAAACTTTTTCAAGCCTCAGGATTTGGTTACACCAAATTTCATAGCAACAACAGCCTGACATCAGCTGTCTGTTGCAAAACAAACACCCCAACATGTACCGTGTCTTGAAATACTAATGATTTCTTTCTCATGATTCCACAGGTTGACTTGGCTCAGTTGGTGGGTTCTTCTACTTCAGGTGGCATGGGCTGGGGGCAATCACTAGGCTGCATTCATGGGCTGGACTGTAAGATTCGAGGTTTCACTCATATCCAGGACCTCAGTGCTCCTCCCTGGGTTTCTCTACATGGATAGCTTGGGCTTCCTCAAAGCACAGTGTTCTTTGGGCTTTGGATTTCTTACGTGGCAGCTGGCTTGCAGAAAGTAGGACATAGGTCCCGTCAATTCTGGAGGCCTGGGCTTGGAGGACCCAGAACATCACGTCTGCTGCCTTCTATTTGTTAGTGGAAACAAATCACAAGTCCAATTAGATTCAAGGAGAGAGAAAATGGTTTACACCTCTTGATGGATGAAGTGATGAGCATATGCAAGGAGGGAAGGAATTGGTGGTGGTCATCTTTGGAGAGTATCTATCGTACTGCCCCTCTTGGGTGATATCACATGTTGTGCCTGAGCCCTCCCTGATCTCTAAGTGCTCAAAAAGTGCTCTGGTGTATGTCCTAGACTGGCTCTTTCTCTGAGGTAACCAGGCACCTCAACCCACTTTGCAAAAGGGAAGCTATGGCCCATCCATGGAGCATGTCAGTGCCATGGGGATGGGGGAATGGGTTAGGTCTCATCGTTCATCAAATACCCAAACTATTTATTCTGGACCTACTGTGTGCCAGGAACTTATCACTGGGCATATAGCGGTATACGATAGTTTCATGCCTGCTGTCTGGAGTTAACACTCTAGTGGTAGGAAACAGTAAACTAGTAAACCATCAAATAAACACAATAGTTTTATAAAGTGATAAGGACTATGAAAAGAGTAAAATCACATACTATAATTGTGAGTGACTTCCTCAGTGAATTTAGGAGACCCAGTAAGGTCTCACGGAGGAGGTGTCAGTGAACTAAGATCCAAAAAATGAGAAGAAGGCAGCCATTCAAAGAACCGAGGTCAGAATGACTAAGTAAAATAAAAAGCCCCTGAGGCAGGGGCATGCTCTACATCCTGAAGGGACTGAAGGAAAGCCACTGTGCCTGGAGCACATTCTACAAGGGGAAGGTAGGCCGAGGTGAGGCTGGATTGCTGGGTGGGGGCCAGGGCTTCGTAGGGTTTTGTGGGGCTGAGTAGACCAAGGCAGGAATATAATGACTGGACCTGGGCAAGAATAACAGGGTAATGGAAAACGACTGGACAATTTAATACAGAAGGCGACACAGTTTGGCTTGCATTTTTTATGATTTCTCATTTTTTATGAGATGACTGGCTGCTATGTGAGAGAGAGATTATCGAAGGAGAGGCACAGAAACAGAGCACTTAGGGGCTGATGCAACCATCCTGCACCACAGTGGAGCTCTGAGTACTAAAGGACCTGTGGAATGTCCCTTCCTCTCTATCCTGCTACTGGGGGGGGGGGGTGGGCAGGAATGCAGTCAACTGTCCTCAAAGCCCCTGTGTCCACTTGAAGAAATACACCTTAATTTAGGCCTTCACAGAGTAATATTGCCCAGCATATCTATCTTTTTTTCCTCTTATTGGGTTAAGGGGACGAAGATTAAAATAAAATGTTCCTACATGTCCTTTGGTACATAGAAATATGGTGACTTTGAGACACTCATTTCCTTCCTTAATCATCCAGTGTCTTGACCTAAAGCCAATTGGTCAGAATTAGCACAAGGCCAGTGTGATACCACAGTGAGCTTTGGTAGAAGTTGGATGACACCAGCTGATTAACATCAGTTATCTTTGTTCATGTTTCAGATATTTTGGCAAGGTCATCCCCTCTTGCCTTGCGAGATTAAACACAAAGAAAATGCTATGTGATTCCTGTCTTCCAGTTCGGACCCAGAATGTGCACAGATGCCTTAGCTAGTGCCCACCCCCACCCCCTAGCTACTCCTGACTTGTGACAAGGCTGAGTGACAAAGTTTGCCTTTCTTGTTTCTAAGATAGTACTTTTAAATCCTTTACATGTCAGTTTCTGGTCTTGCAAGCCCTGAGCATGACATCACGTTTAATTTTCTGAGATCACCAGTTTTTACATACTTTTTCTTTTCTTTTTTTTTTTTTTTTTTTAATTTTTTTTTCCAACGTTTATTTATTTTTGGGACAGAGAGAGCCAGAGCATGAACGGGGGAGGGGCAGAGAGAGAGGGAGACACAGAATTGGAAACAGGCTCCAGGCTCTGAGCCATCAGCCCAGAGCCCGACGCGGGGCTCGAACTCACGGACCGCGAGATCGTGACCTGGCTGAAGTCGGACGCTTAACCGACTGCGCCACCCAGGCGCCCCCATACTTTTTCTTTTCAATAAAGGTGACTCATGCAATACATAACTAAACAGAGTTCATATTTATACTGTTGCTGTTTCATGTAAGTTTCCAAATCAGAAACAACTACTTCTCAAGCCCTCTCTCCAAATCTTGTTTCTAACACATAATCATCATTGGATGCCTGGGTGGCTCAGCTGGGTGTCCCACTTTGACTCAGGTCATGATCTCATGGTCCGTGAGTTCAAGTCCTGCATAGGGTTCTGTGCTGATAGCTCAGAGCCTAGAGCCTGCCTCAGATTCTGTGTCTCCCTCTCTCTCTGCCCCTCCCCTGCTCACACACTCTCTCTTTCTCTCTCTCAAAAATAAACAAACACAAATTAAAAAAATTTTAATAGTCATCATCAATAACCTCTTCCTCTGAGAAGGTTGTAAGAAGTATCACTTTGCACATTATTGGATCCTTCAAAATAAAGCATTCATTGCACACCCACTACTTGCCAGGCTTGTGCCATGTGCCCTCAGGAAATTCACAATCTAATGTACTTTCAACCATGGTGCTCTAATCAATTAAGAACTTAGTAAATGACATTTGGTCATGATAGTTATTTTCTTTCAACTCGGTTGGGTAGAAGTTATAACAAACAGACTAGGTAAACTACATGTAGTAAACGACAAGGAGAGAGGCCAGGAGTACAGAAGATCTAGCAACACACAACTTATTTCCACCTTCATTGATTTCCCCAAAACCTCTTTATTTTTTTATTTTTTTTTTCAACGTTTATTTATTTTTGGGACAGAGAGAGACAGAGCATGAACGGGGGAGGGGCAGAGAGAGAGGGAGACACAGAATCGGAAACAGGCTCCAGGCTGAGCCATCAGCCCAGAGCCTGACACAGGGCTTGAACTCACGGACCGCGAGATCGTGACCTGGCTGAAGTCGGACGCTTAACCGACTGCGCCACCCAGGCACCCCGGCCCCAAAACCTCTTTTAACGTTTGCAGCTAAGAGGAGAACAAGCAGTTTGAGACCTCAACCCTAATAACCACTTTTCCATGAACTGATAAGACAAAGGACTCAGTTTCCCCAAGAGTTCGTCAATAAAGGCAAAGAGTGGCTTTCTCTCCCTTATTCCTCTGAGAGCTTGGAAGAATCGTCTTGTTTCTTGCGCACTATGTTCCAGAAGCTGTCACTTATAAACAGGTAATAGGATTGGTAGTAAGCTGGGCTGAGGAGGGGAGGGAAGAGAGAAGGCAGGGAGAGAGAGAAGATGGTTAAATAAAGAAGGGGGGGGGAAGAAATGGAGATGAGAGATTATTAGAAAAGAAGTAATGATGGGGTGCCTGGATGGCTCAGTCAGGTAAGCATCCAACTTTGGCTCAGGTCATGATCTCACGGCTCGTGGGTTTTAGCCCCGCGTCAGGCTCTGTGCTGACAGCGTGAAGCCTGGAGCCTGGAGCCTGGAGCCTGCTTCAGATTCTGTCTCCCTCTCTCTCTCCGCCCCTCCCCTGCTGGCACTCTGTCTCTTCCTCTTAAAAATAAGTAAAGATTTAAAAAAAAAAAATTTTTTTTTTTAAAGAAAAGAAATGATGAAAGGCGCCTGGGTGGCTCAGTAGGTTCAGCATCCAACTTCAGCCCAGGTCATGATCTGGGAGTTTGAGTCCCATGTTAGGCTCTGTACTGACAGCTCAGAGCCTGGAGCCTGCTTCAGATTCTGTGTGTCTCTCTCTCTCTGCCCCTCCCCTGCTCATGCTCTCTCGGTTTCTCTCTCAAAAATAAATAACATTTAAAAAAAATTTAAAAAGAGACAGAAGAAAAGAAGTGATGAGATTAGGATCACAGTATCCCAAACCAAAAGTGCCAACTCATTTCTCCCACCGTCCCTTAAATCATCAAGAGACTGAGACAAAGTGGCAGAGGTGGGACCAGAACGAGGCTTTTCTGATTCTCAGAGCCTTTTTTCTTCCACATTTACTTTATTACATGGTGATTTTGAGGATCTTGAGAAACTCTGCCTCCGTGCGTGTCTGTGACATAGCACCTTACGTTGTGTGTAGCCAGGGTAGAGAGCCTTGTAAAGCGCTGTGGCTTGGTTTTAGTTTAGAATTCCGTTCAGTTTCAGTGCCCTCAACCCATGGGGTTTCTCCCTGCTAGCTGCTGGTGGGATGCAGGTGGTCTTTGGAAGGAGAGACATCTAAAAGCAAATGGAAGAATGATTTTCAGTCACTCGGGGTCAATGGCACAGGAACCAATCTGATAGTGGCAGCTCCTTGCTGAGGACCTGGAATCCAAAAGGTGAAGATCTCCGGAAAATGCCTGGCAGAGAGCATTCTATAAATTTTCCATAAATGAGTAAATAATCCTGCCCTCTGCTCCGTGTCTTACAACACAGTCCTGAGCACAGAGGAGAGGCTTGAACACACAAAAGGAGAAGGAAAACATTTTAAAGGTGGAAAATAAAATCATAATGCGTCGGTTCCTCTGTTGCCTAGGCGTTCAGTTCAAAGGAGATCTATTTAACAGCCAGGAATGCCCCTCCTGAAACTGTTATTTAAATACCAAGAACCGATACTTCAGCACTGAGTGGGTGAGTGAGGTGAGGCGTGGGGCACCTGTAAAGTAACGAACAGTAAACACATTAAGTCAGAGACAAACAGAAGTAGGGGTCTGTTCCACCAGCCCTGGAGGCAGGGAGAGCTGAAGACCATGGGGAGCTAATGACACCGGGAGAATTTGGTCCTGGACTTGGTGGAGAAGAGGAGAAGCCAGTAAGAGGATCCTTGATTCCAGGTGGGGATGCGGCAAAGGAAGGTCTGCCAGCCCCCCCCTCTGGACTGCAGTGTTGACACTGACCTGAGCACACACGAGCCCTGCTGACGTCTCTAACACCTTGACTCACGTGTGGGGAGGAGAGTGGAGGCTTAACCAAGGAGAAAAGGCAAGCAGCCCCAATTTGTTTTTATACTAAGAGGCAAATATTCAGACATGCAAGCAAATAGTAAGAAAAGAAACCAAATTTTCAGTACATAAGATATCCAAAACCTCATTTCTGACCCCTTTAAAACCAGTAGGGTTTAGGGGCACCTGGGTAGTTCAGTCTGTTGAGTGTCAGACTTCGGCTCAGGTTGTGACCTTGTGGTTGGTGAGTTCGAGCACCAGATCGGGCTCCTTGCTGTCAGTACAAAGTCCGCTTTAGATCCTCTGTCCCCCTCTCTCTCTGCCCCTCCCCTGCTTGCACTCTCCCTCTCCCTCTCAAAATAAATAATAAACTTAAAAAAAGAAACAGTAGGTTGTATCCAATGGAGACAGGGATTAGCTGTACATCCTTAGCACTTACACCTATAAGACTACCTGCTCTAAGAGTCCTCTTGTCATCTCTTCTAAGATAATTAGTTCCTTGAGGGCAGGACCCAGATCTATTTCATCTCTGTGTCTTTCAGCACGGAGCACAGTGGTTTGCACTGTTGAAAGGCTTATCATGGAGGAAGGCTATCCCCACAGGCTTTCCCGGAGGTCTTTCCTCTCTCCCCACACACTCCGTATTTTATTCCAAAGCCATATTAGCCTTTGTAATATACAATTCTGAGTATGTCCTATTTGTACTCAAAACTGTCCATGGTTCCCTAGTGCATACAGTCTATCAAGTCCACTGTCACTGGCTGATGGGCATGGCCAATCTACCATGCCAGCCTTGTCTCACACCTTCCCCTTTAAACCCCATCTGCTTTACAGCCCTCTGCCTGCAGCTATTCCCTAGTTCCCAAACACTCTCCATGCTCTCCAGTTCTGTGCCTCTACTCACGCCTTCCTTCCGCCTGGGAAACGGCAGAAGAAAGACCAGACGAGGAGTCTGGACACTTGTTAAATCCCACCATTAGCTGTGTGACCTACGGCAATTTTGGGTTTTTGTTTTTCCCGCCGAGTCTCATTTCTTCATCTTTAGAATTAGAGATCATACTAGTAACCTTGCAGAGTTGTTGTGGAGAGCCATAAAATTAGATGCCCTCTGCGAAAGCGCCAGGTACTGTAGCTGCTCCATCAGTGTTTGTCCCTCCTCTTTATGATCCTTCTGGCCTGAGCACACACTGGCGAGAGAAGAGCCTCTCCCTGCACCGAACCTGAGCAAGTAGGTAGGGGAGGGTCCAGCCCCAGGTTAGCCACGTGGAAGCAGACGGCCCGTGGATGGCACAGCCACCTGTCCTCAGACTCAGACCTGGAGTCAGAGAGGTAGAAAATCCTGGCAGATTATCCAGCCAATCTTCTGTTTCAGAGATAAGGAAACAAACCCAGTGAGGAACCAAGGCTGGGCTCCCGCCTTCTGTGCATTAATCTTCCCCATGCTGGGAATAAGAGCTAATGCTCACAGGAATGCCTCAGGCTGAGGCTGGAACCAGAATCACAGACTAAAGAGCTTCCTTCAGAAGTGTCCACTCCACCGCCTTGCTCCAGACAGGCCTGATGCATCTACTACTCATTCAGTGCCTATGGGGCTCCTACAAAATGTTAGCTCCACACTGACAAGAAGGATAGTAAAATGTCTGAGATGGACACCATCCCACCCTTAAGATTCACAACCCAGCCTGGGAGGTGTCATGTGTTTAAACAGTTGCCATGCAGCGTGGGAACTGCATCCACCCCACCGCAGGAACACCGCAGCACTGGGCCAAGCTCCCTGGTAGAGCAGAAAACGCTTTCCAAAGCAGACAGATGAGTTAGGCCTTGAAGGATATGCAGGCCAAGTACCCAGGTGTTGGGAAGGACATCCTCCTCTGGTCATTGATTTTTGCTGTGCAGACAATTACAATAGCAGATGCTGGGGGTGGGGCCGCACACCGGAGTCTGCCGGTGACGATGTGCTCCATGAAAGGCAGCCAGGGACTCTCTCAGGATGCGCCAAGCCCCGGAACATTTTTGAGCCAAATACCTGCTGTCGTTCATAATGTATTTGTTTTAACAAGGGTCCCTCATCACCTCCTTTATTAGCGAGACTGAAGAGGGCCTAGATGAAATAAATCAGAACCCCAGATATGGGAGTTTTCATCCAGAAAAAAAAAAAGGCAAACACAAGTGGGAAACCTTTTAAGTGAGAAATAAGTGAGTAACCTCTCAAAAGAAAAGGTATTGGTGCACAATGGGCTGGTTGGCTCCCTCCAGGAAGAAGACAAGACCGAGTTAGAGAACGCCAGGGCAGCTCAGTTGGTTGAGCATCGGACTTCAGCTCAGGCCATGATCTCGTGGTTCATGAGTTCAAGCCCCACATCAGGTTCACTGCTTGTCGGCGTGGAGCCCACTTCACATGTGCAGGTGGGAAAGGATTTATTTCAGGGTATGAAATGGCTTACAGAATCGTTGGAAGGGCTGAAGAAATGGACTGTAAGTTGAGCTGTCGGTGGAGCCTTGGGAAGCACCCTGTCCCCACCTCTCTCTCTCTGCCCTTTCCCTACTTGCGCTCTCACGCTGAAAAATAAATAAATCTTAAAAAAAAAAAAAAGACTGAGCTAGGAATCCAAGAGATCTGTTGGAGATGAGGCCTGTGAAGAGAAAGAAGACAGGAGGCAGGAGGGAAAGACCTCAGACCATGATAGAGGCCTGACACCTGTGAAAGGTAAAGGGCAGAAAGGAGGATTGGCAGGAAGTTCAGGTGCAAAGATTGCCTCTAGAGGTGAAACCATTGGCCCCTGGGCCTCCCTGAGCTCAGTGTTGGCGAGGGCTACCTGGGTAGTGCTAGATCAGTCCCAAAACCAAAGCAGATCCCCAGAGAACTGCTGCTGACAGCAGGCCTTGCCGTGGGTTCTCGCTTAAAGAAAGATCTCAGCCACACGTCTCCACGGCTGCTGTATACATACATGCATCCTCCTGAAGTACGAGAATTTGGAGGAGAATTTACTGTGCTGGTACTTAGAGACTTGTTCTAGGAATGTGGGAAGTAGATCCTGATCTTAAGATAACAGAGTAATTGTAGGCTCTGTTTGTTGGTTAATTATTGGTGTCTGGCAGGGAAAACTCAATCACTAGTGTTTAGGACTGGCCTGGGTTGGGAGTACAGCTTTGGTCCTGGAACTCTTGGCTCCCCAGGAACCAAATTCTTTGCTTGAGCAAGCTACTCAACTGTCTGATCACTAAATGCAAAGCAGTAAAATGGAAAGAGTCAGCCAGGTAGACAAAATGGAAGAGGCCAAGAGGAATAATCTACTAGACTTTAACAACCATAAATACAGGATTCCATTGGTCTTTTCCCCCGGTGAATAGCCAGCTGTCCTAGTAGCTGGCACATGGAGGCCCTTAATATATATATGGGATGAATGAATGAATGAACGAACAGATGAATGTCACCTCCCTGTGTTTAGCTTCACAGACATACTCCTTTGATTTTGTTTTCTGTATTTGTACATACCATGCTGTATCGGCTGGGGTTAAACTTTCTAACAAGTGTAGGTGGGAAGGGATTTATTTCAGGGTATGAAATAGCTTACAGAATCGTTGGAAGGGCTGAAGAAATGGACTCTTCGGTTGAGTTGTCGGTGGGGGACTCAGGAAGCACACTGAAGAACCAGCCCATCCAGGGGGCTGCTTCCTCTTCCACCGCCTTGCCGCCTCCACTGGCACCACACTGCCACGGCGGCCCTCTGGAAGCTGCCAACATCTGGAATCTTCCACCGCTGCCAGCTCTGGATCACACCACACCTGCTGCGATACCAGTGAATGCCCCACACTGCCCCTCACCGCCCAGGAAAGTGATAAATGGACTCTGGAAAGGCTAAATGCCTCCACGTGCTTTTTGGCCCTCACAAGCAGCAAAAGGATGGCCCCTGCCCCATGTCTCTCTTCCAAATCAACAAGAGTGCCACATGTTGGTCAAGTTTGAATTGGAAGCCTAGCTTCCGAGGAGTTGAGAAAATGTTTAATTCCAGCCTCTGCAGGATAGAGGCAAGTACTCTCAAAGCGAGGGAGGAAACCACAGAGAAAGTCCCGTTCTCTATTCTGTGTCAGTCACAACCTAGGCACCTTCAGGCCAATCTTTGGGTTGCATCCTCACTTGTGAAAAGGTTTAAAACAACTTGAGTGCATTTTCTATAGAGATAAAAGTGCAGGAATCATCGATCATTAGTTGTCCTCCACAAAGGGACATCGTCTATAGGCTTTGGCTGCCTGTACACTCCACCCCATTCGGAATGTCACGTGGCCGCTGAGGTCGCTTTGTAATTGTGACTTTTGTGAGGTCAAACACTTAACAAGCCTAAGTACTCCGTAGCAACACCAAACCGCAACTTCTAGGTTTGACCTTTGGTGTTCTTATAACTTCTTATAATCTCCATGTAGAAGGTTCTGGTATTATCATTATAACCTTGTTGCCATTACTCAGGAAAAACACCTGCTGCATGTCAAGCACTGTTTATATATGTAAGAGGCATGTTGAATAAGTATGACTCGTGATGTACTCAGAATGTACTCAGTACTGTTTTTGTCCCCCATTCTCCCTTAATGTTTTTTTCAGTGTGTTAACCTCCCTTGCCCTTGGATAAAAAAAAAAACCCTGGCAGGTGTTTTGGCTTTTTTGCTCACTTCTAGGTAATAGCACAGTATTGGAGTCACTTTAGGCACAAAGACATTCTCATTTTCATCAAAATAAGGTCTAGTCTCATGTAATGGTCAAGAGGCTGAACCCCACTTAGTATTGAATCCTCTCTCCGTGGGCCAGCCACAGTCTGGAAGCCCACAGTGGGGCAAGAGGCTTGATATCAGCTTTCCTCTTCCTACCACAATCTTCCCCACTGTCAGATCTAAAGGAGAAAAGGAGGAAAGGAGTGAGGAGAGGTTAGGGCACAGGACCATACTTGATGGATGGCTCTGTGCTTCCTGGGTCTGGCATATGGTTCATGCTGGTATCCTTGGGTAGGAGAACTCTTTCTCTCTTTTGTAGTGTTGCATGGGTCCCCTCCTAGACTCACCTCTCCTGCAGACCCTTTTGACCTGGAAAACACATTTCTATTCTTGGTGGCCTCTTCCAACTCCTTCCTCATCCCCTGGGCATTAAGCGGTGTACCTCTGGCTCTTTTCTATGGGGTTTCTCCTCTCTTCTTTGAGACAGGACCACTCTTATTGGATGGGACCCGGCCTCACATCTCTCCCAAGTAGCCTTTGTCTAGCCCACAGGAAATGCATCCTTGCCCTCAAAAGACCTTGATCTGACTGAGGGGCTGAGGGACATGAAACACGTCCTCAGAGTCGCTTCTTCTGTAAATTTGCAGAGGGTATGGAAGTGGTAGGCTTTGTTTCACACTTTCATTGGTAGGTCCCTGACCCTTTATACAGTGAGTTCCTCAACAATAGAAATCCTGCTTGCATTGTTCTCCCCCGTCACTAGCTATTCCCTCCACATCCTTCAAAATCCAGCTCGTTCTTTATTTCTTTGGTAAAGTATGAAGTCTTTTTAGATCTTTCTGACTGGCTAATGTTTCTCAATCTTTCACGTTTCTCAGCCTTTCACAGGTCCTCCATGTTTGCCTTATCCATGAAGCCCTGATCTACCTGAATGCCCCCATCAACACAATTAGCTCCCTCCTTGGAGCTCCCTTAGGACATTTACATAAATCCATTACTACGTTTTGTGTTGCTTTCTCCCCTAGCTCTTTGCCTTACATAGTAGCCTAAGAACTCTTCAAGAACAGCATCTATGTCTTAGCCAATCGATGCCTCTAAGTCAATTCATACCACACCACACTTAGTCAGCTCCTACCTCTAGCATCATACTCAGCCCATCAAAGGCAATCAATTCATTTATCCAACATGTGCTTATTTTTTTAATATAATTTATTGTCAAGTTGGCTAACATACAGTGCACACAGTGTGCTCTTGGTTTCAGGGGTAGATTCCCATGATTCATCTCTTACATACAACACCCCGTGCTCATCCCAACAAGTGCCCTCCTCAATGCCCATCACTCATTTTCTCCCCCTCTCCTGCACTCCCCTTCTACCAACCCTGTTTGTTCTCTGTATTTAAGAGACTCTTATGGTTTGCCTCCCTCCCTCTCTGTTTGTAACTATTTTTTCCTCTTCCCCTCCCCCATGGTCTTCTGTTAAGCTTCTCAAGTTCCACATATTAGTGAAAACATATATCTGTCTTTCTCTGACTGACTTATTTCACTTAGCATAATACCCTCCAGTTCCATCCACATTGCTACAAATGGCAGGATTTCATTCTTTCTCATTGCCAAGTAGTATTCCATTGTATATATAAACCACATCTTCTTTATCCACTCATCAGTTGATGGACATCTGGGCTATTTTCATAATTTGGCTCTTGTTGATAGTCCTGCTATAAACATTGGGTACGTGTGCCCCTATGAATCAACACTCCTGTATCCTTTGGATAAATTCCTGGTAGTGCTATTGCTGGGTCATAGGGTAGTGCTATTTTTATTTTTTTGAGGAACCTCCATACTGTTTTCCAGAGTGGCTGCACCAGTTTGCATTCCCACCAGCAGTGCAAGAGGCTTCCCGTTTCTCCACATCCCCACCAGTATCTGTTGTTTCCTAAGTCGTTAATTTTAGCCACTCTGACTGGTGTGACGTGGTATCTCAATGTGGTTTTGATTTGCATTTATCCACCATGGGCTTATTGAACAGCTACTACGAACACTGAGGCCACCATGGTGAACCATGGTGAAGGCATTTGCCTTCATGGTACTTAAAGGAAACCAAGAGCCTTGGTGGCATGTCACAGAATTCCCCTCGCTGAGGTCCTGGTCTGTGCTGGGCCCCTTGCAGGTGCATCCCCATAAATAGGTTCAGTGGGATTCTCCACTACTTCACATGGAGGTCCAGCACACTTCGAAACACTTGCCACAAATATCTCTGGAGAAGTCTGACCTATTCCAGTAATGTGGATTCACCCATTCAGTGGCACAGTTTATTCAGAAGAAAGCCTGTGAGTGACCTGAAAGTCTAATATTGGGGACTGTTTTATACTTCATGAGAAAAGTTATGCTCCACAGAGGGGTGTGCCCCTCCCTGTGAGTCACCCAACCACGCACCCAACCCAGGCTTCCCCAGCAATGACACTGGCCTGTGAATGCAGAAAGGGGGGGAAAAAAAGGCTCACATAGCAAATGTTCTTGCCTTCGCTTCTAATAAACGAGTATGGCTTCTTGAGGTTCTAGATCATGGGACTATTTGTTTTGTTGTACTTCTTTGTGTGAGGTGGAGAAGGACTGTAACAATAAGGCAGAGCATACCTGAACATTGGAAGTGAAAAATACCTGAGTCTGAATCTACAGTGATAACAAACTCTGTGCAGCAAGCACACTGGCAGCAACAGCCTTCTCATAGAGGGTGACCTAAGGGCAATGGGGCCTAGAAGGGACCTTCCATCCAAAACACATTTCTTCCCTCACTCTACAACACGAAGCAAGAAATTCTCACCATGGCACTCTGGCTAAAATAAGATGTTTCTAGACACTCCACGTTTAGATAGCCATGAAGGGCAGTGGACGTCAGAAACTCCAATGATAGTTATTGACAATAGATTCCTGGACCCTAAATATTTTCATTCAGAGAGCTTTCAGAACGCAAAACACTATAGAATTTTCTATAGCTTTTTCTATACTTGTTACAGAACTTACTCTGCATAGATTCAATCGTTCAATTATCTGTGCCTGATCTCAAAGGACACAGGATCGCGGAGACCCGACAAAGGAAAAGTTGACAGACCATGTCCAGACTCTGGGATCGACACAGAGAAGAGCAGTCCCGGGGAGGCAAAGCTGTGGGAGCCCAGGAGCTGAAGGAAGGAACCGCTCACAGAAGACAAGCTCCACATCGTATCAATGCCTAGGCTGCTGGTCACTGGGAGGCAAGGGAGGCAGCAGGCTGGTGTTCAACATAGAGTTATAGATAGCAAAGGCACATGGGAAATTTTTCTTTTAAAATCTTCCTACTTTCTCAGAAGCCTTCCTCGCTGGGACTCCTCTGTCCTGCACAGCGCTTTCTTATAAAAGAGGGTGTCAGTACCACAAAACCAAACTGTGAGTCAGCTAAGCTGCCAGCTTCCTGGAGGCAATCACCCAGCACGAGCCTGGCTCAGATTGGACAGAACTGGCTTTTCCAGGTGTCTTGACTCAACCAGCTGATCCAGAATGTCCTTGCAGAGATGAAGTGTCCCTTCAGCAAACACCATTGGTCTCCTCCTGGCATTTGGAGCTGGGATTTGCTTTACAACCCTGACAGTAGAGACCAGGAATAGAAATGAGACATTCTCAGAGCCACCAGGCCCAGCAGGAGCGCTGCTCCACCTACAAGAGACTGCTGCAAAAGAAAAAAAAAAAATAGGCTAAGATGATGCTGAATCTGCAAATGTATAGGCAAATTTTAAGCCTGAAACTCTGCCCTAGTGGCTCTCCCTTGTGGACCCACTACTCCTGTTTCATAGGCCTCATTATTCCACACTCCATCCTCTGCCCCCAGTAGATGCCATGGAGAGTCCAAATTCCCTGCATTTGCTCCCCCTGTTCTCCTTGTCTGGAATGACTCGCCCTTTTGTCTCTCCATCTGGCAGCTTCTAGGATGCAGGTCTAATTTTCAACCTTCTAACAAGGTGTTGTTGAGAACTCCAAACTCCAAAAATCCTAACTGAACTGCAATTCCAAAGTCCGGGACAAAACAAAAGTTTCTAAGGAGATTTTTCATATTTACCATTGCCCTCCTCAGACTGTCTGAATCTGAAATTTGGGGAGTGGGGCTAGAAAATCTGTCTTTGGTTTGGGTTTGGGTTTGGGTTTTATTTGTTTTTTAAATGTTCTCATACATCCTCATGTAAGGGTCATTCGAATATAAAGAAACATGTTGTGGGGTGCCTGGGTGGCTCTGTCAGTTAAGCGTCCAACTTCAGCTCAGGTCATGATCTCGCAGTTCGTGAGTTCAAGCCCTGCATCGGGCTCTGTGCTGACAGGTCAGAGCCTGGAACCTGCTTCAGATTCTGTGTCTTCCTCTCTCTCTCTGCCCCTCTCCCACTTGGTCTCTCTCGCTCTTTCTCTCTCTCTCTCTCTCTCAAAAATAAATAAACATAAAACTTTTTTTGGAGAAACACACACACTTGATACATACTATCACATTATTTTTCAATTGTTTTGAGTTTGTTATTTTGTTTTTTTCCACCAACCCATCAGCTCCTCTGACCAGGGGCAGGGCTACACACACACACACACACACACACACACACACAAGTGCAGTATTAAGTACATGGTGAAGATAAAATAAATAATTCTTGCTGGATTGCCATACCTGATGAAAAAAGAAGGAAATGGAATGTTGGGAGATTAAATTATTTATATTGTCTTCCTTTTGTTGTGACTCTATGAAGAACAAATTCCGCACATGACCTGGACCATTCTCTCAAGAACCAGTCTTAGAAGGGGAGGTTTGTGGCCAAGAGCACTGACAACACCAAATGCTGGTGGGGATGTAAATTAACAGGAATTCTCATCCATTGCTGGTGAGAATACAAAATGGTGCAGCCACTTTGGAAGACAGTTTAACAATTTCTTACAAAACCCAACGTTCTCTTACCACATGATCCAACAATGCCACTTCTTGGTATTTACTCAAATGCATTGAAAATTTATGTCCACACAAAAGCCTGAATGGATATTATGTCAGCTTTATTCACAATTACCAAACATGGAAGCAACCAATGTGTCCTTCAGTAGGTGAATGGATAAATAAACTGTGGTACATCCAGACAATGGAGTATTATTTAGTGCTAAAAATGAGCTGTTAGGATATGGAGGACGTTTAAATGCATATTACTAAGTGAAATAAGCCAGTCCAAAAAGGCTACGTACCATATGAGTACAACCCCATGACATTCTGGAAAAGGCGAAACCATGGAGACAGTAAGAAGATCAGTGTGGTTGCCAGGGGTGGTGGAGAGGGAGAGATGAATATATGGAGAAGAGGACATTTAGGGCAGTGAAACCACTCTGTATGATACGATAATGGGGATACATGTCATTATTAATTTTTCCAAGCCCAGAGAATGTAAAACACCAAGGCTTCACTCTAATGTAAACTACGGACTTTGGGTGATAGGTCGATGCAGCTGCATCAAGTTGAACAAATGTGGTAACAAATGTACCACTTTGGAGGATGTTGATAATAGAGAAGGCTCTGCAAGTGTGCGGGGAGGGAGTGTATGAGAAATCCCTGTGCCTTCTGCTCAGTTTTGCTGTGAACCTAAAACTGCTTTAAAAAATAAAGTCTATTTTTAAAAAGCGGGGGAGAGGGTAAGTTATCTCGGTACCATATGACAACCCATGCATTCCCGGCAAGTCTCACTCTAGTAAAAGGAGGGTTATGGTGAGGATACAATGCTGGAATCTTTTGGAGAGGAAATTCGGTAAAGAAATTAGGAGAACTGACAAGCCATCAGAAATATTAATAATAATGATACTGGTTATCATGCAGTGAGTGCTTCTCCTGTGCCAGGCACTGTGCTAAGCAAGTCACCTGACACCAACAGTCCTACTTTAAAGGTGAGGAAATGGAGTCCTAGAGAAGCTAGATAATCTGCCCACTCATAATTAACAGAGTCTAGATTCCAGCCCCAGCCTATCAGACCCCAGAGTTGAAGTGTTTGGGTTTTGTTTTGTTTTGTTTTCCCATTTCTTAGCGACCTATGGGCTCTTTCTTTTGTCTGCCTTTCTCAGTGCAAGAGTTTTCTCTACCTCCTCATCTATTTGCATGTGATCCAAAATGGCTGCCTCATCTCCAGAGCTTTTATAGAGACTCATCTCCAGGACTCCTAATTCACTTGAGAAAATAGGACTAGCCAATGAATTGGCCAGCTTTGAGGCCAGTATCCATCCAGGATCCAATCAGCTATGGCTAGTCCATTCAGCTATGGCTGATTGGATCTTGGATGGATACCTGTCTGGTCACCCCGGAGCTACAGGTACCATAGGCAATTTGCCTGACAAGTCCACCATATTGGGACATCACTTACTATCCTTGAAACCAGAACCCCAGAGTTGGCATTGTAAACCTGCTGCTTTCCTCACATGTAGAATCAGGCTAATAATGATAGGCCCCCATGGTGTTATGAAATTTAAAGGCGATAATCTACGTGAAGTGTAGAGAACGGTGTATAACACACAGTAGTTGCTATGAATGGTATTAATTTTTTAATGTTTATTTATCTTAGAGAGAGAAAGAGAGAGAGAGAGAGAGCAGGAAAGTGGCAGAGAGAGAGAGGGAGACACAGAATCCGAAGCAGGCTCCAGGCCCTGAGCTGTCAGCACAGAGCCCAAAGCGGGGCTTGAACCCAGAAGCTGAAGTCCAAAGCTCAACTGACTGAGCCACCCAGGTGCCCCCTATGAATGGTATTATTATTCAAGCTGTCCCACAGGTACTTGTGCTGGTCTTCTAGTACGCTTATGTCCTTAACTTGCAACTTTGTTTGCCTGACCCACCCCTTCAGGAATATTTGTCTTAACAATTGCCGAACATAAGCGTCCCTGGAAACAAATCCTTTTCTCGTGCAGGCTTGCTAACACCCCTTAGACAATGGTTTAAAAAAAAAATCAGCTGACTAAATTTGAAGATCTAATTAGTTATATCAATCATTTGATACAGCCATCCCCTCTAGTAATTCGAAAGACCCTCTGCAAAATGGAAGGATTTTACAAGCAGAAGGAGGGTGCAGCAAGGAAGTCATTCGCAAAAGAGAAGAAAAGATGGTTTCAGGCCAGGTCATCTTTTGCGGGGAAGGGAACTGCAGGGGCCTTAAACAGATCACCTCACTCGTGCTGATCAGGAAATTTCAGATTGATTGTTTGAGGGCCCCATGTCTGGGAGAAGTCTTGGTTTGCTGTGATGGGGCAAATAACTCCATTTTGAGCTCATTGTTTCTTTTCCCACACAACAGAGGTGGATGATTCCCAGTCTGAAAGCATCAGGTTTATTATTTCTAAAATGACCCAAATCAATGCTAGCCTTCTTCTTTGGGAGGGTAGTTACAAAAGCAGGTCTTGAAGGAAGGAAGCTGAGTTCACAGACGTGATAGGCAGAAATGCCCGGCAGCAAACTCTGCCCCTGAAATCACAGGTTTCGCTCCACTGACCCATTTAACAAGGAAACGATTCATTAATGACTGTGAATAACAGGGGAAAAGGATGATCAGACTGAACTTGTCCAGACAACCAAAATGACTTACCGCATTTGCACGATCTCCCTAATAATGCCACCACAGTGATCTGGGGGATTTAAATATTTCCAGATGATTGCTATGAATCTTATAGCAAAGTTCTTCTAGAATCAACTCAAACAGGGCTTTACATAAAATAGGCGCTCAGGCTTTCGTTGACTTGATAAAGAGTAAATAAAGAACAAAGAGGCAGTGCTGCATGAAGTTTCATCCAAACAAACAAGGTAAGGGATTTCTCAGCCCACATTATCATCGCCATCTCCACGTTCCAGTTAGGTTATTTCAAATTTCTTATGTGATATTCCCAACGATTGCCCTGCAAGCGAAGGCCACTATTACTCAGTTTTACAGATGTTAGAAATGAGGCCCAGCAACTTGCCACTACTTGCCATTGCTAGGCAGAAGAAGATAGGACAGAGCCCCGGTCCCCTGACTCATGTTGGTTCCCTGCCCCATGATATCTCTGTGGTATGTCCTGCTGAAAATTCTGGAAGGAAACTTCTAAGTGGGGAAATCAACGAACCAGTTGAGAAATAGTCAGCGTCCCTTAAAGTGTGCTCCTTCAATCTCTAATGTGCCATGACATTTCGAGACTACGCTTAGGAATTACTGCTTACCAGATAATCTGCCTTGATGTGCACCACATTTGAGATCTGAGAAATCCTACCACACAGAAACATGTACAATATACTAACCCTGTGTTCCTGAAACTTATTTGAGGAAATAAAGAAAATTCCTTTCGTGTTGCATTATCTATTCAGATCTCACAGAGGAATATTGTTTAGGAAATATTTTAGATTATCTTAAAAACAACTATTCAGTGACATTAAGTAAATTAACTAAAAAATTGTGCCTCATTCTACCTTGCCTAATCCCTAGTTTCTTAGGCCCAAACTAATTTCTAGAAGTAACCCTAATTGTAAGGAACATTTCTGGACATGCAGCCTGCTATTAGGAAGTCTATAAGGAGAGATGAAACTTTCAAAAATTGAAATAGGCTTTAGGAGGGCAGATTAATATAAAAACAGAGTTTCTATCTCCAACCTCCTGGTTCCTTTTTTTTTTTTTCCTCCACCTATAGCTTTTCGTGTATCTACAGCTATGTCAGTGTTATGAGGAGTAAGATATTTCTCCTTCTCTTCCTTATCTGTGGCTCTCTCCAAAGAGAACTTTCTCTAATTTGGAAGGAGAAAACTTTGGCTCCTTAGAGACCAGCATCTTATATGCAGTGTAGAAAGGTCACCCTGTGGTGGCCAGGAACACTGACCTGCAGTGGTAAGGAAAAAGGGACTGTAATTTACATGCCCTTCGAAAAACTTTATCAAGCATCAATTAACCAACCAACTGAAATTTACACATGAACAGAGTAAGCCCTTTCATCATCAGACTTCTTTCGACCACCTTCTCGTCAGTGGCTGCATATTTTGCTTGGGGGAGGCAAATTATCTCAGAGACTGAATTTGCCTTTGCAGCCATTTATATAACACGGGTTCACTGTGGAAATTTTGTAAGCTAATAGCATACACGATAATGACTTTTTTTTAAAGATTTTTTTAATGTTTATTTTTGAGAGAGAAAGAGTGCGAGTGAGGGAGGGGCAGAGAGAGAGGGAGACAGAGGATCTGAAGGAGGCTCTGAGCTGTCAGCACAGAGCCTGATGCGGGGCTCGAACTCATGAACCATGAGATCATGACCTGAGCCAAAGTCGGACACTTAACCGACTGAGCCACCCAGGCACCCCAGGATAATGACTTTTAATAAGTCAAAAAATAATAATAATAACAACACTCTAAGCCAACCACACTATTGTTCCAGGCAAGGAGAGATAAAAGGAATAAAGTCCAGGGGCACCTGGGTGGCTCAGTGGGTTAAGCACCTGACTTCGGCTCAGGTCATGATCTCATGGTTTGTGAGTTTGAGCACCCCCTGGGGCTCCTCTGCTGTCAGCATAGAGCCTGCTTCAGATCCTTTGTACCCTTCTCACTTTTCCTCTCCCCTGCTTGTGTGCTCACTCTCTCACTCTCTCTCTCAAAAATAAAATAAACATCAAAATAAAAAAAAAAAAAGGAATGAAGTCTAGTCTAAGTTTTGTTGTGTCTTTACACAAGTTGGTACTTGGGGGAGATGCCATAGCCAACCCAAAGCTGAAGTCCAGCTGCCAGCCCAGAAGGAATTGTCTCCTGTTGCCAGAGCACGTCTCTAGGGAACGACGGAGCCGATGTCGATGGCAACATGATCTTTGTGGGGTCACTTCATGGCTTTTGCCGCTGTTGGTAAAAGACTCACTTTTACTCCTGCAGGAGTCAATTGCCCCAAGGTTTTCAGAGAGCTGTTTAGATCAGCGAAACACAGCCTTGCCCAGACAAACATTCTCGGATAATCCTCACACACTCAGTATTTATAGTCTAAATGTCCCCTTGCTTTTTTCATGTATTTTTACTGATAAGTCCCCAGCAAGACCTTCGGCAGCTGAGCTACTGAGCTCTTATGTGAGGACAGATGAAATGGTGCTCACTTCCGCAGCACATACGCTAAAAACTGGACCAACGCAGAGACCAGCATGGCCCCAGCACAAATTCACAAAGCGTTCCATAGAACAGATGAAGTGACGACATCCTGACACAACTTACTTCATTCTTACCTCAAAACAACTTTACTCCTAAAAACAACTCCATTTTTCTGGTCAGAAACAAATAAATTAAAACAACTTTGCTCAAGTCCTAACAAGAGGATATGAAATCACATCACACCAGGACACAGCCCTGCAGCTCCCCAGTTAACTACGAAAGCAACTTCCCGTGAGAGAATTTTGACTCTTCTTGACCCCCCCGCCCACCTTTGATATCCAGATTGAATCGTTGAGCCACATTGCCAATTTATGGCACATATTTCCCACTTGGGGAAACACACGAGCTTCCTTGCCTATGGCCATTCCCTGAAGCAGCAGTGTTTACGGCTCGTCTTTGGCGTCACCCAGGGGAAACTGGCTGCTTTCTGCGACACTGAGTTTTCCTTCTTACACGATCGAAAATGGCCTCCCAGAGATCTCCCTCCTTCTCAGGTTCTCAGTTCTGAGGTTTCTTCTTCACCATCAGGACAGTTCTCTCAGGAAACAGTCTCAAGGCTTAGGACAACATGCCCCAGAGGCCAGCCCCTCCCGCAGCCCACAGGCTGTGGCATTACTTCCTCAGTGGCCCAGGCTTCTCTCCACAAACAGGGTTTCTCAAGAGTGGCAATGGGTTAGGGACTTCCTGAGCACCAGCTAGGAGACACATGGGGGTCCACAGCCACCATGTCCACCTTCCCCACCTCCGTGCTCTCCCAGCACTCCTGAAGCAGGGGTTTCCCAGCGAGATGGTGCGCTTCCTCACAGCTCCCGTTCTCTGGGAACTGAGCCCTGGAAAGAGCTCCATCATTTGTCAAAACTCTATGGCCAACACTGAGCACTTTTGGGTCACCTTTCTGGGAAGGCCAGTGTGCTACCATCTCTTCAGTCCCTCTCCTGCTCGGAGCAAGAGCAAAATTAATTCCCTAGCCATTACAGAGTGCAGCATTCTTTCTTGAAGATTGTAAACACCCAGGGCAGAAAAAAGCTCAAAAGACTGCCCTTCTTAGCTGCTTGTAATGTCCTCTGTACCTTTACATCACTCTACCCAAGTTAGAAGTGGTACGTTTCTTTCTTTCTTTTAATGTTTATATCTGAGAGAGAGAGCACAAGCAGGGGAGGGCACAGAGAGACAGAGACACAGAATCCAAAGCAGGCTCCAGGCCCTGAGCTGTCAGCATAGAGCCCAATGCAGGGCTCTAACTCATAAACCCGAGATCGTGATCCGAGCCAAAGTTGGACGCTTAACTGACTGAGCCACCCAGGTGTCCCCGAGTGGTACTTTTCCTGAAGTAAAAGTATGGAAAGGAAAAGTGGTCCTTTTCCTAAAGTATTGAATAATATCTTCCAATAACAAATAGTTATTTAAATAATAAAATCAAACACATGTAAAATGCACATAAGTGCTTTATCAGTGTTAATGTTTACATTGTATAAATATAGTCAATATTGATAAACTCACATAAAATGCTCTGATAGTGACTATTATTATTCCCATTTTACAGATTAGAAAACTGAGGAAGAAAACAATAAATTCCCTATACAGCCAGTATTGTGAGGGGAAGAGCTGGTGTTGCTTTTTCCCCCTCCCACACTCTACCTGGTATCCTTACTATAAGGTATTACTCCCCCTGGGAAAGTTTCTCTCTCTCTCTCTCTCTCTCTCTCTCTCCCTCTCTGTCTCTCTGTCTCTCTGTCTCTCTCTCTCTCTCTCTCACACACACACACACACACACACACACACACACACACTGTTAAGTTACTCTGGCTTATTGAAGACCATTGCAATAGGGGTATTGCAGTAGGAGAGTAGGAGAGAGAGGGGCGCTCAAATCCAAATACAACAAGGACACGTGGGGATTTACAGCCAAGTTGCCAAGAGAGGTGTCAGTGGAGGGAACGTTGCTGAGAGGAGACATCAGGGCTAGGGGGATTCTTGCTAAACTGGCTAACAGGCCCAAGACAGGATGAGGGCCAAGGTAGAGACCTAGCTGAGAGGAGCCCTCAGAAAGGACCTCACTAAAGTTTGGTCAAGGGGAGAGTCTGTGCCAACACATGTGCATGCGCACACACGCACACACACACACACACACACACACACACACACAGACATGCATGTGGCCACATACTCACTACGTGAGACTTGCCCTCTGGCAGTCTCACTAGTGTTCTTCCTTTTCTAAAACAACCTGGGGGCAAGTCAGTGATCAGAAAACTTGAATTCTAAACATGGCCTCCCCCTTGCTTTCCCCCTTGCTCTCCCCCTCTTTATCCTTGAGCCCTGGGGTAAAAAAGGATACACTGAGCAGGCATTCTCCCTTGCACAAGACTCCCCTAGAAAGTGTTGGGTGGTGGAGAAAGGCAAGAGAACCATCATCGGGGGTCCCCATCGTGTACACTAGGTGGAGGCAGGCCCGGTGGGGCAGAGTGCTCCAGGAGTGGCCGGAGGCGGCCAGGCAAAGCAGGCTTGGGGCCCTGTGCAGGTTCCAGGAGGAGAACGAAATGCTCACTTAAACTGCTTTGGGGCTGGGCTATGTAACAATGTTGCCAGAGGGGAAATTAGTGCTTGGAAGGGTTTCCTGGAGTGACTTCAGACAAAGGCTCTCTAGCACCCCAGCTGACTGGACTGAAGCACACAATAGGGTCAATGAACACTGTGAAGAAAAAAAAAAAAAAAACAACCTTTGAAATTGGCAAGGTGATTGTGCCCTTCAGTGGAATGCAGGATATTGTCTGGAGGACCCTTCCAGGGTTGTTGGATTCATTAGACTCATTAGAGTCTGTGCCTTGCTTGGCCTTCAACTGTTTTGCAACTCTAGGTTTTGACTTGTGGAGACCTGAGAGCCATGCAAATGATGCCTGTCCATTAAAAGCAAATGAATTTGGTCCGGTGAAATCACAACTGATTTCCACCCCTGTGGTACAGGCTGTTTTTGCATCAACTAGCAAGTTAAAATCAGCATTTCTGGTTGCCCATGTAAGCGACCATCTTTGGCTTTTCCTTTGAAGTAGTTGTAATATCGTACTAGTTCTCTCAATATTAGCGAGTTAAATAAAGTATTTGACATGGGTCCATTCTGTATCTGTATGCGAGTCATGGTTTTACTTTGAAAACAATTATTCTCTAACAGTTGAGAGTCCACAATTCAATAGCTAACAATGAAATCCTTTCTCACTCCTCTGTTCTCAGCCGTGACCCTAAAATTAGACCAGATGCCGGTTCCTGCTGGCTCTCAGAAAGACGTAGCTTTATGGGTTTTTTTTACAGCTTTTTATTACTTTTTTATTTTTTTGAGTATGAAATTTATTGTCAAATTGGTTTCCATACAACACCCAGTGCTCATCCCAAAAGGTGCCCTCCTCAATGCCCATCACCCACTTTCCCCTCCCTCCCACCCCCCATCGACCCTCAGTTTGTTCTCAGTTTTTAAGAGTCTCTTGTGTTTTGGCTCCCTCCTTCTCTAACCTTTTTTTTTTCTTCCCCTCCCCCATGGTCTTCTGTTAAGTTTCTCAGGATCCACATAAGAGTGAAAACATATGGTATCTGTATTTCTCTGTATGACTTATTTCACTTAGCATAACACTCTCCAGTTCCATCCACGTTGCTACAAAAGGCCAGATTTCGTTCTTTCTCAAAAAGGCGCAGCTTTAAAAGTAAGTAAATGAAGTTTTAAAAGGCTCCTTGCAAGGGGACTAAGGACCTCATTGGCCATGTGTCATTCATTGGTAAAGACCACCTGGTTCATGGAGGTTGCACCTGGGCAAGCAGGAAAATATCAACCAGCAGCACCTGGCCAAAGAAAGGTCCGGTGGGGGAGGGGGGTTGTGCAAGTATAGCTCGTGTGTGCTAGCCTCACACTAGGAGAGCTGGGACAAAACCTTCCTAAAGAGAGGGGTGGAGAAAGCAAACGTGCAGAGAGCAAGAAAGAGTTCTAACTCACATCACTTAAGTTACTTGAGAATTGGGGATGTTTTAGTTGATATAGTCTCACTTGTCTATTTTTGCTTCTGTGGCTTGTGTTTTTGGCATTGTACCTAAGAAATCATTGCCAAAGCAAAGGAATATTATTCAGCCTGAGAAGGAAATCCGGCCATATGCGACAACATGGATGAACCTAGAGGACTCTAAGCAAAGCAAAATAAGCCAGTTGTGGAAGGACAAACACTGCATGATTCCACTTGAATAAGTATTTAAAATAGTCAAACTCGTAGAAACTGAGAGTGAAAAGGTGGTTGCCCAGGGCTGGGGGGAGGGGGAGTAAGGAGTTGTCATTCAATGGGTATAAAGTTTCAGTTACATAAGATGAATAAGTTCTAGAGATGTGCTGTACAACATTGTGTCTATAAATAACAATACCATATTGTATATTTAAAACAATTTTGTGAAGAGGGTAGATCTTGTTGTGGGGCAAGAATATTCCGTCTCCTTTACAGGGAGCAAGAACTCCTGTGCCCTTTAAAGTCTTTCTAGCTGGACAAAGAATCAAATTGACATGAGACAGATTAACAGGAGAAAATCAAATTTAATAGTATTATGCATGGAGAAGCCACATAGACATGGAAATTCCAGAGTCAGGCAGGCAAAATGAGATGTATATGTCATCCTGAACTAAGGAGGATGGGTAGGGGTCTGGGACTTTGAAGGGAAGGAATGAAATTCACAGAGCAGTGAGGAGAAGAGCAGATATTTGGTAGTTAAATGTTTTTCTGGCCAGACAGATGAGTCCCTCAGATACGAATTATCTCTGGTAGTAAATCATTATTCTGGGAAAGACCCCCAATTTAGATTCTTCTGTTTAGTTAAGGGAGGGCCAAAATTTCTCTTGAGCCTGCAGGGTTTTGATTGTCATCAGCTCAGAATAATCATCATGCCAAAGTGACCATCTTTGGGAGGCCTGCCCTTGACCCTTACAATCTCGTTACCACAATAAAGGAAGGAGGAAGAGAGGAAGGGAGGAAGGGAGGAAGGGATGACGGTCAGGGGAGGGAGGGAGGGAGGAAGGATCGAAGGAACAAAGAAAGGTGAAAACGGAGTAAGAAACTTAAAAAAAAAAAAAGAATTGGGGGCTCTTTCAGATTCCAGTTTTTCATTGCAATGTTATTAACCCAAACCCAACAACACAGACCAGAACATGGCTATCATGATGGGGGGGGGGGGGGGGGCGGGGGACAGGCACCAAAGTTACATGGGCAGCTACTCCATTCCATGCCCCTGAGTTTTGAGCTCCTTTGATCCTTCTTAACCTGAGAAAAAAGGGTCAGAGGCAGTGAGCAGTATGTGCCCCATCACCACACCACTGCCCAACTCCCGACACCACCACGACAGCAAGTAGCCTGGTGTCATTAAATAACACACGGGCCCCACGGATCAGCTGGTTTCCAATCATGGTCCCAAGACCACCTGCATTATAAAGCTTGTCAGAAATGCAGGTTCCCATTCTCCACCCTAAACATTCTGAATCAGTTGGTGATATGAATGTCCCTAAAAGTTGGTAAGTCATTAAATTGTAGTTCAAACATCCAAAAGAGGGAAGCATGTTGCTTATCCTCTGTGGGCCTTAAAAACCAGACAGAGCTGAGTCAGAACTGGGCTCCAGCTCTCCAGCCATGCAGGCTTCTCCCACCAGGCCCTGCTGCCTCTGAGGCACAGTTGAGGTTGAGAAATGAAACTAGCTTGATAAAAGTGTTTTGCTCTTTACCATCTGTTTACCATTTTCAAACCATCTGTTCCTTCTCATGAACTATTTTGGCTATTAAGGCAGTAGGGACTGGTGATTAGGGCTGGAATCTTGACCTAGAAGACCAAGATTGAAATTCTGACTTTGCCACTTTCGAGCTTTGAAACCCTGGCTAAGCTACTTAACCTCTCTGTGCCTCAGTTTTCTCATGTATAATAACAGTATTTATTATTGTTGTTGTGAAAGGTATACTCAGGTAATTAATACTCTTCAATGCAAGTTGTGATAGTTTAACACAGGCTGTGTGAATTCAAATAACAATGTATGCAGAGAGTTTAAAGAGAGCCTCATATGTAATAAATGCTCAGGATGTAATAACTGTCACTCTTCTTATTATTGCCTTCTCCCCTCTGATTATTTCTTAAGATAGGATGAGGGTTTAACAAATAATTTGCATGTTGTGGGTTAATACTGAGAGGCAATGGCCCAGATGTCTTCTTAGTCCCCTGGCTTAAACTCCTTCATTTGGCCTTATCAGTCAAGGTCACGACCTTGAAGTCCTGCCCAGGTGCAGTTTCAGTGAGAACTGAGCTTGGCTGGCACAGACTGTATGAGATAAGAACATGAAGGGGAACCCAATTATGTTGTGACTGTGAGATATGTCACTGCTGGCTACTTTTCCCTTGGCTAGCTTTCAGTAGAATCAAAGGTCTCCTTTAATATTCCATCCCCCTGGCAAAAATCAGAAAGGCGTCAATGAAGACTGAGCACAGGCTCCTCGGGTAAGAAAAGTTTGAGACGTCTCCCTCCCACCCTGATTGGACCTTGTTCTTATATACCTCCCCCAGCTTTCCTACCAGGTCCCAGTCAGAGGACTCTCTCCACACGGAGACTAGTGTTGTGATCAATTCTGTACACCTGGCCTCTTCTGAAGCACTTATAGCATGAATCTTGTCCTTTTAAAAGATGCCATCAAGAGGTGGCTATTACCAAACCAAGTCTGTCACTTAAATAAAGATCGAGCCCTGGAAGCGAGAATCACTTGAGGTAATAACTCTTCTTGCTGTTAGGAGAACTCATGACACTCACCATGTGCATTGGGTTGGAAAGTCCTTAAAACTGCAGAAGCATGTTGTGTTACAGTGCACTCTGTCATGGAACCCCTAGACTCCTCCGCCCCCCAATGCAACATAGGCTGGTAAGCGTCACAAGTCTCGGAAGTGCTGCCGGCTTATTAAACAGCAAATATTTGTCCTATGATGCTGTGGGCACCGGAGGCCACAGGGGATGTATGAGAACCATTCTGCGCGGCCACGTGCTGTGCTCCTGATTTGGAATGAATACTGCAAGTCTCTCTGAAGTTTGATTTCCTCACCTGGGACACGGGGGACAAATACTTAAGTATATTAGTTAGGATGCTTTCTTTGGGTGGAAGTTACTGAGTGCTTTAATAATCATGGGAAAGCCCATCTCATGGAACAGCAAATGCCCAGGTATGCCGGGAGCCAGGGCCTCCCTCTGCTTTGCTTGGCTCTGGCCTCTTCCCTCTGTGCTGGCTTCTGTTTCAGCTATAGACATTCCAGGCAAACATCTAGATACCAGAAGGTCCAGAGTAAGGAAGAAGGATGTCTCTTTCTATGTACCTGTCTTTCCTCAATGAGGAAAACTTCCCCTACCCCCAACCCTACCCAGCCAAGCTTTACTCAGGCCTCCCTGGCTTGAGTAGGGTCACATGACTACCTCTGAACCAATCACTGATGATGGATGCCATGACTGGCTTAGAGTATTCAGCACTTACTCCTGGGCTGAGGGCGGCATCACCTTTCCCTAGGACAGCGTGATAGGAAAACAAACCTAAACAATAGCAGGACTTTGCAGACACGGAGGAAGCAGTAACTGGCTGGGGTATAGACAACCCACAGTGTTTGCTCAATACCCTATCAAATTCTACCATGAATATAGGAGATGGTGGATGAAAATGGCCCACCCAGTGCCTGGAAAGTGGCAATAATAATAGCAGTTGACATTTTTGAGGACTTATAATGTGCTTTACATAAATTCTCTGCCCTATAAAGTAGGCACCACTGGTATGCCCATTTCACAAATGGGGAGGCTGAAGCACAGGTGAGTTAAGTAACTTGACCAAGGCAGAGTCTGCATTGAAACTCAGGCAGTCTGACTTCCAAGTCCTACCCTCATGCATTCATTGTCTAAGACTTACTGGAATGGTAAGTCAAGTTCATCACCACATCTCTAGCCTAATCTCAAGTACTGTGTCAATGTTAAGTTCAGTGGGATTCACACACATGAAAAATTTGAACACAATACAATACAGCAGCTAATGACAATCTCGGTGGTATAACAGAGGATAGAAGTAACCCACCCACATGCTGAGCATAGGGAAGACAGTAGGGGATGATGCCATGTTAAGAACGCAACAGGGCCTGAGCCTTGGTGGAGGTGGAGGGAGGCAATGGAGAGCATGCCAGACTGGGGTAGCAGCTTATAGTTCTCAGGAATAAAAAGCTACTCTTATGTGACTTGGCCAAAGGGAAGTGGCTTTGGAATCTACTCGAAGGAGTGGAGAAGCAGAGTAGGGCTCCAGCCACATTAGACTCTGGGAGAAACCTTGAAGGCTATTTTGCTCACAAAACCTTGGACCTCTGAGCTGCATTACAGTGGACTTCCCGAGTCATACCACTTTTGTGCAGGGCAAACCAAATCCCATCAGTAAACTCTAGAGGTTTCCTAGTGTTCTCATAACTCATGCCTGTGGGCTCCAATCTGTAGTATTTTTTTAAGTTTATTTATTTATTTTGAGAGAGAGAAAGAGCACACATGAGCAGGAGAGGGGCAGAGAGAGAGGGAGAGAGAGAGAATCCCAAGCGGTTTCCACACCCTCAGCGCAGAGCCCGACTCGGGTGCTAGAACTCACGAACTGTGAGATCATGACCTGAACTGAAATCAAGAGTAGGATGCTTAACCAGCTGGGCCACCCAGGTGCCCCTCTATAGCACTGTAAACTTCTAAGAGAAGCTTGATATAGGTGGACAAGGCCTGGAATGCCCTGCTGCCCCCATCATGGCAAGATCTCCTATAGATTTGAGTTGGATGAAAACAGGTGCTCAAGTTCAAACTCAGGGTAACTGCACATATGCTCATCTCCCCAAGGATTACATCCCATGCCTGCAGTTTGGGGGCCCAAGTCTTCTGAATGACTGGAGATTTGGACCTAAGCCTCACATTCTTATGAAGAGTACCTTGGGCTTCCCACTCAGAACACGACAGTGTTAAACACTAGATGGTATTTCCCAGAGGAATCTGACTTGAGGCAGGGAATTTCTCCTTATGTGTTACACCTTTCTCTGTAGCACCAACTTTCATTCCAGGGAAGTTTCTCCAAGAATATGTTCTGGGCAGCATTTCAAGTCATATTCTGTTCCTAGGTTGATGTGTTTCAATCATATTGCTAGGTCTAGATCCTATTGAGTGAGAGTTTTGTCTCTTATCAGGTCTTGTTTATGATCTTTTACTTTATGTGGTCTTAAAAGTACTTCCCAAATTCCTTTGAAATCTGATATTTAGGCAACAGGTACTTCTCTAGGTTAGCAAATTAGATCCAAGTTGGAGAAGGATGCTCTTTGTCATCAGAGCTGGAGTTTAAATTTAGAGGCTTGTCACTCACCACTGGGTGCTTCTGGGCCCAGGACTGAACTTAGGAGGCAAAGACCCCACAGGCAAGACAGCAAAATTCTCCATCCAGGCAGGGTGAGCAAAGCATAAGGAAGTCATCTAGATCATTCTTTGGCACCTAACTGTTTTAAATGTTAATTTCCTCCCCTCTGTCCTTTTCCCTTTATGGGGAGCAAGGGAGGTTCAAATGCAGTAAAAGCCGAAGAGTTCTTGTGTAGTTTACAAAATGCTTGATTGTGCTACTAAATTACTGTGTTCCTTGGGGCAAAACCTTTACCTTCTCTAATTCCATTTTTCTCATCTGCCAAAAGAGGAGGTTGGATTTGATATTCTCAAAGTCACCTGTATATTTAGAATTATACTTTTATTATACACTGTGTACATTCCCCAAGTTCTGAGTCACAGGAATTTCCCCAATTCATCTGTCACATCCAGGCTCCCCTGTTGTCTCCCTCAAGCAAGCAGGTGTGGCCTGGTTTCTTCTCTTTCAATTTGGCCAGGAGGACCCCTCCTGCTTCTGACCTGTTGTGAAATGGCTGCCGGCTAAGATTAACAAGTACCTACTGACCCCTTAGGGGGGATCTGGCGGGGACCCAGTGATAGTGATCTCAGAATGGTCTAGACTGCTGGCAGTTTAGTCAAAGTATCTGATAGCAAAGATGTCAGCAGAAAGGAATGTGAGGTCACCTTGCTCTGTGGTTTACAAACTGTGGTGTCTCAAAGACCTAAAGTTTCTTCAGAGCCCCTGGAGGCTAAGGGGACAGGGAGGCAGAAACAGATGGGCCCAGCTCCCCTCCACCATAGTGGGTTTACCTCTGGTTCACTTACTTCCCAGGTTTCTTCAAAAGTTTCTGCTGGAACAGTATATTGGCTGAAAGCAAAAGAAAGCTGGAAAGTCACCAATTTCATCTTAACCCTTTCATTTTACAGATAAGGAAACTGTACTTCATACTTCAAAAGCCTAAGAATGATTCCTATACCCTTTCCAATCCCACTTTCAGGTAAGTTATCCTAAGAAAGGATTGATTTGTGTAAGTGTCAAGAATGTTAACCATGCTGTGGTTTAAAATGGAAAATCGGTAATGCCCGCAAGAAAGGAGTAGTTGAACAAATACTGGTACATCTCTAAACATGGCGTATGGGGAAGTCCCATATATCATAGAAGGAAATTATTTATATGGAGGATCATCTACAGTTGACCTGTGGCACTCACCTGTCCCTTCTCTCACCTACCAGCTCTCTCTCATGCATGACCTCTACCTCTGCCACCAAAAGAATAAGTATGTCCATACCACTGTCCTATCCAACTGTCCCCATGCTTCCATTACCAGTGCATGGGAAGTCTGCTGGGTTCTTGGCAAAATAGGTAACTCCAAGCCATATTTTTTCCTGATCCTGAATCAGCCCTGCATGTGCCCAGAAGCACACAGTCTTTTTAAATGGTTCCATCCATTTCTGGCCACCACTGCCTACCCCACAGGTTTCAAGTCCAATACTTCAGCCAGAACTAGAATAGACCTCACAGAACCTTCCGTTCTCTCTTTCTGATTTTACTTTTCTCTCTTCCCACAAAATAAACCAAAAATCTCCTCCTTTTTCCTCATATTATAACAAAAAACATTTTCCCTGGATCTTGTCAATCTACTACCTTACGTGGCAAAAGGGACTTTGCAGGTAGACATGAAAGATCTTGAGATGGGGAGGTTAGCCTTGTAGGCTCAGTGTAATCACAAAGGTCCTCATAAAATGAGCCAAGAGGGACAAAGCCAGAAAAAGGTGATGTGACAATGGAATTAGACATCGGAGTGCTGAGCTGTGAAGGTGGAGAAAGTGACAACAGGCCAAGGAGTGCCAGCAGCTTCTAGAAGGTGGAAAAGTCAAGGACACGGATTCTCCCCTTGAGCCTCCAGAATGCATGCAACTCTCAACATGTGAGTACAGCCCATAAGACCCTTTTTTGACTTGTGACCTGCTAAATGGTGAGGTTATAAATTAGTGTCATTTTCAAGTCACTAAATTTGGAGTAACTGATAGCAGTAATAGGAAACGAATACTGGAGGTTCAGGAATATGGTTGTCATGCCAGGAACAGCCAAACTATCCTATTGCATCATGGTCAGGGCAGAGTAAATATTCTTTTGCTTATGTGTGTTTCTTATCTTTACTAAAATGAACATTTTAGTAACAAAAAATGACAAGTTACTATCTTCGAAAAGAAAAGTCTGATGGACCTTTGCCTTCCAGTCCTAGAAGGGAGCTGGCCCCATGGCAACAGTGGGGAGGGGAAAGAGTCAATGGGAGATCCAGCATGCGGTCTGGAACATTTCTAACACCCATTATTCCCAGGGCAACAATGTACAGGAACTCTTGAGAGATGGCTAAAACAGCCCTCCAGAGCACCTGGCTTTCCCCACACTGAATGGAGAGGATAAGCAGGCACAGAAGAACGAGAAAAAACTGAGAAAAAAATGCATTAGGCAAAAACAGAAAAATTAAAATATTACGTGAAAGTGAATCCTCAGGCATTTTATGAATCTGTATGAAGGAGGCAGAAAGAGCAAAGGTCAATCTGCTGGCTACGCTGAGCAGATGCATGGCATGGAGGGATGTTTGCAGCACCTTTTTCTAGCAGATTCTGTGGGGTTCCTCCCATCAGAACATCCCATCCACACCCTTCCAAGAAACAGTCCTTTCTGCAGGTTTTTCCTAGCCCTTTCTTTCCCACCAAAATCTGTCATATTCCAAGGACTGTCCAACTGTCAGATTTCATTAAGTCAATGTCATCGGGCAGAAAGGAAAGAGGTACGTGAATGATTATAGATCCTAGTTCTAGAGATTCTAGGATTCTAGATCCTAGTTCTAGAGAAAAGAGCTATAAAAGGCATTCTTCGGGGAATTGAGAACATTTGAACAGGAAATGGACAAATGGGGGGAAAAAGGACTATAGTTAATTGGATACTATTATAGAATTATTGTTGTTGTAAGTGAAAATTATGGATATGTGGGAGAGTGTCCTTATACTTAGGGGACTTAGGCTGATTGATGTACTTAGGGATAAAGCATCATGATGTCCGTAAATTATTTTTTAAAAGAAAGCAAGCAAGGGCACCTGGGTGGCTCAGTCGGTTGAGCGCCAGACTTCGGCTCAGGTCTTGATCTCACGGTTCATGGGTTCAAGCCCTGCATTGGGCTCTGTGCTGACAGCTTGGAGCCTGGAGCCTGCTTCGGATTCTGTGTCTCCCTCTCTCTCTGCCCCTTCTCAGCTCTCTCGCTCTCTCTCAAAAATAAATAAATCTTAAAAATATTTTTTAAAAGAAAGCAAACAGACAGGGCAAACTTTTAAGAGTTATTGGGACCAGGTGGAAGGTAGGTAGGTGTTCTGTGTACTGGTCTTTCAACTTCTCTCCATGTTTGAAATTTGTAACAAAAACTTGGGGAAAACACATACACACACATCTGCCCTAGACTGCATTCCAAACAGGGACAATTTATCTATTGAAAAGTGTTAATCTGCTGAATGAATTGTGCTCAAACATTTTTTAGGGTGAAATATTTTCTGGAGGAAGCAGCATGGTTAGTAGTAAAAACTAAATTCAAAGAAAAAAGATCAAGATTCCCGTTCTAGGTTTATCATTTACTAGTTCTCTAACTCGAGTAGCCCTATTTTGGGAGGTTGCAATTCATAAATATAATCATACATATGGCTCTTTCTATAGGAATTCCATTGGCTCTTTCTATGGGAGCCAATGAGTGAGGAAGCTACTTTTGTGCAGAGGTACCCCGATGATACCGTCATGTGTCCACCTGGTTCATAATGCTGGCATCCTGGCAGGGGAGGGGTTCTCTGAAGCCTCTGTCCCCAGCCACATGCTCCTGAGCTATGGTGACAAAGTATTTGCCCTGCCTGAGGTACCATTGCCCCACTAGCAGGAGATGGACGGGCGGCCTGGGTCACCTGATAGCTGGAAATGGCTTTGAAATTATGAAATGTCAAATAATATCTAGAAGTAGAAATATCCAAATCATGTGGGAAGGGGCCATCCCCGTGGACAAAGAACACCAGACATCCACTAAAACAGTTTGTTTTGGAATAGTGTCCATTCATCCTCAAAGCACCACAGTCCATGTAAGATAAAGAGAAAGCAGATACGTGGGTGTCCACATCTGTCATTTTAAGTCAGCCTCAGAGGAGTCAGGCAATGTCAGCATCAAAGAAGGAAAGAAAAATAAAGATTTTACTAACCGGAATTAAAGCTCCTGAAGGAGTTTTGCATGTCCGTGTTCTCCCTAGAAATTGGTTGAATTGGATTGAGTTTTTTTTACTCTTTGCCAGAGTCAGGAATAGGATACAGGCCTCTTCTAAGTCACAAACCTCAAGACTCATTTGTTATCCCCAAACATAAACACTTAGCAAATACAGAAATAACTATCTATCTCAGAAATTCTATTCTGGTGGGTTCCATTTTTTATTCTGCCAAAGATCTTAAGATTTCTGAGGAAGTTACACAGGCCTCTAACTCCCCCTCTTTGTTTTTTATGTTGCAAAGTCTCTCTTTTACTGAATTTTAAAATTCCGAGATGATAGCTTTCCTCTTTTCTGTACAGGTAACTTCAATTGCCCTTGCTCCCTTCCTTGGGTCTGCTCCCCTGAAATCTGTCAGCACTGAACATCTATCACCACAGCACACACACCTGCAATGGTACACACCCTCAGACACACACACACACACAAACACATGCACCTAAACAGACTCATACATTTGAAGACCACACTCAAATCCCAGAGGTTGAGATTGTCCTCAAATATCGTGGGTCAGGCAGCCCGGGTGACTCTTTAGGTTAAGTATCCGACTCTTGATTTCAGCTCAGGTCATGATCTCACAGTTTTGAGTTTGAACCCCCGTTTGGCTGTGCACTGACGGTGTGGAGACTGCTTGGGATTCTCTCTCTCCCTCTCTCTCTGACCCTCCTCCCCACCACCACCTCCCCCCTTGATCTCAAAATAAATAAACATTTGAAAAGAAACCTCATGGTTCAATCAGTCCCTCCAAACCTTATAAAATTATAACATCTAGATAAACTTCTCAAGTTTGGACCAACTGATGTGAAGAAGGTCAATGTCATATTTGTATTTATTTTTTTTAACCTAACTTATTGTCAAGTTAGCTAACATACAGTATGTATACAGTTATGCTCTTGGTTTCAGGATTCCCATGATTCATCGCTTACATACAACACCCACTGCTCATCCCAACAAGTGCCCTCCTCAATGCCCATCATCCATTCCCCTACCCTCCCCATCAACACTCAGTTTGTTCTCTGTATTTAAGAGTCTCTTATGGTCAATGTCGTTTTTTTTTAAGTCTCATCTATAGAATATCTTTCAGGATATGGATTTTTGGTTTTTTTTTTTTAACTTCACAGGACATGTATTAATTGAAGCTTCTTTTAGAATGTTGGCTCTGTCTACTTTGCTCAACTTCTCTGTATTAGTAGCAGCAGCATTTAAAAAGCATTTGTATCTCCAAAGTAGTGTTCTTCTTAGCAGTTGAACTGCTTGCTCCTCCAATCATGTACTTAGGCTTAATAAATAATTTCTCCATATATATGTTTTTAAAACAGTAAGCTTCATCTCATACCTCTGGAATTACTAACCTCTAAAAGGATTGAGTCTGGAATAATGATGTTTTACTGTATTGCTTATGTAACTGAAGATCAGGGTGTTCAGTCAAGATTAAGTGAGATGGGGACACCTGGGTGGCTCAGTCGGTTAAGCATCTGACTTTGGTTCAGGTCATGATCTCACAGTTCGTGAGTTTGAGCCCAGCATCAGGCTTCGGATCTTCTGGCTCTGCCCCTCTCCCACTCTCTCTCCCTCTCTTACAAATAAACATTTAAAAGAGAAGATTCAGTGAGACTGGAAATTATCACAGATGCTATAAGTAGAGCACTGCCAGGAAGACTAAGATTTCAGGAGTGACCTGTCTAGTGTGCAAAGCAAAGAAACAAAGAACTGAACTAACAACCCACCACTGTTTACTTAAAAGCTAAGGAAAACACTACAAACCTCAAAGTCTGGTGGTCCCTGACCTGCCTTTTGAAACTAGTTTAAGGGTATCCTGGCCTTTGCAGCTCCAGAGAAGGAGAAAGGAGGGAAGTATACCTCCGGGACCATCTAGCCCCTCCAGAAGTTCATTGTATTTCTGATCAGTGCTCTTTGGGAATTTTTTCTCAAGAAAACAAGGTATGAAATTCAGGAGATTTTTGACATTTATGTCCATAGTAAAAATGAATGGATTCTTCCAGTTTATATACACAAGTCCCTATTAAAAGACAAAAATGACATATTCAAGGTCAATACTAAAACTGCTCTTAGGCATCGAGTTGAGTACTTGCTTCCCTAAACTATAAGACCAGACATGGCACACACCAAGGGCTGCAGTAGGGATGATTTCCAGGATACACACAGTCTTTGATATGTCATTTTATTTTTTGTTACATGGATTTCTGCCTTTTTAAATGAAACAAAATGACTTAGCAGAGAAGGAGCGCATAAAAATAAAATTGTATAATGCAGATCAATTACGAAGGCTAGCCAGACTTTGCAAATACCTGCTAGAAACCAGGAAACAGAAATGAGATGAACAACGGCAAAGACAAAAGTTTTACTACCTGTGACATAATCTTTTCCAGAAAGACTCGATGCTGTTTCGGTCAAGAGGCCAAATTTGAAGACATGATGCAATTCTCAATTTGTTACTGACTCACCTTGCAGCCTAAGACAAGTCACTTATCTCTGTGCCTTGGGAAGGACTCTGGTGAGTAATAAACAAATAAAAATGGAAAGTCCTCTATTAACTAAGGGGCATCTCCTATCTACAGAAGTCCCAGGAAAAATTCGGGAAGATTTGGGATTCCCCACCCCTCAGCCCTGAAAGTCTAGAACTTCCCTGTGTTAGACAGTCCCCAGTCATGAAGACTCAGTCTAGCATGTTTCCAGAGGACTCCCACAACCCTAAATCTCCCCCAGCAAACCAGTGCATATTTAAACATTTTTTTTAATTTTAGAGAGAGGGAGCATTTGGGGGGAGGAGGAGAGGGAGAGGGAGAGAGAGAGAGAGAGAGAGAGAGAGAGAGAATCTCAAGCAGGCTCCATGCTTAGTGCAGAGCCCAATGCCAGGCTTGATCCCACAACCCTGGGATCATAACCTGAGCCATAATCAAGAGTCAGATCCTTAACCGACTAAGCCACCCAGGTGCCCCACAATGACTTAGATTTTTAAGAGGACTTTCTAAACAACTGCCAACATCAATTATACATAATTGTCCAGGTCCATCCTGAGTCCAACTCAGATTCCTCACCCCCTCCCCACACAAATACAAACTTCTGACATCAAAGCAATAACACTACAGCGGGATCACACCTGCCTGGGCCAAATTAAGATCCAGCATGTGCTAACCTTCCTCAGGGAACAAAGCCTCACTTCTGGGGCACTTGAAAAATCACAAATAATGGGCACTGACTGGATTTATCACAACATATGGCAATGCTTTTAACCGATTAATTTAAAATCAATTAAGCAGAACACTCAGTTGACTATTGACAGTGAGGTCTCTATCCATACTTACGAAGCCACAATGTAGACTTCTCCATCCAGCTGCACACTTTGCTCAGAGTTCAAAGTATCCTCAGTTTGATACAAGGTACAGCAAAAAAAAAAAAAAAAAAAAAAAAAAGGGAGGGGGGTTGGGGGGAGGAGCGATATGAAACAAAAAAGACAGCTTTCTTTTACAGTAAATTTTGGCTATCATTTGGCTGGACGCTGAGATCAGTTGCTAATTAGACATGGAGGCAGATCAGTCTTGGTCAATATTTGCAGCAAATTTAAGCTTTGAGCTTTGTTTTTTAATCAATGCATTTCTAATTGTCATGTTGGTTGCTCTCTTGGGTGTGACTTTGTTATTCGTGAAACGCAAACTCTGTACTCAGGGAACACAGTTACCCACAAGGTTGAAGATACACTCTTCTTAGTGGGGCCAACAGAGCCTCATGTCCTACTTCCAAAACCAGAGGAACACAGAAGACGGATGATTCCAGCTCACTTTATACTTTCCGAAGCCTGCTCTCTGCCCAGAAGAGTTTCACTCCTGTTCCTATGACAAAGAATCAGACTGAATACAAAGACACTTACACCCCACATGGGGTGGGGAAGACTGGGCTTTGGCACAGAGCAGTGGGACGGGGGTGAGAACCCCACCTACTGCTTGTAAGTTGTGTGTGAAATAAGTTACTTCAGTACTTCTTAAATATGAATAATGTATGACCCATTTTAAAGGGAAAATTGTTTTATCTAGATTCTTAACTATATGTCTACAGATGACCCCCATTTGAGAAACACTCACCCCTATTAATGTACGGTGATTTTCCCCACTGCACACATGCAAGTGCATCTATTAATATTCAGGAGTTTTCATTTCAATCCTATACTTATCACAGCGCTTTTTTGAGTGTGTATTAAACAGTTTTTGTACCCAGAAAACCACATCCTTTGACTGGTCCAGGCCATTTGAATCTTTCTATGAACTGTTTTTTTCCAGCTTTTACCCATGTGTCTTTGTACAGGTTAAATTATTAAGCAGTCACGATGCTGACGCGGTGCCAGGTACACAATAGGAGTTTTAAAAATAGTGGTTGCATTCCAAAACTAGCTTTAGCATTTAGATTATTGCCATTCTGTTTGCGATGCCAGCCATTTGAGAGGGAGCCCGGTGTTGGAGTTTAATTAACTCCGGTCCTTTTTCAACAGTTCCTTTCAAGCACCCAAAGGCAGACTTGAGGAGTGGTGTTAATTGAATCACGTCTAAAGTGGAGGGGATTTAAAGAGCTCATGGGGGGACTCGTCAAGGTGTGAAGCCTCTCAGATTCTGTCAAGGCAACAAGATTAAGTCAGACTTGAGAACCTTATTTATCCATTGGCAGGGGGTGGGGAGAATCAGAGTAATTTCCTGAGTGTCCTACTTAGTTCAGCAAAGCACTTGTTCTTCCTCCTCCTTACTTCCACATCCTCCTTTTCTCTGAAAGACTCTCCCCTCCCCTCCCCTTCCCTGGCCCTTCACCTCCTCTCTCTGTTTGGCTCACTGTTCACCTTAACCTTTGCATAGTAGCCTAGACCTCACTTCCTCTAAGAAGCTGGCTCCCCATGAATCAACAGCTAGGGTACTATCCCTTTGGGTGTCATCGCATAGCACTTACTAGGTTCTGGAAGCATTCACTTTGTATGCCCACAGCTTGGCACCGACTCATCCCTCAGCGGTTGCTACGTGCTAGGTCTCGGCCATGTCATATCATCACCAGCAAAGTTCCATGAGGTAGGCCTTGTTTGTATCCATTTTCACAGACATGAAGATGGAGGTCTAGAAAAGTTAACTTGCTCAGGGTCACATTACCGGGAGGCATGAGGGCTGAAATGCGTGAAAAATATGCTCTTTGACTTTATATATATAAACTTGAACAAAGCAGATTCACCAGCAACTCACCTTTGCTGGTCCCGGCCTCTGGTTTTTTAAAGCTACTCAGGCCGGAATCAGAAGGTAAGCTCTATGTCAGAATGATTCAAAATAGGATTTATTTATTGAATAGATGTTTGTGCATAATACAAAAATAAAAGCTACAAAAGAGGAAACAATGAAAATTAAGATTCCGCCCCCCCCCCCAACTCAGAGCCAGCTAGATGCCTTTTCCAGAAGTAACTATGAAGATCTATTGTTACCACGACAGGTAGATCTAGAACTATATTTTATAAACGATGAATCCAGCCTAGTAATGGATCAATGCAGTGGGTCCAGAGCAGCATTCATTTTTTAAGGTCATTAAAAAGATATGTTTGAATGAGCACTGGGTGTTGTATGGAAACCAATTTGACAATAAATTTCATATATTAAAAAAAAAGATATATTTGAAAGGATTATGTTTCACACAGCTTGTGTGTTGGTTTTACACATAGTGTAAATGTACATCGGAGCCACAGAGTGTAAAATGTAACTTTACAGTTCTCATCACAAGGTTATGTTCCAAGCAGTCTGCAAGCCACTCACCTGGTAGACCTAGAAGTTGGAAATTATGAAAGCCACTCCCACACAGAACCTCCATCCTTACCTCCCATGAGTCACTTTGGAACCCAGAAACCTGAATGACCCTAATGAAACAAGTCAGATCCATTTCTTCTCTGTTCAAAGCCCTTCAGGGGCGCCCGTCTGAGGAGGGCAACAGCTATGAGGCAGCATGTATTTCTCTTTGTTTGTTGTGTTAGCATCCTAAAAAAATATATATTCCAAATCAAAAATATGGGCTGCATAATATAAATAAATATGGCTTTGTGGGGAAGGGGCTCTGGGAAGAGACCTCACAGAGATCGGCAGCATCCTTCAAAGTGGCTGAAATCAAGAATGGATATTCACAACTAGGGTCTGTATATGAGATGAGCCATTTTAAAAACAGGACTTTCGTACAATTCCCCTGGAAGAATTCTGGGCGTACCTGAAGGAGAACACTGCCCAGAACAGCTGGCCCATAGACAGAGAGGCTCCCAGGGAGGCAGGACTCTGCATCCATGAGAGGATGCTGAGGACCAAGAAATGAGCAGGGGTCCCACACAAGCCCCCAGTCTATAGGCACGAAGCAAGAGGGGCTGCTTCTCGTGTGGGCAGTTCCTGCAGCCTTGGTCCAAGGTGAGCGGCAGCAGGAACGCAGTGTCCGGTGTGCTGCTGCACGGGACAGCAGCACCGTAACAAAATAATGAGGCCAATTCTCCGTGCCTCAGAAACAGGAGCAGCACTCAGCGGGAGAGTAAAGCGTGATGCCGCATCGGCTCCTTCCCTTCCCTCTCCATCCCTCTTCACTCCTCTCTGGAGCTGTGGCAGCTTTGTCCTCTCAGTTGCATGTGGGGCCTCCACTGGGACACCTCATGGTGTCCCCAGCAGCACAGGGGTAACCAGACTCTGAAGGGGCAGCTCCTGGAAGTCAGAATGTAAAATCGTGGTGCATTTGTTCATTTGTTGACTTGGTTACTGTCTGTCTGTTGGATTAGTGAGCTTGCATGAACAGGGATCTCATCTGTCTTGTTCTCTACCAAATTCTCAAGGCCACGGACAGCATCTGATACAAAATTGGCAAGCAGTGAATGTATCTTAAACGGATGAATGTTCAGCAACAGAGAAAGTGAGAGCTGTGGTGGCCATAGGTTCTCCAAGGACAGCTAGGCAGATTGCGAATGGTTTGTACCCCTCTGTACCTGGGAGGTAGCCCTGTGTATCCCCTCTAGGGTGACTTGACAGTTTGCCATGCATATGGTGTAGCTGTGCCTTTGTGTGTTTACCAGGTGAAAAGAGACGGCAGGCGGAAGGAAGTTCACAAGCAAAAGCACCAAGGCTTGTAAGAACACAGGGCACAGCATTACCAGGAGTGACGGAGGTGCCGCCTAAGAGGTCAGGTGCCTGGGAAGGCATGGCTAGAGGCTAGGCTGGACAGGTAAGGTCCGGTTGTGGAGACACACACCATTAACAAGTTTGCACTTTATTCTGTAGCCAACCCGGGATCCCTTAGTGGTTTGGAAGCAGACTAATGACGTGATCAGGTAACTCTGAAAGCAATATGAAAGAAGGATCAGAGAAAAGGAGGTTCTGTAAGTAGGGAAGCCAATTATGAGTCTATGACGCATGTCCAGATTCAGAGATAATGGGGGCTGAGATCAACGTGTCGCCATGGAGATGGCCTCTGGGACAATGAAAAGAGGTGACCAGTTGGAAATGTGAGTGTGAATGTTAGATATCAAGGTCGAATATTCAGACCGAAAGTCACATGGGTCCTGTTGAAGTCATGGAAGAAAATAAAAACGCCTAATTTGAGTAATGTATCATTTAGAAAATCTGATGAAAATTGGTGTTTTTAGTTTCAGAGGCTTTGCACATACCCACCAAAAAAGCCAAGTAAAGGTCCATGGACATCAGTTAAGAACACCTGATTGAACAGAGGAAGAATGACGGAGCCCCAACCTCTCTCAACGACGACAGTTGGTATTGGCTACAGCCCATCCGAGAGGTAGGAGAAGACAGGACCAGAGAAATGGAGAACTTTGTTCTTGAGGTCAGAGGTGCCTCACACAACACCAGGGAGACTAACCACATAGCAGAAGATGAATAAAGAGATAGAGCTCACTTCTAATTTTTTACATGTTTAGAAAAGATAAATTGTTTAAGTAGAAATGACCAGAAAGCCTCATCAAAGAACTCAGGTGGGTTCAGACACAGTCAGGTGCAGGTGGAGTGCAGCACTCTCAGGAAGCCAGAGATAAAGACGCTTCCCAGGCAGAAGCAGGCCTCTTTCTTCAGTAAACTCAGCAAGACTTGCTTACCGACTGAATCACTAATAATTTCTATACTTCTATATGTAACGGACTCTGGTGTTCAGGTGTGTGCAACTGCCTACATGTGTGTATATGCCAAATATATACACGATACACAGTATTGTGTGTATACACCAATTTATCTATATATGTGGATATGAACACATATTTACATATAATTTTTCATTTACATAAAGGTATGTTTATCCATTTAGCATATATACATATGCATATGCCATATAGTCTAGAAAACTGACATAATTTAATATTTAATAAATATCCACATGCTCCTTCTATATACATGGCTTGGACTGGGGACACCTTGGCTGTGACCCAATGTTTATGATGATTCTCTGGAGAAATTTCTTTGTGGTCTTACCATTAAGAAGAGTTGATATTCTCTTGAATAATTTTTTTTGTCTTGCACGTGACAGAAATTTTATTCTAGACCAAGCTCCCTTTTGAACATGACTACTAGAAATCTGGGAGACAAATTTTGGTCCCAGTTGTAACCAAGTGCATGGGGATCTATGTGGTGCGTTAAAAAAAACAAAAAAAACAAAAACACGACTTTCACTTCTGGCTCCATTTTATATGCCTTATTTTTCACTTTTCGTTTCACTCACTTCTTTCTGTAGGTTATGTGCCTTTGTAAGCTTTTCTTTTGGCATATAAACATGAAGAAATATAGAAATGACATCACAGAGGGAGACTTTAAGGTCCAGAACATTATGGCTGGGAAGAAACCTATTATTGTGGCTGGAGTTAAGGCATGTAAGGATGATAATGGGTGTGTTAATAGGACAGCCCAGCAGCGATTACAGGGAGTGAGACAGATCTCAGCCCAGGTCCCAGTTCTCTCTGCTGTTTACCAGTCGTGTGGTGGGAGGCATCTTATTCTCCATGTCCTCTCATCTCGAAAACAGTGACTTCTTGGGATTTGGGGGGATGGCTTAAACGAGGCAACGTATAGAAAGCACTTTAGCACAACGCATTCCATCAGTTAGCTACTGTTACCATCACTATCTTTTGGACAAGCAGAGCTAGGCCGCCATTCCTGGCTCGGTCCGCTGTAAGAAAGTTCTCTCCCCGCCCCCCCTCCCCGCATCTCCCACACCCACAGTCGCCAGGCGGCCAGCCGTCTCACGCCAAATACGGATCACACTTCTGGAGCGCACCTCCGCTCCCGCCGCCTCCCGCGGGAGTGCAGGGCGCCAATCTCCGGCCAAAGTCCCGCAAATTGCTACCAAGAAGGCCCGGGAGGCGCGGGCTCAGGCAGATCCACACCTGAGCGTTAGTTCCTTACCCCGACCCAGCTGCCCTCTGACACATACAAGGGGGCCTGCGAAGGGCCCCGGGGTCCTCCGCGAGGCCGGACTGGAATGCGGGGGCGGGGGCCCCAGCGCGCCGCCGGGCTCGCACCTCCCCCGCGGTGCCCCCGGAGCTTCCCCAGCCCTCGGCTCCCCTTCAGACTTGACCCGGGGGCCGGGAGCGGCGGGCTGCGCCGCGAGGCGCTCGCGCTGGATGGGGGCGGGCTTCGGAGAGCAGCCCGAGAGCGCCACACATTTCCTACACCGATAGCATCAGCGCGTGTCAGGTGGTTGGTGCGGGCGAGAGAGTGCGCGCGCGCGTGAGGGCGAGAGGGCGCGCTCACAGAAACTTTGTGCCTGCGGGTGCGCCTCGGGCGGGCTCGCCGGCTGCGAGAGCGGCGTGTGGGCGGCCGGGGGCGGAGGGGCCCGGCAGGCGGCGGCGGCGGTGGCGATGCGCCGCGCCCCGCCGAGCCCGTCCCGCCGCGCTAGGTGAGGCGGCCGCGGGAGCGCCGGCCGCGGCCATGGGCACCCTGGGCAAGGCGAGAGAGGCTCCGAGGTGAGTAGGGGCCCGGGGCCTCGGCGGCGCCGTCTTCCTTCCTTGGGGCGGGCGACCCCGCGAGCCCTCTCAGGGGGCTGGGGGAGGGGGTGAGTGGGCGGGCGACATGGGTGCCTCCTTCTACGGGAAGTTGCTGACCCGGGGTCCGGGCGGCGGCAGGCCAGGGTCTCGGCTCAAGTCCGGGGAAGCGGGCGACCGGGCAAGAGGGGCGGGGAGCTGGGTCGTGCGCGCCACGAGCTCCGGAGTTGCACCGACGGCCCTCCCCACCCCGTCCCGGCTCCCCGGCGTCCGGCACCTGGGTCTCTCCCACTCGCGGACTTTCCGTACCACCCGCACCTGCTGCGGTCCCGGGGCTCTGGCAGCGCCACCTGCCGGCCTCTCCCTGCCCTGCGGATCCGGGGCAGGGCCCGGAAAGGCCAGCGGCCGTTTGCAGGGAGCGAGTGGCGGTCCCTGAAACATACAGCCTTCTGGGTGGAAACTATGCGCCCCTCCACCCCCACTGCGATTCTAGAGAGATGTGTTAGGAGCGTCTCGAAGATGAAGTTAGTGTGGTAGTGCAAAGTCTTTTGGCAGGGGAAAGAGGCCTGGGGGGTGGCGGGGTGGCAGGCAACTTTGAGTGTGCCCCCCTTAGAGCAGGAGGGCCTGGGCACAGCACGCCAGTGCGCTCTTCCCAACTTCCTCCACGTGGACTCTAGTGTGACCGGCCCGCACAGACATGCCCGCGAGAGGCAGGAAGCTTTGCTCTGCTGGACTTTTTGGAGCCGAAGGTTCTTGGCCCTTTCTACACTCGGGCACCCTGACGGTGTTTGCCCCAGGGTGCAGCCCTGCACCTTCCCTAGATTGAGGGGAGGGGTGTCTGTAAGTTAAATTGAGTATACATTAGAGGGCTGAGGGAGAGGACAGGACTGGAAAGAATCCTAACCAGAAGCCAACCAAAGCCATCTTCTGCAGAGAAAGTTGTGGAAGTCTGTGTTCTCATTCCTCCGTTTCATCGCTTAACTCACTCTTCTTGGCTAGTTTTCCTAAAAAGTTCAACCTCACAGTGTGTGCCCTCTGCTGAGGCACCTGTGCTGGAGAGGATTTCACCTGAGCCAGGTCAGAGTTTCCACCGCCTCCTTGCTTCCTGAGGCAAATTCCATGCAGCCTTGGCCACTCATAGTTCTCAGAAAACCCCTTCAAGTTAATGTGTTTCTCTCTGGCCTTATTTTTTTATTTTATGTTTTAATTTACATGGGAACATTTGGCTCCAGTCCTTTAAAAATATGCTTTTGGAGACTTAGAGTATTCTTTCTATGATTTTTAAATACTCTTTGATCTACCTATAATGAAACATTTTGTACATCCTTATCTGTAGACCTTTCACCAGAAGACCGAGTGGTTTGAAGGTTTGTCAGGAAGCAGCAGTCAAGAGACTGAGCAGCCAAAGAGCCGAGTTTCCTACTTTATGGCGCAGATAACCCTATCTTCCCAGACCTCTCGGGATGCAGTGTGGTTTTTAGTAGCATCTCTTCTCCCTGGTGTCTTGGGCCCAAACTGTGCGTCTCTTTGGCCTCCATTCTCCTAGATTACATTTCTCACCTTCCCTTCCCCCTACCCTAAATACTCCCTTCACACTCTTTTTCTTTCTGTGTGGATCTACCCTTAGTTCCCTCTTAGTTCTGATAAAAGCATCTGCCTCTAAGAATCACCTTGTGAGCCAAAGTGGTTTCCCCTACGGCTGACATTAGGGAGCATTACCAGAATTAGAGCCAGCGCACTTTTCAGAATCCTCAGTGGTCGATGCCACCAACCGAGAGAGAAAATGGAATGTTTCCTGGATCCCACAGTTGAGAGACAGAGATTAACACCTCCCAGCCCCAGAGGAAAGAACTGTATATGGAGATAGGACCTGTGGCCTGTGGTTGAGTCCAGTGGCTGCCTCTCTTTGGAAGGCCTAAGAGAAAAAGACTTCTCTTGAGAAGGACTTCGTTTTCATCTTTCCCGCCTTTGCCTTGGTGGGGGTCTTCATGGTGGAAAGGCAGCAACGGAGGCAGAAGTGTTTCCAACACTGGACAACGAGCACCAGGTTTAGAGAGTTGTCTGTACTTATAGGAGGGGATGGGAGCCTAGCCGGCGAACAAAGCGTGGGGCGCAGGAGGCCCGGCTTCTACCAGTCTCTGCTCCAGTGGCATTGCCTTTCTGAGCCTGGACCTCCACATATGTATATGAAAGTTTGGAATGTGACCATCAAGAGCCTGCCCAGCTCTGAAGACTGTTCCTGGGGCCCACAGGAGGGTATGAGGTGGAGACTTTATGTTATCAGCTATGCTTTTGGATGATTTTTGAGTCTTAAACTTTTCAGCCTCTCTCTGGCAGTCTGCTTCTAATTCTAATGTAGTGAAAGTTGTATGGTCCCAAGCACAGTAAATACTTATCAAATAAAGCCAGAGAGGCATCAGGTACAAATCCCAGATCTAGCACATATGAGCTGTACAACCGTGGCTATGTCATTTAGCAGCTTTTAGATTCAGTTTCAACTTCATGTAATGGAGGTGATCTCTTTCTGGGGTATAGGCTTTAAAAATCATTTAAACCTCCCAGTACAGTGCATGTGATATCATAGGTGCTAAGTTCATTATGGTCATTATTACTTTCTCTTGATTTCAGATACTGATCTGATCCTGGGGTTATCACAGGGCCTGGATAAAAATCAGTCATGGTCAGAAACTTAAGTCCTGTAACACCAACTTGATCTTTCAGAAATCACTTCCTTGGGTTAGTAGATTCTGGGTAGCCAGTTGTTGATGCAATTTCACTGGGCCCACCCCAGGCCAAAAGCAGAGTCCAGTGGTCACTGCCGGACCAGCGCCACGGAGCTAGTTTGAAACAGATCAGAGGGCATGGTCTTCCCTCCACTAGTCTGGCTGCGTACTGGGTGGCCCGTAGTTCAGTACACTCTCTTTTAGCAGAGAATCCATGTGTGCCCCCAGCATTTCATTTTGATCAAAGCATTTCAGCCCCTTCTGGGGGATGAGATTATATCTTACTGGAGCAGCTTCCCCCAACACTCCACCTGGAACTGGTTCTCTCTTCTGAGAACATCACGCTTCTTACGCTTGACACCCACAGGACACTTAAGATTTGTAGAGCTGTCTTTTCATGGTGTAGGTCTGGTTCTCCAACTAGATTTTTGAATTAAGGAACGTCTAGTTTACCTTTCTACAACAGCAGCAATAAGTAATGTAATGAGTATGCCTTACAGTTTACAGAGTACCTCACATAGACTGTCTCACTCCAGTCCCCTTCCCCTCTGGCCTATCACAGTGTCTTACTAATAGAATAAGTACTTATTAACTAATGTCCTTATGTGTTTAGCAAAATATATAGTGAGTAGCTAAAGTTATGGATCTGAGGCACAAATTTTTTTGTCTCCTCTTCGGTCGTAAACTCTGAAATAACCAAAGCCACAGAATTAATTATATGTTCAAAGAAGTTAACCAGCAACGACACCCATCACTATTAAACCTGAAAAGATTATAGATATGCATCTGTGTGTTTAAATAGGAAAGAAAGTAAAATACTTCATCATTTTGCAAACAACTTGACCTGTACTGATGAGGTCATGACCAAAGACAAAAGCTAAGTGAGAGAGAACATAGGTGACCTATTGGATTCCTAAGCCATTTCCAGATCCAGACTTCTCCTTTTACATTCAGTTCTGAAGTAAAGCTCACATAAGCTCTGCTTTTTTTTTTTTTAAATCAGTATTCCCCAATTAAGGACTTGATAGAATGATAATATTTAGTGGTAAAAACTGACATATAATGATTGCCAGTATTATCAACAATGGAAAACAGAATCTTCGAGATTTGTGAGAAAGGCAAGATTAGCTGAAAATTTGAACACCTCCACTGTAAATCCTCTCCCTTGCACATGGGTCTTTAGTCTTTGACTTCTCCCCTAAAGTTCAGAGGTGTTTTTGAGGCCACCTGACCTTCTGCAGCATCTCTGGTATTGCTCAAGATGAATGAATTTAGTTGAAGATGAGACCAAATAAAACAATGCTTCAGACCCAAGTCAGTGGACTTCCAGCTAAAATATTGGTAGGAGCTAAGGACTACCTACATGGCCTGGCCTCTGCCTCTCTGGTTCAGGAGCCAGAGCCAGCACGCCAAAGCAATTCTAATCCCAGACTGAAGAGCCCTCGTTGCAGCCCTGAAATCTCACCTTATTATTTGCTTGGGAGATGTCTCTTTAACAGCCAACCAGTCCGTTTGGTGCATTTGCCAAGTGGGAGGGGTATGTCTTCTATCAGCCCAACTCTCAGGATTAATTGTCTTATCTCTACTCCTTTCCTGCCCAATCTGCCTTCAGAGCTTGGAGCTGCCAGTCTGTCTGTCCCCTGGCTGCTTGGCTTGCACTCACTGCCTCCCCTCTTTCCCCAGGAAACCTTCTCATGGCTGCAGAGCTGCCACTAAAGCAAAACTAGAGGCGAAGTCAGCCAGCAGCCCCTTCCCTTCTCATCCCAGCCTGGCCCAGATCACCCAGTTCCGCATGATGGTGTCTCTGGGACATTTAGCCAAAGGAGCCAGCCTGGACGATCTCATCGACAGCTGCATTCAATCTTTTGGTGAGTTCGCTAACTACCCACTTGCATAAAAATCTATTACTTTGTTCTTCCTTAAAAAGTTGCTTTGTGGAATAGCAACCTAGATTGTATTTTGGCTTTAAAAATATCTTTTGAGCCTTTGAAATGTTGGAGACCGTGTGCAGTGCCTATGGCACATGACTGTGTGGGTGTAATAGGTCGTGATGAGAGGCGTGATTTCAAGTGAGAAAAGTTACGGAGGAGAGTTTGCATTTCCATTTCTCTTAGGATGGAGGTTGTTCCTGTGATGAGAAATCTCATAAAATGCTACTGTGCCTCTGGTGCTTTGACATTCTTCTGCCCTTGTGTTCATAGGGCACACAAAGACAAGGTTACGTGAGCAAACACTGTTATCAAACAGAAATTTGAAAGCCTTTGGATCATGTGGATGATAGAGTGTAATAATCCCCCTTACAATTGGAGGGTAGTTGTGAGGGACTAGGAAAGGACAGGTTTTAAAGCCAGAATGTCTGTGACTGGAAGATACTGGTTAGGAAGTATTTGTGATTGGGGGTCAGGGATCTGGGCGGGGGGTAAGCAGACACACACATGGACCGTGAATTCTCTAGAATGCTGCCCTCTGTCATCACCATTCTCAGCCTGAAGGGTGCACGGTTTCATGCAGCTCACGAGCGGTTATCTGCAAAGATGCCCATTTTTTTAAAAAAATCTTATAAGCACTTTTTTTGGATTGTGATTTGTGAAATAGTGATTGAAAAATACTATATATTGGTTCCCCTCAAAAAAGGAATTATTAAAATCGATGGAAAATTCATAGATTTCCAGCATCACTGTTCCCCCCTCTGTGCCCACTTTGAACCCCTGCGTCTCCCACCAGGAAGCAGATGAGCACAGGTGGCTCAGCTCAGAAGTGCTGGCTCAGCTCAGAAGTGCCTGCCCATCTCAGACCCTCGTGGAGCCTCCTGGGGGATGTAGGGGAGGCTCGACCCGATCCCAGGCAGCACAACACGCAAATCAGTTAGAATTCAGAACTAGGGATTCTTGGCTGGACATGTTTACCGTTGGGCCAGACCTTATTTATGGAATCGGGAAAGATTTGACATCTTAGGGATACTTGTTTAGTACACTTCAAGTACAAAACTGAGTAGTTCTGATGATTTCCACATTGGTTTAAAGCAGCAGTTCTCACATGTTGGTACAGAATCACACGGAGGTTATCTTTTTTATGAACACAGATTGCTGGGCCCTGCCCCCAGAGTTTCTCCTCTGGTGGACCTGGGGTGGGGCGCAAGGATTTACATTTCTAACAAGTTCCCAGGTGATGCTGATGTAGCTGACCCACGTACTCACTTTGAGAACACTACATTATTGTTGTAGGCTTTTTAACTTGGAAAAGAGGCAGCACTTTTATTATTACTAGGTGAGCCTCAAATTTTAATTAAATTTGTATGTATTTACACTCTAATTTTTCAGTTAAGAATGACACGGGGAGTGGAATGAATGATTGTCTGTTTTAAAATAATCTTAGAAAATACAGGGGCAAGGAGGTGAACCTAGAAGTCAGGAGACTAGTGGGCAGGTGGCTGTGAGGAGCCATTGTTCTTCCTGGGTCTTACTTTCAACTGGCTCCCAACCGGAATGAGCTGCAAAGTTCCTCACACAGTCTTGGTAGTCCTACATACCAGTCTTTTTGCAGGGCACTGTTGCTGTTTCAGGAATAAGGATGTTTATTCTTTTTCCGTTTCACTTTTGAGAAAATGGGGACCGGGAATGTATTTATCAGTAACTTTCTTCCTCTTGTGCCAATCAGGCAACTGCTGGCTGAGGTCAAAGCTGTTTTCCTAACCTTCCAATAATCATGACATCTACCTGAGAAATAGATGACCAGTTCTGAAGTCCTTCCCCAAAAGAACCAAGCCTAATCCACTCCCCTCAACAAATCCTACAGGGGCAAAAGATGTATTGTTTTCTGGAATATGTTGAACTGAAAAAAGTACCTTAAAACCCAAAAGCTTTAAAAATCCCATAGAGGGGCGCCTGGGTGGCGCAGTCGGTTAAGCGTCCGACCTCAGCCAGGTCACGATCTCGCGGTCCGTGAGTTCGAGCCCCGCGTCAGGCTCTGGGCTGATGGCTCGGAGCCTGGAGCCTGTTTCTGATTCTGTGTCTCCCTCTCTCTCTGCCCCTCCCCCGTTCATGCTCTGTCTCTCTGTGTCCCAAAAATAAATAAAAATGTTGAAAAAAAAAATTTAAAAAAAAAATCCCATAGAGTCCAAGAGTCTTATCCACCCTGAGGAAGCATTGATTAAGCCCCTAATGGCAACAGACACAGGCTAGGCAGTGCACAAGGAGAATTACTGTGACCAGACCCCTGTTCCAGTATCAGAGCTTAGAATACCTGAGAAATGCACCTTTCAAGGGAAAAAAGATAGATACACAAGGCAGGGAAATAATCTAAGGCATGTAGGAAGAATACATTCTTTATACATGTGGAGTTTTGAGAAAGTTCATTTCAAGGGTAAGGATGGATTAGGGAGAACAGCCACTGTTCAAACTCCTCTTTGGCCATGGGATTGCAGGGGGAAGGTGGGTAAGTAAGATCTCAAAGTTTTGCATAGTATGCATGCACGGTTTCCTGCCACAGAATTTATATGAAAGAGGTGGAAAAGAAAAGACATGCTACGTCTGGAGGGAGTGGGAGACAGCACGTGATTTTCACTCATGGGGTATCGTGGCCATGTGTCACCAGGGAGGGGAGGGGAGCGGAGTTCGAACAACAGAGGTGAGCAGAGCTGGGGATCATGAGCAGCTCTTGACAAAGAATAATCCGTGGCAGAGTGCCTGCCGGTGCTTCTGGAGGTCTCCTCGGAGGTGATCCGAAAATAGTACAGAGTGAGCCTTCTGTTTCTCTTGAACCTCTTCTTACTAGTTATTTTCCCATGTTTGTATCGGAAAGTTTTGCTTTAGAAGAAAGCAGTCTAGCTTAGTTTTTTGTTAATGAGTTGAGATGTCTTATCATTTTAATGCCTGTGAAAAGAGAGGGAAATGGTACAGACATGTGGGGAGACTATTATTGGTTTGGTTTTGGTAATCTTGCACTTCAGACTCTGGTTGCAGCCACTCTCCCACCAACTTGGGGGGAGAAAAAAAAAAGGAAAAAACACCTGTTTTGAGCATAAAGACTAATTAGTTAATTTCTACTACCTTTTCAGTCGCACCTTCATGCAGATGCTTTGAGGAGGTTTGAATTAGCTAAAGCAGTATGGTGCAGTATGGTTGCTATTAGCCAGATCTGGCTATTTACATATACATTTCAACTAATTAAAATTAAAATAAATGTAAAATGTAGTTCCTCAGCCTCACCCGGCATATTTCAAGTGCTCAGTATCTGCAAGTGGTAGCTGCTGCTGAACAGAGTAAACAAAATATTTCCGTCATGTATGGCAGAAAGTCTGTTACGCAGTGCTGGATGGGGTAGATGGTTGACTTGAAGGGGGAAAGCAACAGAGAGACCTTCTGGAAACTGTGGAACTTGCATATTTCTAGCATCTCTAGGCAATAGCCTGAATACTCGCTAAGGTATCATAGACATTTGGATTTAGCATCTTTACTGATGCCTCTCTCTTTAGTGTTATTAACCATTAATTACCACCCACACTGTTCTCAGAGAGAGTACTTATGACAATGCTTTTAAGGATAGGTGACCAGCACATACATATTAAGGGTAGTCTTGAAGGTCTCACAGCAAGCCTCCTATTGTCACATACAGGGTTACAGATCTGTGATTAGAAACTCAGAGCCTTGAGTCATAGTTCATTGCTTTAACCATGAGACAACCCACTCCCACCTTCTGTTTTAATTGGAGGTCATGCTTTACATTCTCAGCAAATTATTGCCCGTTAATCCACTCTTCAGCTGAGCATAATGAGGCAAATCATCACAACCTGGTACATTTATGTCAAACGTATGTGAATCACACCATCTGTTTCAGGGGTAGAAAAGACCTATGAGATCATCTGGTTTTTAATGTTTTCACTTTTTAAGAGGGCTGCCAGCATTTGGGGCCAAACGGAAGGCTTCTCATGTCCAAATTCACAAAACTTCCCTTGTTCCCTTCTGAATGCCAGACAACTTTCAGCAGCATCAGAAAGAAAGCTGTGAACGTGTTCCAGAAAGGGACCCTCAGCAAGGAACCCTCCTGCTCCCAGGTGGGGTGTAGGCGGACATCCAGCGTCTCTGTCGTACCTGTCAATGTGAAGGGAATCGCAGCTTAGCTGATACCTTTATATTTATAGAGCGTTGTTTATTTTTTATTGGAGCTCCATATGTATTGGTTTTCTTTTCAACTCAAAACAGCTCTGAAATTGGAGGGTCAGGTGGTATTGTCTCCCTTGGACAAATGAGAAAATAAATTGGGCCTCTGAGAATTGATGCAATTTGCCTCGTGCCCTCAGTCTAGAGAGAAAACATGCTGCTCGAGTGCTTTTTCCTCTGTCCCCAGCAGCCCCTTGCAACCTGAGCTGGGGCTAGCTCAGACCCCTCTCCCAGGAAGGCCCCTCTTCATGCACGGGATACCTGCATGCCACACGGGACATGCCTGAACCCTGTGCCCACCTTCTGCAGGCCTGGTCTCCCCCAGATTAGAAGTTAAACTCATTCAATATGAGGACTGTTCATTGGACCCCACATATATATGTCTGCCTGAAATTCTATCTTGAGCAAAGTGTTAATTAAAATTTCCCATAGGTATTGTGCTAATGCTATACAAAGGCCTCCCAAACTAATAGGTATATTTTCTGCAGCACGGAACACTTAGATGTTAGACGTATTTTATAGACCTCAGCTTGTTAAGGGCAAAACACTACACCCACTTTTAAAAATTGGAGCCAAAGAAGACAAACACACACTTTTTGGGACCACACACAGTTCCCTCTGTGGCAAAGGGAAGGCTAGGGATTTCTCACCACTCTGCAGGTTACAGGTTGTGCACCACAGTGAGGTGTCCAGAGGCAACAGGAACACAAGACCAGAAGCCAAGGGCCATGATATCGAAGGGCACTCAGACCCAAGGATGGGCAACTCCAAGGAACAAAGCCAAGTGTAGTGTCAAGAAGGGACTGAAAGCCATGTCCATTGTTGAACACAGGCCCTTTGTGAAGAAGACCCAAGGTGACCGAGTAGCCTCCTCAGTGGAACCCCCAGGTGCTTAGGTGTCACATACAAAGGATAGTCCTTGGGACACCCATGTTCTAAGGCTTCTAGGCATCAGAACAGCTCCAGGGCGTGCCTGTCGTTAGCCCTCTAGAGCAAATTCACATCCTGTGATCCAGATGCTATTTATTCCAAGCAGTACCTTTGCTGCGTCTTCGACAGGCTGGCATCACCCAGTGCCCAGCCTGGCGTGTCCGCCTCTCATGGGTGTGAGGTACAGTGACTGCCAGGCTCAAGAAAGAAGGAGATAGGAAACCCCCGTCACTCGAATCTGTCTCTCCTGCCTGGTGGTGTTGACGGCAGGCTTCCCTCTGTCCAGAGAGATGAGGGTTACCACTGAGAGACGTAGACAGACGGTGGACTGACGTTGGTTGAACACTTACTTCTTGTGGGCTGTAGGGTACTGTGTGTTCACCTGAACTGGGCCCATCAATCTTTACAACAACCCTAATTAATAGGGAGTGGGAGCTCGGGGTGTCACATAACCTGGGGAACTTGGCCCAGTTCATTAGTTGGAGAGCCGCTGGGATCTGAACCGTGGTCATCTTGTCTCCGACGCTCTTGTTCTTTCTACTCTACCAGAGGTTCTCCAACTTGACCATGAGCAGTAATCATCAGGGGTGGGGTGTGTGCATTTAGATTCCTGAGGGTCAACTCCAGAGATTTTCATTCAGCCAGCAGTCGCTGTGGTTTTGATGGAGGTGACCCACGAACTGATGGTGAGAAATACTGTCCTACAGCACACTTGCTATCCCTTCTCAACTGTGCCAACTTCCTTCCAAACTTCCTGCCTGTCAGCGGTTTGGCCGTGGAACTAGACAGCGTGGGTGTTCCTTACAACTACAGTTTGGTTCTTTGCACTCAAAGGCAGCATTCCTTGCCTGCATTTCTGCCTTTAAGCCATGCTCAGACCAGTTTACTGGAGTGCTTAGGGCCCTGGACCCCGTTGTATGCTTGTCCCCCATAGGACAGAGCGTGGCTCTGCTGGGAAACGGGAGAGGTGCTTCATCTAAGTACTTCCCCAAAAGTGCCGCTTTGCCAACAGATGTTTTAAGGCCACTTGTTGACATGAAGGTTGTTGAGTCCGTGATGGAAACACATCAGGAAAGGACGTGAAAGCAAAAGCACTGTAATCAGTAGTTGACCGAAACAGCAGCGATTGGGCGGAGGCCGCTGGAGGTGTTCTGAAGTGCAGGTCCTGCCCCAGGCCCTCCTCCTGGTGGTGGGACCGACCCTCGTCTGCTGGCGCGGTTACAGCTGCTGGATTTGGTGGCTTGTTCTGCAGGTAGTTTGGGCTACCACCTAGCTGGGGTTGTCCTAGAGAGGGAGACAACAGGGGAAGACGAAGAGCCTAAGCAAGGCCGGCTTCACCAGCACCATACTCGGTTTAGTGCCGTTACAGTGCTGAAGCTCTTAATCTGCAAAAGCAGTATTAGATTTCCAGGAGTTTTCAAGCCAGTTGTTAGACACAACCACCATTAAAAACCTGAAATTATATTAAAAATGAAGGTAAGAGGGGCACGTGGGTGGCCTCAGCCGAGCGTCTGACTCTCAGTTTCAGCTCAGGTCATGATCTCATGGTTTGTGAGCTCGAGCCCCGAGTCAGGCTCTGTGCTGTTAGCACAGAGCCTGCTTGGGATTCTCTGTCTCCCTCCATCTCTGCCTCTCCCCTGCACGCACTCTCTCTCTCTCTCTCTCTCTCTCTCCCTCTCCCCCCCCCCCACTTCCTCCCCCTCTCTTTCTTTCTCTCTCAAAAATAAACATTTTAAAAAATGAAGGGCCTCCTGGGTGGCCTCAGTTGAGCATCTGCCTCTCAGTTTCAGCTCAGGTCATGATCTCACAGTTTGTGAGCTTGAGCCCCAAGTCAGGCTCTGTGCTAACAGCACAGAGCCTGCTTGGGATTCTCTGTCTCCCTGCCTCTCCCCTGCACGTTCTCTCTCTCTCTCTCTCTCTCTCAAAATTAAAGAAACATTTTAAAAAATGAAGGGGCTCCTGAGTGGCTCAGTTGGTTAAGCCTCTGGCTTCCGCTCAGGTCGTGATCTCACGGTTTGTGAGTTCAAGCCCCATGTCAGGCTCTGTGCTGACAGCTCAGAGCCCGGAGCCTGCTTCAGTTTGTGTGTGTGTGTGGGTCTGTCTGTCTGTGTCTCTGTCTGCCCCTTCCCTGCTCATTCTCCGTCTCTCTCTCATTCTCTCTCTCAAAAATGAGTATTTTTTTTAATGAAGGTAAGAACCCTCAAAACTCATCATTTCCTAATGCATGACCACATTTTCCTATTATTCTCTATTCTCCCCAGGTTATGCCTGTGGTCCCCACACAGTATGAATGCTACACGGTGGTATGCTGTAGTATATGCATCTCCTCCCCGCCCCCTGATCCGTGAAGTCATGCTGGTTGCTTGAAATTGGCCTGGGTTTGGGGTATTTATACCATGGAATAAATGTTTGTCTACTAATCAGGGCTTCACACACACTAGTTACTAATCAGGGCTTCCGGTTGAACCCTGTCCCTGGAAAGGCCACTGTTACAGGTTTCTGAGCGTAGCACTTACTCCCAGCTGCAGGGTTTACTTACATAGCGAGGTGTCTGTGGTAAAACGAGAAATGTTATTTTGTATCCCCTAATTAGGAGAAATAATATTTTGTCATCCTTTGGCTTCCTTCATGTAACAATCATATAGGACAACTCCATGTGCTCTTCAAAGAAAAGGAACAGTTCACCTCAGCTTAGAGATAAGAAAATCAAATGTGCCTGAAGTTGAAAACTTTTCTTAAAGTGACATTGGAACTTAAAACTAAAACTCAGTCTCACTCAGAAGTTGAAACTATTTGTTTTCATTTTTGCTTTTTTGGTTTACCTCCTCTAAACATTCCCCATGATTCAGCTGTCTCTCATTTCTGACCAGCCAGACCTCAGTTTTGTGACCTCCGTTCTCCACGTGTTATATGCTCTGTTTCTCAGTCCATCTATGTACTCATTTGCCTCCATTTCCCGCTACGTGGTAACAGGTGCTATTGGTAGTTGGATAGATAGGTAGATCCGTATTTATTTTATATATATATATATATATATATATATATATATATATATATATAAAAATATATATATGTACTATATATATATATATAAATATATATATGTACTATATATATATATATATATATGTATAAATAATTCCAAGCTTTTGTTGAATATGTTTTCATAAGTTTCTTTGCCAACTATATTTCCAGTTTTGTGAACTGTTCATACCCTTTATCACTCGCTGTTTAATGTTCTTATTATTAGAGGTTTGCAAAAGCTTTTTATTTATTTTTTTAAACATTTTTTTAAACGTTTATTTATTTTTGAGACAGAGAGAGACAGAGCTTGAACAGGGGAGGGTCAGAGAGAGAGGGAGACACAGAATCCGAAACAGGTTCCGGGCTCTGAGCTGTCAGCACAGAGCCCGACGCGGGGCTCAAACTCACGGACCGCGAGATCATGACCTGAGCCGAAGTCGGACGTCCAACCGACTGAGCCACCCAGGCACCCCTGCAAAAGCTTTTTAAATGAAAAGCTCTTTGAATACCATTTGCTATAGGCATCCCTCCCACCCCAATCCTATTTTCATATTTTATGTTGGTTTGGGATATTAATGTCTAAAAATTTTACATTTTTATGTAGTTAGATTGTACCACATGTTTAAAATCTTTTGCTTTATTAACTCAGAAATTTTTTTAAAAAATATCCTTTTCACACAGATACAGTGAATGCTCCATTGTCATTTTAATCAAAGTTTGAATCAATCTATTGTATGATACAGTTCTGTATTCCACTCTTGTGAATGATCAGTGAAAGCTTGTCAGTAGGTTTTTGCTGAAGAAAAAGAAGCCTCCAGTTTTGTTTCTGAGACTCATTGGCTTAAAACCAGAGAGTCTGGACAGTCGCTTTGTCACTCAGGGCCTCAGTTTCCCCTCGCCATGATGGCGTTGAAGTGACTTCTGAAAGTGACAGTGTCTGGGAGAAGGTGTCATAAGGTCTTCTTGATCATGATGTTGAATGTGAATTTGAAGAAAGTTCTTTACAAGTAATTTCTATGTTTAAAGAAAATACTTTGTTCTATTTGAAGCCAGTACGCTTAGGGTGGAGACTTAGATAACCAACCAAATTTAAATCCATTTTTTCCTAAATTATTAATATAGAGTGAGTCTGTATTGTTCTTACACGTTTTTACTGTCATAAAATGTACAAAGCATAAAATTTACCACTTATATAGACTTGTAAACTATTTTAGTAGTAGTTAACTTGAGTATTTACTGTGAACAATATGGTGTTCGTATTAATATGTTATAGATACATATTATCACTTAATCCCCACCCTTTTATAAGTTCTTGTATTTACAAAGATCTGACACTTAGCTCTCATATTTACTTTTCACATTTTAATAACTTTAAAAATTATGTTCACTACAGAAAATTTAGAAAATACAGATGAGCAAAAAAACAAAATTGCAGTCCTCCTTTCTACCACCAAGAGCAAGATAAGCACTATGAACGTTGTTTGGTATATCTCCCTCGATTCTCTTCCGTGCATGTTTACATGTACTGTAGTCTTGTTGACTTTTCTATGGTAGACTTACTGTTATTAACTCTTTGTTTTCCATAATTCACATTTTAAACAATTGTTATCTTAAAACCAATATTAGTATTGGTAAAGAGGTATGCTAGCATACAAAGTTGCTACTCAGTCATCAAATTGATTTTTTAAAAAAGTTTTGCCATAATCTCTTCAAATGTGGGACATAAAGTTGAAGGTTGTTTGGCAAGGAAAATGAGCCTAACAAGGATCAAGAAAAGTAGCTACTCATTTCTTTCTAATGCTAAGTGCTATAAGCATGACTGATTAGAGTTATGATAAATCAAGGAAACAAAAAAATGCTTCCATTAGCTTAAAATTCTAGATGTAAAGGTTTGTTTTGTTTTGTTTTTAATGCACAGAGAAACTCAGATGGCTTTTGTTGAAGAGAAGCTTTGCGTTCAGAAACAATGAAAAAAATCTCCTGTCTTTATTCACTTTCTGAGAGAATCTTAAGAAGTAGTCACTGGGAAAGATACATAGCAGAAACACAAAGATGCCACAGTTTGGTACATCTGTGATTCTTCTGCAGACTAAGAGAGGTGGTGGGCAGTGGTGTGGCATAGGCCACGTTGAGTACTTTGGTTTTTTCCAGAGAGTGGTCAAGGGCCTTGCTGAGGTTCTTACCAAAATCTTGAAGCAGAAGATACTGCCAGGATGGAGTTTGGATTGGAGGGATACCAATGATTAATTGAAGTGGACAAAAAAAGTGAGGACTTGAGGCACTATCCTTTTTTTTTTTTAATGAAAGTTATTGTCAAATTGGTTTCCATACAACACCCAGTGCTCATCCCAACAGGTCTCCTCCTCAATGTCCATCACCCACCCTCTCCTCCCTCCCTCCCAACCCCATCAACCCTCAGTTTATTCTCAGTTTTTAAGAGTCTCTTATGGTTTGGCTCTCCCTGTCTAACTTTTTTTTTTTTCCTTCCCCTCCCCCATAGTCTTTTGTTAAGTTTCTCAGGATCCACATAAGAGTGAAAACATATGGTATCTGTCTTTCTCTGTATGACTTATTTCACTTAGCATAACACTCTCCAGTTCCATCCACGTTGCTACAAAAGGCTATATTTCATTCTTTCTCATTGCCAAGTAGTATTCCATTGTGTATATAAACCACAATCACTGAATTTACCCAAGGGATACAGAAGTGCTGATACATAGGGGCACTTGTACCCCAGTGTTTATAGCATCACTTTCAACAATAACCAAATTATGGAAAGAGCCTAAATGTCCATCAACTGATGATTGAGGCACTATTCTTGATGGGGGGAGGAAGAAGCAGAGATTGCCAGTTTCGTAGTGAAGGAGAGAATGGGCTAACCAGAGTAGTCAAGCGCTCAGAGATGAAGTCATCTGGGAATTTCCGGGCTGGAGGAGAAAAGGTAGCCATGTCTGGCTTCCCTTCACTGATCACTCTGAACCACCATCCAGGACTCATTTTTCTAAGTTTTAAGAGGGCACCCACAGCATTTAGGAGGCCAAGAAATATTCCAGCATTAGCATTTATGAGTCTGTTGTGTTTAGTACAGTCTACAGTAAGTTCTTAAATCTGATGAGCAGTTAATCATTTTGGCCAGTTTTCCCTCCAGTTATTTAATGCCAGGTATATAGGGGGGTTTTCGTGCTCCCTTGCCCTCTTACTCCCCAGTTCATTAGCATCATGGGTTCCAGATTTACTCCATCCAAACCTGCCTTCGTGGGTTTACCATTTACCTCTACTCCCAGGTAGTTCAGGTCACACAGTGAGTCCCTCCAGCTTCTATGTTCTGTCTCCCAGAACTTAGTTGTGGTACTCATGCTGCTGGCTGCCGGGCCCTTCAGTTAATGCCAAGGGTAAGCTGAGTACTTGGTCTCAGCGCGTGACTCTGGGCTTCACCTGTTTGGTCCTGCTTCAAGCCCCAAAGGAAAACTCCCCACACTTACTACACCCATGGTTCCCCAACCCTCTCTGTCCCCAGTGGCTTTGAGTCCCCTTACCTGGTCTGAAACCACCAATATCTACCTGAGATGGACTTAGCTTTAGTTAACTGAGAAACTGGGCCCTCAAAATTGCGAGAAAGCTAGAGAAGAACTCTGGATTGAGAGAGACTTAAGGGACATTTCACCCAGTCATAGTGTGTGAATATTTTTTCTAAAAATTGTGTGCATGTGTGTATGTGCATATACATACACACATACACTCGTAATTATGTTAGTATATGATTATTTGTATTTGGAAATTTGTATGCTGACTGGATAATTCTCATGTTAGGGAATTACTATTCATTTTGTTTTAGGCATGTTAATGCATTTTTTCTTAAGAGTCCTTATTCTTAAAAGTGTATACTGAAATAGTTACTGTTGAAATATCGCATTTGGGATTTGTTTTAAACTAATATGAGACAGAGAAGTGAGTGGGGTACACATGGACCAAAATTGGCCATGTGTTGATAGTTGTTGAAGGTGGCCAAACCCGTAGAGGTTCTCCACATTGTTTTGCCTATTGTGGTAAACGCTTATAATTTTCCATAAGATCTTGGGGTGCCAGCCGGTAGATCATGCAACTCTTGAGGTTGTGAGTTCGAGCTCAGCATTGGGTGTAGAGATTACTTAAAAAAAATAAAATCTTAGAAATAAATATAATTTTCCATAAGATCTTGAAAAGTGTTCTCAAACCTAAGAAAAGTAGATGATTAAGAACTAAAGAAAATTCAAAGGAATGTATTGTTCTAACTTTCTTGGATGATGAGCTAGAGTACCAGGTTTGTGTTAAGGAGGGAAGCAGAGAGTAAAGAATAAAAATGGGGTACTTTGGTTCCATATCACTGAAATTATTTATTCATGTCCCGTACTCGATTTTCCCCATCACATGCAGCCCGTTCTCTATTCAGCATAGAGATGTTGAATTTCTTGTATCCAGAAAGACAAAAAATAAAACCAAACACTTTCATCTTCAACCTTATCATCAGAGGTGGGAGTTGGAGTGAAGTGAGAGAATGTCGTAGACTCTCCCTACCACACCTCACCCCTCACACAGCCAGTTTTGATCTGGAAAATGCCATGGCTTTGGCACAGCCTGATTTCAGCAAGGCAGTGAGCAGACTGCAGAGGGACCCATGGGAGACCACATAGCACCATGGTCTTTGGGATCTGTCCTGACTCTACCACTCACCAGAGGCTGGCCTGTGGCAGGCTGTTTTACTGTCATTTTCTCATCTGCAAGATAGATGGTAAGGGTGAAAAATATGAAAGGTTTTAGTTTGGGTGAAAATTAAATATGGCCTCTTATTAGAAATAAAGCACTTATGGAAAATATTATCAAAATGCCATTACACAGTAGATACTCAAAAATAGTAGCAATCGTTATTGCCGTGGACTCGGATGTTAGTGAATCAGTCTCTCAGATTAATACAAACTGCCAAAGGATCCAAAACCACATTTTGGAGATCTAAGGTGGAGATATGTGGCTGGAATGGCTTTGTCAGAGAAATAACCAGGATGTTATCATGATAGACAAGCAGGTATGAGCCTAGGAAATAGTGCTATACATATTTTAAAATTTTACATGAACTTGAGCTACATTAATAGTTCAGCAAATAAGTTGTTCAGTAAATAAAGCAATTCTCTAATTTTTCAAACTATTAGAACAATGACAGAAATCTAACATGAACTATCCTATGGAATTTATTAAAAGGAATGCAAGTATTTCATATAACTAAGGCACGAGAAGAGTATAGGATGCCTGCGGAGGCCTTGGAAACATCTGAAATTAGGGACTAGAACATTATCAGGAGACACTAACATGTCTCTGTCTCTTTCTCTGCCCTTACTGTTCCCCTTCTTCTATCTGTTCTCTTTCTCTTCTCTCACTGGCTTTGCTTCTGTTTGGCAGTTAATCATTCTCTTTCAGTGAAGATTTGTTTCCTTCATGGACAGGAAGTATGGCACTAACATCTGCAAATCTTGCATCTCTTACCATTAGAGATTTAATTTTTCCCCCCTCAAGTTCAACGAAAAAATTGCCAGGGAAGAACTTGATTGGTTCCAATTGAGGCTACTGCTTGAACCAGTGATCTGTGGTCACAAGGGTGAAGTCATTTAAGAATGGAGCCTTTCTCTCTAGAACCACATGAGTGAAGTTGGGGAAGTAATGTTTCCCAAAGGAAGGCTGATGTTCTGGGCATACAAAACAATATCTGTCTATTGCACCAAGACCTGACCAAACACTAGAGTACAAAGTGTTATTAAATTCAGGTTTAGTCTCTGGGTCTTAAGATAGGAATGGAATGTTAGAGACAGGATAGAGGAGATAAACAGTTAAGAAATGATATAGAAATAGAATCTATGAGGATATAAGATGGCAGCACCTGAAAAGAAGACAAATAAGTGGCTTTTTCTTTCTTCTTTGACTTAACAGTGTGGGCATATGTATGCCCTGATACTGTTAAGCAAAGAAGAGTTGGTATGAATTATTTACCTCCAAGAGGACGAAGAGTAAATGGATTTAAATTTCAGCAAACAACGGAAGCTTCCCGTTCGTAAAGGTATTAAACATCAAAATAAGAACTTCCAGGTTTGGCTGTAATTAAATATTGGGTACTGGAATTATTTTCCTTCTGTAAACAACTATGTAACTGGACAAAATATGTGAAGCAGGTATTTTCAGGTATTGAATGACAGGACAGACTTGTAATTGTGGATGAAATCAAAAGACACAAGGTAAACCCAAAATTCATCTTGGCCCTCTGCTTGGGGGCACTTTACAAACTGTGGTACAGGGAACTAGGGCCCAGATAGCAGTGTCTTACCTGACAGAGGAAACAGAGTTTATATTCAGGGCTTCTGGGATGGCTGGCATTGGTGGAGTTGGGTACTAGGGAGGAGGGATCTCCTTTAGTCTTAGGCCAAATACTAAACATGGTGGGAATCCATGACACCAAATAGTTAAGGAGGTCTGTGAGACAGAAGAAGTTTCATCTCCTGAGAAATACTGCAGTTACAACTGGCCAGAATGGAGAGAGAGAACACTTTGGGCATTCAGTTGAAACATAAAAAAGATTGCAACATAGGCGTTGAGGTACTCTAGCCCTAGAATAAGAGCTAGTCTTGACCCATCCTAATAAAGCCTAAATCTAAGCCTTGACAGGATCGGTTTGAGGTTCCCATAAGTTAACTGCCTCTGCAAAGAAATGTGATCCAAATTCTCAGAATTGTGTCTGCTGTGTCCAGCATGTAACATTAAACTGCAGGAAAATATGACCCATGACCAGAAGAAAGAAGGTTAATAGAAATGAACTGAGTTGATGCAGATGTTGGAATTAGTATATAAGGAATTTAAGACAACTATTATAAAGATGTTGAAGGATTTAAAATAAGATGAATGGGGAGTGGGGTACCTGGCTGGCTCAGTTGGTGGAGTGTATACTCTTGATCTTAAGGTTGTGGGTTTGAGCCCCACTTTGGGTAGAGGTTACTTAAAAATAAAATCTTTAAAAATAAATAAGGTGAACAGATGGGCAACTTCAATAGAGAAATGGAAACAATAAAAGGAATCAAGTGGAAATTCTAGAAGTGAAAAATACACCAAAAGGAAAAATTCACCAGATGGGCTTAATATACTCCATTGGATACTGAGAAATGGAAGATCTGTGAATTTGAAGGCAAGTCAGTATCTCAGAAAAGACTGGGGAAAAAAAATGGAACAAAAACTAGAGTTTCAGGTGACACAACTAGAGCTGATATGGAGATGAAAGGACCTGGGACGGCCAAAACAACCTGAAAAAGAAAAGTAAAGTTGGAAATTTTACAGTGCCTGATTTCAAGATTAACTGTAAAGCTACAACAATCAAGACCATGAAGAAAAATATATCAGTGGAACAGAATAATGAACCCAGAAATAAATCCACATATATGGGCAATGTACCAAAGCAAGTCAACGGAAAAAGGAATGTCAACAAATGGTGACAGAACAAGTGATATCCATGAAAACAAACAAACCATTACCTATATTTCATACCATATACTAAAAATAATTTGAGGTGAGTCTGGGACTTGAATATAAAGTTAAAACAATAAAGTTTCTAGAAAGAAATATAGAGGAATATTTTTGCAAACTTGGGGCAGGTATTTTTAGACAGAATGCAAAGGACTTGCCATTAATGATATATTTTGTAAGTTGAACTTCATAAAAATAAAAAAAAAATTCTGCTCGTCAAAGGATACTATTAAATAAGTAAATGGCCAAGCCACAGAATGGGGGAAAATGCTTGGCAATACATACCTTTCAAGAACCTTTATTCAAAATCTATATATAAAGAACTGCAGCAACCAAATAGTAAAGACCAATGTAATTGCATGGAAAAATAGTTGAACTCCAGCTTCACAAAGGAAGATACATAAATGCAAATAAACACATGAAAAATCCTCAACATTACTGGAAAATGTGAATTATAATCTGAGATACCACCAGGCGCCCACTAGAAAGGCTAACACTGAAGACTGACAACAGCAATAGGTGAGGAGGCGGAGCATCTGGAACTCTTAAACATTACAGATGGTGTTGTGAAATGATCTGATCACTTTAGAAACTGTTCAGTTTTTTATAAAGTTAAGTATATATCTACCCGATGGCCCATCACTTCCACTCCTAGGTGTTTACGCAAGAGGAATGAGAACATGTATCCACAATATGACTTGTGTAAGAGGGGCCATAGCAGCTGTAGACCCAAAAATCCCACACTGAAAGCAACCCAAATGCCACTGAACATCAAAAAGAATAAGAAGAATGTTATTTATAGAATAACATACCCACCCAGCAATAAAAAGGAATGGACCACTGATACAGTTAACATGGGTTAACCTCTAAAACATTTTGCTTTGTTACACACAAAAATACATACTGTATGATTCCAATCATGTGAAGTTCTAAAATAGGCAAAACTAAATCTGTGATATGAAAAAATTACAATAGTGGCTTCATGGTGGGTCGAGTTGGAGGAGCTGACTGGGAACATTAGGGAATTTGCTGGGTCATAGAAATATGCTAAGTCTTGAGAGGAGTCTGGGTTACATGGATGTATGTATTTGTCAGAAGATGTCAAACTGTACGTTAAGATATATGCCTTTCACTGTACCTCAATTAAGATAGAAAAAGTTATTTAAAAAAAAAAAAAGACAACAACAGCACCCAAACAGGTGATGAGAAAACTGTAGAAGTTCATTCTGTAGGAACTTTAAGAGAGGGGAGGTCTCCTTTTAACAATCTGTGGCCCCGTGGCAGGGTTTGCTAGAAGGCAGAGCAAGACTTTTGAAGGCAGCAGCAGATGACTAACTTCTGGTTCACCTCTGGTCTAATCCTTTGGGTTCCTCTGTGGTTGTGTGTGCTCTAAAATGTGAGGAACAAGATCTGAGGGACAAAATGTCTAGTAGCTCAGAAGCCAGGGCTCCCCTGTGATGACTCGTAGGGCAGGGGTAGGGAGATAAATAAGACCACCCACATATTTTGTTTTTTAATCATTCTTTTGAGTTTGTTCTGATTGTTTTACCAGAGTTGCTGAAATGCTATAAAATAACTAGCGTTCAATCAATCCCCCTGTGAGTTCTCTCCCTGGCAGAAGTGTTGTTAGTGGTAAAAAGCCAAGAATTGGGTGGTGAGAAAGGGAATGAGAAGTGTTTTAATATCATGGATAAAATGCCCCAGTTTAAACAAAGTAGACCAGGGTCATCCATGGGATTGAACTTTTGGTGTCCCTTCATCACGCCTGGGAAGTGATAGACCCCAGTGAACACCCTACCATACCAAGGGCAGAGGGGAAGACAACTGCCTGCACATCACCATAGACAAACACCATTAATGAGGAGAGCCTGTGAAGACCCCAGGAGAGCTGACATCCTTATTTTGGAGAATTTGAAGGGCCCTCATCTCTGCTTCAGGGGTAAAATACCACCTCAGCATACGGCTGTGCAAGCCTGATCGAGAAGAAAGCTTTGCTAGTTAACAGTAGGAAGCTCCCTGTGGCCCAGATCAATTACCTTTGATCATGGTCCTCTGGCGCACCCCACATTGATTTCTGATATGCTTCTGATTGTGCTTTATAAGTTAGAACTAACCAAGGCCCACTGGGCATCGGTAATGTTGATACCAGGTCGCCTGTTTACTTCCCTTGCGTCTAGCCCTGAAAACAGCTAAAAGACCTCACCACTGATCTCTGGAATTGGATGTGTCCTCACGGGGTCATATCATAGCTTGCAGACCTATCCCAGGGTGTGGAATGAACTAAACAGTCTCAATCAGCCTAATCAAACTTGACCAATCATCAGATCCCTAAAGAGATTTAAAAAAAAAATTCTGTGCCCCATCCCCGGCTATCTTGATGCTAGCAGGTATGAGATGGGGGCTTGGAACCTGTTTTGGGGGAGGTTGTCTGGTTTATTCTTGCCTGTTTTTAAGCTACCCAGGAGGTCTTGAAAAATCAGGTTTGATATGTTCATTTGCTTCTGGATAAGCCTGAACATATCCTTTCTAATATAGAAAACCACTGATTTCCAACCCCCATCCCTCCCTGAAACTGTTCATTAAGGCCTCCTCATGGTTGGGGGATCCACTTCACCTACCAAAGCCCAAAATTTTACACTATTGGGAACATTTTCTATTATGTTATCTCTTTTCAGAATGACTGTTATTATGTAAATAGTGGTTGACGATTATTGAAGTCTCCAACACCTTAATAGGGACACCTTTCCTATGGTTTCTGTAAGTAACCACATGTGCAGAGAGGCAGAAGGGAAAGGGAAAAAACACACCAGGTAGGGAAAGCATTGAAGTGCTCACCTGCTTCATACTCAGCTCTAGACCTCTCTGGACTGGCCGAAAATTATAATTCTACTTAAGTCACTAGTATGGATTGGGCAGATAAGCCAGGTGGTGCTTCTAAGGGACCAAAGATGAAAGGATATTTACCCCCACTGTGATAAAACTCAGCCCAGCAGGTGAAGCGAAAGCCTTGCCAACTTTAAGCCCCCCTCCCTGCTGACTTCTTACACATTTTGGGGGTCTGAATTTGTTTGAAAGTGAGTGGTCCAGCATCTCTGTGACAGATCCAGGGAGCCCTAAAGTCTTTGCTCCCTTGTAATCATGGATGGCTTCCGTATGGTTCCTCAGCTTCTACAGCAGATGGGAAGGGTGTGGATGGGGAAGGAAGTTCAGAATTAAGATGCTAAGGCTGGCAAAGTGAGGTGGGAGTGATAATAATTGCAAATAACTGTCTTCTTTAATTGAAAATTAGTTGAGTTTAATGAAGAACAGCATTTCATACTCTGATATGACCTCACTGTGACAGCAAGTGCACATACATATACATACACACTTTCTAGCCTTCCCTTGGTGGCTGTGTCTCTTTGGGTCTTTGAGGTTAGGGGGAAATATGCACATAGAAATTAAAATAAGTTCAAGGTTCTTTAGAGATGATCCACCTTGAAAAGAGAAGGGCCAAGGTTGTAAGGTGCAAAATGTGGTAATTGGAACAGAATGCTAGGTGAGAGGACACTGCTTTGCTCCTTCTGTAGACCATCTGCTCTGGCAGAAGGTGAAGGTGAAGGTCAGAGTAAGGGCAGCTCCCAAGTTTAGTGTGTGAAGTCCCCACAGTGCAACCCTAATCTCCATTTCCACATTTCTCTCCCTGCCTGGCCAGTGCTTTCTGATTCAGCCAAACCACGCTTTACATCTTTTCCCAGATATACTTGTAACTGTCTCGTTTCCCACAAAGCCATTTCTCCCCCAGCCCAGAATATGCTCACTTCCATCTTCATCTGTCAAAATTTGAGCCCTCCTCCACACTGCCTTAGTGTTCTGTTGGTACCTCTCTCCAGGCCCTTGCTGTATTTGTACCGTATTTTTTAGACCTGGTAGCTCCTGAATACTTAGTGGGACAGGATCCTGGTTATCTCTGCACACCCCCCACCCCATACTTGTCACAGCACTCTTTAAACAAAATCCCTCAACTGATGATAAGAACATCCAAACCTGAAACTCCCAACTCTGCTCTTTGGTGATGGTGTTATCCATGAGCCAGTTGTTTATCCAGGAGTGATATGCAAAATACTTAATAACCCGTATGGCACAGGCCCTCATCAACCTGAACAGATGCCAGTTGGGCAGATGGAACATCTGCCCTGTTGTGCCTTTCTCATCTGTAAAAGAGATAGAGTCCCTAGCCACCTCCCAAGTTTATTGTGATAGTCCAATGAGATATGCAGGTGAAACTATTTTGTAAAGTGAAAAGTGTTATGCAAACCAAGTCAGGGTTGTTGAGTGGGATTTCTGGGGTATGTGTGTGAGGTTGGTTGTCTTGCCCGTTTGCATTGCCCTGTCCTGTGCTCTGAGCAGGATCCCAGGAGCTGACTGAGGAGATGTTGGTCAGTTGAACAGGCTACAAAATTAGAAAAATCTTGCCATCAACCTATTAGATCCCACGGAAACTCAGGATCTCAACTTGTTCAAGCATCTCCCCTTACTTTTCAGTTCTGAAAATGTAAATTTTTCAGTAAATAAGTTTTGGAAGATCTGATCAAAATGAAAAGACTAGAAAATGCTTTTTGAACATTAGTCTAAAAATTTTCTCACTGAGGGTTTTGTCTTATTTTTTATTGGAGTATAGTTGACATACAATATTATATTAGTTTTAGGTGTACTATATAGTGATTTGCTATTTATCTATATTACAAAATGATCACAGTAAGTCCAGTTACCATCTGTCACCATAAAAGTGATTACAATATTACTGACTATATTTTCTATGCTGTAGTTTATATCCCTGTGATTTGTTTATTTTATAACTGGAAGATTGTACCTCTTAACCCATTTTGCCTATTTCACCCATCCCCCTAGTCCCCTCTCCTCTGGCAACCCCCAGGTTATTCTCTATATCTATGAGTCTTTTTCTATTTTCTTTTGTTTGTTCCTTTCTTTTGTTTCTCAGATTCCACATATAAGGAATCATAAGGTATTTGTTTATCTCTGGCTTATTTCACCTAACACCTTCTAGGCCCATCCATGCTGTTGCAAATGGCAAGATTTCATTCTTTTTTGTGGTTGAGAAATAGTCTATTGTATACGCATACCACATTTTCTTTATCCATTCCTCTATCACTGGACAAATAGGTTGCTTCCTAGTTTGGCTATCATAAATAATGCTGTAATGAACATAGGGTTGCATATAGTTTTTTGAGTTACTGTTTTTGTTTTCTTCAGATATATACCAAGAAGTAGAATTGCTAGATATGATATTTCTATTTTTAATTTTTTGAGGAAACTCCATACTGTTTTCTATAGTGGCTGAACAAGTTTACCTTTCCACTAACAGCACAGGAGGGTTTCCTTTACATTCTCACCAACACTGGTTATTTCTTTCTTTCTTTTTTTTTTTTCAACGTTTATTTATTTTTGGGACAGAGAGAGACAGAGCATGAACGGGGGAGGGGCAGAGAGAGAGGGAGACACAGAATCAGAAACAGGCTCCAGGCTCTGAGCCATCAGCCCAGAGCCTGATGCGGGGCTCGAACTCACGGACCGCGAGATCGTGACCTGGCTGAAGTCGGACGCTTAACCGACTGCGCCATCCAGGCGCCCCTTTCTTTCTTTTTTTTTTTAACATTTTTATTTTATTTTTGAGAGAGAGAGAGAGAAAGAGAGAGCGAGCAAGCATGAGCGGGGGAGGGGCAGAGAGGGAGATCCAGAATCTGAAGCAGGCTCTAGGCTCTGAGCTGTCAACACAGGGCCCAATGAGGTGCTTGAATCCACAAACCTTAAGATCATGACTTGAGCCGAAATCATATGCTTAACCAACTGATCCATCCAGGCACCCCAACACTGGTTATTTATCTTTTTGATAATAGCCATTCTGACAGGGATGAGGTGATAATTTATTATGGTTTTGATTGGCATTTCCCTGATGATGAGTGATGATGAGCATCTTCTTATTTATCTGTAGGCCACCTGGATGTCTTCTTTGGAAGAATGTCTATTTGTGCCCTCTGCCTATTCTTTAATCACATTTTTGGGGAGGTGTTAAGCTATATCAGTATTTTACATATTTTGGATATTAACACCTTGTCAGGTATATCATTTGCAAATATTTTCTCCTATGCAATAGGTTGCCTTTTTGTTTTGTTAATGGTTTCCTTTGCTGTGCAGAATTTTTAGTCTGATCTAGTCCTAATTATTTATTTTTGCTTTTGTTACCACTGCCTGAGGGGACAGAGCCAAAAAAAATATTGCTAAAACCAAGATGTCCAAGAATTTACTGCCTGTGTTTTCTTTTAGGAGTTGTAAGGTTTCAGGCTTTCTATTTAGGTCTTCAATCCACTTTGAGTTTATTTTTTGTATGGTGTCAGAAAGTGGTCTAGTTTCATTCTTGTGCATGTAGCTGTCGAGTTTTCCCTGCACCATTTATTGAAGAGGCTGTCTTTTCCCTATTGTGCCGTCTTGTCTCCTTTGTCATAGATTAATTTACTGTATATACATGGGTTTATTTCTGGGCTCTCTGTTCCATTTTTCTAGGTGTCTGTTTTTGTGTCACTCTCGTACTGTTTTAGTTGCTGTAGCTTTATAGTATATCTTGAAATCTGGGATTGTGATACCTCCAGCTTTGTTCCTCTTTCTCAAGATTACTTTTGGCTCTTGGGATGTTTTGTGGTTCCATACAAATTTTAGGATGATTCATTCTAGTTCTGGGAAACTACTGGTTTAATTTCATTACTGGTAATAATTCTATACAGATTTCCAATTTCTTCTTGATTCAATCTTGGAAGATTATGTGCTTCTGGGAATTTATACCTTCTAGGTTGTCCAATTATTGATATATATATACTTATTGTTATTTTGTAAATTGTCTTGTACGGTTGTTTTCATAGTTCATCTCTGTTTCTTTCTGTCTCTTCCCATATAATTTGATGACTTTCTTTAATGTTATTTTTGGGTTCCTTTTTTTTGTGTGTATCTATTTTAGGTTTTGGGTTTGTGGTTACCATGAGGTTCATATATAACACCCTATGTGCACAGCACACAGTTCAAACACATTCTAAAAGCACTAAGTTTTTACCTCCTGTCCCCTAAATGTTTTATGTATTTGACATCATATTTTACATTTTTATTTTGTGTATCACTTAACTAATTATTGTAGATCCTGTTGTTTTTACTACTCTTTTCTTTTAGCCTTCATACTGGCTTTTATAGATGGCTGATCCATTACCCTTAGTATATGTTTGCTTTTACCAGTGACATTTTTTCTTTCCTAATTTTCTTCTATTTATAGCATTTCCTTTTCTCCTTAGAGAAGTCTCTTTGACATTTCTTACAAGGCCAGTTTAGTGGTGATGAACTACTTTAGCTTTTGTTTGTCTGGGAAACTCTATCTCCTTCAATTCTTAATAGGTAGCCTTGCCAGGTAGAATATTCTTGGTTGTAGATTCCTCCCCCCATTACACTTTGAATATATCATGACACTCTCTTCTGCACTGCAAAGTTTCTGCTGAAAAATCAGCTGATAGTCTTGTAGATATTCCCTTTGCATGTAACTAGTTGCTTTTCTTTTGTTGCTTTTAATATTCTCCCTTTAACTTTTGACATTTTATTTTATTCTTGTTTTTTATTTATTTTGAAAGGCAGAGCACAAGCCAGGGAGGAGCAGAGATAGAGGGAGAAAGGATCCCAAGCAAGCTCCATACTGTCAGTGCCGAGCCCGGTGGGGGTGGGGGTGGGGGGTGGGTGGCCCCCGAACTCACGAATTGTGATATCATGACCTGAACTGAAACCAAGAGTTGGCCGTTTAACCAGCTGAGCCACCCAGGTGCCTGTAACTTTTAGACATTTCAATTATTATGTGTGTTGGTGTGGACCTCCTTGGGTTCATCTTGTTTGGAGCTTCCTGCACTTACTGGATCTAAACGTCTGTTTCCTTCCCCAGGTTAGAGAAGATTTCAATTATTTTTTCAAATAAGTTTTCTGCCTCTTTCTCTCTTCTCATTCTGGGATTCCTGTAATGCAAATGTTAGTACACTTGATGTCCCAAGGGTCCCATAACCTGTCCTCAGTTTTAAATTTTTTTTCTTTCTGCTATTCACTATAGTGATTTCCACTATGCTATCTTCCAGATTACTGATCTGTTCTTCTGCAGCTTGTAATCTCTTGTTAATTTCCTCTAGTATAATACTGGTATTATATTTTCTCTTTGTTGAAATTGTGACCATATTCATCCATTCTTCTCCCAAGTGCAGTGAGCATCTTTGTGACCATTACTTTGAACTCTTGATCAGAGGTATTGCTTATTTCCATTCTTTTAGTTCTTTTTCTGAGGTTTTTGTCTTGTTCTCTCTTTTTAACCGTATCTCTGTCTCCTCGTTTTATTGAACTCTCTGTGGTTTTTTTTCTATGTATTCAGTAGATTAACTCCATCTCTGGGTCCTGAAGGACTGGCCTTGTGTAGAAGGTGTCTGTGGGGCCCAGAAGCACAATACATCTGGTCACCAGAACAAGGTGCTCCACAGGCATCTCCTGTGTGGGATATATGCACCCTCCTGTTGTGGATAGGCTGCAACTGCTGTGTGTGTGGTGGAGGGAAGGGCTGACTGTAAAGCCTAGCCATGACTGTTATGGGTACACTGGTGGGCCAGGATGCTACCCCCACCCCCCAATGTTAGGAGGTGTTTTGGAGGGGCATTGGTCCCACCTGAGGCCACCTGCTGGGTGTGGCATAGTGGGAGCCACTCGGGCCTGGTGCCAGTCCTGGCTGAGGCCAACTTCTGGTTGTGATGTGACAGGAGCCACTTGGAGAGGGCATTGTCTCAGCCAAGGATGCCTGCCAGGTGTGGCAGGGCAAAAGCACCCTTGGAGGGGTGCCTGCCAACACAGGCGAGTTGGGTGGGACAGGTCTGCAGGGGAACAGTGGTGTTGGGTGACGATTGCTAGCAAGGTAGATAGAGAGTGTCAGAACTGGCACCCACCAGTGTTGGACCAGCTAGACAGAAGCAGAGGGGGGAAAAAAAAGTCGTGCCTACAAGCACTTCATTCCCAGAGAAAGTTCCTACAAATCCCTACCCCTCTAGCACGTGCTTGAAAATCAGTAAATCTCCTTTACATGTGGCCCAGACGTTTTTTCATCTGCCATCTCTTTGCTGGGTCTTGGAGCGAGTGAAATTATGTGTGGACCCTTTAAGAGTGGAGTCTTGATTTCCTTTAGCCCTCTAGTTCTGTCTGCATTAAGCCCTGCTGATTTTGAAAGCCAGACTTCATGGGGGCTCATCTGTGGGGGTGCAGGTCCCCAATGGTGGGGTGTGCCCGAGGTGGAACTCAAGCCCCTCACTCCTCGGAGAGGACCTCAGTACTGGTGACATCCCTCTCACTTGTGCACTGCCGTGCTGGGGATGTAGGTCCTGCCCAGACTGCATCTCTGCCACACCTACCCCTCTCGATATGACTTTTTCTTTATATCTTTAGCTGTGAACGAGCTGTTCTGCTCCAGGTCACTCTCAGACAGAGTTACTGTGTATGTAGTTGCAGGCTTCTTGTGTCTGTGCCAGGTGCTGAGTTCAGGACCCTCCTACTCTGCCATCTTGATCTGGCTCCTCACTTGAGGACATATTGTTCTATGGCACAGTGACCTTAAGACGAAGGATTCTTAAAGGTATCTGAGGAGCTCTTATTGTTACTGTGTCAAGGGACTGTTCTGTCTAGATCTGTGAATGGAAGGAATTAAATGCCAGTGACATTAACACAGATTGAAAGAACAGTCTAAATCTTAGTTCCTGCTTTGTCCTTATAGTTTCTCAACTCTTGTTTTCACCCTTTCTTTTTAAAAACTGTGTTTAAATTTCCTCGTCATCACCGCCCCCCCCCCCCCCCGCATCCTCTCACATTCTCCAGGTCCTGGGAATATAAATCCTTAGCTGTTTCTTCCTTCTAAAGGCATTTAACTCTTCACAGTAAGTGTGTACTTACTGTTGTGTGTTAACAGTGGTTGCTAGCCAATGGCTATTCTTATACGCTATGATTTAAGTGAAGGTAATGAACCCAGTGTTAATGGGTACAGCAGGGGACTAGAGACTGTAGGAAACTGATGGTTTCCATCATAGACTAAAAACCCTGGAGTCAGAATTATAACCAGGACAGGGGTGCCTGGGTGGCTCAGTCGTTTGAGCATCTGACTTTTGATTTTGGCTCAGATCATGATCTCACAGCTCATGAGTTGGAGTCCCACATCAGGCTTGCTTGATAGCACGGATCCCGCTTGGGATTCTCTCTCCCTCTCTCTCTCTGCCCCTGCCCCACTTGCATGCTCGCCCACCTGCCCTCCCTCCCTTTCTCTCTCTCAAAATAAATAAATATTTTTAAAAAAGAAACAATGATAACCAGGACAGCAGTTCCCTTTCCTCCCAGCCTCTTCTCTTTGGGACCAGTACTGAGTTATTTTACTTCTCTTGAGTGTTTCTTCATGTGTGAAATGGAGAATCATCTAGCGTACATAGGTGGTAATAATTAGAATACCCGGCACATGGGATACTCGATCCATGGTGGCAGTTGTTGATGTTAGTATTCTCATTTACAGTCTAAGCTGGATCCAGCAACCCTCAGGTGCTGAGGTGAAGGATGTGCCTTTAATCGTCACGCCTCTCAGAATGAGAAGCAGTGGCATTCGGTGGAAAGGGCAGGGCTTGTGTCAAAAGACCAGAATTTAAGCCCCAGCAGTCACTCATCAGACGTGTCACTTGAGGCAGATCACACCGCTTTACTCTCCCATTTCCACCCCCCACCTCCCAAAAAATAATAAAAATAATACCTGTCCCACCGATTTGCCATGAGGCTCAAAAGAGCTAGCATCTGAGGAGACTGTGGTCGGCAAGAAAGCACCAATAAATGCACTTCAGCAACAGAGTGAGGGTTTCATGTGCCTACGTGACAACTGTCAGGCAGCCTAGATATTCAGGACCCACAAGTCAACCAGATGTTACATGGTTTGGACTCAGCTCAGGACCTTGTTGTCCCCAGAAGATATCACAGCTCCTTCCTTATCTCGACTGATCTCCTGATTATCTCTCTACTGGGCGGCATGGGGGCAGGACATTGCCAAGTTCTCACTATGCAAATGAGCAGGCTGTGGCTCAGAAATGATCAGAGCTGTCTGAGGCCTGGGAAGCCTGGGTTCAAATCCCTGGTCTGCCACTTCATAACTGAACTCGGGCAAGTTAGCTCAGCCCCTTTCTGCTTCAGTGTCTTTCTTAATCTGTCAGATAATAATATCACCTATGTCATAGAGTTAATACACGTAAAGACTCTCTTACACGCGAGAAGCATTTCATGTGTGTTAACAAAAAGACGCAGAGAAGGAGACAGGGTCAGGCTAACCTTTGAACGTGGTTCATTTCTTCTAGTCCGATGTCGCATTTGCTCCAGCAATGCCTAATATCCTCCTGGCTCTTCCATCTTCTAGTTGGTATCAGCATTGTGTTTCACTGCTGCATTTGGGCTATTTCTGTAAGATGGTGACAACACCAGTTTCTGTAAGATGGTGACAGCACCCAACACCAGTAGGGGTGTTTTGGAACATTCTTATTTGGCTCTTGGCTCCTGAGTAGAGGGAAGTTTCTTTTTTCCCTCAGACTGTAAGAGATTCTTTGCCCATCCCTGCAGTTCTCTCTGGATAGTAAGGCTGTCTCACTATCTGTTCTCTCTGGATAGTAAGGTGTGTAGGTCTGTTAGGACCAGACTTGTTTCTCAGGTCCTCATGCATATTTCTCTGGCACCTCACTAAACTCTGAGCTGTCCTCCTGTCTTGAGAGTCTGAGGGGTAGGTGCACTTCAAACCTAGGATTGCAAGGAAGTTAGGAAGGCCCCCAACTAACTCTGCCACGGAGCGGGACCGTGCCTGAGAGGAAACCAAGTCCAGTCTCACTGGCACAGGCAGCATTTCATACCACAGTGGATAGCCACTCTTTGAGTTACGGTTATAGTGTTTCATGAGAAGTCAAGAGTTCCATCCGGCGTAGCTGGAGACTAACAGGAGCAACGAGAAAAACAAAACGGGATTCCAAACCCAGCAAGAGAAATAAGAACAATTCACCAACTGCCGGAGTGCCTCACAGTTTACTGAGCACCTTTCTGTATTTAGTCAAACGTAATCTAATCCTATACAACCAAAGAAGGCGGGATGAGACTTTCACAGTAACTTCTGTCTGATTGCAAAAGACTTCGCTGAGTGGCTTTCGCCTACATGGTGATCTGATGATGGTCTCGTACAGGACTGCTCGCTGCAGGGGATTGTACACCGAGAGCCGAGTCTTTGGTGAAAGCACAGTTTGTGATGAGACCATACTCAGCGTAGTGCTGTCTGATGTCAGTACATAGCGATTGCCTCGGTCCTGTCATGCCCTGGAACGAGGTCTGTTAGGATCAAGTCACACACACTGAGAAAAACTTGTTGAAGAAGGTGGACTGTGAGGCTAACCAATCCATCTCAGCCAGGCCTTGTACTAATTCTTTCCCTGGAGAGCATTTGGGAAGTTCCCCAGGCTGCTTCTTAGTACCTATTCGGCCTGACAACAAATATGCAAAAAAGGCTCAAAATGTAACAGTCAAGAATGAAGCCATAGGAATGTGCTCCAGCGAGCAAGGGAAGAGTGCTGTCCCAGATTTTCCTCCCTGTTTTGTTTGCGTTTGTCTCTTTTTCTTTGTGTCCACTCCCCCTTTGCTGGCCTCTCTCCCGGCCACCTGCTGGCAGCTGTCTCTGTCCTCTGGGGAGCCAAGACAGGTCTCTGCGTGACACATCCCTGTGCTGCTGTGGTGGGGGAAGATGACTGCGTGAGCCAAGTAGGCTCTACTGACGGTAGCTCACCAAAGACTCAAACGGCAGCATAGCTACCCAGGCAGATAATTTGCTCCCAGGGATTTGGACCCAGAGAAGCAGCTGCATGCTGGGTTTAGTTGGTGCTATCTTCCGACAGTGGCTCACAGAGTTTGAGGTCATGGTGTTGTCCTAGGGTCAGATCACGGGGGCCCACCCAGCACCTGTCACACCTCTCCCTCCCTGTTCTCTAGGTGCCAGCCCAGTTCCCCAGCTCCCATCTCAAGAACTGTGTGCAATCTGCAGAACTGACGAGGACAGCTTCCCTCAGCCCCCTTATTCTTCAGACGTGACAGGTCCAGATTGAGGCAGCAGTCCCCAGGGAAGGCCAGCTGTCTTGCTCAGCAGAGGCGACACAGCTAAGAGCTCTTTTTCACATTAGGCGATTCATGCACTTGGTTAGACATTTATAGATTGCAGTCGCTCATCCGAAAAATCTGGGTCATCTTTTACATAGAGCTTCACGCTTTGGAAGAAAAGCCGTGCCCAGGGAGGAACGTTCCTGCTGATGCCTTGGCCAAGGGAGTGGAGAGAGCACCTGCTGCACCAGAGAGGGGGGAGGCAGGAGGGCTGGGAGCTCCCAGGGGACTTGGCATTTCCACCCACATGGCCACTGGCTCACCAGGCATTCTGGGTTCTGGTTGTCCTAGCTAAATTGTGCCAGCAATAGCTGCCTTGTGTTGATGCCATGAAAAGTGGTAGGTTTGTTAGGCTCTCCAGGGTGATTGTTAGGGAATGTGTCGTGATTGTAGTGAGAAAGTTGGTCTGTATGGGTGCAGGGCTTCTTGGACAGAGAACCAGAAGTGGGGCTGCTGGTAAAGGAGTTAGCCTGGTAGCATGGATGGCCAAAAGGTAGAGCTCTTCCCAATATAACCAGTCTTCATCCCATTCACCTAATCCCTGAAGGGACACTGGTGCCAAGGTAAGAGCCCTGGGCTGGGGGCCAGAGGATCATTTCTGTCCAGGAGCCTCCACTCACCAGCCCTGTGACCGTGGCCAAGGCATGATTACCTTATTTCTTCATCTTTAAACTTGAGCCAACGGTCCCTGAGACAGCACAGAGTTGTGAAACTCCCACGTTCCACACAGGTGATTCTGTATGTGGAAACTAAGTGCTATAAAAACAAAGTATTGCTATTAGGTGTTGTCATCTGGGGAGACCAGCGCGGTTCTCCACTGGCTTCAGGGACAGCGTGTGTGTGTGTGTGTGTGTGTGTGTGTGTATGCATGCGTGTAAGTAGATGCTGTTCCACTTGAAATGCCTGCCTCGCCCTCCCACTCCACAGCTCTGCCCCAACAGGATGGAAAGTAGGTAGAATGAAGGGATGGTGCACAGGTTCTTTTCCTTCACCAGGCATCTCCCTGGTTGGCCTCTCTGGGTCAGGAGTCGAGAGAGGCCTGATTAGACCAGATCCCCTTTATTGTAGAGGCTGCTGAGCCAGGTTTTCCCCTTCTCTGAGTCGCTCGCCTTGGCTGTCATCACCCCCCAGGGGTTGGGTGGGAGCAGAGAAAAGAGGTGAGCCTGACCAGCCTCTTCCCCACTTGGGTAATACTCTGCTTTTTAAAGACCTGTTGCAGAAGTTTGAAATTGCAGGTCATGGTTCAGTTGAGGCTTGCATATTGTCTATGTCATGGCATTCCCTGGCCATTGTAAATAAATAATTAAAAGCCAAATTCAACCAAGATACTCAGAGCTCCTGGACACTGTACTGGGCCACGGAATAGGAAATATTCTAACTAGTCCTACATCCTCACACTCACAAGGCAGCCTCCATGCCTTTGGCCTGGGTGTGATATGCCAGGTTATCCCAGAGGGAGTAAGAGCAGGGCTGGATTTACAAGGCACTGGGAGCCTCCCTTCTGCCACATCCTCACCTTACATTTAAACGTTTGTCCTGGGTTAGAGCACTAACCACTTCAAGAAATCGCTGCTGTGATGTAGATCTCTCTGAGAGGGTTCACCCTTCTCCACCCGAGGAGCTTCTTGATCTGGATTAACTGCTCATTATGTCACTACTCGAGGCCCAGAAGGCATGAGGTGAGGAGTCAGGAGCACCTGATAGGAAGAAGTACAGCAGGACGCTGGGCAAGACCGATGGTGTCGACCTTGGGTCTGCTCCTAGAGTTTGCATCTGGCCAGAGCTGACTGCGAGCATCTCACCCCGGCTCCGCGCTCAGTGGCTTTGTGCTAGTAGCTTGGAATTGGCCGTAATGGGAGTATTTAGGTCATGGAAGTCTGCAAACACTACAAATCAGGGTTCCCCTCACCCCCAGGAGAGCTGTTCTCTAAACTCCCACCCGCGTACCGCTGGCAGTGGTCGTACTGGTTGTCTCCCTTGCCCTGTGAAGTATGACTCCACCCTGGTAGATCACTCGCTTCCTCCTGCTTGTTCTCCTGCCCCCAGGCTTGAGGGGCTGGGGCACCAAAGCAAGAGCAAGGTGGTATCCGACACGTGTTGGAAGCTGTGCAGGTGGTAGAAGTTGTGAGAGTTGAAGGCATGCATCACCCTGCTCCTCCTTCACACGCACTTGCTGCCCCAGTGGCAGCTGTTGGCACCAGAAAGCAAAACAAAACCAAGGACAATGACAAACTGTTAAGTTGTTTTTTCAGCTTGCTGATTTTTTTACCTTCTCCAAACAGGATTTAATGAATGTAATAGTCTTGCTGTCAAGTAGATTTTATTTCTTTAAAACATTTATGAAGTGTTACACTTCATAATTCTGTGTGTGTCTGTCAGCTTCTCCCTGGATCCAGTCTTCTCATTTCTGGAGACACTGACCTCCATCAGCAGCTTCTGCCCTGCTCTGGGTTCTGGATTCACCTCTGCTGTCATGGTTTTCTGTCCATAGTGTTCCCATTACCATTTTCTGGTCACTGGTTTTGACATACCTGTTACTTTGTGTTATGCCCCCAATGGTGACAGGTGGCCTACCTGTGATAAGCCAATTTCTGAGCTTTTGTCTTTGGTCATGAGACTTCTGTGTCAAGAGATTTCTGTGGAAACCAAAACAAAGGGGAAGCAAAGACTCTGTTCTGCAGTTTCTCTGGGGTGGGCCATACTTTATGTCCATCTTGGAGCAAGTGATTTGTGCCTCATCCCCAGGTGAGCCTGTGCTGTAGGCAGGTCACCCCACTTGTCAGCAAGAAGCAGGGCCTGGAATGCAGCTGAGTACAGATTTACTCTCACGGGATTCTAATCATTAGGGAGTAGTTCGCTGCTATGAGAGGCAAATATTTAAGATTAAACCAAGGAAAGGAAGAAAAGAGTGTACAGAGTGATTGAGGGGCAAAGGGCTGAACCATATGATCTCTTGAATAATCTCAAAGTTCTGGGTCACTTCACCACGGGTATCAAGATGCTTCCTGAACCATCATGAGTGGATGGGTCTCTGCTTCCTCTGAACTTTGCATCCTTCAGTGTGCTCTCTGTAAGAGCTTCACCCTTAATATTTACTGCCTGATATTATCATGTGTCTTGGGTATGTCTTATTCCCCAACCAGATTGTTGACTCCTTAATGACAAGGGGCTTCCTTAGAGCTCCTCAGCTTTCCTTTGGGATCTAAGATAGCACCTTGCACAGAGTAGATTACGGACCAGTATTGGTTAATTGCATCAAAAATGTTTCCGGTTCAAGTAGAATGAAAAGTCACTATATGGTATAATTAGGGAGCCATATGCTTTCATTAGAAATGTGCAAGTAGATACTAGGTAACAAGTTACCTGTGGTACTATTAGGAAGAAACAATGCATGAGATAGAAGGTTAAGGTAGAAGATGTCAGAGGTCTTCTCCACCCTGAGATTCTGTGATTCCCTATAGTGGAGTCATGGCCGCCACTGAGTCTAATGATGGAAAATGGGTTTTTTGGTTCATAGACACATGACTTTCTGGAAGCCACATGGCTTTTCTTTTTCCACAGGTTGGGTGGGTCTTTAATATACCTCCCTAACAGCGTACGTTACTCCCCAAGTCTAGTGATAGATTATATAAGATTGACATTTTGTACCCACTGAGGTTTCAGCCCTTTAAAGAAGTCTCCCCTAAAGTGTTAGGAGGAGCAGATGGTACTGAGAAAATATGCACATTTTATTATGCATTGCACATTTTACTTATTAGAATTTTTAGTATGACACCCTGCATTTTTAAAAGCCTAAAGATGCAAACAAAATGAAATTATTCATTGAAATATTTAAATCAGCTTACAGCAATTATATCAAAATATCAAAATTAAATCTTGCAGTCTGGAAGGTAAATCCCCCTTGACCACCCACTTAGAAATCTGACTTTGAAAGGGAGGCGCTTCCTCTCAAAAAGGAAGAGGTGCTTGTTCTGTGAGATGAAGTCAGGAAGGGAATACATCCTTAATGAGGTCACACGGAGGCCGAAGATAGCGTTGGAGAGATGTGGTGGTAACGAGGGCAAGTGAACATGCAGAAATTCTCCTGGTGAAACAGAACCAAGAAGGGGGTTCTGGATGTAGATGTAGAGTTCTTCCTCCCTCACCCCATTCCTGCCTCCCTTTGCCGAGTGAGTCATCCCCTCCTGGCCTTACCATTTGCCAGCCTTCACTCCCACAGAGCCACAGTGGGGGAATGTCATGGAACTCTGGAAGAGGGGTTACAAGGCAAAAGTGGAGAGTGAATATGGTTTTGAGTCTTGGGTACAGCCCTCTTCTTACTGAAGGACAACTTTAATGATCAATATCAATCAGCCAAGGCATGCAAGAGTTTTTCAGAAATCACCAGGAGTACAAAAGCTATTCTTCCAAATGTGCATTAATTCCAACCCTGTATCCCAGCAGCATCTCTTAGATTCAGCCCTGAGCACTGGAAGAGATCTTAAAGCTCATCTCCTTCAGCCCCCTCATTTAACCCTTGAATTCCCTGTCCTGACAAATGGCCGGGCAGCAGGCAGCTGAGTGTAGTGGAAAGAGCTGGAGTTATAGAATCAAACAGACCTGGAGCCAGATCCTAACTCTTTTTCTCTTTGACCCAGAACAGATTACCTCATCTTTCTATACTACGATTTCGTCGGCTATAAGTTTTGAGCAATATTGCCAAATTATTTTCAGAATTAGAAATAACATCATGAAGGTGCTTAGCACAGCTCCTGGTATTGGTATGACTTCAATAGATAATAGCTGCTATGCCAGTCAAAATGATGTAATCAAGTGTCCCTCTCCAGCCTCCTCGTGAATATCTCTGTGATGAGAGTGCTTCTGTTGTCGCAGTCCTGTTGGTTCGAACCTTCTGCTCCATGTGGTGCACAACCCTCTTTCTTTCTCATCCTCTTCTGGTTCGTTCTCTCTGGTTCTGCCAAATCTAAACCTTCTCCCACAAATAGTACCCCAGATATGTGAAGACAATCCTGGTATCCCTCCTTGATCTTCTCGGTGGCAAACCTAGTTAGCTCCTCGAATCCTTCCATAGGTCACTTGGTTTTGATCTCACCCAGGACACTTCTAAGCCCCTTCCCCCAATACGTGAGCATGCATGGAAAGATGCCGGCCAGCCACAAAGAACAGTGGAGATAGCAAGCATGTCTATACTGAAAAAGCCTGTGACTGTGTCTGTAGCTCCTGTGATATTCCAGTGCATACCCTACAAATATGTTTCAGTTCCCCTGCTTTTTACCCTAGTATTTGGAACATGACGCTACTACCCTGGTGAGGAACGGAGCATTATAAAAACTATATTGTCAGATGGTAAACTGAAAAGTTATCCCCTCATAACTGTGGTAAGATGTGATTGCATTAGCCCCCTACCCCCATTTTCCACTTTCTCAGTGTCAGTGATATTTTTCACGAAACTTTAAGGTCCCTGCTCCTTCACTGGAGACCCCGCAGTGTGACTTGCTGTGGCCAGCAGAATAAGGCAGAAGCGACAGCATGCCAGTTCGAAACCTAAGCTGAAGAGGCCTTCGGTATTTCCAGATGCCCTTTGGTGCCCTGCCATCACCATGAAAGAACATACCGCAACTAGCCCACTGGTCCAGGGCAGTTGGGAGGTCTGCAGAACAGAGGCCCCCAGCAAAGCCCAGCCTCTATGTGCCGATCCCCTGTCCCCAGCCAATTCATAGCACTTGAGAAAAAATAATTGATTACTTTCTGAAGTCACTGAGTGTTGGGTGGTTTGTTATCTGGAATTTTTGTGGCAAGAGATAACCATTACAGAAGTTAAGCCAGAAAACAGAGAGAGGAAAACTAACCAGTTCCGTGTAGTTGCTGTATAAACACGTTTGCCGTGAGCATTTTTACCACAAGCATTTTCACTGCATAACTAATCAGCTGAAGCACAATTTTCCAAAAAACATAAAATCACAAAAAAAACAAGAAGAGGGACATTCATTAAAAACATGAAAAATGAATAACAAAATTAAAAACACTATTGCAAAATACAAAATGTTTGAGTACATTTAAAATGTGTGTTGGCCATACTGTGCAAATAACTGAGTTTATTTTGTGTGTTATATCTAAGCATAGTCTTCAAAGTCTTTCATTCATAGTACTATCCTTTTTTTTCTTTCTTTTGTTTGATTTGTCTTGTGCCTAAAATTTCTTCCTTCATTAAGAGAGGTATCCATTTCGAAATACTAGGATGCATACTTGTAGCTGAGATTTGTATTGCGTTTTGAAAGCCTTCTCCACTGTCGCTTGTCCTTGGCATATTGTCACATGTCCACTAGCAGACATTCCAAGTTTGGTAGGAAATGTAGGTTCAAAACTCTGCGACTGTATAGACCATTATGAGGGCTGAGCTTTATAGCCTGTAAAATGGAAGTGCTGCATGAAGGAGAGATGAGGCCAAACTGTCCACCAGTTATTTTTTTTAATTTTTATTTATTTTTTGAGAGACAGAGTGCGAGCAGGGGAGGGACAGAGAGAGAGGGAGACACAGAATCTGAAGGAGGCTCCATGCTCTGAGCTGTCAGCACAGAGCCCAACGCAGGGTTCAGACTCAAAAACTGCGAGATCATGACCTGAGCCGAAGTCAGATGCTTAACCTACTGAGCCACCCAGGCGCCCCCTGGTTAGTTTTTTAAATCTTGTACGGCAAAATGGCCTTACAGACTATTAGTTTTGTGGCAAAAACACTTGTGGGCCAAGATGCTCGTGGTGAAAATGCCCAACATGATATTAACCCTTCCTCACTAAGTTGAGAAGAATTGATGAAAGAGTGACAGAACTATAACCAGCCTAACTGAATACTTCATAAAGATGATTTGCCAAGTTTTGTTTTTTTCTTTTTAAAGTTCATTTATTTTGGAGAGAGGGGGAGAGAGTATGAGCAGGGCAAGGGCAGAGAGAGGGAGAGAGAGAATCCCAAACAGGCTCCGTGCCATCGTCAGTCCAATGCAGGGCTCGATCCTGCAAACCATGAGATCATGACCTGAGCTGAAAGCAAGATTTGGATGCTCTGACTGAGCCACCCAGGTGCCCCAGTTTCTCAAGTTGTAACCTTGAGAAAACAAGTGTGTAGATTATGTATCTCATCAGCAAAATAACTTATGACAAAGCAAACTGAATATCCAAAAACATGAAAAGTTAAGGGTTCTCCTGTTTGGTACAGTTCACTCATTGACTCAACAACTATTTGATGAATACCTGCCATGTATCCTCCTTGTTCTAGGCCCTGGATATATGGTCATGGGAAAAACAGACAGGGCTCAGGTCTCATGAAGCTTATATTCTAGTGGAGACTCAGAAAATAACAAACAAAAAGATAACTTCTAATAATGGATGATAAGTGCTGTGCAGAATCTCAGGCAGGGGAATGGCCACCTCAGGTAGTTCAAGGAAGACCTCTCCAAGGATGTGATGTTGAAACTGAGACCCGAGGGGCGCCTGGGTGGCGCAGTCGGTTAAGCGTCCGACTTCAACCAGGTCACGATCTCGCGGTCCGTGAGTTCGAGCCCCGCGTCAGGCTCTGGGCTGATGGCTCAGAGCCTGGAGCCTGTTTCCGATTCTGTGTCTCCCTCTCTCTCTGCCCCTCCCCCGTTCATGCTCTGTCTCTCTCTGTCCCAAAAAATAAATAAACGTTGAAAAAAAAAAAATAAAAAAAAAAAAAAAGAAACTGAGACCCGAATGACATGAATAGGCCAAGAGAAAAAAAAGACCACATTGCAGGAAATATCAAATGCAAAGGCCATAAGGTGCATGAATAACCTTGGAAGGTCTGAGGTGTAAATAGAGGGATGGAGAGGAGTGATGTGGTGTGAAATGAAGTGGGGGATAGTAGAAGGGGGCAGAACATATGGAACTTCACTGGCTACAGCAAGGATTTTGTGTTTTGTTACAAGTGTAATGGAATCCATGAAAGTGTATGAAGGACATGACCTGGTTTATGGGTTTTAGGGGCTCGCTCCTGGCGTGTGTGTGGAGGATGGATTGTAGGGGGACAAGAGGGGAAGCAGGGGTCTTTTAGGTCACTCTTGGGTGGTACTGGTGACATTTTGCAAGTAGAATTCAAGACTGGCTGATGGATTGTGTGTGAGGGAAAGTGACAAATTAAGGATGACTCCTAGGTTTTCTGTTGGGGTAACTGAGTGTAGTTGGTGCTGTCATTTCCTGAGAGGAGGAGGAGGAATGGGCAGGGGGCGGGGGAGAGGTCAAGAGTTTGGTGGGATGAGTTAGTTAAGTTTGAAATTGGACGTCTGAGTAACTTTGCCAGGGAGGATGTTGGACATGTTAGTTTGGTACTCAGGCTACAGATAAAAGTTGGGCAGTCATCAGCAAACAGATGTGGGATTTTAGCCATAGGAATAGATGAGTTCACCTAGAAAAAAGTTAAAAAGTTAAAAAGTTAAAATTTTCATTTAAAATTTAACAAGTTTCAAAATTTTTAAATTATTTCGAAAAGAAGTGGGAGGATTAAGCCACAGAGTGTGGTGACATTTAAATGCTCAGCAGAGGAAGAGGAGACAGAAGACGAGCGTGAGAGAGAAACTGAGACAGTGTGATGTCGTGGAAGCCAAGAGAAGCAAGTGTTCCGGGAAAGATGGTTGTCAACTTAGGTTGGGTTGGGCTGAATGCAACTTGAGTCATAAAGTTAACATAAAGCCAGAGAAAGAAACTATTGGATTTGGTGACCCTGAGAATAAAATATTTAGTGGGAGGACAGAGATAAAAGTCAAAATGGGACGGTTGAAAATGAATGGCAGGTGAGAAATTGATGACAGGTTCTGCTACAAAGGGGAACAGAGAAACGGAGAAGTCTTAGAGGTGGTGAGAGCTTAAGGTTTTGTTTCATTTTGTTTTAAATAGGAGATTGGGGCAAGGCGGGGGTAATGTTTAAATGCCATGGGTAGGTAAGGCAGGAGAGAGAGAAGAGTTGAGAATGCAGGAGAGAAAGTGGACGAAGGCAGGATCATCACCCTAGAGAACGGAGGAGACCCCAGGCATGGTGGAAACCATGGCCTCTGCAAGGCCTCTCATGGAAACGGGAGGGCAGGCAGTGAGAGTAAGAGCATGCGCACGAATTGGCGGGGTTGGTGAGGGGAAGGTAAGTGATCATGTCCATTCACTCATATTTTCTCAGTGAACTGTGACTTCAGGTCATCATTTGAGGACGAGCCAGGACTTTCTGAATCCTGAGCCCCGTGCCCTTCATTTATCATTTGGTGCCCTCGGAAAGATGAAATGGCAGGGCAAGTCGTGTCTGTTCTTCCATCTGATACTGTGCCCGGAATCATTCAAGTTCCCGTCAGAGAAGCGAATTCATGTGGTTTGTTTAAATGAAAGCACTCAAACGAAGGAACTCCTCACAGAGATGAGGATGCTGTTAAGGGATGCTGCACCCAGGCTGTCAACAACCACAAGTTACCCCCCATCCCCATCACCACCACCTAGGGCCACAGGGTCAAGGAAGATTAAAAGTGTTAGATCCAATGAGAGCTGGAGTCATGGGGGAGTGGCCAGCCAGTGTGGTCATTCATTGAAGAGGCCTATAGATGCTATCAGGGAAATAGCGCCAAAGCAGAGAGGGGATGAGAGAGAAATATCGTGAGTCCTCCCCCCTCCCATCTGTTGCTGATGCTTCCCCATGGCTGAACCCAACTGGAAGCTGGCTGGCAAGGGTTATGCAATCCATGGTGAAGGACAGAGAATAGATCTGGCAGCAAATAACCAACACTTCAGGCCACAGGTGTTGAAAAGATTTTGAAAACCACTCCAAGGGGAGTATTTACACCCAATGCCATATATAGAATGCATCTCGTTATTTGGTTCCTGCTGAGACTTGGAAAACCTAGCTAGCCATGATCTTTGAAGTGAACCATCATGGATACTTGTAACCCACCCATAAATCTCCAAATGTAATGTTTGTCCATAGTCTTCCTCCTTTATTTTCATCCAGAGGCATATTGCTCTAAAACTAGGAAAGCTTGTTCAGGGCCCCTCACTGGTGTGAATACCTTCCAAGGCCATGGGAGAGCCACAGTTGTGTATTCTTGCCATCGTGTGTTCTTGTCAGTTTTACAAAAGTAGTATGTTTAACTGTAATCTGTTAAGACTGTGTTTTTTCACTCTGACCCTAGAAAGCCCCCTCCCCTTATATGCACTTTAGGCCCCACAAAACTTGTATCTGCTTCTGCTTCCAACAGAGACTCAAGGATACAGTGCAAATTTTATCCCTTTCCCAAAATTCTCCCATCTTTCAGGTGGGGTGGTTAAAGAACGTCAAAATGAACAATTTGGGAAGGGGGGAATGCAGCAGGAGGGTAAAAAGCAGAGAAGGGAGGGGTGTGCAGTGCTCAAGACAGGGGAGAAGAGCACTGTGTGGAGCACCCCCTCTCTGGCCGTCCACCTTCAAGTGACGGAGGGGTGTCACGTGTCCCGCAGGGGACTCATTTCTCACGGGGGCCTCGCTCAGATGCTGCTCTTTATGTTTTCAGATGCAGATGGAAACCTGTGTCGAAGTAACCAACTGTTGCAAGTCATGCTGGCCATGCACCGAATTATCATTTCCTCTGCTGAACTGCTCCAGAAAGTTGTCACCCTATATCCTTTAGCACAGTGGCTGACGGTCCCCAAGCAGGATTCATTCAAAAGTATTTCAAATCTTGAGATTTGAAATTTGCTTTCATGTTGATTGGTTTGGAATAACCCCGAGTGGTAAATGGGTCCAAATGTCCTTTGAGAGGTATGGGGTTTGTCTGTGTGTCTTGGGTGTCCGCGTGCACACGCACACGTATGTGTCACTTCTGTTGGTTGGGGCAGTTTTAGCAATGCTGATTGCTCTGGCAAGTAGTCAAAGCAACGGGCAAACACAGTGGTCTTCAGCGTGTCTGGCTCGTAAAAATACGTGTCCTGTAGGTTAGTAAGAATCCCTGTTCATCCTGTGCAAACTGACGGGGGGGGTGCAGTCATAACTCAGATGAGAAACTGGCTTTCCTGTCCAATTCCTCAATTTTCCCCAGGTTCTGGAAAGAGCTGCGCGACACCCCAGTAGCTGGAGTCTGCTGGTGCTTCTGCGTCAGGCAGAGATGGCTCTCAGCCCAGCAAACCTGGCTGGATTTTAACTGTCTTACGGGGTGCAAAGCGAGTAGGGTGGAGAAGGAGCCTGCCCTCTCCTGCTCGCGGAGCACAGTGTAAGCTGTGGCTGTAGTTGGGGTGAGACTGTTGAGCACCTGAAGCCCGGGTCCCTGGCACTGAGTCACGAGTGGTGGCTCTTCTGATCCTTCACTCCTCCCCTGACCCCCCTCCCATTTCATCTCATGGCACACCAGAAGGTAAAAGCCACCAGAAGAGACTGAATCTCTTCTATAACCCTACTTACAAATCTTTACGTTTCAGATCAAAGGAGTTGTTTCCAGCAGCATTCCAAGGGAAGAGCATTGGGAGGGGTCTCTGTAATAAGAGGTGCAGGTCGTAAGTGGGTGTCTGGTCTGCAGAGAATTTTTAAACCGTCATAAAGCTGACTCACAGTCTTCCGACTTTTTGTTAACTCCACATACCAACAGTTCTAGCAGTATCAGTGATTAAAAACTCCTCAGTGAAACACTTGTTGGTCTAGGGACTCAATTGTGCCCCTGGCTGTCCCCATGGTGAGCAGACCCTCTCCCCTCCCCCTGCTCTCTCCCACCCCCCAAAGGTTTGACCCCTCACCCCTGTCCCTTTCCTCCACTTTCACCTCTGCCTCCTCAATGGCACCTGCCCCTCAGCCTAAAACGCATTCAAGTCTCCCCAACCTAAAAATAAACTTCTCAGCCCTGCCTTCCCTCTGTTCCATTGTTAGGGTTAGAAATTTGATGCACAAATGTCTTAAAATAGTCTGCACTCACTATCTCCAATCTCTCAACTCCCACTCACTCCTTAACTGAGCCTGGGCCCCCACCCGTGCTCAGACTTTCCTCTGATGTCACCAGTGGCCTCCTGGTGGCTAAGGCCAGGGGCTCTTTTCTGTCCTTGCTTACTCTGGGCTTTGTGGACAATCCCCTGTTTCTCCAAACCCTCTCCTGCAGGGCTCCCAGGCGGTGCCCCCTGGCTCTCCTCCTTCCTGAGCCACCCCTCCTCTGACTTCCCATCTGGCGCCTTCTCTGAGCACATCTTAAATAAGGGGACAGTGTCCTGGTTTACTTCTCTCTCTACCTCCTTCCTGGGTGATTCCCCACCAGGCTCTCCACCTCCATCCTTTGGTGCCATGGACTTTCAAATCTGTATTTCTTTAACCCAAGCCATTTTGTAAAAAATATCTGGACTAATTTGTCCTGCCAACACTTGGATCTTAATATGCTCAAGCCTTAATTCGTTTTCTCACCAGCTTCATTTCCAACTACTGCCCATTAATTCTGCTCTGACACCTGCATTTTCAGTTTCAGTTTCAGTGCATGGTGTCATCGCCCATCCGATCGCCCCAACCAGAAACCTCAGAAGCACACTTGACTCCTCCCTGCCTTTCACCTCCTACAGAGTCCACTACTCAGTCCCAGGGCTTCTCCTTCAGAAATGACTCTTAGCTGTTTTCTTCTCTCCCCCTGCCCCGCCCCCCCGCCACTCCGGGCTTCATGTGGGCCTCCATCTTCTCTCCTAGGCCCCTCTCTGGGACTGCTGTTCTCCCCCACGTGCCAGTTCACAAGCCACCTTGGACGTTACTTTCCGCACAAGCACGTCACATAAGCCCGTTGCTCCAGAGCCCCTGTAGGCCGCACGGGTAACGCCCCACTCCTCAGCTGCCAGGACAAGGCCTCCACAGTCTGAGTCGGGGTGTCCGTTCAGCTCCACCCTGCAGCTCTCCCAGAAGCCCTTTCTTCCCGACCTGGAACTGCTCAGTACACCTGTGCCTGGCATGCCTTTTCCTCCCTCATTGCCTGGCAGGCAGACTCTTTCAGGATCCTTCTGTGAAGTCTCTCCTGACCTTTTCAGGCCTCCACACACCCCTCCCTTTTAAAGATACATCTAGTGTTTTTAAGTAATGCTTTGAAAATCTAATTCCTGTCACTTTAGTTTTGTGTTGCTAAAGTCAGTGTGTCTCCCCTCTCCGGTCCGGATGTCACCTGCCTTGAAAAGCTTTCCCTCCGTGACTGCAGAAAGTGTGAGGTATTTCTATTCTATTAGTTAAATAAACTGACCTACCAAGACTTCTGTCTGAGTCTTGCCAGTGTGATACATATGTGCTCTGATCTTTATAGATGACTGTTTCAAGTCGATTGCCGAAACTTTGCGTCTAGCTGCTGTTTGATTTGTGTTCGTAATATAGGAAGTTGCAAAGGTACTAAAAATTAATTTGATTACAAGTCAACTTAAGAAAAGTACATAAATTTTTAACATATATTAAAAATATATACGCTGTAACTTATCCACTTACATGTCTCCTCTACGAATCCGTGTGTCCATCGACATCAGGAACCAAAGCTTATTTATCTTTGTTTCTCTAGAACTTAGCTCAGGGACCATCTCATGATTGGACACAACAAATGTTGCCTTACCATTCATGAAAAACATTGGATAGTCTTTATATTGGGACTTTTAGGTGAAAAACTCAAGCTTGGCTCAGGTCTGGGGTGGTGGAAGAGATTCTAAGAAGGGAATATGAAATAAGACTGCCTACCATTGAAACCCAGGTTAAACACTGGAGGCAGAATGATTTTCTCTTCATGTGTCTGTCTCTGTTTTCTGACCTGGGAGTAATAGAATTATTAGTTAAATAAGCTAAGGGTTTCCTGTTGTTTCCTGATTTTTCACTGTTAAAAAAAAAAAAAAGATTGGGATTTTGAAACATGCTTTGTTTGAATGGCTCAAATGCCTGAAAAGTACAGTCAGAACTGTATTGTACTTCATAGTCCTGGTACCAGCTGTGAAGAGAAGGAAAATGCGTGGAGCCTGAAGCTTCCAGCAAACAATGACCTTAAGCCTTGCAAGGCAGACAGACCCCTGAGCCTCTTTTACTGGCCTGCATATACTGGGTGTTCCCCTTCTCTCCCAAAGGGAGAAAGCGGGTGCTCTGCCTCACTTCAGGGCTGCCTTCGCTATGGTTTAGGGGCTCTGATGAGCGGGGAGGTTCTGCCCTTAGGATGGGTGCCCTGCCTGCCTGCCCCCTGCATGCGGAGCACCCGCATGCACACTGACTGGTTCACACAGGTTCTGCCCCGCCCTCGGCCCTCGTCCCACAGGGATGGATGGTCAAAGGGAGGGAAGGACAGGGAGTGACTGGGAGGAAGAAAAGTCCATAGTAAAGGGCACCATGTTGATTTATAGATCTACTTGGTTGTTTTAAAGGAGAAGTATGTTTTCTCTGCCTTCCCCTTTAGAAAGGAAGACAAAAATTCCGAGAAGTACATCAAGTAATAGAAGTATAGAAGCTGAGACCTATTGATCTGGAATGTGCCTTGTGCTTGAATCTCTTGGCACTGAAGGCAGACATTTCCTCAGCAGTGCAGCATAAGAAATGTAAAGTCATTCTGGTTCACTCTTAACTTCTATGCCCAAAGAAGGGCAGTCATCAAAGCCTTTTATTGCATGCAGTTTGCTGGTTTCCTGGGGTTTTTATTTTTATTGTCCATGTTGTTATGCATGTGGGTTTTTGTGTTTTGTTTTTGTTTTGGTGCTTCTGAAGACAGATTTTATAGGCAGTGAATCTATTAAAATTTAGTTTTTAAATTCAAGTCATTTTGTTAAAAGTACAAATTTTACAACCATAGCTCTTCTTTAGGGATTCATGTTTAGCTTGCAAATATTATTCTTTCTATAAGCCTAACATGTTTCACCAAGAATTTTTAAGGGACCTTGAAAAATGTTTGGTTAATTTGAATAATGGTAATTAAGTACTTCCAATGGTTTTAAACTACAATTATGAATTTTAAATTTTGGATTATTTTTAAATACTTAAGATGCCTTCCTGAATTCTAAATGGTTTTTATAATAGTACACTGAAGTTATAAACAGTTACCATTATTTTAGAAGTTCCAAAACTATGATTAAACTTAGTAAGATTTCAGTTTAAAAGCACAAGTCTAAAGCACTTAATTATATATTCCAAATCAAAGTTTCAAGACTATCGTTCTAATATGCTCTAAAATATTATAGGGAGACAAAATCCCCACATGCTCAGATTCCTTCCTAATCAAAAAACACTAATCCTAAGATGTGGACTTTTCCTTTTCTGTATTTACGTGTGAATTTTTCAGAGGTTTAGGATACACATTCCCACTGAAGGAAGACCACTCCGTCCCATTGAGATCTCTGCCATCTTACTCACTGGCCTCCTCACTGGACTACTCCTACTGAATTCCCAGTAGAGCCTGGGAATCACTGAACCCTGTATTGCAGTTATGATGGCACAGTTTTTAAAAGGGAAAGAAGGCATCGCCTTGCGGGCGTGCACAGTGCACATACCAGCCTGATTCCTCAGTGTGTCGATCAAACGTGGTAGATCCACCTAGGTTCACCATTGGATTGGATTTTGCATTTCTTTGGCTCATAAAAGAAGTATTCTTCCCATGTATTTCTAAAGATCTGCAAACTTAATGGGATCTTACTATTCTTTGATATTCTTAGGATGGCACCCTTCTCATGGAATATTCCGAATGCCATGGATCCTTAAACGTGATCAATGATTGTATTTTGGATTGTTCACATGGCTTTGTCTGACTTGCCATCACAACTTACAAGGTCCATCTACTGAGCCCCTTAAGCTCATATGTTACCATTTTTCACATTACTGCTTTTAATTATCATGACAATATATCTGAATATTCATTCCCCTTCTAACTTACAGCACAAATTGTTTATCCATTACTGGAATCACTTTAAAAGAGAGGGGCTCCTCTTTTTTAAGTTGTTTCAGTGGGAGTCCTCATCTCTTGGGCATGGGCAAGGAGGCCTTTTGCCCCTTCACTTCATAGAGGCCACCTGTGCTGGGATCTTTCAATGCTGTTGGCTTCCCACTTCTCCTCCTGCAAAGGACTTCTCCTTCTTTCCACAAGCCATTTCAGCGTGGGCTACATGGAAGGTCACCACAGTCACCCTTCCAAGGTGATAACACGCAGACAACTGCACACATCAAGTTGGTTTTTATCCTATGGCCAGAAAGAGAAGAAAACATCTGGGAGGGGGCAGTTTTAGCAAATACTTCCACAGATAAGAAGTTGTTTGGTTTCTGTAACAGAGGCTTTTATTTCCCTTAACCACAGCCCTACCTATAAGGATGCCTTGGCAAAGAATTCGCCAGGGCTTTGCCTGAAGATCTGCTATTTTGTAAGGTAATGTTTGTGGGTGCAGTTGGGACTTGTGGAGCGGGCGGAAATGAAAGACTGAAGCAAGGGATGTTAGTTTTTTCCTCGTGCCCCCCACCTATCCTGTCCTGTCCATACATCACCTCTGGGAGACTGGAAAGGGCAGTGCTGCGTGCTGGAGATCCCTTATTGGAGCAGTGTTTTTCTAGCATGGCTGAGCTTTACTATTTCATTCTAGCCTTTTCTTCAGTCTGATAGCATTTTGATATCAAATGGCAGTAGGGAGAGATACAGAGATAAGGAAGGATCTCTTCTCTTTTTCATTTTTATTCCTAATTACAAAAGTAACACAGGTCATATTAGAGCATTTTGAAAATACAGAAGAGATGGTAACTTTAGTAATAGTTATTCATATCCCACCCCACATTTTGGGATATTTTCTCTGTCCTTTTTCTAAGCAGATTTTTTTTTAACATAGCTGAGATCAAAATACACATAGAATTTTGTGTCCTATATTTTTCACTTCATATCATAGGAATCTTCTTCTGTCATTAAAAACTTTTTGTAGACAGTATTTTTAATGGCCATATAATATTCTGAGATCTGATAGAGTGTAACTTACATGTGCACTACCCTGTCTTTGGACATTTGGTCCGTCTGTAGCTGTGCTCCTTCTAATTATCTGTGATACGCATGCTTGTGCCTAAATCGTTGTCATGGCTTTTTGTGTTATGATTCGCCCCTCCTATCACAGCATGCCGGTGTGCAGGGGCAGAGGACTGCCAGCAGGTGGTTTTCTTCCCATCCCCCACCCCCTCATATTCTGTATATAGAATATATATTCTGTGTTCCCAGGCATGTAGAAGGATGCTGTAGCCTCTGTGTCTTCCTCTTTCCTCTTCATGGGGAAGAACCCACCAAAGCACGAGTCCTCGGCTGCAGTTTTGGATTGTTTTTTTTTTTTTTTTTTTTAACTCCCACCTTTTAGGTACTGGATAACAGAATTCTGGATCATGTTTAAAATGGATGCCAGCTTGACACACACCATGGAGGAGTTCCAGGAACTGGTGAAGGCCAACGGGGAGGAGCTACACCGCCGTCTGATTGACACGACCCAGATGTGAGTGTCCGGGTTCGGGCTCGCCTTTCCAAACCACCCCCCCTTCTGTGCCGCCTCTGACAGCTGCTCTTGGCCCACTCGGAGAAGCCCCTCACACAGGCTCAGATTGCATCTGATCGGCTGAAAAGTGAAAAGACTGGCATTTAATAGGAAAGCAGATAAAGCTATAAGTGACTAATATCCAAGAGCAGAAGAAAAAAAAAATCCCAGTGGAAAAGAAATCAGGTAGCAAGGTACTGACTAAAATGCACCCAGGTCCTGAGAAACTGAAAGCACCTGCCTAAGCTTCCTCAGCAGCACGTGCCTCAGGTGTGGGCCCTTGTCAGTGAGGAAGGGGTGGTGCAAAAATGCATTGAGGGTTTCTAACCTGTATGGGTGTCCACGACAGACGCTTAGACTTGCAGAGATGGGAAGGCTCATGGGAATATTTCAGATCATACCTTGGATTTCCTGTCTATGAGATTGGCCCACTCTGGAAGCAGGAGAGCCTTTCCTAAGTCAGGGAGAGGACTGTGCACACACACACTGCGTGCTAAGGTTTTCTCAGTGTGGCCACTTTGTTTTGGAATAATACACATCCCTGGAATATAGACTTCTAGGATTGAAGCATATTCTGGAGATCATTTCATCCAACACCCCAGGAAATGGAGGCTTGGCAAGGTCATTTGGGGTCACACAGTTAGTGGCAGAGCCGAAGCAGGACTGTGACAGCCCTGGCAATGTGCTGTCCCATAGCCACACAGAAATGACTTCAGAATCACATATCACGGCCCCAAATATTTTTCTGTATGACAGTTTGGATTCACTGTACTTCTCTGCTTAGAATTTACAACTTGAAAGATAAAATTTCAAAGAGTGGTGCCTTGGTGGCTCAGTCGGTTAAGTGTCAGACTTCAGCTCAGGTCATGATCTCACAGTTCCTGGGTTCGAGCCCCACGCCGGGCTCTGTGCTGTCAGTGCAGAGACTGCTTCAGACCCTCTGTCTCCCTCTCTGCCCCTGCCCCACTCACACACTCTCTCTCTCAAAAATAAATAAATTTTTAAAAAACTTAAAAACACATTTTTTTAATATAAAATTTCAAAGTAACAGTGCTCTCATTTTAAAGTTATAGAACCTGGGGTATAGGGCAGTTCTCACACCCCAGTGTCTTCGTCCCAGTATGTATCTAGCTGGCTTTTTTCTACCAGGATTTCCCACAGTAAGTTCTTTGGGAAGTAGTCAGTAGGATAGTGCCTGACCAGATCTGCTTGAGAGGTAGTGAGTGAAGCTTCCCTTTTGCAGCACATCTCACCCTGTAACGTGTTCATTAGCCAACGGGGCTACAGAATCTGTAGCATTTCCCAGACTCATTTGAGCACAGAACCCTTTGTCAAGAGACAAGGTGCTCCTGAATACCAGTTTGGGAAACACAGATCTTTACCCTGCTGCCTCTCAAAATATGGCTGCTTCCTTCTGCTAACTTAGTGAGGGAAATTGAAACACACCGATCGATTATAAGAAATTATAAGAATTATAAGAAAATGTGGGGATTGGGGGCCACTCTAGGGGTAGCTAGGTTTCCTTGGTCATTTCAGTGTCTGGGAATATCTGAGGGAAATGCCACACGTCTGCTCAGTGACCACACATTCGTGCACGATTCCCTGAAGCACAGCTTCTCATCTCTGTGGTTCTCTGCGCTCTCCTGACACCAAAGCTGAGATCTCCAACCCAAAGAGAGAGTCCCCGTCACCCTCAGGAGAACGAAGGGAGACACGGAGGGCATGGAGACAGCAGACATGCCAGGGGACAAAGGAAAGCAAGGATGAAAGGCCAGGAAACTGTGACCAATGCGCGAGACTGTCTTTCCCACGGCCTTAAAGTAGACACATTCTACCCAGTTCCCCTTGACATGCTCAGAAGGTTTGTTGAAAACAAGCAAGGCTTTCCTTGTTGGTGCCCTAGAAAAAAAAGTTGATTTGAGGAAAGTGTTAATGCTTTGTTTCGGTCGAAGACAGTTAGCTAATGGTGCTTTGTATATTCTTGTAGATTTACTCGAATTAAAAAATAATTCTGACCTATTCTTTTTCCCCATCTTCTCCCTTTCATGTTTGCCCACAAAAGCAATGCCCGTGACTGGTCCAGGAAACTGACTCAAAGGATAAAATCGAACACCAGCAAGAAGCGTAAAGTCTCCCTGCTCTTTGACCACCTGGAACCAGAAGAGTTATCCGAGCACCTCACGTACCTTGAGTTCAAGTCCTTCCGGAGGATATCCGTATGTACCCAAGGGGCGGGAGGAAAACTTCCCCGTGCTATTTCAGAAAATAAGCAGAGCAATTCAACAGCTCATCTGCCATCTAACCCTGGAGTCCCTCCACCCCCCAGCCTGAAAGTCAGGCTTTCCCATCAGACTTTGTAGAGTCTGGAAAACGAGTACACTAGAAATTTGTTTCTCCGCTGTGTTCCTCACCTCCTGTCCTCCATGCCATCCCACCACTCACTCAGGTGACAGTTCTGTGGGCACAGGTGACACCCTGCACGCATACATAGACAAGTATACACACGCACGTGCGCGCACACACACCTTACCCTTGATAACCATTAGGCTTCCAGATTTTTATTTTTAAATTTTCCTTCAAAAAAAAAATGAGGATATGTCCTTACAGAGTTTGATTCTAGGATAGTCTTTGAATAGCTCTGGGAAATCCTGAAATAAAGTATATACTAATTTTCTAGCCCAGAATATAGCCGAGTTCTTGACAGAATGCTGACAGGGCCCAGCAGTCACCCATGATTCTAGAGATAAACCATGCTGACCCAAACCTTGCTCCTTAAAACTCCCTATGTGATACCAAAGAACGCTGGTTCTGTACAGGAGAACTTGTCGGCATGTCAGATGCCAACAGACCCTCGCTGGCCAATATGCTTTCCTGAGAAATGACACCTGTTGTCCACTCTGTGTCCACCCCTGCCAAAAGACAGTCTTCAACTTTGCTCTAAAAATACAGACTACCTAGTTGCCGGATGCGTTTCTTAGAATGACCTGTGTTCCCCAGATGAGGGGACGGGCTGCTCAGAAAGTGGCCTAAACAAGGTCACTCGGCCTGTTAGTCAGACCAGGGCTGGGGCCACATGACTCTTTGTCACTCAGCGCCAACTTACTGAGCCTGCTTGTGTCTGGAAGGAGAACTACAAACCAGGTTACAGAGTTGCTTCATCTTTTCTCCCATGCTGCTGACATCGTCCCGTTTACACACAGCCGAGCGGCCATTCAGCCAGCCCCCCAACTCCCATGTGGAGACAAGCCTCCAAGCACTGATTCACTAGCAAACCAACCCCCGCCCCCCACCCCGACAGAACCACAGGCCCTGACTGGGAAGCTCCTCCCGGGGAGTTTCCATTTGGCAGTGCCTCACGTGTCACAGGGAGGGACACTGAAAAGAGCCATTTATCACACGGGGAATCTGAGCTGTGCCAGGCCCCAGCTGGCGAGGTGGCTCCAGCAGGCCTCCGGGATGTCTGCACGACGCCAGTGCTCAGACCGGCAGAGGCGGAAGAAACTGCTGTTGAACTAGGACTCTGAGCTAGTGCTCTGCCCGAGTTGAGACCACGTTCTATTTGCAAATGAAAGCATCAGTTTAAATTTTTATTTCTTCGGGGTGGCATGATGCCTTCACAGAAGAGGACTTGGGGGATTTTGTTTCACCTACAGTTCTAAGCAGTTTTCCCAAACAGTAGTGTCCCTCTCATTTGCTATTTTCTGCTTATTATAGTACTTATGACAGTACTAATTATATTAAAAAACAAGTGGATTCAGTGTTATAGAGAGAAGGGTATATGAATGTATTCACTGGAATGAGTCATGGGAACTTTCTCTCAGAACCAGTAAGATTGCTTATGTGTCCCTCTTTTTTTTTTTTTCATGATTGATTGATTGATTGATTTAGAAAGGGGGAGGGGGAGCTCATAGGGGGAAGGGCAGAGAGAGAGAGAGAATCGTACGCAGGCCCCACAGCTCTCAGCGCAGAGCACTGCGCGGGACTCAAACTCACAAACCCTGATATCGTGACCTGAGCCAAAACCGAGAGTCAGACGCTTAACTGACTGAGCCACCTGGGTGCCCCAACTTATGTGTCCATCTTGAGTACTTTTGGTCTGCTCTTATTTTTCCACCCATCAGCAATCACAGCACAGCAAAATGGGGCTCAGCTAATTTGCACGTATTTGGTTTAGGTTATGAGTTTTTCTCATCAGTGTATTGCTTACAAGTCAGGCAGGACTACGGTTCGTCTACTGAAGTAACAACCCCCCCACCCCCACCCCGCCCAATCTCAGTGGTTTAACAAAGGCAAGTTTATTTTTTACTGACAGTAGAAGGCTAACGTGGGTCACCAGGGCCTCTGCGGATCCCAGTCACTCAGGGACCCAGAAGTAGGAGGCTTCATCTTGACACGAACTTCTGCCATCTCTGTGCCATTGGAAAGGCAACGCAGCACATCATTCACTGGCTCTTATATCTTTCCCTCAAAAGCCCCATCACTTGCATCCAATGTTCTCCTGGCTAAACTGTGTCACATCTGATTTCAAAGGGGAGTTCAGAAGCAGAGAGCTCAACATCCCTGGGAAACCGCACCAAAAGCTTCCACAGGCCTGCTAGAGCAGAGCAGACGACTTGTCCCTCGTGGTCATACTATCTGAACAGAGGATGCTTTGTGATAGGGACAAGATAGCTGCAATCATTGGTTAGACAGCGATCTCCTGACACATTTCCAGTTTCACATAAGCTGTTCACCGTCAGCCATAGTCAGTACCTTTGTCCACTTGGAAAACTGTGGTCACTATGTTGTAATAGCTAAGCAGGTTTCATGTACCCCACTCACGTGGCCTCAGCCCGAGCTGGTGAGTTGAAGGAAATCCAAACAGGTTTGTTTCAGCATGAGGTTAATAATTACCCTGTCAGTAGCACCTCACGTGTGCAGCACTCTGAAAAGGTAAAGTGCTTTCACACATTGTTGTGTTACATTAACAATTCCGTGACCTGGATAGGCCAGATTTTATTCTCCCATCTTTTTAGGACGGTTGTTTATTTTTGAGAGGGAATGAGAGCGTGAGCAGGGGAGGGGCAGAGAGAGAGGGAGAGGATCTGAAGCAGGCTCTGTGCTGACAGCAGAGAGCGTAATGCAGGGCTCAAACTCACAAACTGTGAGATCATGACCTGAGCCAAAGTCAGACGCTCAACCAACTGAGTCACCAGGCACCCCTGTTATCCCATTTTTAAGTTAAGAAACAGTTGGGGGTGCAGGGGAGAGAGAGAGAGAAAAAGATTTTTGTGAGAGGATTATCTGCTCGTCCCCTTAATTTCAGCAACAGAGCTGGAACTAGTACAGATCTTACTCAAGTTGAAAATATCGTTACCTCGAAATGCATGTAAATACATCTAAGCTGTCAGCATCATAGCTCGGCCTGGCCTACCTTAAATGTACTTGGAGCACCTTACATTAGCCTACACTTAGGCAAAATCTGATGCAAAGCCTATTTGTAATAAAATGTTGAATATCTGCTATAGTTTATTGAATACTGAAAGTAGAAAACACTGGTTATGAGTACAGATGGTTGTAAGCAGATCAGTTGTTTACCCTCCTGATCACACGGCTGCCTGGGAGCTGCAGCTCGCTGCCCAGCATCACAAGTTTTGTACTGCATATGGCTAGTCTGGGAAAAGGTCCAGATTCAAAATTCAAAGTATGGTTTCTTGCGAATGCATATGGCTTTTGCAACATTGTACAATAAAAAAAAAAAAAATCCTAAATCAAACCATTCTAGGCAGGGACTGTCTATACTGAGATTTCTGTTCTATATTCTTTAGAATTTAGAAGGGAAACAATCAGTAGCTACTCAAATACAGTATTTGGGTTAACTAGTGTGTGTACACATCCACTTATGCCTGATGACTTTTGATGGAGAGAGGCCATGCTGTGGGTAAAATAAGAAAGATTTCCTTCCCACCATTCTCATCAGCCAAGTGGAAGACATGCAAGGAGAAGACGAGAGTTCCCCTGTCCCGTAGAATCAACTGAGCAGAGGTGATGTGCCCCTCGGATCTCCCAGAATACCAGAGGCAGTCCTGATGGATTTCTTTTTCCCCAGTTCTCCGATTATCAGAATTACCTTGTGAACAGCTGCGTGAAGGAGAACCCCACCATGGAGCGGTCCATTGCCCTGTGTAACGGCATCTCCCAGTGGGTACAGCTGATGGTTCTCAGCCGCCCCACCCCGCAGCTCCGGGCAGAAGTCTTCATCAAGTTCATCCAGGTGGCTCAGGTGAGTGACTAGAGTTAAGAATTTTGGCCTGGGCAATGAGCTAAAGTATCCCCTCTTTCCTCCAACCTAGTCTATCAATTAGGGCTGCTTTCCTCTCCTAAAGCATGGTGGAGTTTATGTGCCTTGAACTGTTCCCAGATTTAGATATGATGATTTGTCTCTTTCCCATATAAGGGCAGTATGGTGAGGACCATACATACTATCTCAGGGGTCAGGATACAGTTTTAGATCTGTTTAGATCTTTTAACATTTTCAGAAGATGCTTACCAGCCTACATCGTTGCCCCCAGTCTGGCCCACACAGCAAAGGGAAAATTTCCAGGATTTCCTGGAGCTGGACCACCTCAGTTCTTAGGTCTTTGGGCCCATATCGTGTCGAATGGCTGCGTTTAATGTCTGAGGGCAGAGTTTAAGCATTTGATAAGAGGAAAACAAGGTAGTACGAACACATAATTGAAATTCCCGAGATTCTACCTCCTTTCCCAGTTACTGTCTTGCATAGACACTGACATTGCACAGAAAAGACAGTCTTTGTCCTTAAAAATACAAGTCTGGTTATTTAGGATCAAGGATATAAAATATTAGCTCTAGGTGGTCAAGACCAGTGCTTCTCAAAGTCAGTACATGGCCCACCTACTCTGGTATTACCTAAATGTTTATCCCTAAGGTCAGCCGTAGATCCCAGGAATCCAAATAGCCGTGCTTGGATCCAGAAATCTTTGGGTTAAACAAGTACTTTGGGCGGTTCTTAGAAACCACTGATGTAGAGGATGGTCCGCAGATCCAGTGCAACAAAGGAAGATGTGACACCGTGCTAAATTTGGGACCTTTGGTCTGAAATTAAGCCTAAGGGGGAAAGTGGTATTAGGAAGACTCGAATTGAGAGGCATGTAACTGACATGTATATTGACTACTCTCATCTCTTGTGTCACAGAAGCTCCACCAGCTACAGAACTTCAATACATTGATGGCTGTGATAGGTGGGCTGTGTCACAGCTCAATCTCCAGGCTCAAGGAGACAAGTTCGCACGTCCCACATGAAATCAATAAGGTCAGTGCTACTGGCTTCTCCAGGGCCCCTTAGTACCATTCCCAGGACGAGCATCAACATTTCCCCCTTAAGAGGCAACCCAGAGAGCCTTTCCGGGGCACATCACCCTTTGTCAATTAGGCAAACTGCCAAGGAGGCAAACCCCAAGAAAACCCATAGGATGGGAATGACCCAGGTCTGAGAGTCACTGTGATTCAGTGTGGGCTCAGCGTTACTACACGTTCCAACTGATCAGTTGAAAGAATGTGTGTCTCTTTCCTGCACTCCTATGAATATTCGGAGTCACCGTCTTTAATACTGACTCTCTTCCTCCAGCAACTTGTTCCAAAATGTTTTCCTAAATAGTGCTTCAGTTGACTGTAGTTCAGTTTGCATGTGAGACATGTACAGCGAGCAACACATTAGAAACCTACCTATTCAAATCCTATGGAGAATGACATTCTGGATAGTTGAAAATGACCTTTTCAGGTACCACTTTGTAATAGATAGTGTTTTGTTGAGGAGTATTTTTCTTAAATGTCCTATGCACTTTTCTACATTTAGATGTTACAGAATAGACTTCAGCTCTTTATAGCATAGGGCTGTGATGAATATAAACCACGAAGACGCACTGGAGATAAGAATGCAGCTCTGGTGTGGACCAGATTAACTGCTCTTTTGAGCATTTCCATCTTGTGGGAGAGGACCCCCTTACTAACCTCAACCCCAGGCCTCCCAAACTGCATGGACAGACTCTTCTTAGGGAGACATGCCTGTGTCTCATTGCCCCGTTTTTCCCGGGTGTTCAGCCGCCTTCTGGGGAGTCTCAGATTCATCATCCCTGCTCTCACCCCACCCCCACCTCCCAATTCCCTACTAGTTCTGCCAGAACTCGGTGGAACCACTGAAAAGGTTCTTCATGTCTCAGAAGTCACAGAGGGAGACAGTCATGGAGATTAATATGCTCTTGTGCTGTTTCACTTACAAGATACACCTTGCTCCTCTTGGCCTTGGGTCCCTCCACAGCAGTGCTTTCTTGTCTGTAGCTGCTTGACCCTCAGGGTGGTCTGCAGCCAGACTTAAATCAAGTATCCCCTCATCCCCTAATAGTTTATTTCACCTTCTAAGGAGAATAAAACTATCTCATTTTTGCTGCTAGTCTCTCATCATGTGAGCACTGTTGGCTCAGAGGTGAGGAAGAGGCTGTCTTGCCAGCTCATTGTGAATGGGGGAGGCTAACTTCAAACCTCAAATTCTTCACTGAGGAGAAATGGTACTTCTTAGGCCACAATTTTATTAAAGGAATTTCCAGCAGTGTTTAAAATATTTTGTGCTGTAACATAATTAGTGGTCTTTACTTCCCATCTTTGCCTGTGAGGAAGCCGGCCATCATGCATGGGGATTGGGGTTCTGCAGACTGCCACCTTGAACCGGGCATATTTGGCAAGAATACCAGAGGTGGCTGCTCCCTTTTTATGCTGTACAGACCTGCCCTTTCCTGGGCCAGAAGCCCTAATGAAGAGCTCCCCGGGGCCTCGGCCTCACCTTGTCACATGCCTTCTGCTGGAAATTGGTCTATTGGTTCAGTCTCTGGTTCAGGATTTCAGTCTGTGAGTGGAACATCACCTGCTCCCTTGACGTAGGCCTGTTCTGAGAACCGCTGAGAGAAGGCCCACAGAGGGCAGCGTAAGTCAGACAAACGCTCAATAGACCACTGAAGCTCCCAGCTGTTCCCCATGCCTGCCACGGTCAGCACTTCCGACATCACATTCCACACGCGTCTCTGGAAGCATTCAGAGGATACGAGGGAGGGGAACTGCGTGGCGTGGGGACAGAGGTCAGGGGGACACTTACTTTCTGCTGTATATTCTTGGACCGTTTTCATTTTTATCTCAGGTTTTTATTTTTATGTTTAAATTTCAGTATAAAAATAAGACCTCTTAAAATTTCCCAGTAGATAGTACAATCAAGTAAAGCATACTCTGTGTGTGTAAATACACTCTGACATTTGAAATCAGCTAGACTTTCTTAAATCTGGGAGTCACAGTCTGTAGCTTTTAGCGCATCACCTCCCGCCTGACAAATTAGGGATGGGGTGAAATAGTGGGAGAGGCTGAGAGGAAACAAGGTGGCCTCTGCGGACAGTACACCCTGCCTGGTGGGCACCTGTGAATGGGTCTCTTCTGTTTTGTAGGTTCTAGGGGAGATGACCGAGCTCCTGTCCTCCTGTAGAAACTATGACAACTACCGGCGAGCCTACGGGGAGTGCACCCAATTCAAGATTCCCATCCTGGGGGTGCACCTCAAGGACCTCATCTCCCTGTACGAGGCCATGCCCGATTACCTGGAGGATGGGAAGGTGAACGTCCACAAGCTGCTGGCTCTTTATAATCATATCAACGAACTGGTCCAGCTGCAAGAGGTGGCCCCACCCCTGGAAGCCAACAAGGACTTGGTGCACCTGCTGACGGTGAGGCTCACACGGGAGGCAATTACTGAGGGCTGTCCGTATGCCACACACCACTCTCTGTGCCTTACCAAGTATTAGCTCAGTTCATTTTCATGAAACACAATGGAGTAGGTACTACCATCATCTCCATTGTTTGGACATGGATACTGAGGCATAATGATATGACGTGTCAGAGGACCACACGTGAGTAAGCAGCAGAACCTGGGTTCACACCCAGGTGGTAGGACTCCAGAGGTTATGCTCCTGAGCAGTATGCCCTCCAGAATCCTAGAATTGTTTCTTGCCCCCAGCTACAAAAGCAATCCTCAACTTTCTGGGAGGAAGGAAGCTGATAACAAATTAGGATACAAAACTTCGTAAGAGTTAGGGATAGTGTATTCTCAGTTACAAAAGGGTAAGGCAGTGAGTAAAAAAAGCAAACAAAATGGAGGCATTCGAGTCAAGAATAGGTGAACACATGTGGTGGTGCAGGAGCCTACCTGCATGGTCAGATAAACTCCCTTCCAGAAGCATGATTCTGTAGCTCACCACTGTGTGACTGTGGGCATGTAACTCTAAATCTCTTTCCTCCTCTGTAAATCAGAGATTACTCTCTGGGATAACTTATAACTTCTCAGTTCTAAAATTATACAACTTTTTATCTGTATTTTTGTAGAATGGAGTAACTTACAGCCTCTTCCTCCCTCACATCATGATTCTGATAGAGCCCCAGGATTCACAGCCAGCTGGGGTTAATGTTAGCCCTTTTGCTAACTGGCCAGATGACTGTGGCAGGCCTTGGCCTTAGACATTGTCTGTTAAAAAGATGTACCAAATCTTAACTTTCTTGGATCACAGATCATGTGATGAAAACCATGAACCTCCCAGAAAAATAGACACGAGTTCTGGACCTCTTGAAGCCATCCATAGACTCTAGGTTACAAACAAGATTAGTTATATGAAATTGATTAACTCTTAGTATCATTTTATAATACCTGTTGTCATTTAAACTGGGTTGTTGTAGAGAACAAGTGAGGTGTGGACCATCTGACCACATAGGGCCTTCTGCCTAAGCTCTAGATACAGGCTTAGATATTAAATCAGATCTTAAAAGAGGACATCTTGAAACTTCTCCAAAATTTAAAACATTTTAATAAGGAGCTAATGTTTGCCTTATTGCAGTACCAAGTGTTACGCCCTCTAAGCTTTGTGAATCTTAAAAACAAAGAGCCTAGAAGAGTAAATAAACAACAGGAGAGGAGGAGGTACCAAGAAAGAAACCCATCAACCCTGGGAAAGGCAAACAACATCCTAGCAGTTAACCCTGTTCTGTTTTGATCTGCAGTTGTCCTTAGATCTCTACTACACTGAAGATGAAATCTATGAGCTGTCCTATGCCCGGGAACCAAGGAACCACAAAGCCCCAGTGAGTTGTTCATATTTTTATGCTAAGATTGCTGCATGTAACAGGTGCTTTCCAAGTTGCTCATCGAGCTCATCATCTTAAGGAACAAATCTTTATGTGATAAGTACTGTGTTTCCACTCTGCCCAACCTTGTGCTAGGCACAGAGAAAACTTCACCATATGTACAAGTAATTCTTGGCCAGAAAGAGCCTGCAGTCTACTTGAAGGGATGAGACTAATACAGGAACTGTAAATATATGCCCTAAGCACATCCAAATGACAGGTGCAGTCAGTCAGTGGTTTACTGAGGAGGGAGATGGTGTCGCGGGCCATAGTGACATCTCCTTCCTATTATAAAGTATCCTCACATCATTCGTTTCTCTTCTCTGATTTTTTGATGATAAGTGTATACTACTTAGTAAAGCCATAGAGATCATCCTGTATTCATCTGGGTCAGAAAGGACAGTCTCCTGGGTCTTTTGACCTCTTGTGCTGACAAGTCCTCACACCAGTGCAGTCCTGGTGCTGCAAGGAAGGATCTACACAGGTTGTCTTGCCCCACCTCCCGTACAGGCAGGTGAAAATTTCAGTTTTCCTTGTGAAGGACCAGAATTCCCCTGCAGTCTCCAGGGAAGCTGCCCAGTCCCCAGATAGTACTCAGGGGAGAGAGTTATCCACACATAAGAAATTCAATTTGTCTGTTCAGGTGGCTACATGATACGGTCTCTACAACCGAAAGATCAAGTTCTAGCTCCTACTCTAATGAAAGCTGTTCACTGAAAATACTTAGCAGGTTCCACTTTCAGGGTGTTAGAGGCATTTCCATGGAAAGGGTACCTTCCTCCATTTCGGTCAAGTCTCAAATATTTAGGAATGGATTCCATCTCCCCTTGTCCAGGCCTCAGGCTTTCTTCCTTGTGTTATCCTGCCTTTTAGCTGTTTTTCTCCTCATCCACATCTTTATTAACCAGTAAGTAGAGAACAGAGAGAAAATTTAAATGATCCAGTCTTTTGCTGACAGTTTGACAGAAAGTCTAATGGGTAAGTTTAAATTATCTGTAGATGGAGATAATATACGTGAGAAGCATTTTGTCAGCTATGAAGCACAACAGTTGTTATTAGCCAGGATTAGAGCTCAAGATTTCAGTTCCACCGGCTCTCAGTTCCTGGCCCTGGCACATAGTTGAGGGCTGTCCATAGATGCAGCCATCAGGTAGCGGGAAAGGAAGTTGCTGCTGGTTGTAGTGCTTTATAGTCACAGGGATTTCTCTGAATATTTCATTTCAGCCACTAACACCCTCAAAGCCTCCAGTAGTAGTGGACTGGGCTTCTGGAGTATCTCCCAAACCTGACCCAAAGACCATAAGCAAACACGTCCAGAGGATGGTGGATGTAAGTACAGCTGTGCTCCAGCAGACGGAAGCAAGGCACATACAAACTGGCATAGTTCTGTATGCGGCCTGGGGGACACGGTGGCAGACGCGCAAAGGTGGGAAACCTGACACTTGTTCCTAGCGCACACCTCATATTGTGCCTGCAGGACAGTTCATAGGTTACGTTTTGCCAACACGCTTTGACCTCCTGTTGCAGGGGGGTGTGTGTCTCCTCTCAGAGACCAAGCAGGAGAGCATAGCAGTGGATTTGGGGGCAGAGAGGTGGTAGAAGGGTTTTAGTAGAAATAAGGATAATAAGGAGAATCTAATACTGCAAATTTGGCCCTCCTGATTCTCTTCATGGTTAACTGCTGAGGAGAGTGTGTGTCTATATTCATCCTTATGGACCAATCCAGCATAACAGAAAAGTGAGAGCCAGTACGTGTCAGAATAATTAGTAGAGGACTACAGGGCAGGGAGCACTTGCAGCTGGGCTGTTCACAGAAGCAGTGGAAGGGGGGCAGAGCAGAGGGGGACACCCCTGTGCAGTGAGCTAGGAGCACGCAGGCACCGGGCAGACGGCACGATTGGTACACAAATGGACCTGAGGGAACCGTGTCCTTTCATTCAGGCTGAGGAGAGGCTTTTATCAGATGCTCAACCCTTTGTCATTTGGCTGAAGGGAGAAACGACCGGTTTCGCTTTGGTAATCACCAGAGAAACTCCTTTTTTCACAGTCGGTCTTCAAGAACTATGATCATGACCAGGATGGATACATTTCTCAGGAAGAGTTTGAGAAGATTGCCGCCAGTTTCCCCTTTTCCTTCTGTGTGATGGACAAAGACAGGTGAGGGTCTGTGTATGGAATATGAGGCTCTTGGTGCTAAGGGAGCACCTGTCTGGTTTTGGTTCAGATCGCAACAGACAATAAAAAACACATCTGTGTTAAATGTCTCAGAACTGAAAATTTCATAAACCTGCCAGTTTAGTCAACAAGAAATAAGAAAAACTTTAGTCTTCCTTCTTGCTACAGATTATGAGAAACAACTATTTATTAATACCTTGCCTATTTTTCTGAAGTTGATAGAAACTCTCTTGGTTTTCTGTGTGAAATCCAAGGTATGGCACGTGGGTTCCAGTTATATGTCATGTACTGTCTAAAGGCAAACCGCAGCATAAGGTATTTCTCTCCCTATACGCAGTTTCCATTTCTTTTTTCAAGTCTTAAAATTTGCTAGGAAAACCTGCTTTGGCCAGAATAGAAACAAAAGTGAGGGGTGCCTGGCTGGCTCAGTCGGTGGAACATGTACAGCTCCTGACCTTGAGGTAGTGAGTTCGTGCTCCACGTGTGGTATAGAGATTGTTCAAATAAATCAACTTAAAAAAAAAATTAAAAACAAAAAGCAAAACAAAAAAGGTGAGTTTCTAAGGCTAGAAGCCAGTCTCACTACCTCAGACCCTACTCACACCTGGTCTGTCGCTCGCTGGCAGGGAAGGCCTCATCAGCAGAGAGGAGATAACGGCCTACTTCATGAGAGCCAGCTCCATCTACTCCAAGCTGGGCCTGGGCTTTCCTCACAACTTCCAAGAGACCACCTACCTGAAACCTACTTTCTGTGACAACTGTGCTGGATTTGTAAGTTGTTCCTAGAGTGCTTCAGGTCGAACTTGAAGAGGGGTATGAGACGGTATGAATGAGCTTTAGGCCAGGCACAGACCTCATAACCCTTATCAACTATGCCAGCTTAGAGCCTAAGCTCTAATAACCTTGTTCTCAAATGGTTTGATGCATGGTTAACTTGAATTTAATGTTACCATTTCTTCCGGATATTGTTTTTACCTCTGGTGCATGAGGCTTGGGACAAATGGTAAGGAAATGTTATATTTGGGACATACTTTTTAAGTAATTATATTCAGATGCTGTTTCCAATGTTAGAAAAAAAAAAAAATAGGAGACATCCCTGCTCTTCCCCCTTCAAAAGAAACTGCTGTTAAGAAGCCATGTAGCTCTGCCCCTCCTCTGTCCCAGCCCTGTCCAACCTAATCCCTGACCACAGAATTCTGTATACTGTTCTTTAGTTTGGAGTTCTGAGAAACCTGTTTATTCTTTGATTCATCTACTTCAAGCCTCAAGAAGGCCTAGACCATAGAGGTGCCTGGGTAGCTCAGGCTGTTAAGCGTTCGACTTCGGCTCAGGTCATGATCTCACAGTTTGTGAGTTTGAGCCCCTCATAGGGCTCGGTGCTGACAGCTCAGAGCCTGCTTCAGATTCTGTGTTTCCCTCTCTCTGCTCTTCCCCCACTCATGCTCAGTCTCTCTTTCCTTCAGAAATAAACATTAAAAAAAATTAAAAAAAAGAAGGCCTAGGCCATAAGTCCACACTACTGAGCTTCTTGAGAGCATGAGACTGTGATCACAAAATCTTCGTGTTTGCAGTTTAAGGTCAGGAGGGTTAAGACAGGAGATAAACAAGGCTTTCCTTCCTTGAGGAAGAGAGCACAATGAGGGAAAATAAAGAATGGGTATCAATGTCTCGCCTAATACCAGATTGATGAAGGATGTATAGTGTGCTCTAACTGTCTCCTATCTTGTCTCATAGCTCTGGGGAGTGATCAAACAAGGATACCGATGTAAAGGTAAGGCTCAGTTTTGTGGATTGTCTTGCTTTTTCTGGTGTTTGACGCTCTCCTAATAAAGCATTTTTTACCGATAGTAGTTGTCCATTGAATCCACAACTTCTCAGTGCAGCTTACAGCCTCATCCCCAAACTGGCTTCCCTAGAGCACCCACTGAGAGTGACTGCCACCACAGAGAAGAGGAATGCCTGGGTGACCGGTTATAAAGCTTCCCCTTGCAAAGTCCTCTCTCTGTGTGGGTTGTTCTGGAAACAGAGATCGCTGGTAGGAGAGGCTTTCATATGGCCATGAAAAGGTGGGTCCCTAAGGAAAGGCACTTTGGGAATGGAAGTGATTACCAAAGGGCCTTGCCAGTTTTCCTTTTATCAGTAGGTACCTCAGGGCCTAATTGTCCTTCCTTATGACTAGAAAAATTCAGGAGTGGACAGGAGACTTTTACTGCAAGGAAGAAAGAGTAAGACCTAAGAGCTGGGAGCCTTTAGGGGGTCTCCTTAAGGTAGGCAGTATATGCAGGATGACTAGGACATGACTTGTCTCCAAGACAGTGGATGCTGCTTGAGACTCATGATAAGGGCTATAGCAAGATGGTAAGATCCAGAGTTGACCAAATACAACTACTAGGTTCATTAGGAATAGCAGGTGTCCTAGCTCCAGACTAGGACAGGCATGTGTGACAAGACAGCCCTGCATGAGTGTGGTTTTGAGACTCTGGAAAAGAAAGCCAAAGCCTTCCTGACTAGCCTGTCTTGTCCACAGACTGCGGGATGAACTGCCACAAACAATGCAAAGATCTGGTTGTGTTTGAGTGCAAGAAGCGAGCCAAGAACCCAGCAGCAATAACCGAGAACAGTACCCCTGGAGGGCCAACATCCAGCCTTTGCTCACTGGGAGCCAAAGACCTGCTCCATGGTAAGGAGACACTGAGAACATTCCTCTTGGAAAGTGAAGTGGGAAGGGTAAAGTTTTCGGGGAGGAAAGATGACCTTTGTCCTTCCCATTCTTAATAGAAACCACCACAGACACCATTGTGGAAGACACATTTTCAGAGTTAAACATCATCTTTAGGGACCACAATTCTGTCACATAAAATACAAATTTTGATGGGAGAAAGGTGGCAGAGAGCAGCATGAAGGTCTGGGGCCTATTAAAGAAAAGTTAAAAGATGGAGATACAAAATATCATCATCCAAAACGCTCCTCCAAAAAATACAGGGTTGTTACTTTAGGATAAATACAGTAATTTAAATATTCTGATACTTTTGTTAATTACGGTTTTGAACTTTATTTGGGTAAAAATTTAGTGTTAAATTATGTCCTCTGGGGGAAAGTTAAACTAGGATCCTTATAAGGTATCTAGTATTAGAAATTTTGTTGTTGTCCAGAAGCCACGTTGGATTTGTACACTATCCAGGCTGGGTCCTGGGCAAGGGTGTTGGGTGGAAGAAAACCAGAATGATTCCTCTCTCCTTTCCAACCAGTATCAAACAAAGCTAGAACTTCCCTATGCTATTCCCACTATACAAATGGGTCCCAAAGAAAACTCCTACCTGCTCCTATAATAGGACCAAACCTTGAATGCTGAGAGTTCCCAAATCCCAGGGTCCACAGAAAATATTTATGGACTGGGACCCCTGGGTGGCTGTCGGTTAAGCATCGGACTCTCTGTTTCAGCTCAGGTCATGAACTCACGGTTGGTGAGTTCGAGCCCCACATCACCTGGGCTGTAAGAGTGGATCCTCCTCAGGATTGTCTTTCCTCTCTGCCCCTTCCCCCTCATTCACATATGCTCTGAAATAAAAATTTTTTTTTTTTTGAAATGTTTACTTAATATTCATAGACAGTTTCTCTTGCACTGAGGCAGGGACTTGAGCTTACCTGCAGAAACAAATCTTCTGGGCAGCCTTTGTGCAAATAGAAAAATGCCTGTTTCTCTGGGTAGATGCAGCCTGGCACCAGTGGCTCTGGTAGCCTTTGTCCCCTAAAGAGGGTGCCTGCAAATGAGTCCACTTTGGGCCTAGAATAAGAAAGTTGTCAGTTGAGTCTGTTTTTCTGACTAGAGTACCAACATGCCACGTATCTTCCTACAGCACCTGAGGAGGGACCTTTCACATTCCCTAATGGGGAGGCTGTGGAACACAGTGAGGAAAGTAAAGATCGGACCATCATGCTCATGGGAGTGTCCTCACAGAAGATTTCTGTTCGGCTGAAGAGGACTGTCGCCCACAAGGCCACCCAGACGGAATCCCCGCCTTGGCTTGGCAGTGAGCGTCCCTGTGGTCCCTTTGTGCTCTCTTCCCCAAGGAAGACAGCCCAGGATACTCTGTATGTGCTTCCTAGTCCCACATCTCCTTGCCCCAGCCCAGTCTTGGTCAGAAAGCGGGCTTTTGTCAAGTGGGAGAATAAAGAATCCCTCATAAAATCAAAGGAGGATCTCCGTCATCTCAGACTGCCAACCTACCAAGAGCTGGAACAGGTACCTTCCTTTTCTTTTCTTTCAGACGCCGAGAGAAGTGGGGCTAACCCAGGGAAGAGCGCTGAAGACGCTGACCAGGTTGATTACTCGTAGGATAGAGCCACAAAAGAACAGAAAGGATTCTGGCTTTCTTTCAAACCAGTGGAGGCCCCGGCTCACATTACATGAGTAGAACAAGACCGACAGGGCTCCCTGTATGCCAGAAAGGTACCATTTTAAAGTGGTGGTGCCAGGCCCAAAGTGTGTTCACAACAGCCTCCTTGAGAAAAACCAGTTTCTACTGGTCAGCTCTACTGTGCTGACACCACACCTTTTTTCTAGATGAAATTAAGTCCTCCTCCCCTAGAGGTCTTGGTTAACCTACTCATCAGGATGTTTTGGAACTTTTACGGTTGCCTAAGCATCTCCCCAAAAAAGCATGTAAGCCTTCCTCTTAATATAAATGAGCAAGGAAATACATCGTGTACATCTTGTAATACCTTGGTCTTGTAAATACATGAGACAGTATCTGGCAGATACACAGCTGTATATAATATAATGTATAAACTGGTAACTGTTATAGTACCAGGAGCTTCCTTTTTTTGGTTAGGCTTAGGAGGTCCTAATTATAAGATGCCCCACAGAGAAAAGGGCATAGTGCAAGAAGAGGATAAGGAAAAGGACAACAGGCAGTTGTTCAAACAAAAAGAAGATGTTAGTAATTGGCTGACAGGATTGAGTATTTGGAGTCCAGGGGTCATGGTGAGGGCTGGCTCAGGTTCCTACCAGTGATGGGTAACTAGGGATGCTTAGATCTAACATTATCACTCACTTTATTAAAGGTTTTCTTTTTTCCAAAACATCCAGGTTGGCCATGTGTTTTTGGAGGCCTATCAGTACAAACCCAAAATCAACATCCAGTAGCTAGAATTCCTTAAATAATTCTATGTAGTGAAATTGCCCAAAAGGGCCTCAGAATTCCCTACCTTGTCCTCAGTGTTGTTCCTTCCCTGTCAAAGACTCCTAGAAAATGAAATACAGAAACATTTGAAGAAACAAGTTAGATAACATATGTGAAACCCTTGGTGCTTTGAACAAAGAACGTAATGTTAAGAGGAACAGATGAAAAAATACCAGGTTTTCTAGATGAAAGGTATTCTCTTGCTCAGAATGTTTTAAGACATGCTTTAACTTACATAAACCCCTTTCTCTTTAGGGGTAGAAACTGCCAAAAGCAGCTTACAAGAACTCTGGTCTTGAGCACAAAGACTTGTGATTCTAGTCCCAGACATTTCTTAAACTAGCTGTTAAACTGCGCCTTACTTGCTCTTGTGTAAAATACAAGGCCAAGAATCCATGCTCTCTACGACTTGCTGCAGATTGTGAATAATTACTGTTATCGTCTGACACATTACCTAGCACATTGCTAGCTAATTTTTGTTGAGAAATAACTCATTGTATGCAAATCACCCAGAAATTGCCCACACTTGTGGGGAGGGAGTCATCAATCTGATATAACAACACTGGATTCCAAGTCCAAAGACAAGAGACGTCATCATGGCAGCGGGAGTTGTACCTTTTCACTCGCCCCTTTATTTACAACAAACTGGTTATTCATAACCAAACAGTGACTGCGTTACGTACCCAGGAGACTTTTTTAAATAGGTGGACAGGACCTCAGAGGGGGCTTTGGATCCAAGGGAACTGGTGACCCTGCGTGCCTGTCTTGCCATGATCAGGTGAGAGCACTACTGGAGAGTGCAAACCAGGGTGGACAGGCAAGGAAGATAGAGAAGTGGAGGTCCTGCCAGCCAGGGGGGCGTTTGGAGGCGTCCTCCCTCACAGACGACAGGGAAAGCACGAGTGGTGACTGACCAACCACCTGGCTGCACAGGCTGCATTTGGAGGGACCCCTTTCTCTCCAACAGCACTCAGATTTCTAAACAGGGACCTCCAGGACTAGGGGGAAAGAAAGGAAAGAGGCAGATGAGAATAACAACGGGCACTGAAGGAACGTATTCCCCGCTGCCTCCCTTGGGGTTTCAGCAGGTTTGCCCACGGACCTCCAGGAGCACCCCCACTGGAGGATCCCCTCTCATGCCACGGGCACCCCTCCAGCACTGTGTACACCAACTTTTTTAGCACACACTCCCAACTACACCACCAAAGTCAGCTCAGGTAAAAAGAAACCCAAAACTTGAGCTACAGCATGTGGCCACCTTAGGAAAAACAGAAAGGATTTAACTGCCTGTCTGAACTGTAACAAAATCAACAAGAAAAGTGTGTGCTACTTCACATGTGATGGCAGAGGCACGTTTCATCGAATACTCTGAGAAATCACAGTATATTCCAGCAACCAAACTCAAAGGCGTGGAATATTGGGATCTTAACTGATCAAGAATTCAGAATAGTTGTTATGAAGAGATTCAACTCAGAAAGCTAATTCAATAAACCAAAGAATAAAACTAATGAACAGAAGGAGTTAATTAGCACAAAGACTGAATTTTTTTTAAAAACACCAGAGATTCCAGAGCTAAAGAATTCAATGAGATACAGAATGCAGTAGACTAGAAAGCTTAGGAAATCAGATCAAGAGCTAACAACTTAGAGGACAGGAATTTAGAAATGATTCAGAAGAGGCAAGAGAACTAAAAAGTGAAGAAACCCTGCAAAAGCTATCAGATATAATGAGAAAACTGTAACAGGGCTACCAGAAGGAAAAGGGAGAGAGAGCATATTTAGAGAAATAATAGCTGAGAATTTCTTCAACATGGAGAAGAAATTGGAGAACACAAGTCCAAGAAGCTAATGGACCACTCAATTAATGTACAAAGACCTTATTCAAGACGTTATAAGCAACTGTCAGAAGTCAGTGATAGAGACTGGAGAAAAAGGAGAAACCTACAAAGGAACCCCCATTAGCTCTCAGGTTTTTCAGCAGACCATGAGAGAGTGGAATGACAAAGTAGTAAAAGATAAAAATTGCCCATCAAGAATACCTTTCAGTCAACTCACCTTTCAGATACAAAGGTAAAATGCTTTCTCAGACAAAATGTGAAGGAACTCACCACCATGAGACCTGCCTTGCAAGAAATGCTGAAAGTAGTTCTCCAAACTGAAATGAAAAGATGCTAATTAGTGACATAAAAGCAAATGAAAGTACATAAAATTCCACCAGTGATGAGAAATAAACAGAAAACTGTGACTATATTAGAATGGTGTATTCAACCTCTTAGAGTATAAAGGCCTCAGGAAAGGAGCATTAAAGATAACTATAGCTACTATAATTTCTCAATGAATTCACAGTAAAAAAAAGATAAGTTGGGACATAAATATAAAAAGGAAGAAATAAAAAACCTTTATAGGTAAACAAAGGCAATAAAAAGGACCAAGGGGCACCTGGGTCAGTTGGTTAAGTGTCTGACTTCGGCTCAGGTCACAATCTCGTGGTTAGTGAGTTCAAGTCCCGAGTCAGGCTCTGCGCTAACAGCTCAGAGCCTGAAGCCTGCTTTCAATTCTATGTCTCCCTCTCTGCTTGCATGCTGTCTCTCTCTCAAAAATAAACACATATTGGGGTGCCTGGGTGGCTCAGTTGGTTAAGTGTCCGACCTCACCTCAGGTCACGATCTCACGCCTTTTGGGTTCAAGCCCCGCGTTGGGCTCTGTGCTCACAGCTCAGAGCCTGCTTCCAGTTCTGTGTCTCCCTCTCTTTGCCCCTCCTGCACTCACACTCTGTCTCTCAAAGTTAAAAAAAATTTTTAAGATAAAAAGGACCATTTTATTTATCATTTATACATAAGTCACATGGTAACCACAGAGCAAAAAAAGACCACCACAAACATTAAAAAAAAAAAAAAAAAAGACTGCAAATCACCACGGAAAAATCACTTTACAAAGGTAAATAGAGAGGAAGAGAAAATGGAGATATAAAACAACCAGAAGGCAAATAAGATGGCAGTGGTAAGTCTTTACCTAAGAATAATCACTCTAAAATATAAATGGAATGGTTTCACCAATCAGAAGTCACAGAGTGGCTCGATGGTTAAAAAATAAGACCCAATTCTATGCTGCCTAAGGAAACTCATTTCAGCTCCAAACAGCTGAAAGTAAAGGAATGGAAGAGGATATTCCATGCAAACAGAAACCAAAACAAAGCGGGAATAGCCACACTTTTATCAAAGAAAATAGACTTCAAGTCAAAAATCGTAACAAAGGTCGTCATATAATGATAAAAGGATATGATACATCAACAAGATAACACAACAGTAATATGTACACACCCAATATTGGAACGCTAAAATACTAACAGATCTAAAGGGAGGAGACAAAAATAGTGATAACATGGAGTTTCAATACCCCAATGTCAATGATAAACAGGTCACCCAGACAGAAAATTAACAAGGAAACGTTGGAATTGAACCAAATCTTAAACAAATGGACTTAACATACAGAACATCTAACAGCAGAATACAGATTCTTCTCAAGTGCACAAAGAACATTTTCTAGGACAGAGTATTATGATAGGCACAAAACAAATCTCAGCAAATTTAAGGAGACTGAAATCAGACCATTTTTTTCTGACCACATGGTCTGAAACTAGAAATCAACCAGAGGAAAGCTGGAAAATCTATAAATATTTAGAAACCAGACAACACATTTCTGAACAAATGAGTCAAGAAACCAAAAGGAAGTTTAAAAATTATGGAATGCAGCAAAAGCAACTCTGAGAGAGCTTTTACAGTTAAATGCATATATGAAGAAATTATTTCTCAAATACACAACCTAAAAGAATTAGAAAAAGAACAAAAAAGAACTAAATAAGCCCAAAATTAGCAGGAAGAAGAGTCCAGAAAAATAGAAAGGATCAACTAAACTAAAACCTGGTTCTTGAAAAAGATAAAATTGACAAATCCTTAGCCAAACTAAGGAGAAAAAAGAAGTCTCAAAATTAGAAATGCAAAAAGAGGAGCACCTGGGTGGCTCAGTCGGTTAAGCGTCCGACTCTTGGTATCAGCTCAGGTTTTGAGATCAAGCCCAGTGTTGGGGCTCTCTTAAGATTCTCTCTCTCTCTCCCTCCCTGTGTGCTCTCTCTCTCAAAACAAACATACATACATACATTTTAAAAAATGTGAAAGGAGACACTGCAACTGTTACTACACAAATCGGACCATAAGAGACCATTATGAAAATTATAAGCCAACAAATTAGATAACCTAGAAATAAATTTCTAGAAACACACAACCTACCAAGACTGAATGAGGAAGAAATAAAAATCTAAACAGACCAATAAAGGGCAAAGAAATTATATCAGTAATCGAAACCTAGCCAACAGAGAAAGCCCCAAGATCAGACAGCTTCACTGGCAAATTGTACCAAATGTTCATCTCACAATCTTCCCAAAAAATGAGGAAGAAAGGCTTCCAAACGTATTCTAAGACAACAGCATTACCCGATACCAGAGCCAGATTAGGACACCACAAGAAAACTACAGACCAGTATTGCTGATAAATACAGATGTAAACATCCTCAACAAAATATTATCAAACTAAATCCAAGAACATACAAAAAGGATTACACACCATGACCAAACTGGGATTTAGCCACTGAATGCAAGTAGATAACATAGGCAAATCAATAAATGTAATGTATCACATTAGCAAAATGAAAGATAAAAATCACATGATCATCTCAGTAGAGGCAGAAAAGGCATTTGACAAAATACAGCAAACATCCTTTCATCATAAAACAAAACAAAACACCAAACTGGGTATAGAAGGAACATACCTCAACATAAGGGCCCAAAACGATAAACCCACAGCTAACATTACACTGAATGGGGAAAAAAGTTAAAGCTTTTCCAGTAAGATCAGAAACAAGACACAAGGATGCCTACTCTCACCACTCTTATTCAACATATCACTGGAAATCTTAGAGCAGCTAGGCAAGACAAAAAAAATAGCATCCAAATCAGGGAAGAAGTAAAATTGTCAATATTTGCACATGAGTCTGTATATATAAAATCGCCAAAATAACCAAAATACTGTTTGAACTAATCAACAATTTTGGTATAGTTGCAGGCTACAAAGTCAACATAAAGAAATCAGCTGCATTTCTACACACTAAGAATCAAACATCTGAAAAAGAAAACTTTCCTATTCACAGTAACACCAGAAGCAATGAAATATTTAGGAATAAATTTAACCAAGGAAGTGAAAATTCTGTACAATGAAAACAAGACTCTGCTGAAAGAAACTGAAGACACAAACAAATGGAAAGATATCCCATGTTCATGATCCGAAGAATTGTTAAAATGTCTACACTACACAAAGCCATCTACAGATTCAATGAAATCCCTATTAAAATACTAATGGCATTCTTCACAGAAATGGAAAAAAAAAAATCCTAAAACTTGTATGGAACCGCAAAAGAATAAAGGCAGAGGTATCATACTTCCTGATTTCAAACTATACTCAATGCTACAGCAATAAAATCAGTATGGTACTGACACAAAAACAGACTCATAGACCAGTGGAACAGAGAGCCCAGAATTAAACCTTGCTTACACAGTGAGCTAATATTTGATAAGGGCGCCAAGAGCACCCAAGGGGGAAAAGGATAATCTCTTCAACAAATAGCATTGGGAAAACTGGACAAGTACATGCAAGAGCAATGAAATTAGACCCCTATCTTAACACCACTCACAAAAATTAACTCAAAATGTATAAAAGACTTAAACATAAGACCTGATAACTATAAAACTCCTAAAAGAAAACATATGGAAGAAGCTCCTCAACACTGGTCTTGGCAATGACTTTTTTTTTTTTTTTTTTGATGTAACACCAAAAGCAAATCAACAAATGAGACTACATCAAACTTAAAAGGTTTTGCAAAGCCAATGAATTAACCAAATAAAAAGGCAACATACAGAATAGGAGAAAATTTTCGCAAACCATAAACTGGATAAAGGGCTGCTATCCAAATTATATAAAGGATGCCTACAACTCCGTAACAACAACACAGTCTGATTAAAAAATGAGAAGAACTAGGGGCACCTGGGTGGTTCAGTTGGTTAAGCATCTGACTTCAGCTCAGGTCATGATCTCACGGTTTGTGGGTGCAAGCCCCGCGTCAGGCTCTGTGCTGACAGCTAGAGCCTGGAGCCTGCTTTGGATTCTGTCTCTCTCTCTGCTCCTCTCTTGTTCACTCTCTCTCTCTCTCAAAAATAAACAAACATTAAAAAAAAAATTTTTTTTAATGAGAAGAATTAAAGACACTTTTCTACAGAATACATACAAATGGCCAACAGGTGCATAAAAAGATGCTATTACTCATCATCAAGGAAATGCAAAATCAAAACACATTGAGATACCAACTAACACCTGTTAGAATGTCTAGCATCAGGAAAACTAGAGAGCAAGTGCTTGCAAGGATGTGCTGAAAAGGGAGGAACCCTCATGCACTGATGGTGAGAATGTAAATTACTACAGTCGCTATGGAACACAGTGTGAAGGTTCCTCAAATATTAAAAACAGAACCATCATATGATCCAGCAACTCTGCTTCTGGGTATTTATCTGAAGAACACAGAAACACTAACTCAAAAAGATATCTGCACCCCACGTCCACTGCAGCATTATTTAACAATAACCAAGATATGGAAACAACCTAAGTGTCCATACCTCATCAATGAAGGGACAACACACACACACACACACAGAGTATTAGCCATAAGAAAGGAATGTGCAACAACATGGACATTGAGCACATTATACTAAGTGAGGTAAGTCAGAGCAAGACAAGTTCTGTATGACATCACTTGTATATAGAATTCTAAAAAGCCGAACTTATAAAAACAGAAAAAAATGGTGGTTATCAGGGGAAAAAGGGTGGAGAGTACAGATGTTGTTTAAGGGTACAAACTTACGAGTGGTAAATAAGCCCAAAAGATGTAATGCGTAGTATAATGAATGTAGACAATACTGTACTATAATGAAGCTTGCTGACACCAGATCTTAAATTATTCCAATTATTAAAAAAGGAAAACTAACATGAAAGGTGCTGATTATTGCTACAATGGCAGTGTTAAAATTTAACTATCAAATTTACATGTTGTACATCTTAAATTTATATACTGTCACATGTCAAATATATTTCAATTAAAAAAAAAAGTGGAAATTAACCACCACAGAGAATTAGATACCTAATTCCCATTTAGGGGGTAGGATAAATTCTTTATCAAAAGAGTCCATTAGTTTTCTACGATTTGGGGGGGAAATTAGAAAACCATCATATGACATAGTTCGTTTCATTTAAATCACTGTTTTCATACCTCAGACTTGACCACAGACTCTCCGTTTCTGCCAAGTTTAGGTTTCCCACTATATAACATCCAAAGGTTTTATTATCCACCTATCGTCTGGGAATGATGTATTCTGCTTGCTACCCATTCATATCTTTGATATGATAACAAAAACTAATTGCTGTTTGCACATGCTCATTTGGTATTTAACTTGTTATGTTCTATTCAGAGCAAAATAACTGCCTCGAAAATAGTTTTTAATTCTCAGCCACAGTGAATAGAAAATGCCAATCAAGTGTAGTACTCCCAATATTGGAACTGATTTGCTATTCATTGCTGCTTTATTAACATACATCTCCTTTCCCTTTAGGAAATAAATACCCTGAAAGCAGATAATGACGCTCTAAAGATCCAACTGAAATATGCACAGAAGAAAATAGAAACTCTCCAACTTGCAAGAAGCAATCATGTCTTAGCTCAGATGGAGCAGGGTGACTGTTCTTAGCCAAGAATCTCAAGGAGCACAATGTGTAGATGAGTATATCAGAGATCTCACTTAACTAAAATAAATAACAAACACCTGGTGTACCTTAGATCAACCAGCTCTTTTAAAAGGTCACTTTAAAAGAGAAAAGCAAGTTACTTTTTTTTTTTTTCCTTTAACCTAGTAAGTGGAACTGTCTTCTCTTCCAGTCACTTGAATCAAAGGGGAGGAAAGCTGAAGAATGCAAAATTTTTGCCATACACACCACAAACATCTGCCACCCCCCACCCCGGGACTAATACCTACAGCTTGATAAAAACATGGCTGTAGTTTTCTGACAAGGTAGCTTCTCCTATGTGGCCTGCCTAGCTACTTCCTCCTTAGAACTAAAATCCCTGGAAAATGAATTTGCTTCCTTCTGTGGGTTTTCTGGGAGCTGAGGGATTTACCCTGTTCCAGCCAAAGCTTGCTTACAGTGGAAAAATACATTCCACAAACAGCTTTACTTCCTCTATATTCCAGCATTCTTTTCGAATCTGGTTCCCACTTCACTACCTCAGGTCTGATCAACTAGCCTTCTCCCACTCCTTCCTCACTAGGCTCGTACTCACATGAGAATATCTACCTACGAATAAACATCTAGAGATGGAGCCACAGATCAGGGGGGAACATTATCCAATTACAGGTCAACTCATAGTTTTAGTCACACAGTCATAAGTAGCCAAACTAAACACCTAGAAACACGGCAAATACCACTTCAGACATGACTGGCCAGGTAGCTAAAATAAACATACTACAAACATGATGTCTGTCCTCACAGATGTACATTGGATAGAATTAGGAACTTCAGGCTTTTTGAAAAAGAGTCTGTTAAACTTTTCATGTGCCATCTTTTTTTTTTTTTTTTTTTTTGGAAGTTAACTATTTTGAACTGAATTTGTGCTTATACGGTCTTAATACTATTTAGAAATAAGCTAATTGGATCAGAGGCTTCAATAACAGCCCAGAGTGTATATGTGTATATTATGTATATACAATATCAAGCATGCATGTGGCTTGGAATTTTGTCTCCTCCTTCATAAAATGTGGAATTAAACAAGTTTTAGTCATTTACACAAATTTAAAGTTGTTTGTTACAAGATAAAGAAATAGCTCACCACATAAATTGTATTGTTGAGCAAAATCACAAGAATCCGATGAGCTTTCTAGTAATGAAGGTTAATGATAAATGGGCTTGTTTAGTTGGGCAACTGTTTATAAACTCCTTTATCAGATTCTTGATTTCTCTAAAAAGTTCAAATTATCATTCTTTTTGAGGGGAACTTACCTTCCATGTTGGAAAGCTTGGTACCAAGCAGACTTGAAATTCATACAAGTTGACCAACAGCCAAGAACTTAATCTCAACAATTTAAAGTTCCAAACCTAAAGCCAACAACACCAAATCTTAATCAGAATATGAAGAACATATACAGTATAGCTTCCTTGGAGGATTCAGACTATTTAAGAAGTTTCCTTGATGAAAGACCAGTTCCCATTTGCATACCTCCTTGCTCTGAGCATTAGTGACAAAGCTAGTGAGTAGCTTTCAGTTAGTGTTTCAAAGAATTACTTTACACACAAATTTACCCTTTCCTAAATCCAAACTCAGAAATCCCCCCAGAAGGCTGCTTAAGTCCATCACCTGGTATCTAACTTAAGAAGCACTTTGCTACTTACCTTATATGGAACAAATTTATGATAATCTTTAAAATTCATACTCTTCACTGTTCTTTTCCTCTGATAAAGACCAAAGGTGGTACAGCTCAATTTCTTTATAGAGTTATCTAACACAAATTTTTTTTCATTCTCCTTACCCTCCAAAATACAGACGCTAGGTTAGTTTCTGTGTAATCTGTAATCCTAGAACTCCAAAGGTCAGAACTCCGTTAATCAGTCAAATGTATATGGCTAGAGGTCTCAAACATTCCAGAATTTATCACTGAAATGGGTAAGAAGCAGTTTTATCACAAGTTTTTGCAGTCCAGCAAGGGCCAAAGAACAGCATGTAAATTAGTATTATTTGCACTGAGTTACATGGGATTAGTGGAATATAGAAATAATCTGGAAAAAATTTTGGTCAAGCCTAGGATACAAATTTTTGTCTTGTACGGACTTGAAATAAGTTTGAGCATATATTTATCTGTCAAAATAAGGACAAATCTTGTTCTGTCAACAACATTACTTTTCATTTTCTTTGGTAATTGACTTGCCTTTTTACTGACCACTTGTGAATTTCTGTCTAAGGACGTACAATGTAAAAGAACTGCAAGGAAAAAACAAGTGTACAGATTGTAAAGGTTTTTTTTTTTTTTAATATCTAATGTAAGTTTTCTTTATGTAATATTTATATGATAAAAGATATTAGGATCTCTACCACATAGCTGTCTTGTGTTTCTTCTAGTTCATGAATATATAGAAGCTTCTCTTGAATTTTTACTATAATCCACAGCTGACACCACTCGCTTATTAACCAAACTGAGTTTTCCTGGAAGGAAAAGCAAAGCAACTAATTATTCATTAGAAGTCTTATCTAAATCGTTTCAGAACATGCAGAAATAACAGTTCAAAAATATTCGACCTTTTCCCATCTTACTGCATCAGGACTCACAGTGGTCCCAAAATATTGCCTGTGAATATTTCACAATGAAGGAGACAAATTTGAGCTTGCCATTTCTCTGTGGCTTTTGTCTTTAATCCCACAGTTCTAAGAAAACTAGCAAGTAAAGGAGAACTTTGAAGTTGTGCGTGAAACTGTTAGAGAGGGTGGTTCAGTCCAGGGTAGACCACCCACAGCGATTCATTTGTGTTCATGATTACTTAGAGTGATTAAGAGATAGCCGTAGCTTTCCCTTAATCCTCAGCCAACTTTTGTTTAACCAGACCAATAAAGACTGGGGGTAAATTCCAATCACTCAAATTCTGAGGAATGCATTCTGGTACATTTGGATGTGGGTGTATCTATCATTTTGGCAATTCGTAACACTTCAAGTCACGTTGACAACCTGACTCTGAAGAAGAGATTAAACTGCCTCCTCTCTTTCCTCTCTTCCATCCCCAGTTCCCACCCCAAATTTCTCCACCCTGTGCTCCTTATAAGGAGTTCTCATTGCTCAGAACATTCTCTGGTCACAAATCTTTTTTGGGTTACCTACCTTCTTTTGACACAAAGGTAATTAAGTGTACTTGGTTTAAAATGTGTTTTTCTGCTTAGAGAGGCAAGGTTTCCCTGATCTACAGAACATAAGGGAATAGGTTCAAAAAAAATACCCGATCCCTTCTTTAGCTGAGAGCTCACGTCTACAATGGATGGGAACACGAATTCTTTATATAGTCCAGATAAGAGATTATTTTTTTTTTAATGTTTATTTTTTAGAGAGAGAAAGAGACAGAGTGTGAGCAGGGGAGGGGCAGAGAGGGAGGGAGACACAGAATCCGAATCAGGCTCCAGCCTTTGAGCGGTCAGCACAGAGCCCGACACAGGGCTCAAACCCACAAACCATGAGATCATGATCTAAGCAGAAGTTGGATGCTTAACTGACTGAGCTACCCAGGTGTTCCCCCCCCCCCCACCTTTGCTTTAATGTTTAAGAGATTAGTTACTTCTTTAATGCAGAGTCTCTCAGTAAGGTCTTATCTACATGGGCTATTTGATACCAAAGGCTAGACTAAGGTAGGGGGTGGGAGGGGAGGATAAATGAGATAATAGGAAAAATTAAATTAGAAGAGTAGGCACATCAAAAGGTATTAGATTGCAGAAAGCAGTCATGTACCATTCATCATACTCTATGCATTGCCCTCAATTTATAAAACATTTTTACATTATGGCTCTTCACATCAAAGCCCCAAATTGCCTATTGCTGGCCTAGATATTGCACAGGACACTCTTCTACAAATGAATTTTTTACTGAAAAAAGGTATCATGAAAATCCTACCTTCCAGGGGAGAGTAAGATATTAGGGTCTAGATCACCCTGGTTTTCACTCAAGTGACATTTATAGGAATGTATAAACACCAGTGGTCCCAACTCCAATACAATTCCAGGAGCAAGTGATAAACTTGAGTAACACTTACAGTGAGTACAGTGGATAACCCAACAGCACCCCTATGAAAGTACACAGAGGTGTTACAGAAATGGATAAATTAATGTTTCTGCAATTATTTGCCATAAACCTCTAGTGATAAAAGAAGTTAAAGTAGTTGAAAACCCGTTCTGTATCAGCAACTATAGTCCAGTAGTCTTTGATTATATATTTTTAAAAATTATTTATTTTTCAGAGTTCATAGCTATTGAAAAAAGTTTTTTCTTAATTATGGAAAGCCTTTTTTTCCAACTATCACAAATGAAATTAAGTATATTCATTAAATATAAACACATTTTAAAAATCTATTTTACAAATAACCTAAAGTTTATGTTTTCCTATCCTGAACAAATTTCTTTGAAGAGTTAGCTTGAAAAATACATGGCAAAGACTGCAGTATATTTACCCTTAAAGTTTTAACATTATTTTAGATTTCACTACACGGTTTACTGGAAGCAAAACAACAACGAAACTGCCAAATGCCAAATACCATGTGTCCACTGGTACTCCACTTTCTATCTGTTGAGTTTGTTAGATCAGAGGAAGGTGTTATGCACAGGTGTTAACCAGGCGCCCACACCAGGACATTTTATAGTGGGCATGAAAAAACGTGTGTGACTATCTTATCTAGCTCTCTTTACTAAAAGAATAATGCAGTACTGAGCCCACTTCTTAAACCATTTACAACAGCCCTCAACAAATTACACTATACTTAGGTCTTTATGAAACAGTTTGAGAAGAGATCAAGTGTCACAATCCCCATCTGACAGATGAGGACAAATCAGCCCTTGAGAGCTGTGGTCAGTTCACCTCACAGCGCCCCTGGGCTAGTGCCATGATTCAAATTCACAACTCCTCATCTCCAAACCTTTACCTGTTCCAACCACCAGACCACATGTAACCATTCACTAAGCCGGTTTCCCAAATCTAGCTGTGAATCAGAATTTCTAAGGGATGCCTTGAATCCTGCCTCTGATGGACTGAAACAGGAAAATAACTGCCCTAATCCTGAGCAGTGCAGCTCAGCCTGCCTTTTAATATTCAAACACCTAAAGCGATGGCATAAGTGATGAAGAGACCAATTTATACGAGTGTTTTCTACATCGTAATGTAAAATTACTTGTCTTAATCCCTTCAGAATAAATTCTGACTTCAGTCTTTAACTTTGCTTTGTCAAAGAAAATCACAGGTTTCAAATCCACTTGGAAAATAAATCAAATATGCATTGCAAAAAGTAGATGTGAGCTTCAATTAATGGAACTTTAACAGAAGCCTGGCGAGAAATTGTTTCCTAAACAAGAGCAAACAGGTCATGACAATTACCTATTGAACACAACAATCAGATAAGTCCCTTTCCCTATTTCATAAAGAATAATTAACAAATACAAACACAGCCACAGGAATACAGATGAGGCAATAGTCTATATTCCTTTCCATTACAAGTGGGGTAATTTATGTGTTTCAAACCTGAATAAAATACGGGTAACAATCTAAATTCAATCATGACAATAAAATACTTTCCATTTTCCAAGTTTGATGGTAATAAATATTTACATTTTTAAAAATAATTTTTGTTCATTTTTTGTTTTTTAAAAAGACATGCTCAAGGGTACACAGAATATGGAAAAATCATCACTTTGTCTAAGAGATCAAATGGTAGTATAAAAACAATGCTCTTACATATTAACCCAATTTAAGAATGATAACAAGGAAGCTAACATGGTGTTTACTTGAAAGCTGACATTCAAGTATGTTACTTAGAACACTACACCTAATGTCCCTACCAAGAAGTAAGCACTGCTATCTAATTTTGGTGGTTTTTAATACCTTCTATATCCACCACCACCTCCCCCATACGGATCTCCATAACCTCGTCCCCCATAGCCCCCTCCTCTTCCACCATAGCCGCCTCCTCTTCCACCATAATCTCCCCTCCCGCCATAATCTCCCCTGCCTTGGAAACCTCCTCCTCTACCGCCCCCTCCCCCACTTCCACCCCACCCTCCTCCGCCACCTCCTCCTCCCCCACCACCTCCCCAACCTCCTCCACCTCCCCAGCCACCTCTTCCACCCCCACCACCTCCTCGACCACCCCCACCACCCCCACCACCCCAACCACCCCTTCCGCCGCCTTCTTGTCTCTTTTGCCAAGGGGGCATTTCCGGGGGTGGCGGTTCAATTTCATTTGGCCTTCCTCCTCTGTCAGGCACCCTTCCCATCAGCACCTGTGTGAAGAAACATGGTCTTTCAGTTTCTAATATTTTAGAAGTTACAATTTAGATAAAGGATTTAAGTGGTACTGAACTTACTCTTCTCATAAAGAAACAGAAGCCAAACATTTAAGGACGTGGAAGTATCAGACATGCAGTACAGATTAATATTGAAAATATAAATGTGATATGTGAAAAATTCCTCACAACATGGTATTATTTTTAAATAATCTGGGGAATATTTCAGAAACTTAAGAGCTTTGTTAATTTCTCCTTATTTAAATTTGCTTACCAAAAAAAAAAATTTTTTTTTTTTTTTTTGAGAGTGAGCCCATGCATGTGCATGCATGAGCAGGGGAGGGGCAGAGGGAGAGGGAGAGAGAATCTTAAGCAGACTCCCTGCCCAGTGTGGAGCCTGATGTGGGGCTCAATCTCACAAGCATGAGATCATAACCTGAGCTGAAATCAGGAGTCAGACACTTAACTGACTGAGCTACCCAGGCACCCCTGTTTACCAAATTCTGTAACAAATGTAGTACCCACCACACTAAAATATTTTAAGCAGAACACTTTCAATATACGTCAACTATTCACCCTATTAATTAACTTCCTATCTATACAACAACTCTGGACTTTCCACTGCCATTCATTTGGTCATGGGTTATCCAATAAAAGACTATATTCTAAGCACATTTTATTTTAACAAAGTATGAAGTATATATGGTGACATGTGGGTTTAATGAGACGTCAGAGAGGAATATAATGACTATTATCCAAGGTATTATTCCAGAGATAAAAGGATTCTCAATGAACTATTCCCTTCTTTGAAACTTAACCTCACAAACTTTCAATGATGATACTAGTTACTATATTATTATACAGAAAATAAAGACTTAACTAGGCTTTCTTAACCATGCTTGATAATACTTTGAAGGATAAGTCAGGGAAGAGTTTGGTTTAAGTCCCCAGCCTTCTGTATAAAGGAGCTACTTGATATGCCCATAAAGAAAAACAGACAGTGGTGAGGAAGGAAGCTAGGAAACTAGCTTCATGCTAGTTTCTTTCAGGAAAGAAGGTAAAACAGTAAATGCCTCAACCAAAATGACCTATAAATCAACTGGGTTCTACTTCCATTGATCCTCTAATCAAAACCATGTTTTAGTAATTTATGTCATAAACAAAAAACAAAAAGTACAACACCCTTACTATGGGCCAAAGTTTGAAGAATGCAAACACTCTTTTAAAGTCACCAATAATGTCCCAATCATCAATGAAAAAGAGCTTTTCTTGGTTGTTATTCTCATTGGTCTCACCATCAAACATGCTACGTGGATGGCTATATGGGGACAGTGTTGCAAGAACTGGTAAGACTGCCTTCAAATAATTAGACTACAAACTTGGAAAAGAGATGGATAATGTCACTTAAGAAGTAGAACTCTTAATCTGGCAAGACTAGATCATTGCCTGATAGAAGATACTAAGTAACATATTTAAAGACAATACTTTCAGAAGCTAGAGGAGACGGATCTAAAATGGAAGAGAGAGGAACAAACACTGGTGACTAACTTAGCAATAACTAACTTTACATACAAACCATACCTCTAGCAAGACATCCTGTATAGAGAATACTTTTTTCACTATACCGAGTGAGGAGCAATGTTTTAAAATTGCCCAAATCCCTTCTGTTTTTTTGCTCTTTTGTAATAAACTCTGCCATACATGCCACTCAAACTGACAAATCTAGATTAGTTTATCACTATTGCTGCTATTGTAAAGTAAAAGATTCGGTCTCTTTGAGCTTGTTTAAAAGCAGTCATGGAGAAATGGATCTATACTCTGAATCAGAAAATGAAACCTCCACAACACTCAGTAACTTGCCCAAGGTGATTTCTCTCTGCAAATGATACAGCTAGGATGTGAATCCTGATCTGTATGACTCTCAAGCAAGTACTCTTCCTTCCTTCCCAAGTATATAAGGAATCTGTTAGTACTTAAATACTACACATTTTTACTGACAAGAAAAAAAAATGACATTCTTAGAAGGCAAATTAATTCTTGCTAAAGCTATTGACAAAAACAATTCTTCGTTCTTCCAATTCAAATAAAACTGTGGCTTAATTTATGAATACAGAAATTCAAATGAACATGGACACACAAAACATAACTAAGCCTAGATGAACTGAAATGCTTTCACCACTCTCTTTTCTAGGAGTTTACCACAACAAAAATGGATTAAAATCTGTAAAAACAGCAAATGAGGATATTATAAATTCATTCTCCATTGCACTGAAAAGAAAACCCAACCTTATTAATGGCACATGCCGTCTTCTCTCGGCTGGAGCCGCTACTTGTTCTTATGATCTTGGATAGATCTTCACGAGCAGCAAGTAGATGTGCCAATGTAATCGTTGTCTTCGGTGATAGAGCATAACGCTTCGGCTGGTAAATTCTTGCTATGTCATCTGTTTTTACCTAAATAACCAAAGTTAGGGGGGAAAAGGAACCAAAGACCATTTCAGTAAAAGAACAATAAATCACAGTCTTCAGAAAGAAAAAAAAAAGAGATCATGCACAAGCAAAGAAATGGAAAAGAGCAAAATATTAAATAGCTCATCATTTGTATGCAAAATGAAAAAAACAGACCAACAGATCCCTAAAGAACACATAACTACCAATAACAAGTCATTAAAAAAGTAACACACAAAAAAAGATTCCATCCATGGCTAATAACAAAATAGCTAAAAATAACTTTAACCAAAAATCACTTATAGGACCTTTAAGAAGGAGACATTAAGTAAAGCTTATAAAAACAAAAGGAAAACTTGAATGAATAGAGAGAAATGCCAAGTTTCTGGATAGGGACAGTGAGTAATGTCATTTTCCCACCACATTAGCTTATAAATGTATCGTAATCCTACTGGAATGGTTTGTGATAGGATGGGGAGAAAAAAGGAATCTAAAGTTAATCCAGAAGCTATATATGTAAATACAACTAAAAGAATTTTGAAAGAGGGCTAAATATTAATATGTGATATATCATCATCAGTCTTAACAGCTAACATTCCTTGAGTAGTTATTAAATATGCCAGGATACTGTCCACTTAATAATCATTTCTAATTCTTAAAATACCTTTTAAAAAATGGTTGCTTTTATTATCCCCTTTTGCAGATGGAAAAAGAAATGAGACCGGGAAAGCTTAAACAGTTCCCCCAAAATACACAGAGTCCCAGCTGTGCCTGGGTCCAGCTGACCCTGCCTTACCCCAGGCACAGGTGGAGATAACAATACACTATCCTACCTCAGCCTAAATGGGACTTGGGGTAAAAACAGACCGATGAAACAAAATAGGCAAATGAGATTCAGAACCTCATAAATATATGAATGCAAGAAATGACAGAGGAGGCATCAAAGATCAGTGAGAAATGGGGGAAGGGGGTAAAAAAAAAATCAGTGAGAAAGGAATGGATTAATTTTTAAATGGTGTTGGAATGAACTGTTGAACAACGGAACAGTAATAAGGCATACCATATAACAGAGAATTCCAAATACACTAAAGAGTTCAGTGTTTCAAGTTTTAATTTAAATTGAAAAACTTACCTATATTAAAAAGATTAAAATTTCTATACATCAAAAACATAAAACAAGTGGTGTAAATATATTCCACAAATAAATCAACTAGCTAACTTCCTTAATATATAAAAAGCTCAATCAAAAGGAAAACAGGAAGACCCAAAGGGGAAAAAGGACAAGACAAAAAGAGATTTCGAAACAAGAGGAAATTCAAATGACTAATAAGCTTATGGAAAAAAGTTGAACTTCACTAATAATGAAAATATACAACTTAAAACAATTTAGTCTTTTTTAACCATCAAGTTAGTAATCAAACTGTTAATATTCTAAATATTAAAGAAACTAAAGTGAGGACAAAATTTCCTTTACTCTATTGGCCGGAGTTTAAATTCATAAAAACCTTCCAGAAAACAATTTGGCCATGTGAATCAAGAGCATCAAGAGTCATAAGCTTTGGGACACCTGGGTAGCACACTCGGTTAAGCATCCAACTCTTGATCTCAGCTCAGGTCATGACCTCACAGTTTGTGGGTTCGATCCCTGTGTCAGGCTCTGCACTCTCACTCTCTCAAAAAAATAAACTTAAAAAAAAAATTTTTTTTTTTTAAAAGAGTCATAACCTTTGACACAGTAAACTTCCACTTAGGAATCCACCATAGGAATATACTTCGAAATTTACAAGTAAAAATTACATATATTAATATTCCTAGCAATTAACACAGGAAAAAAATGTATAAAATAAAAAAGTAAACTATGGCATCAATATATGATAAAATATAATGCAGCCATAAAAAGGATACTGAAAGGAAGTACTGTTATATTCAAAAACAACGGGTGAATCTTGAAAGCATTATGCTAAGGAGCCAGACATAAAATGCCACATAGTGTATGATTCCACTTATAAGAACTGTCAGAATAGGTAAATCCAAAGAGACAGAAAGCAGATCATAGTGGCAGCTGCCAGAGAAAGGGTACATGTTTCTTTTTAGGGTGATGGAAATGTTCTGGAACTAGACAGTAGTAATGGTTACAAAAATATAGTAAATAAACTAAAAGCCACTGAACCGTATGTACACCTTACGATGGTGAATCATATCTCAAAAAAAAGAAATAAATTAAAAATTAACTTAAAAAGAGTATTAAAACTTTTAGAGATACAGGACATTGATCACAATATGTTCAGTGAAAAAAGCAAACTATAAAATTATACTCATAGTCCTATCTCAATACTAACAAAATAACAGAGAAAAGAAATCAGATTATCCATGCTAATATATATAATCCTTCTGAAGGGCAACCCTGCAGTATGCATCAAAAATATTAAAATCTACTTATACATATTATTTCATCAAAAAATCCCATTTTAGAAATGTATCATGGACATGAACAAATATTCAGCTCCAAGGATTTCATTAAGGGTCAAGCAGATAAAATTAAAGAAAACCTCAATACCAACAGAGTATACCTAGATGATAAAATATCCTGCAGAGTTTAAATGCTGTAGAACAATATTTTATGAGTCATTCGACAATCTCAGACACATGAAATGGGGGGAAATAATAATAATGTGTTAAATTTAACAAGAAAACCTGGGGTCCAATGCATGTATTCATATAATCAATTGAAAAGGATCAAATGAAAAGACAAGCTGACCCTAAGAAAAAGAATTTTTAAAAATCATCCAAACTAAGGAATAAAGAACAAAAACACAACCTCCTTTACCTAAAACATGATGAAAAAAAAACCAAGATGAGAAGATAAATATCAAGTTACTTCAAACAGGCATATTTTCTCAAAGTCCCCAAGATGAAGGCTAGTAAACAGTCAACGTGTCCATGAGTCCATGCCACTCCAAATGTTCAAAGAAAACAACCTGTCAAAAGTTGTTTTTGAGCCTGCCAGCTCAGGTCATAATCTGTGCTAACAGCTCAGAGCCAGGAGCCTGCTTCTAATTCTGTGTCTCAGTCTCCCTCTGCCCCTCCCCTGCTCATGCTCTCTCTCTCTCTCTCTCAAAAATAAACATTAAAAAAAATTAAAAAAAAAAAAACAACTTGTTTTGGATTTCTGTGTAAACTTAAGGTCCATACTGAAAGTATCCTAAATTAGTATATTAAGATCCTTTTAGTGCACTACATTTCATAGTTTTCCTTATATTCTTAAATTCCTTTTCATCATTAAAATTCTATCAGGTTAAGCTGAAGACCCAATATATAAACAAACTATTAAATTTATAAAACTGGTACCTCCCATACAGTGATTGACACATATGAGGTGCTGAATAAATGTTTTTTGAAAGAAAATACATGAATGACAGCTCTACAACTCTGCCTTATAGCTATTCTATGATTCCTACGCTGAAATGTTTCTCAGAGGACAGTTCAGATGGTGGCACGGGAGGATCCTGAACTCACTACCACCACTGGTCAAAACAAATATGAAACTACATATAGAATAATTCCCTCAAAAAAAAGTCCTGAAAACTGAATGAACAGAGCCTCCACAAGGAGGGACTAAGAGGAATCAAAGTGGCAGAGACCTCCTCCCCCCCCCAGAGGGGGGAAAAAACCCACACCACAACACAGCAATCCACAGACAGGAAAGAATTTCAAAAACATGGAACTTCTTCCTGAGGAGTGAAGGGTTGGAGGTCCACACAGGTACTCCAACCTTTAGATCCTGCACAAGAGAGAAGAGAGCCCCAAAGCTAGACTTTCAAAACAGAGATTACATCCAGGAAAACCACAGAGCTACAGGGAACAGAGAACCTGCTCGTTGAGGGCTCATGCTGCTCAGACAGGCAGGCAATTGCTAAGACACACTCTAGAGACAGAAAACACCGTCAGGGGCCCTTTTGAAGATCACATTCTACTTTGCTAGTGCTGATGCTAGCAGGTGCCATCTTGGAACTCTCAATCTAACATGCTAATGCTGCTGGCACCCCACTGAAAGCCTCACCCACTGGCCGAGTCCTAGAATAGGGAGGTATACGTAGCTCACACAGAAAATGCCTCTTGAGCATGTGGCTCTGGTGATGAGGGGGGAGTGCACTTCTGGGCCCCACAGGACATCTCCTATATAAAACCACTGCTTTAAGACCAGGAGAGGTAGCCAATTTGCTCAACACATAGAAACAGAGTCAGACAAAATGAGGAAACACAGAAATATATTCCAAATAAAAGAACAAAACAGAGGCGCCTGGGTGGCTCAGTCGGTTGAGTGCCCAACTTCAGCTCAGGCCATTGATCTCACAGTTCATGGGTTCAAGTCCCGTGTCAGGCTCTGTGCTGACAGCTTGCTCAGAGCCTGGAGGCTGCTTCAGATACAGTGTCTCCTCTCTCTGCCCCTCCCTGACTCGTGCGCTGTCTCACTCTGTCTCTCAAAAATAAAGAAATGTAAAAAACAAAACAAAAAAAAAAAAAAAACTTAAAAAAAAAAGAACAAAACAAAACCTCAACAAAAGCTCTTAATGAAACAGAAGTTATCTGAAACAGAGTTCAAAGTCAATGGGCATAAAGATGCTCATCAAACTCAGAAGAATGGATGAAGTGTAAGACAGTACTACTGTTCAAAAGTGTAAGACAGTATTAATCAGAGCTGAAACATGCAACAGATGAAACAAAAAAGACAGAGGGAATCAAAAAGCATATTAGATGATAAAGAAGAACAGAAAGTGACCTGGAAGATAAGGTACTGTAAATCACCACCATCAGAACAACAAAAAGAAAAAAGAACTTTTAAAAATGAGGATAGTTTAAGGGACCTCCAAGACATCAAATGTACTAATATTCACATTCTAGGGGTTCCAGAATGAGAAAAGTGGAAAAAACAGGCAAGAAAACTTATTTGAAAGAATAATGGCTGAATATTTCCCTAACCTGGGGAAGGAAACAGACATTCAGGTCCAGGAAGCAAAGAAAAACCCAAATAAAGAGATCCATACCATTGCACATTGATAATTAAAATATCAAAAGTTAAAGATAAAGAGAGAAACTTACAGGCAAGAAGTGAAAAACAACTAGTTATATACAAGGAAACTCTCATAACGCTATCAGCTGATTTTTCAGCAAAAAGCTGGCAGACCAAAAGGGAGTGACATGATATATTCAATGTGCTGAAAGGAAAACTTACAACCAAGAATATGCTATCCAGCACAGTTATCATTCAGGATTGACAGGGAGGTAAGAGTTTCCCAGACAAGATAAAGTTAACAGAGTTCATCAACACTTGCCAGATCCCAAAAGAAACATTAAAAGGATTTTTTAAGTAGAAATAAAAGGCAATGACTAGAAATAAGGAAATATATGAAAGAAAAAAATCTCACTGGTAAAAGCAATTACATAATAAAGGTAGGGAGTGGATCAACCACTTATAATGCTAGTATGAAAGCTAGTATGAAAGCTAAAAGACAACAGTAGTAAAAACAACTATAACTACAATAATTAGTTAAGGGATATATAAAATAAAATGACACAACATATGATGCCAGAAGCATAAAACACTGGTGGCAAGGCAGAGTATGCATTCATTAACATATTCTAAGTGACCATCAACTTAAAATAGACCACTATATATACAGGTTATATGTGAAACTCATAGTAACCATAACCAAAAACCTTATTAATAGATACACAAAAAATAAAGCAAAGAGAAGCTAAACCTAACACTAAAGAAAGGCATCAAACTACAGGGAAAGAGAGCAAGGGAAGAAGACAGGGAAGAACTATAAAAATAACCAGAAAACAATTAACAAAATGGCAATTAAGTACATACCTATCAATAGTTACTTTAAATGTTAATGGAACAAATTCTCCAATCAAAAGGTACCTGTACGTTTTGAACAGATAAAAGAACAAGGACCATTTATATGCTGCCTACATGACACTCACTGTAGATCTAAAGATAAAAAAGGATGAAAGTGATGGAATAAAAAAAGGTATTCCATTCAAATGGAAATGAAAACTGGATACCAATACTTTTATCAGACAAAACAGACTTTAAAACAAACACCATAACAGAAGATAAACAGGGGTATTGCACAATGAAAAGGAGGTCAATCCAACAGAAGGATATAACATTTGTAAATATTTATGTACCCCAACAAGAAAGTACCTAGATATATAAAGCAAATATTAACAGACATAAAAGGAAAAGTTGAGAGCAACACAATAATAGTGGGGGACTTTAACTCCCCACTTACACCTATGGATAGATCATCCAGATAGAAAAATCAACAAGGAAACAATGGCCTTAAACAACACATTAGACCAAATGGACTTAATAAATATATACAAAACATTACATAAAAAAGCAGAACATACATTCTTTTCAAATGCACACAAAAAATTCCCCAGGACAGATGGCATGTTAGGCCACAGAAATCTCAATAAATTTAAGAAGACTGAAGTCCTATAAGGCACCTTTTCCAACCACAACAGCACGAAACTAGAAATCAATTACAAGAAGAAAATCGGAGGTGTGCCTGGGTGGCTAAGTTGGTTAAGATCCAAATTGGGTTCAGGTCATGATCTCATGGTCTGTGGGTTCAAGCCCTGCATTGGGCTCTGTGCTGACAGCTCAGAGCCTGGAGCCTGCTTCTGATCTTGTGTCTCCCTCTCTCTCTGCCCCTTCCCTGCTCGTTCTCTCTCTCAAAAATAAATAAGCATTAAAAAAAAAAAAAAAAAGAAAAGAAAACCTGAAAAAGTAAACGTGTGGAATTAAACGTGTTAAAAAAAAACAAAACAAAAAACAATGAGTCAACAAAGAAATCAAAGAAAAAAAAAAAATACTGGGACAATGAAAATGGAAACACAATATTCCAAAATCCTTGGGATAAAACAAAAGCAGTTCTAAGACAGAAGTTCACAGCAATAAAGGCTTACCTCAAAAAACAAGAGAAACCTCAAATATTCTACACCTAACGGAACTAGAAAAAGGAGAACAAAGCCCAAAGTTAACAGAGGAAGGAAATAATAAAGATCAAAACAGAAATAAATGCACTAGAGATTAAAAAAAAAAAAACCAAAAAACAGAAAACATCAATGGAACAAAGAGCTGGTTATTTGAAAAGATAAACAAAATTGATAAACCTTTTGCCAGACTCATCCAGAAAATATCCCAAACAGAACTAAGAAATGAAAGAGAAATTACAATTGGTAGCATTGAAATACAAAGGACCCTAAGAGATGATTATTGAACAATTATATGCCAACAAATTGGACAACTCAGAAGAAATTAATAAATTCCTAGAAACATACAATCTTCCAAGACTGAGTCATGAGGAAAGAGAAAATCTGAATAGACTGATAATTAGCAATGAAGTTGAATCAGGAATCAAACAACTCCCAACAAAAAAAGTTCAGCATCAGACAGCTTCAAAGCTAAATTCTACCAAACATTCAAAGAGTTAATCATCATTCCCTTCTCAAATTATTCCATAAAACTGAAGAGGATGGAATGTTTCCATACTCATTTTACAAGGCCACCATAACCCTGAAACCAGACAAAGGCACTAACAAAAAAATTACAGGCCAATATCCCTGATAAACACAGATACAAAACTCCTCAACAAATGATTAGCAAAACGAATTCAACACTACATTAAAATGAATATACACCATAATCAAGTGGGATTTATTCTACAGACACAAGATGTAAATCAAACAAGATACATCACATTAACAAAATGAAGGATGAAAATCTTATGATTGGGCAGGAAGCCTGGGTGGCTCAGTTTGTTAAACATCTGACTTTTGATTTCAGCTCAGGTTATAACCTCACAGTTCTGAGACTGAGCCCGCATCAGGGTCCATGCCCAGCCTGGAACCTGCTTAAGATGCTCTCTCCCTCTCCCTCTGTCCTTCCCCTCTCACACATACACTCTCTCACACTCTTTCTAAAAAAAAAAAAAAGAAAGAAAACATCATATGATCGATCATCTCAATAGATGCAGAAAAAAACATCTGACAAAATTCATCATCCATTAATGATAAAAACTCTCAACACAGTGGGTAACATACCTCAACAAAATAAAAGCCATATAAGACCAAACCTTTGCAAACATCACACTCAACAGTGAAAAGCTGAAAGATTGCCCTCTAAGATGGAGGAAGTCCTAGCCAGGGCAATTAGGCAAGGAGGGGAAAAAAATGTGGCATTCAAACTGGAAAGCAGCAGCAAAACTGTCATTAAGTGTAGATGACCTGATATTGTATCCAGAAAATCCTAAAGACTCCACCAAAAAACTATTAAAACCAATCAATGAATTCAGTAAAGTTGTATGATAATATAAAGAAATCTGTTGTTTGTATATATTAGTAACAACTATCTGAAAGAGTTATTAAGAAAACAAATCTATTTACAACTGCATAAAAAAACAAATCAAAACCCTAGGAATAAAGGCTTAGGAATAAAATTTACCAATGAGGGGAAAAACTTGTACAGTGAAAATTACAAGACACTGATGAAAGCAACTGAATACAAATAAATGGAAAGATGTACCATGCTCATGAATCAGAAGAATTAGTATTATTAAAATGTCCATACTACCCAAAGCAATCTACAGATTCAATGCAATCTCTATCAAAACCCCAACAGTATTTTTCACAGAACCAGAATACCACTACTATAAAATAGTACTAAAATTCCTACGTAACCAGAAAAGGCCCCAATTCGCAAAAGCAACTGTGAAAAAGAACAAAACTGTACATATCATGTTCCCTGATTTTAAACTGTACACAACCTATAATAATCAAAACAGTTTGGTAGTACAAAAACCAGACACATAGATCATCTTAACACAATAGGGAGTCCAGAAATAAATGCATGCTTTACGGTCAATTAACCTACAACAAAGAAGGCAAGAATATACAAGGTGGAAAGGACAGTCTCTTCAATAAATGGAAAACTGGACAGCTACATGTACAAAAACGAACCTGGACTATCTTCTTACACCATACACAAAAATAAACTCAAAATGGATTAAATGCTTAAATTAAGACCTGAACCCATAAAATGCCTGAAAGAAAACAATTAGTAAACTATTTGGTATCAGTCTCGGCAGTATTTTTTCGATCTGTCTTCCCAGGCAAGGACTGCAAAAGCAAAAATAAACAAATGAGATGACACCAAAGAGGACACCTTCTTCATAGCAAAGAAATCAATAGAACTAAACAGCAACCTACTGAAGGTATGGTTGAAAGGATATTATCAATAAGGGTTTAACATCCAAAATATATAAAGGACTCATTCAACTCAGTATCCAAAAAAATCATATTAAAAAGGCAGAGGACCTACATAGACATTTCTTCAAAGAAGACCTACAGATGGTCAACAGGCACATGAAAAGATGTTCAGTATCACTCATCATCAGTGAAATACAAATCAAAACCACAATGAGATAACATCTCACACCTATCAGAATGGCTATTATCAAAAAGACAAGAAATAAAAAATGTTGGCAACAATGTGGAGAAAAGGGAACCCTCGTGCACTGTTGGTGGAAACAAAAATTGGTGCAGAAACTGTGGAAAACATTATGAAGGGTCCTCAAAAAATTAAAACTAGGAACTACCATATGATCCAGTAATACCACTTCTGGCTATTTACCCAAAGGAAAAAACCCACTAATTTGAAAAAATACACACACCCCTATGTTCACTGCAGCATTACTTATAATAACCAAGATAAGGAAGCAACCTATCGGGGGACACTGATAGATGAATGGATAAAAAAAGATGTGGAGAGATTGTGTGTATACACATATATATAAACAAATAATGGAATATTATTCAGACATAATAAAGAATGAAGTCTGGCCATTTGTAACAACATGAGTGGATCTAGAGGGTTTAATGCTAAGTGAAATAAGCCAGACAGAGAAAGGTAAATACCCTACGATTTTACTTATATGTGAAATCTAAAAAGCAAAGCACACAGCTTTTCAATGTCTTGCTCTTAATATGATCAACCAAGAACCATCCTGCATTTGAGGAAAACCACCATAAACAAGAGACTAAGAAAAACCAATAAAAAATTACGCTGGAGGAAACAGAGATAATTTAAGACCCTTTTTTTTTTAATTTTTCATTTTTATTTAAGATGATAATACATCCATAAAACAAGAAAAAAATATGAAAAAAAGGAAAACTACAGAATCAAAAAGATTCCCTGGAAATTAAAAAATGATGGCAGAAACAAAAATTCGATACCAAATACAAAATAAAATTGAGGGCATTTCTAAGAAAACGTATCAAAAAAGGAAAACAGAAAATGGGAGAAAAAATAAAGCAACTTAAGTGGATGTATACAGGATGTCCAAAATCTGACTAATAAGAATTTCAGAAAGAGAAAATAAAACAAAATGAAAGAGATTAATGAAGAAAAATATAAAAGATAAGAGTCTATACATTCAAAGGTCCATTTACTGTTTTAGCACAATGAATGGAAAAGACCCATACGAACCCTTACTATGAAATTTCAGAACTCCAAAGCTAAAGAAAAAGCCCAAAAGTTTCCCAAGAAAAAATTTTAAAAGTTATCCAGAAGGACACAGAACTACATCAGGTTTCTCACCAGTAGCACGAAACACTAGAAAACAATGAATCAATGCCTTCAGTATTTTTAGGGAAAAATAGGTTCAACCTAGATTTTTATATTTACCCACACTATCAATCAAATGTGACAAGAGAATAAATACATTTTCACAATGCAAGGATTCAGAAAAATCACCTCCTATAGTGGTAAGGAAGATGAGGTGTGTGGTAAATTAAAAAACAGCTCCCCTAAAGATGTCCACATCCTAATTCTTGGAATATGTTACCTGACAGCTGTAGATGTGATTAATTCAAAGATTTTCAGATACAAACATTATCCTGTACTATGTGAGTGGGCCCAGTATAATCACAAGAATACTTGTAAGAGAGACACAAAAGGTGATGTGACAATGGAAACAGAAAGACTGGAGGATCTTACACTACTAGTTTTGAAGATAAAAGGATGACGTCACGAGTCGAGTCAAGGTAGCATTAAGTCGAGTATGCAGGTAGCATTAAGAAGCTAGAAAATACAAAGGAAAGAGATTCTCCCCTATGGTATCTGGAGGAATGCAACTTTGCTAATACCTTCATTTTAGGACTTCTGATCTCTAGAACTATAAGAATAAATGTTCATTATTTAAGCCACTAAGTGTACGCTAATTTGTTACAGCAGCCATAGTAAACCAATACAAAACACCACGTAGAAACAGAGACCACTTAAGAACCAAGACAGGCAAAGCACAACAACAATCAGCAGAACCCACACTATGAGACAACCATCTTGAATATTCCAGCCCAGTCCCAGCATCAGCTGAATGAAGCTGCACAAGTGCCCCAGCTGATACAACATGGGGTAGAACTGCCTAGTCAATACAAAAAAACATGATGATAACGATGACGACGATGATGATGGTATGATATGTGAGAGTAAGAGGCACCAGATTTACCATCCCACCTGAAACAAAAGTGGACAACCCATGTGAACTAGTGATTTCCACACACTGGACATGAAGGAGCACAGAACAGTAATCCCTGAAACAGGGGACGCAAATGATGCAAGCCCTATTAACTGTCCCAGCTTACTGTCTGGAGAATTTCTAGACTATGATGCAGAGTGGGCAGGGTACCCAGACGAAGCTTGAATACAGTTTAAAGGCATAAAATGGGAGTGATGGGAGACAGCTCTCTAGAAAGCTATGTGATAAATCCATTATTTGGGAATGCCCCCACCATCCAACCTCCTCTTAAACCAGAACACAGTCCAGAGCCTTACAACACCTTTCAGAAGACTTGTTCTGGCATCAGCACTACCTACACCTATTCCAATGGTCTCCTTTCTTGACCGGTTGTTTACTGTATCTATCTCACTGCCTCATATGACACCCCTTCTTTTATGCCTATCATTGCATAAATCACAACATGTAGTAGTTTAAAATCAATGTGAAAACATTTGGAAAGAAATCAAGATATCTGCAAACAGGGATTTACAAAAGACTAGGATCATTATGTAAGAGCAGTAGTTGGCCCGGGCATGTGCCTCAGAGTAAGTGGTAAGTGCAAATGTGGCACAATTACATAATGACAGTGCAGCCTGAAGAGCTGTCACAGAGTACCACCTACAGGACACAAATGGGAACACAGCCCTACCTTTGCTCTATCAGACCAACCAAAGGACTGCACTGTCACATCTAATCGTTTCATCAACATCCGCCGGCGGCATTCATATTCACAGGAAAGAGCTTCATTGATTCTTTCTAGTTGTTCCTAAAGAATTCAGAAACAAAAATCATAAACTTTACACTCTGTATACACAGAAATTTGAAAACTGTGGTCAATACCTCCTGATTCGAAAGATACTGTACGTGGTAACCATTTTCTGATCCCATGAGACTTTATGGTAAATTTTTTGAATAATAAAGAGTATCTGAGAGAACATTTATGATATTCAGAAATACTAAACATATGAATTAAACTCTACAACTGGGAGACTTTACCTCATCTTCAATCAAGCATTTTAAGTAAAACATCTACTTGCTAAGTGGTCTGGACCAATAAGGAAAGAAAATGCCAAAAATTTCCACCTTGTTGGCTTTTGAGCTACTATCTTTTTCTAATCACAACTATGCTAACATACTGGGTGCTATCTATACTCTTGGACAATTAATAATCTGAAATGTCAGGACCTATTACTCTAGGATGTCAATCCATTTTAATTCTCTAAAGTAATAAAGGTATGCTACCCACTGTAAAATCTAGGTGTCCACTAATAAAATTAAGTCATATTCACTAACTGAATTACATAAAGCGAATAAAGCAAGGTATTTTACCGCCTGTTCCAGATTTAAATCAATTTTCAGCAGTGGTTTTCCCACATGATTTTTCTGGACTTTTGAGAGAATATCCTTCACCTAAAAGTAAATATAAAAGATCGTGAAAAAGTATATCCCTAATTTAAAACAACATTATCCTTAAAATGCTGTTTTGAATGCTGAAGAATAAGTGAAATGTTCAAGTAAAATAAATGAAATATACCTTCACATACTAGGAAAGAATATCAGCACAGTGCAGAGTATCTTCTTTTCCAGAATAAGAAATAATGTATATAGACGACTAAAGAAGTAGCTACTGAAAGGTTTTACTATGAGAATCTGTGTGGCCTTATGTGAAATAATTTGGGGAGCTTCTCCTTGAAATGGCACACTCTTATGCATGCTTCTGTATACAAGCCAAGTGCAAGCATTCTGGTTTCATTGTTCAGCAAAACGCAAGAGAGCAAGTCCTCTAAATTATAGTCACCACATACACATTTCATGCCTTTGGCAAAGCCACTAATTTGAATTACTTGCAACACTTTTGTTTTAGTAAAGAAGTTATTAGACATTTGTTTTTGCTCTAGCAATATCAGCCATTCCAATAACAGTAATTTATCCCGAACAAAACGACTGAGAAATGATAGCCTAAGTTGGGCTCACCCTAACTGAAGAAATTTTCATTATCTAAAAACAATTTCAAAACAGAATGATATATCTACAGTTTCTTAGTTATAAGGTACAATCAAGACAGTTCAGATTTTGAGGAATATCAAGCTTATTTAATGTTAAGGGCATTCTTTAAGAAAAAGTTAAAAACCGTGAACACAAAATTAACTTGGAAACTGCTGGTAATGATGGGGAGTGACTGTAAATGGACAGAAGGTTTCTTTGGAGGCTGATGGAAATGTTCTAAAATTAGATTTTGACGATGGTTGTACTCTCTAAATAAGATTCATTTAATTATCTATTTTAAGCGAGTGAAGTTTATGACATGTAAACTCTACCTTGAGAAAGCTATTTTTTAAAAAATTAGCTTAGAAAGGCTTGTACAAATGAGAGGCCCCAAAGCTTAAGCTCTATTAGCTTCGTGGCAAATCTACTCTACAACAATACAATTCTTACTTATTATAAAGAATTAACTTATTTTCTTAAGATACTCAACTTCTGTAGATTTCCCAACTATTGCAAACACCTCCAATTTTGATTATTTCATACGTTACTAAAAGTTTGAGTTGTAACTCCTCACTCGAGAGGGATTCTGAATGTTTACTTATAACTTCTTACATGTAATCATGCTCATTCCCAGGATTTCAACATTGGACAACAGTTTCAGTAAGTTTGAGAGTTCAACTCAAATAGAGAGGAAGTTAAGAGCACAGACTCTGGAGGTTGCCTGTATTTAAAAACTTCAGGTCTGCCACTACTACTTAGAAACTTGCTTGTCCAATTTATTCCATCTTTCAGGACCTCACTTTCCTCATATGGCTGTTGTAGATAATAGCAACTACCTCATTATATGTGATGTGAGAATTAAATGAATTATTATATGTAAACATTTACAACAGTAAATGTATATGTTTGCCATTAATATTACTATAATTACTTTAGAGTCACACTTGAACAGCTTCAAGTTAGAAAACACTAATTTTCTTTCCCAATGGTGACAAAGCATATTCAATAAGGAATGGAGAACAAAGTCCTTTTAGGAAAATATGTGGCCACAATGGCCACAGTACCAAGTACCTTCAGATTAGCCTGCCAGCACTTGAACGGAGGCATTATGCATAGCCTACTTCAAGTAGAGAAACAACAGGTTCAGGGATATTTTTCATTGTAACTGAGACCCATAAAAAAGAAAAGCCTTTTGGGGATCAATATGTAGAAGCACAGGAAGATTAGAAAAAGCCTAGATATCTGTCTCAAGGTGAAATTATCCCAGACATTTTAGCCAACCCTAGATCATTCTTAATCCAGAGGAAAAGAGAAAAGCATTGAAGAGTAACTTGTTAACTCCATAACGCTTTTGAGTGATTCAAAAAGAGTTATTCTTTGGTCTGCAGGTTCCACAAAAAGAAAAAATGTTTTTAAAATTGTGTTTTCATCTTAATGACACCAAAATTCTGTTATGTTCAATTAAGACAAATCTTTTTATCTTTTCAGTTCCTAAATTATCAATGCAGGAATATTTTATCCAAGAATTTAGTATAACACAGCATGTATAAAAATGGAGCTTTAACCTGTTCTTGAGAGTAAGAACGTTCTTTTCCTTTAAAATGAATCCTGTGTTATTCTCCTTGAGGAATCCTAGGAAATAGGCTGGAATTTGGACTGCAAGGGTAGCATTCTCTCTAATATGTGGCTCAACAGGAAAGAAGAGTAGTTTAATAATTGAAGAGAAAATTTCACAAAGTTTGAGGTACACAGCTTGTGGTTGTTTTTAACTACATCAGGACACTTATTCATTCATTTATTTTCTATACAACAAACATTTCCTAAACACCTATCCACCAGAAATTGTGATTGCTCACTGCCAAAGACAACTACATTACAATTCTATTAACAATATCCATTTTTTTAAAAATGTAGTTTGCCTTCAACTTTGGATTACTCTACTTCTTTCATTATACTACATTCTAACTTTACTTGGGAAAGGGATCCTTTAACTTGCAAAGTGATTTCTACCACAGAATACTCTTGCAAAGCCTAAAGGCCCTCACACTCATTAAGATCTGATTCCTGAATATTAGCTATTGGCAAATTAAGTCACATACGCATATGAACTCAGAATCCAAAATTTACTTTACAGGAACATAAACTTCTCTTGAAATGGAATGCATCTTAAAGGAAATATTTTCATTTTCAGTACATTTACATGTTAGCATTTAGTTCCATTTTTGGGAAATGAAAAATAAATACGATACCTTTGATTCCACTTGGTTTAGCATAAGCGGAATGTCAGAAGTTGCTGACTTGGGTACACCAAGAGTATCACAGATAGCTTCAACTTCTTGATAAATTTCACTGTTTTTATCTAATTGAGAATTTTTACGTTTCTTATTCTGTAGTATCTGTAAAGCTTGAAGCTCTGTACTTAAAAACACTATAATAAAAAAAGGAAAAATGAATAATGTTAAAACATGCAAGAACTTCTTAAAAATCCCACTTTTAGGTATATATCCAAAGGAACTGAAATCAGGATCTCAGAGGTTTGCACTGCCCTGTTCTCTGCAGTACTGTTCACAATAGCCAAGATATGGTAACAAATTAAGTGCCCTTCAACAGATGAATAAAGAAAATGTGGTATATACATACAATGGAATATTACTCAGCCTTAAAAAAAAAAAAAAAAAAGGAAATCCAGCCATTTGCAACCACACAGATGAAACTGAAGGACACTAGGCAAAGGGAAATAAGCCAAACACAGAAGGACAAATGCTATGCAATATCACTTTTCTGAGCAATCTAACACAGTCAAATTCATAAAGCAGAGAGTAGAATGGTGGTGGCCAGGGGCTGGGGGAGGGGAAAAACTGGAAGTTATCAAATATAAATTTCTGAAAAACAGGTGATCTGTTTTAATGAAGCTTTCAAATCAGAAGGACTTGGCAGAGTCCTCACAAGCAAAGCCTGATAAATTTTGGTCAATTATACAAGATGATTTAGTCCTAGAGACCAACTTTATAGGAAAGGGACTAGTTAACAATAATACTGTATCATATACTTAAAAATTTGCTAAGGGGATGCCTGGGTGGCTTAGTCGGTTAAGCTTCTGACTTCAGCTCAAGTCATGATCTCACAGTTCTGGAGTTCGAGCCCTGCATCGGATCCTGCAATGACAGCTCAGAGCCTGAAGCCTGCTTCAGATTCTGTGTGTCTCTCTCTCTGCCCCTCCCCTGCTCATGCTCTGTCTCTCAAAAATAAACATTAAAAAAAAAAAATTTTTTTTAATTTGCTAAGAGGGTAGACCATTATGTTAAGTATTCTTATCACAAAGACAAATTAAAGAGGGCAGGAGGAAACTTTTAAAAAATGGGATAGTACCTACTGCAGAATTTAAAGTCTAGTAGGAGAGACCTACCAGTAGTAAATCAACAATTTAAGAACGTATAAGTGTAAAAGTGAAAATATTTTCTCATATGAACAGAGTGCTCAACCCAGGGGAGAATGTTAGCTCTAACCAACCTATAAGCTGACAGAGTGGTTTGAATAACCATTGGCCTTTAGAATAGACCACCCCCGGCTGTTCACAAGTCCCTTCACTGCCATGTCATTTAATCCTTTCAACAGCCATATTTAAGGAAATTACTTAAAACTCTTACATGATTATAGTTTTGTTTTAAATTCTATAGTGTTTAAAATACTGAATTTTGTTTTTGTTTAAAGTCACGCTCACACAGGGGTACCTAGGTGGCTCAGTCAGTGAAGCATCTGACTTCAGCTCAGGTCATGATCTCGCGGTCTGTGGGTTTGAGCCCCGCATCAGGCTCTGAGCTGTCAGCACAGCTGACATCCAAGCCTGCTTAGGATTCTGTCTCCCTCTTTCTCTGCCCCTCCCCCACTCACGTTCTGGCTCTCTCTGTCTCTCAAAAATAAATGCTAAAAATTTTTTTAAATAAATAAAGTTATGCACACATACTACCTACACACCCCACAATACAGTAGTTTCAACTTCACCTGAGAAATATCTGAGAAACTGTTTAAAAGTAGTTTTACTGCACTTCACTTTACTACACTTCACAAATGATTGCGTTTTTACAAATTGAGGGTTTGTGGCAACCCTGTGCTGAACAAGTCTATCAGTGCCATTGCCACTTTTCCAACATTGGTCACTTTGTATCCCTGCGTCACATTTTGGTACTTTTTTTTTTTTAAGCTTATTATTTATTTGGGTGGGGGGTGAAGGGAAAGACAGAGGGAGGGAGGGAGAAGGAGGGGGCATGGGCACAGGAGGGGCCAGAGAGGGAAGGAGAAAAAGAATCCCAAGCGGGCTTGGCACTGACAGCGTGGAGCTTACTCTCATGAACTGAACTGTGAGATCATGACCTGAGCCAAAATTAAGAGTTGGACGCTTAACTGAGCTACCAAGGCGTCCGTCCCCCCCTCATTTTGGTAATTTTTGAAGGAGATTAAAAAAGTGCTACTCCAGTGAACACACGAATAAGAAGGTGCAACAGCCTGACTGCTGATATGGAGAAAATTTTAGTGGTGTGAAGAGAAGATCAAACCCAGCTACAACATTCCTTAAGCCAATCTAATCCAGAGCAAGGCCCTAATGCCCTTCAATTCTATGAAGGCTAACAAAGGTGAAGAATCTGCAGAAAAGAAGTTTAAATTTGAAGCTAGCAGAGATTGATTCATGAAGTTTAAGGAAAAAAGGTGTCTCCACAGCATGAAGTACAAGGTGAGGCAACAAGTGTGATATAGAAGTTGCAGGAAGCTACCCTGGATATCTATCCAGAAGACGTAGCTAAGACAATTAATGAAGGTGGCTACACTAAACAACAGATTTTCAGTGCAGATGACACAGCCTTCTATTGAAAGATGCTATGTAGGATTTTTCGTAGTTAGAGAGAAATCAATACCTGGCTTCAAAGGACAGGCTGATCCTCTTGTTAGGGGCTAATGCAGTTGGGGACTTGAAGCCAATGCTCATTTACCACTGTAAAAATCGTAGGACCCTTAAGAACTATGCTACACCTACTGTGCCCGTGCTGTATGAACAGAACAACAAAACCTGGGTGAAAGCACATCCATTTACAGCATGGTTTATTGACTATTTTAAGCCCACTGTTGAGACCTGCTATTCAAAAGAAAAGATTTCCTTCAAAATACGACTGCTCATGGACAATGCACCCAAAGGCTCTCGTAGAAATGTACAATGAGATTAATGCTGTTTTCATGTCTGCTGACACAATATCCATTCTGCAGCCCACAGATCAAGGAGTAATTGTGACTTTTAAGTCTTACTATTTATGAAATATAATCCTTAAGGCTACAGCTGCCATAGTGATTCCTCTGATGATCCAGGCAAAGTAAATTGAAAACCTTCTGGAAAGGATTCGTTACTCTAGATGTCATTAAGAACATTTATGATTCAAGGAAAGAGATCAAAATACCAACATCAACGGGAGTCTGGAAAAAGGTGACTCTGAACCTCATGGATGGCTTTGAAGGCTGAAGACTGCAGATGTCGTGGGAACAGCAAGGGAACTAGAAGCAGAACTGAAGATGTGACTGAACTGCTACAATCTCATGACAAACCGCAAGAGATGACGAGATGGATAAGAAAATGATAACTTGAGATGGAATCTTCCCATGGTGAAATACTGTGAAGATTGTTGAAACGACAACAAGAGATTTAGAATATTCCATAAATTTAGTTGATAAAGCAGCAGGGTTTGAGAAGATGGACTCCAATTTTGAAAGAAGTTCTACTGTGGGTAAAATGCTATCAAACAGCATCGCATTTTATAGAGAAAATGTTTGTAAAAGAGTCCACTCATGCAGCACACTTCGCTGTTGCCTTGTTTTAAGCAATTGCCACAACCACCCCAACCCTGAGCAACCACCAACATGATCGATCAGAGGCCATTGGCATATAGAGTCAAGACCCTCTAGCAGCAAAAGATTACAACTTACTGAAAGTTGAATGATAGCTGGCATTTTTTTGGAATAAAGTATTTTTTAATTAACGTACATTGGGTTTTTTTCAGACAATGCTACTGCACACTTAAAAAAACTGCAGTATACTGTAAATGTAACTTTTATATTTACTGGGGTAACCCAATATATATTACTGGGAAACCAAAAAATTAATTTGATTCGCTTTACTGTGATATTCACTTTACTGCAGTGGTCTGGAAATGAACACACAACATCTCCCACCCTCAAAGATTCTGAACCAGCAGATTCTGAACCAGTAGGAGTTAAGTATGCGTATGATGTTAGACCCAAGGTGATTCTCATGGGCAGGCAGGATTGAGAGCCACTGATTTAAAGACTTTTCCCTGCAATCTACACATGATAGTCTAAGGAGCTCACAAAAAGTTAAGACAGTATGTATCAAACTGTACTTATGAAGACTATGCCAAGGTCCCTCTGATTTCAAAACTTCATTCAAACAGATCACCAGTTCTTCAAAAATGTGTACTCTGGACAGAATCTAAGCTGGTCTGCCTTTGTTCTGTGGGAACGTGCTCTATGTAATACTACAAACAAGAGTTCAGTCTAGTATTTAAAAGGCTAATCCATGCAGATGGTAAACAATACAGTGAAAAGTCTTCTTCCCACCACAGATCTTCAGATTCCCCTTCTCCAAAGGCAATCAACATTAATGTCTGGGATATCATTTTAGGCATATGTGTATGTACATTGAGAATGCATATCTACCATCTACATGCTTTTGTTTCTTTTATATAAACGAGTGTACTGCACATATCCGTATATATTTTTAAAACTTACCAATACATCTCAGAAATCATTCCATACCATCACATTTGATCTATTTTCAATCTAATGGCTATATAGTGGCATCACTGCAAAGATATACCATTTCTATTTAACTACTATGAATAATGCCATAATGAACACCCTTTTCATATATCTGTGTACACTTAGGGAAATAAATATGTATTCCTAGTTAAGGGATTTCCGACTTAAAAGGTAGGTGAATTTTAATTGTGATATTGAGAATTTGCCCTCAAATAATTAAGTGAAATAAAATATATAAAATAAATAAAATAAAAAACTATTCTAACAGTTATTCTCTCACATTTTAATGCCTAACAGTATATGAGGATGCATATTCCCCCAAACTGGTATCATCACATTTTTTTTAATTTTTGTTATTTACTTGTCTGTTAAGTGAAAAATGGTATCCTGTCATTTTATTTTTGTAACTCTTTAACTTTGAGTGATACATCTTTTTATGATTAGAAGCAATTTTTTAAAAACTTTTTTCTGTGGAGTGCCATTTCATTTCTCTCATACTTTACGCATTTTTCCACTGAGTTTTTATCTTTTTCTTCTGGATTTATGAAAGCTCTTCACATACTAAGGACTTTGGCCCTTTTTGTTTTATACATGTTGCAAACACTGCAAGAAAAGTATGAAGAGACTTACTGCATCATTATGTTTTAAACACAGAGTCAAGACAAAGACAGAAGAGATGGCGGTAAGACTGTGAACTGGTGTAACAACTCTGGAACAAAATATGGTAATATATACCTAGAGTTTATTTTTAAATGTTTATAATCTTTAAGTAACAGTAGCCAAAAACATGAACAATGAATTAAAAATAGAAAAGAATCTAAACACCCATTGTACAAAAATGTTATGTCCATAGCATAGAATGCTCTGTAGCCACTTAAATTATTCTTTCCAAAAAAATATTAAGTGATGGGGAAATGCTCACAATACATTAAATGAGAAGGAGGAAGACAAGGAGCTGCATCTACTATAGGCTCTTAATCTTACTTACATGTGTGTGTACAAAGGAAAAAGAGAAGGAAAAGAAAATAACACCAAAAACAATTGATGATTCTGAGGAGTGAGATTATCAATGATTTTCTTCTTAACAATTCTCTATACTCTGTAAGAATTCTATGATGAACATATAATTTTAAACACATAACATAAAATTTACCATGCCATTTATAAACATACAACAGCATTAAGTAAATTTGCACTGGTAGGCAACCATCACCCAACTCAAAAACATTTTTATCTTCCCTGACACTGTACCTGTTTAACACTAATTCTGTTTTGCCCCATCTTCCAGGCATACGTTTTCATCATCAGAAAAAATTATACCAATTTCTCTTTTACCTCCTTATTTTTACTTGTACCAGAAACCTGTATTGCTATTATTGTTCAGATTTTCAGCAGATAAGGCAAAAAGGGAAACACAATGGAGCACACAGTTCTCACTGACAGAGTGCCCATGTTCCTCTGGGCCAAGGCTTCTCAGCTTCCTTTCTGTCCCCAAGGGTTACTGTGCTCTCCCATCACTAACAATGGTTCCTTAAATCAGTGACTCCTACTGAATGGGAGGAAGATGGGGAAACAGTATAAGAAAAGGGTGTTGGGAGGCCGGGGGGGACATAATTTTTATCCCCTGCAACCCACACAAGGCAATTCAAATGTCAACACTTCTATCACCACCACTTAACACTTATGATTTCTGCGCCAATTAAACAAACACTACATCCTATGAGGAATATATCACATGGAGTTTTTTATAAATGGTACAACCTGAAATAACAGAAATCTTCAATAACAGATGCTAGAAAAATTCTTTCAAATGACCATTGTCTGCAGAACTTTGAAAAGAGCATGAAACTAACTGAATTTTAAAAATGTTTAAAGGACCCCAATACAAATAAATGGATTAGTTGTGGTAATTGTTTGGATATAGGGTAATCTATATTCCAAACTCACCCCTGACAAAAACAGGTCACACTCACTAGAATTCAAACGGCCAGAGGGCACAATCGTTTTAAAAACTGATATAACCCTAGTGCCTAGAGCAGTTTCCAGTTTAATAATAGATCAGTAAATATTTTTGAACCAACTCTCATTCAATGCCTAGCACTAAAAACAAGATCTAATAATGCACTTCACTGCCTAGTTTCAGAGTTTTAAGAATAAACAGGGCTCTAAATGACCAACCTATTCATTTAGGTATAAATGCTGAGTGATGAATTACATGAAGAAAAAACTACTAAAACAGTATGTAAATCACAAACACAGCATTCTACAATGGCCAAATAAATCTTAAGTGTTAGAAATCTCAGCACATTAGAATTTATACATTTATGTAAGTATTGCTAAGTCAGCTTCATATTTTAAGTCAAATATTAAAATCTTTTTAACATACAAAACGTCCAAAACTTCATTTATCAAATTTCAAAATCTTGAACGTAACAAAAACCACATCAAACACATGAGTTTAAATGTTCAAAGAAAGATAACTTACATAGAAGCTTCAAACAGTCATCCTTCTTTTTTAAACGGTCCTTAATATCTCCTGATATGAGTACAGAATACGGACATGCCATTTCTTTTAAAAACCCACTTATCTCAAGCTGGAAGCTTTCTAGATCATCTCTCCCTTTAAAAAAGAAAAACCATAAAACACTTACCGAACATTTTACCATATAATCTGAAACTATAAAATCTACCGCTAGTTGATTTCAATTTTGTACTTAATTAAAAATTTTCAATTTGACGTAAAATCCTTACATGTGTGACACCCCCATGCTTAGGTATAGATAATCATTTTCTACATAAAAAAAGGAACACTTAAATTTAAGAACTTAAGTATCTAATCATTACATAAGTATTTTTATATTTCAATCCCTGTTTTCCAATGGACTTTCCACAAAAGCAGATAAACTGGAACTATTTTACGTCAGTAAATGAAATACTGAAAGTGTTACTGTGACTATAATAACTGGCTTCACAGCAAATGATGTATTTCTATTGTATTTCTATGGATTCAGATAAAAAATGCAATCATTTGAGCTTCATTGCTTATCTTTCTTTCATAATCTAATGAGGTATGAATTTGTGCCACATGTTTTCAATTCAGCTAATTTTACTTTGCTTCAAGGGAATTCTACTGGATTTGTCAAGAAAGGAAAACAATTTAAAAGGACAGCTCCAGAAGAGAAGGTTACTTTGTACCCTATCAAGTGCTCAATAATTTTTTATTTTTCATTTTAATTTGCTGTCTGAAATTCCACCAAAGAGCCACAAGGACTCCAGTTACCAAGACAGTAACAAATTAAACAAACATTTCTGATCTAGCACAGGAGTTTTTTAGAGAAGTATTTCTACGTGAATCCATGTCCTGAATTACAGGCATGGTAATTCAATTTAAATTAGGAATTACATGTACCTTAACAACAAAAACAAAACCTAAATTCAAAGTAAGCAATATTCAAAATTTTAACCTTTTAAATAATCAAATTCAGACTCTACTTTCTCTGAAGAATGATACTAAGGTTAAGATCGTAAACAATTGTTGTTTATAATCTTACATAAACTAAGAACCAATTTTGAATTACTATAAAATTTAACCCAAAGGTATTCAGTTTCACATGCTGCAGTTCTTCATAATGTTACTGATTTTTCTTTGCAGGCACATTGCAGGTACAACTATAAATCATAAGCCATCATTTCATTTTACTACTACAGAAAAACAAAATACAATGGCAATACCAGCTGAAGTGATACTTTCTTCCAAGTTGCACAATGATTTTATCTGAGAGCCTAACCAAACACAGAGCTCTGAAAATTCAGGCGAAGACAGTCCACCCTCTGCTGCCTTGGTAAGGGCTTGCTCTTCTAACAGTGGTCCCTTGTACCTAGAAAGAAAGACGTAAAAGGTGTAAAAAAAAAAAAAAAAAAAAAAACCAAACTGGTAGTACTCTATATATCAAGGCCTGGGGCCTATTTTTATAAATAAAGTTTTACTGGAACATAGCCAATAAATGTATCCATTTACAAACTATCTCCGGCTGCTTTCATGTTGCAACTGCAGAGTTGACAGTATGGTCAGCAAAGCCTAAAATTACTATTAGGTCTGTTATAGACATGGTTTGCCAATTTTTGCCCTATTTAATTGGCATTTGGCTTTTTGTCAACATTTTATCATGTTTTAGTAACATTATTAACCAATTTTAAGATAAATATTACAACTAACACAAAGTCAAATAGAGCAGTCTAATAACCATATACTAGTTACAAAATAAGCAAAAAAAAATTTTAGCAAAAAAAGAACAGACACAAATTTTATTTTATTTTTTGAGAGAGCCCAAGTGAGCGAGGGGCAGAAACACAGAATCCCACAAAGCGCAGAGAGATGGAGACAGGGAGAGGGAGGGGGGAGGGGGAGGGGGAGGGAGAGAAGCGGGCTCATCCAAGGCAGGACTCGAACTCACTAACCTTGACACCATGACCTGAGCAGAAGTTAGAAATTTAACTGACTGAGTCACCCAGACACCCAGATGCAAATTTTAAATTAAAAAATTAAAACTGAAAAGGACCTACGTATGAGATCATTTTAACCTAAACCATTTATTTTATAATTTTGTACTTTTAAACACTGCTACAAAATGTATTTGAATAAACCTAAAATTTTCTAATTTTATATATTAACTTCATTGAATTATATACCAGTTTTCTACTTTTATTGTTCTTCCTGCAACTATTTTTTTTCATTATAAACTTTTAAATTTTAACATATTTAAATTTAATCCACTGCCACTTATGCATGTATGTATGTATGTATGTATGTATGCATGCATGTATGGATAGATACTTAAATTGTCCTACCTCTGCTTAGTGGGAGCCCATTCATATTGGCCACCGAAACCTTTTATTCCCTGTATTCTCTGAATTCTTTCCTTGCTTTCTATGACAAGATGTTCCTGCCCTATACCTGTAATTGGCCATTTCTCCAAAAAGCCCTGATTCTTTTTAATCATACTTAAGAGTACACAATCTGATACTAAAGGTAAGTCATTGTATATGCACCTTTTTAAGAGAAATTACATCAGGAGTTCACATTGCTATTTCTAATTCAAATTTAGAATTCTAGGATATTTACTTATTCTGTTTTACATTTCTATTATCTCTCAGAATGAAATTCTGGTTTGTAATGACATTTACAGAATCCTACTACACATAAAAATAGATTTACAGATAGCTTCAGAATGGGAAAATCAAATAACAATAAAATTACTGAAAACAATTTTTATCTTTAGAATATATTCTATTAAGGGGCACCTGAGTGGCTCAGTCAGTTAAGCATCCAACTCTTGGTTCTGGCTCAGGTCGTGATCTCAGTGAGTTCAAGCCCCACATCAGGCTCAGTGCTGCTGGTACAGAGTCTGCTTGGGATTCTCTCTCTCCCCCTTTCACACTCGCGCATGCTCTCTCTCTGTCCACCTCAAAATAAATAAATAAACTAAGGGCACTTGGGTGGCTCAGTCAGTTAAGCGGCTGGCTTTGGCTCAGGTCATGATCTCATGGTTCATGAGCTGCAGCCCCCATCAGGCTCTCTGCTGTCAGCACAGAGCCAGCTTCGGATTCTCTCTCTCTCTGCTCCTTCCCTGCTCACTCTCTCAAAAATAATAAATAAAAATAAATTAAAAATAAATAAATAAGCTTTAAAAAAAAAGAATATATTCCAGTAAGGATGTAGGAAAAAACAATCCCTTTCCATGGGATGAAACCACCTACTCCATATACTGGTAAACATTTGTTTCATTTTGCTTTCAATTTTCAGCAATTTTTCTTGCTTTGATTTCATTTTATTTACTTTTGCTTTATAATTATGTAAAACATGTACATTATTTCAAAGTCTAATTTAGAAAACCAGGAATATTCAACAAACTTAGCTTGCAATCTTAATCTTGTTCCCTCTACTCTGTTCCTTCCTTCCCGTGCATGTTTATTAGGGGTGGTCATTCCATAATGTTTTAAAATATAAACGTATATATACTTTTTTAGGTAAAGGCAGTCTACTACACACTGTCCTATTCCTTGCTTTAAACACATACACACTCATACACATACATTTACATATATAGCAGACCCAAAAACAAGGAGTTAGGGGTGCCAATCCTAACCCTGCATATAACTTTGGACTCCTGAAAAACATAACTACTAATAGCTTACTGCTAACTGGAAGCTTTACTAATAATATAAAAAGCCAACTAACACGTACTTGGTATGTTATTATGTATCACATATATATTCTTACAATAAAGCAAGCTAAAAAAAATCATAGGAGTTTTACAGTATTATACATATATTTTTTTGAAAAAAGTCCATGTACACGTGGACCCATACAGTTCAAATCCATGTTGTTAAAGGGTCAACTGTACTGGAGATCAGCAGAGACACTGCCCAATTATTTTACAGTTATATAGTACTCCACTGTAAGGAGTACTAGGCCCCCAGTTAAGGACATTTGGGTTATTTGTAGTATTGTGCTATCAGAAAAAATTTGGGGTGCATCTGGGTGGCTCAGTCGGTTGAGCATCTGACTTCAGCTCAGGTCATGATTTCACAGTTCATGAGTTCAAGCCTCACATAGGGCTCGCTGCTGTTAATGCGCAGAGCCCACTTGGAATCCTGTGTCCTGCTCTGTCTGCCTCTCCCCCCACTTGCACTGGCTCTCTAGCTCTCTCTCTCTCTCTCAAAAATAAACATTAAAAAAAAAGAGAGAGAGAAGAAAAATTTAGCAAATTTTTGTCAGTTTTTACCTGTGATAGATTTCTAGAGGTCAGACTGCTGGGTCAAAGGGTAAATGGATATCTAACTTTGCTAGATATTAAATATTCCTCTACAGGGGCTGTACCATCAAGGTGTAAGAGTACCCATTCCCACACAACTCACCAAAGTTGTCAAACATTCAGATTTTTGACCATCTGGTATCTCAATATAGTTTTAATTTACATTTCTCTTAAAAGCAAGGCTGTACATCTTTTCATATGTTTAAAGGCCATTTGCGCATCTTTTTCTCTGAATTCTCTGGTCAGAGCTCATGAAGGTATTTTCAAATCCCCATTTTGCAGGTAAGAAATTAAGGCTTTGGACACCTGGGTAGCTCAGTCCGTTGGGCATCTCACTCTTGATTTCGGCTCAGGTCAAGATCTCAGGGTCATGGGATCAAGCCCTGCATCAGGTTCCACAATGTGCACAGAGTCTGCTCAAGACTCTCTCTCTCTCTCTTTTCTCTCTGCCCCTCCCCACCCCAAATAAAAATTAAAAAATTAAGGCCTAATAAGGTTAAGGTACCTGCCTTAAGTAGCAGGCTAGGCACAGTAATGGGCAAACATAGATAGATATATGGTACAGATATTGATAATTATATTTATTCATAAATCATTTAGCCTTTACAGTAATGCTTTGGAGTCAGCATTATCTCAATTCTATAGGATCAGAACTAGGTGATGACTCTAGGATTTAAATCCAGATTTGAACCCACACACTCCACATGAAGTCACACTTCTGTCTATACTAATAAGGAAACTAAGCAAATAACCTGGCCAGGTGATGCAGCCAAGTAAAGGCAGAGCTAGGACTAGACCACTGCCCCTGTTCCTATAGGCAAGACTGGTTCCTCCATATGTTACCTTTCCTCCAGATCTTACAGTGCCTCTTAGTGAGACTGAATAGTAAACATCTTCTTTCCCCCTACTTGCTTTCACCTCTGCAGTAAAGAAATAATCATAAACTCTTAAATAAATTTAATTAATTCATATCATTGGTGATAAATTATTTTTAACTGATATGCCACTTATAAAATTCAATTAAAACTTTTTAAATCATCAAAAATAATTTAGAAGAGAAAAAAAACCATAAATCTCAATGCCTCAGCTCATCACATGAGGTAAAAAATAAAAACAAGAAAAAGTGCATTTAACCAAACTGACTAATAATAATCACAGTTTTAGTAGTAATACCACAAACTGCTCTTATGGTAGGCCAGTGCTGTGTGCTTTATGTATTTAATTTAATTACCTCATTTAATTGCCACAATATCCTATACGATAGGGATTATTATATGCTCTTAGTTTGTTCTATGTATTTTTATGTAATTAAGAAAGTGCTATTATTCCAAACACTGGGGACACCTCCCCTAAGCCTAGACTTCCCCACAGTTGCTGGTCTGGCCCTGCTTCAATCTGGGTGATCCAAATCTTCAAGTCCATTAAGGCCATTGGCAAACCTCCACAAATACACAGCCACTGCCTAATTTACTTTCTCTTTTCCATCAGCCAACATATACAGTATGAGACTCTTTCCTTCCCCCTATCATTTACACACCCTACTGGCTTGCCTCTAATCCAGCTCTCCACTTCCTGCATCCCAGACTCTTACACTAGGTTTCATCCATGAACAACAACTCTCCTAGATTGTCCCTCTCTTCTCAGAAAGATTATCCCTGCCACCTCTAGCTTTGGTGATTTTACTCTCTGAAGTTCTTCAGGAGCAGATGGTAAGGTTTCTGCCCTTTTTGCTTCCCCAAACAGCATCCATATCACTGCTTCCCTATCATCTTATAAATATTCCTGGTCTCTCTAGGTTCAGGCCAGTCAGATTTGCCACCCTCTTTCTCTTGTGGTTTTCACCTATTAATTGTTTGGACACTCTCCAAAATTCCCTGCTCTCAGTTTTCCTCTCCATCCCTATTTCTGCCATTGATCTGTATGTATACCCTATACAATAACCTCAGCTCTAATTCCTGAACTTTGTCTTTTCCGACCTTTGCCACTTCATGTCAGTGAGCCACCCCTTAGACCTTACCATCACTGGGAACTACTCCACCTGCAAAATCATTAATTCAACCACAACCTACTACCTATCCTTGGGCTTGCCAACTATTCTTGGATCTCATCTCTACCTCCATTCCATTGGTCCCTCCATAATCTCTGTATTGACTAGCTCTCTGCTGTCTTCATTTTCTTCCCTGTCCAATTTAGATTCCAAGGTGCATCCTTTCATTTTGGTTCAATAAATACTTACTGAAGAAATGAGTCATTGATACCATCATGTTCTTCAGCTCCAATATCCAAGCAACCACTAAGTTCTGCAGTGCACTTCTTTCCATATCCACTTCCACAAAGCACCCATCACTTCTTGTCTTGACTATTAACTAAATTCTCCCATCCATTCTCCAGCTTACTGAGGTAACTCTTGAAACTGGACATCTGTTCTCTCCCCTTTTTATTTAAAATCCTTCAATCATGCCCCACTGCTGTTACGACAAAGAACAAAATCCAGAACACAGCCTAAAAAGTGTTGCATGCCTTGGTCCTCACCTAACTCTTCAATCCAATTTTCCACTATCTTGGCCCTTGGTCTCTGCCCTCCAAACAATACAGCAAGCTTCTTTCCACTTCAGGGTCTTCCATTATTTTGTTCTCGCTTTAAGGACACCCTTGTTCTCCTTTCCCATCCAACTTCACCTAGCTTACTCCTGTCCTGCTCCTGTCCTGCCCTTACATAGGTCCTCCTGTCATGTTATGCCACCCTTTTTTGTCCTTTAAAGCATTTAATACAGTTTATCACGTTTGTGTGATCACATCTGTTTCTCCACTGGACTGTCCACCCGGACAGGGCTCAATTCTGTTTTGCTCACCACCGACTTCTCAGAACAAGGTGCAACACAGAGTTGTGATCAGTAAATATTTGAAATAAACCCCCTTCCATAATGGTGATTCTCAAATAAGCTGTGAAGCTTTTTCAAAATATGCATGCCTGTATGCACCCTGGAAGATCATGATCCAGTCAGTCTGGTACATAACAGCCTGGAACATTTTATTTCACAAGCTCCATACATGATTCTGATGTACAACCAGGGCTGAGATCTACTCTACAAAATCAGACTGTCAAAACTAAAAAAGAACTCTGAAATCATGAGCTTGAACTCATGAGGAAACAGTTATTCCTACCCAGTTTTCAGTATATCACCGAACTGTTCTTTCACATAGATTTTCCCTTTTAATTCCTCCCTTTAATTTCTAATTTTACTTGATAAAGTACTTTCACTTGATACCCTCAGTGTTTTAATCACAACAGAAAATGCGTTATTCACAAACTACACGTATATTTTAAATTTTTTTTTTCAACATTTACTTATTTTGGGGACAGAGAGAGACAGAGCATGAACGGGGGAGGGGCAGAGAGAGAGGGAGACACAGAATCGGAAACAAGCTCCAGGTTCCGAGCCATCAGCCCAGAGCCTGACGCGGGGCTCAAACTCACGGACCGCGAGATCGTGACCTGGCTGAAGTCGGACGCTTAACTGACTGCGCCACCCAGGCGCCCCTACACGGATATTTTAAAACCTAGTGCTCAATTACAACACATATTTTAAGTAAAAACTGTTTTCTGTATTTCATTATCATTGTAAGAAAACTCAAACTTCAAAATCATGTCCTCACATATTCCAGGAAAAATCAGTTCTGACATACATAAACTGTTTTATTTTCCATACTGAATAATCTGAAACTAGTTTTCCTTCATAAAAGTCAAGGTTATAGCAAACTTAATTTTTCAAAACACCTATAATAGGCACAATTAAAGGAATGAAGGAAGAGGAAAAAAAGCACTGACTTTCTCTTTTTCATAAACTATTTACATAATCATACTATTTTTATCTGGAGTACTCAGGATCTCAAACTATTTGGGGCCTACACACTCCTAGTAAGTATTTTAACTTCTTGTTTTGGCTACTTCTGTAACCAAATTAAGTGAAAATTTCCAAGAGATTTTACAGAGTAAAAATACCCCTTAAATAATCTGACTCAGTTCTTTCATTTGACAAATATTTATTCCGATCTACGAAGTGCAAGGCTCTGTAACATTGTCAAGTAGGTATTACTGGGGTCCAAATGAAGCAACTGACAGAAGAGCAAGTGCTGTTTTAGAAAAAAATAATAATAATAATAAAGTGGGTGGGGGTTTCAAGCTTCACAATAGAACTGCAAAGACACAGCCTATCCCATTCAAGAAACTCCAGCACGTGGCAGGGCAAACAACTGCGCAGATGGTCCCAATCTCTAAATTTAAGTAAGGAGTATTTTTTGACTCCCAACTATCTGGCCCTATCTCTATCTCTGTGCATTCTCTTCCTTGAACTTTTTTTCATTTACCCATTCATCGAACCATAATTTATTGTACAGGCCGCCACTGTAGGACGTTGCTGGGAACAAGACAGGTAAGGCGCCTGACTTCCTGGAGGGGGAGGAGGTGGGGGCACTGCGAGAGAGGATAAATACACGGGACAAGATAGTTTGGGATACGGACAACAGCTGGGAGTAAAAACAGGATGAGGCTCAGGGAGACTTTGCACCTCATGATCCCCGTGCTTCAAAGCATTAACATCATTCTAGGAGTTCTCATGGCACTTAGCATCCTGAATTGTAAATTCCAGTAGACTCTTTGTAGCCCCAACTATGTGAGCTACTAGTAATCTGGAAACGGTCTTTTTCCTCTGCCTTAGCACATAAACATGCGTTAATTAATATGTATTAACACCACGGCCGTATGTTAAACGAACGGATGAAACGGTAGAATGAATGGACCCACACCAACTTAAAGACACTTTCTCCGGTCAAGGAAGCAGGAGATTCGCTCCCGAACCCTAATTAAGCCACAGGTTGTACATCGCAGGGACAACAGTCCCCAGCCGCAGTTGGGGTTCCAGCACCCATCGCCCCGGGGCGCGACCACTACGTCAACAAAAATACCAGCCGCGGCGCAGGGACACGCTCCTCGGCGAGGCTGGCGCTAACCTGGCTGCTCCGCGCCAACGCCGCGGGGCCCGGCTGCGGAGTTTCGGGGCCAAGAGTTTGGAAGAGGGGGCCACGCGCCCCAGCTCGCCGGCCCCGCTCCACCCCTCAAACGGATTTCTCTCCCGCCTCCCTCTTAACTCCGTCGGCGCCGGCGGGAGCGCGGCTGGGAAGGCCTCCACCCAGCTGCCCGCGCCCAGCAGAGGCCCACGGGGAGGAGACCCCAGCGGCCAAACGGAGGGAGAGCTTTACGTTTTCAGGGGAGGGCGTCCCTGGGAATACTCACCCCAGCGCCTCCAGGGTGTCCAAGACGTCCCCTTCCATCGTAGGTTCGGGACCCGACTCCGGCCCTCTCATGGTCCTTGGGCCCAACGCGGTTCGGCGCTCTAAGAAGCCCGCCGGAAACCTGCGTCACGGCGCCAAAGTTCCGGGTGGAGTCTCCGCCAGGACCGCTTAGGAGCGCCGCTGAGTGGGGGCGTAACCGTTCCGGCCGGAGGCAATCGGAGCTCTGTGTCTGAAACCGCTTTACGTAACAGTGCGAAGTTTTTTTAGTTACGATAAATTATAATAATAAAAAGATTTCTTTGTGCTGGCTCTTTTCTGTGTTGACATCAATCTTAGGAAACATCGTGATTCTACCCAAGTTGTTCTCAACCTATCAGACTCCGGACGTTTTAGTAACAAAAGTCCTGAAATGAAATCATTATCTGGAGTAAAACTGGTATATAATATTACGTATCAACACCTATATTTAAATCAGTATGCACGGCAATGCTCCAACTTTAAATAAGAAATAAAGGGAAAGTAATCTATGACAATACTGGTACACTGTGAAAGGTAGGTCAACAAAGTAATCGGGTGCTTGTTTCTATCTGTAGAAACCTCTTAAACACACATACGGAGCATGTGTTGTGTAAGAAACAAAAATACCAAAGGCAAAGTAGGGTAGATGATGCGATCTTCTAAAATTGTGACTAACTTTCCATAAAGTCCCAAAAAAACAAAACACTATTCCTTCTATGTACTATTCATGGAGAATTCAGTCTCTATGTAAACCACGCAAAAAACATTTTAGGGTTCATATGTAAAATAGAGTCGGGTATAGGGTAAAATCATTATTAACAGTTATATCACCTACACGAATATCTAGCGGGACTATGGAAAGTTGTGCGAGACACATTAACTATTAGCCCTTGCGAGGTAATGTCCGCTGCCTTGCATAGCGTCGCTTGCCCCAGTCCACTAAGAGTAATGCTCTTACCTCTCTGTTACTGCTACAGATAAAAAGCTTACCAATAAAATTGTAAAACTCTCTGACGGTCACTTAACCATAAATTTGAATCAATTTCAATAATGACTGATCTACCATATATCCCAGGCTTAAATATAAAATTACTTGCAGTTGAATGTATTGGAATTCATCTCTAAATCAGAGAGAGAGAATGTATATTCTGAGGAGTTATTGCCTCCCTCAAAAAGTGGCAGTCATACAAAGTACTGTTTTTAGTAATCTTGGCCAAAAAAAGTGGCTATTAATGTCATATAGAAATGAGGTAACTGTTCTTTATTAATGTTGATCTTGAATGTTCTGCTATTTTTTCTTTAAAGTGAGGCACTGAAAAAAGATTAAAAATACAATAAAAAAGATGTGACAGATATATGGAAAAAGTAAAAGGGAAGATGCAAGAAGAGAATCTAGACTCATTCTTAGATCACATTACCTGTAAATATTACTAATGAAAAAAGATTAAAAATTAATTATCTAAGTGTGAATCTCAAGAAGCAGGAAAACAAAGGAAATTAAATCCTCAAAAACAAAAAGAAATAATAAAGATAAGAGACATCAATGACAGACATCATCAAAATGGGAGAAAATAGGGAAAATTAAGCCAAATTTGCATCTTTTTTGCAAAGACCAATAATACTGACAAATCTTTAGCCAAGTTGATCAAGAAAATAAAAGATGATGACACAAATAACCAATATCCAAAATGAAAAAGGGGACATCCTTACTATTCATCAGACAATAGACAGTTAATAAGATTTCAGAAACAACTTTATGCAGACAAATTTGAAAATTTAGATGAAATTGATACATTCTTTGAGAAACAATTTAAAAGAAATAATATAAGGAAGAACTTAAATATGAATAGTTCCATGTCTATTAAAGAAATCAAGCTACTAATTAAAATCACTGAGGAAGAACACTTCAGACAAATTCCTACACTGGCTTCTGGTCAGTTTCTCTGTTGAACAGTGTCCTCCTTTCTAGAGAGTGTTCAGTAACTATTTGTGGAATGAATGGAATGGACCATAATAGAACAGAACCACAGTATTCAGAGACACATTGTTATTTGATGCTGTGAATATTCTATAATTTCTGGCCCAAATATCACCTATCAGAAACTATTAACTTCTGGAAATTCCTAAATTTAATTCAGTTTAGTTTTATGCTAATGACATCAGTAGTAGTTTAGGGACATGATTAGACAACTACTGATTGTTTTGATTAGAGAGAGAAAATGCTAGTCCTTGAACTCAGGACTGATTATATAATGTTGTGCACCAAGATAGCAGGGTACCTGGTGGCTCAGTCGGTGGCTCAGTCGGCTCAGGTCATGGTCACAGTTTCTAAGTTCGACCCCACATCAGGCTCTGTGTTGACAGCTTGGAGCCTGGAGCCTGCTTCAGAGGCTGTGTCTCTCTCCCCCTCTGCCCCTCCTCTGCTCCCTCTCTCTCTCTCTCTCTCTCTCTCTCTCTGTCTCTGTCTCTGTCTCTCTCTCAAAAATAAATATTAAAATTTTTTTTTAAATTAAAAAAAAAAAAGAATCTCAAGATAGCAAAAGCAGAGCATTAAACCCAGAATAGAACTCTGGTAAGGGCAGGTTTGGTGCAACTGCACAGGTCACATGTCCATTAAGTTGGCCCTTCTTGTACCATCCAAAGGCAAAGAGGAGTTTATGAATTCCAACACTGAACCACTGGAGGCTCTACAGCAAAAACTACTTTTTTGCATCAACCCAGGAACCTATCTCACTGATCTCAATACAGACTGATATATTCAGAAAAAAATATTCTGTGTTCAAACTTGTCTTCTGGACCAAGGAAACTACCTCTACCTTACTAGTTGCCAAGAATGTGTGGGCCCTCCTAGACTGTATGTGTAGAAAGTCAGAGCTTCTATTGAGCATCATACAAACTAGAGAAAACAACAGTAGCCATACACTCTTCTTGGTACCAGCTCTGTGGATTCCTCAACAACAGAAACAGGACTCTAAGGAGGTAGAAATGTGAGGCTGTACCCTTGACCAATATATAGTTACCATAGGATTTGAAGCGGTACACACAAAGAAATATACAGCAAGGGCTCCCCATTCACCTTTCCTAACAACTTCAAGTTAGACATGCATGCCTTCTCCATGCTTTAAAGTAACTGGTCTCACTGTCAGTCCAGGAGCAGGGTCATCTGGTCTAATATTATCCCATCTTCCTTGTGAGAATGAGCGTGACATAATCTTTATCAGTATGAAATAAGGGGGAAGTGTCAAGCCAATAAAAGGATATTATATTTGCAAACATATATGAACCCATCATAGGATCACCTAAATGTATTAAAAAATATTAACAGAACTAATATACATACTTTGTGGTATATACAAAGAAATATACAGCAAGGGCTCTAAGAATCTCTTGAGGGATGTTTATAAGTAATGCAATGTATAAAATTTATTTGAATGTTTACTATCCTTGAAATTAGGAGGGGAGCACATTTGGAAAACACACTGGCGTTTGAAATAAGATCCTTCAATTTGCATAATAGAACCCAGGATTTGAGATGGATGTCGGACTTGAACTGACCAAATGTCTGGAGGTGGGAAGTTATACTAGTTCCATGCATGGCACCACCTGTAATATGACTATTTTCCAGTGCAACTCAAGCCAGACCTTCAAGTTGGCAGCTGGAACTTAGTGCACCAAATGGGTTTTTAAGTGGATACAGCAGGTACCTCCTTGCACCTAGGACTAAATATTCTGTTTGAATTATACTATCTTCATGTGTAGGAGAAGGCTCAAGTTGGGAAGAGGCATTATTGTGAACCCCAGAGAAAAAAGGTGTAGTCCCCATTTAATGCAATATTATGTATGGTACAGGCTTCCAGTTACAGAGTGAATAAGTGATATGAATAAAAGATACAGCAATAGGGAATATAGTTAATGATAATGTAGTAGTGTTGCATGGTAACAGATGGTAGCGACATTTGTGGTGAGCACAGCATAAAGTATAGAGATGATGAATCACTATGTTGTATACCTGAAACTAATGTAACATTATGTGTCAACTATACTCAAAAACATTTTTAATATTATGTACAATAGAATAAACTGATTGCTGTAACCATCTCAAAATCTCAGTGAATTAAGTTTATGTCTACCTGTGTCATAGTTCAGTGAAGTGTTTGCTGGGAGGGTATGACATATTATATTCCCAGAAATGGTCGTGACAATGTCACCAGTACTATATTATCTTTGGCAAAGTGGCTTTGCCATTGCCACAACAAGAAGTAGTTTATTTCCCCATTGAATCGAGGCAGGGCTAGCGTCTCCTTTAATCAATAAAATATGCTGAAAATGATGCTGTGCCACTCCAGGTAAAGTCCTTAACTTGTCGGCTGCTTCCATTTCCTGCCTCTTAGAATGTACACTTCCAATATGGTTCCTTTTGGAACTCAGGCACAAGGCCAAGAGGTTCTTGAGCCACAGAGTGGCCACATATAGGCACTCCAGTTGTCATCCCCAGGGGGGTAACCAGCAGATAGCCAGCCTCAGCTGTCAGCGCGAGTGTACCTTCTGGCCATCCATGTCAGTTGACCATCAGATGACCATGGTCTCAGCCAACAATTGCCTATAATTGCGTGAGAGATCTCAAGTGGGAACCACCAGGTAAGCCCATCTGTTATGGCAGAATCATAACAAATAATCATACACTGTTGTTTAAGCCAATATCCTTTGAGGCAGTTTACCATGCAGCAGTAGCTAACCAAAACAATGATTTTCTATGTAGTAATTCAGGGACCTGAGATTCTTCTCAAACTCTGCTATTTTGATAAACGGCAACCAAAGTCTACATAGAAATGAAAATGAGAACGACAGATTATACAAAGACTTTCATGGTAAGGACTAGAAGAAAATATATCACATCTGCCTATACTTCACAGATTAAAACTCAGTCACAGACACATTATCCCAACCTGTCTTCAGAGACAAGTCTTCCTATGTGCCTAGAAGAAAAAAATAAATTGTTGGTAAAGCCATAACATTTTTTTCTACCATAATACTCTTTCAAAAGACTTATCTCCCCAGTTAGAAACATCTGGCAAAAAGTACCTGACTGAATCCCCTTTATCCCACTTGCTGGCTAGATATAACTCTCTTATTACTGGCTCTTTCCTGAAAGTTCAGTATTTTCTAGTGCTGGAGATTGTAATATTGGCCTGTGACGTTGTATCAGCCTTTATATCTCAGAATTCTGTTGTTCAGAAATATACTAAGTCACAACAAAATAAAAATAAATCAGCAACAAAAACTCAACTCAGATTAGCTTAAGTAATAATGGGAATTTATTGGTTTGGGTACCTGAAAAGTCCAAGATAAAGCCTCACACATAGATTAGTCAGGGTTCCAGCTCTAATTATCCATTTCTCTATGAATCCCTGTGCTTTGGTCCCATCGCTGCTTTCATTTTCAGGATGACTCGTGGCCAGTAGAACCAAAGCTACATGCTTCTTCATTTATATTCAAAGGCAAAAAATAATAATAATTGCTTCCCACAACCATTGGGGAAAAAAATCCCTCACACTAGAACTTCATCTAGTTGGGCTTCCTCCGATCAATCAGACTTATTAGAAATGGTCGGGTGCCACCCTGACATCCATTCCCCATTCACCTTTCCTAACACAACTTCAAGTTAGACATGCATGCCTTCTCCATGCTTTAAAGTAACTGGTCTTACTGTCAGTCCAGGAGCAGGGTCATTTGGTCTAATATTATCCCATCTTCCTTGAGAGAATGAGCGTGACATAATCTTTATCAGTATGAAATAAGGGGGAAGTGTCAAGCCAATAAAAGGATATTATATTTGCAAACATTATATTTGTAAACATTTGTAAACATTATATTTGTAAACATAGGTGTAATACACCTAAATGTATTAAAAAATATTAACAGAACTAAAGGGAGAAATAGGCAGCAATATGATAATAGTAGGAAACTTTAATACCCTACTTTTGTCAATGGATAGTTCATCCACACAAAAATCAATAAGGAAACATTGGCCTGAACTGGCACATTAGACCAGATGAACTTACAGATGTGTACAGAATATTTCATCCCAAAACAACAGAATACACATACTTTTCGAGCACACATGGAACATTCTTTAGGAAAGATTATATGTTAGACCACAAAGCAAGTCTTAATAAACTTAAGAAGACTGAAATCATATCAAGCATCTATTCCAACCACAATGGTATGAAACTAGAAACCAATTAGATGAAGAAAACTGGAAAACTCACAAATATGTGGGCATTGAACAGTATGCTAGCGAACAACCAAGGGGTTAAAGAAGAAATCAAATTAGAAATTGAAAACTACCTTGAGATAAATAAAAATGGAAACGAAACATACCAAAACTTATGGGATGCTGCAAAAGTAGTCCAAAGAGGGAAGTTCATTGCAATAAATGCCTATATTAAGAAACAAGAAAGTTCTCGGGGCTCCTGGGTGGCTCAGTGGGTTAGGCATCCAACTTCAGCTCAGGTCATGATCTCGCATCATGAGTTCGAGCCCCGCGTCAGACTCTGTGCTGACAGCTCAAAGCCTGGAGCCTGCTTCAGATTCTGTGTCTCCCTCTCTCTCTCTCTGCCCCTCCCCCACTAGTGCTCTGTCTCTGTCTCTCAAAAATGAATAAACGTTAAAAAAAATTAAAAAAAAAACAAGAAAATTCTCAAATAACCTAACTTTACACTTCAAGGAACTAAAATAGGAAAAACAAAGCCTGAAGTTAGTAGAAAGAAGGAATTAACAAAGATTAGGTCAAAAATAAATGAAACAGTAGGAATGCAGGCTGGTACAGCCACTCTGGAAAACAGTAAGGAGGTTCCTCAAAAAACTAAAAATAGAACTACCCTACGACCCAGCAATTGCACTACTAGGCATTTATCCACAGGATACAGGTGTGCTGTTTCGAAGGGGCACGTGCACCCCCGTGTTTATAGCAGCACTATCAACAATAGCCAAAATATGGAAAGAGCCCAAATGTCCATCAATGGATGAATGGATAAAGAAGATGTGGTATATATATACAATGGAGTATTACCTGGCAATCAAAAAGAATGAAATCTTGCCATTTGCAACTACGTGGATGGAACTGGAGGGTATTATGCTAAGTGAAATTAGTCAGAGAAAGACAAAAATCATATGACTTCAGGCACATGAGGACTTTAAGAGACAAAAAAGATGAACCTAAGGGAAGAGAAACAAAAATAATATAAAAACAGGGAGGGGGACAAAACAGAAGAGACTCGTAAATATGGAGAACAAAATGAGGGTTACTGGAGGGGTTGTGGGAGGGGGGATGGGCTAACTGGGTAAGGGGCACTAAGGAATCTACTCCTGAAGTCACTGTTCCACTATATGTTAACTAATTTGAATGTAAATTTTAAAAAAATAAAAAATAAAATAAAATGATTAAGCAAAAAATAAAAATAAAAAAATAAATGAAACAGGGACTAAATGGCAAAAAACCAAAAAAATAATAACAATGAAACTAAGAGCTGGTTTTTGAAACAAAAAACAAAACTGACCAACCTTTAGCTAGACTCACCAAGAAAAAAAAGACAGGACTCAAATAAATAATAAGACAGAAAAAAAAAAAAGATGGTATAAATGATTCCACAATAATACAAAGGATAATAAGAAACTATGAACAAACACACACCAACAAATTGGACAATGTAGAAGAAATGGATACAGTCCCAGAAACATACAATCTACCAAAAATGAATCATGAAGAAATAAAAAATATGAACAGAATGATTACTACTAAGGAGATTGGAGGTTTTTAATTATTGATTCAAAAAAACAAAAGTCAAGAATCAGATGGCTTCACTGGTGAATTCTACCAAACATTTAAAGTTAACCATAGCAGAAAGCATTTGACAAAATACAGCATCCTTTCTTGATAAAAACCCTCAAGAAAGTAGGGATAGAAGGAACATACCTCAACATCATAAAGGCCGTATATCAAAGACCCAGAGCTAATATCATCCTCAATGGGGAAAAACTGAGAGCTTTCCCCCTGAGATCAGGAACACGACAGGAATGTCCACTCTCACCACTGCTGTTCAACATCGTGCTGGAAGTCCTATCCTCAGCAGTTAGACAACAAAAAGAAATAAAAGGCATACAAACTGGCAAGGAAGAAGTCAAACTTCCATTCTTCACAGACGACATGATACTGTACATGGAAAACCTGAAAGACCTCACCAAGAAACTGCTATTACAGATACATAAATGTAGCAAAGTTTCAGGGTATAAAATCAACATACAGAAATTGGTTGCATTTCTATACACCAACAATGAAGCACCAGAAAGAGAAATCAAGGAATTGATCCCACTTACAATTACACCAAAAAGCATAAGATACTAGGAATAAACCTAACCAAAGAGGTAAAAGATCTGTGTGCTGAAAACTATAGAAAGCTTATGAAAGAAATTGAAGAAGATACAAAGAAGTGGAAAACCATTCTATGCTCATGGACTAGAATAACAAATATTGTTAAAATGTCTATAGTACCCAATGCGATTTGCACATCCAATACAATCCCAATCAAAATAACATCAGCATTCTTCACAGAGCAGAACAAATAATTCTAAAATGTGTATGGAACCAGAAAAGACACCAACTTACCAAAGTAATGTTGAAAAAGAAAACCAAAGCTGGAGGCATCACAATTATGGACTTCAAGCTGTATTACAAAACTGTTATCATCAAGACAGTATGGTACTAGCACAAACACAGACACATATAAATCAGTGGAACAGAAGAGAGAACCCAGAAATAGACCAACAAATGTATGGCCAACTAATCTTTGACAAAGCAGGAAAGAATATCCAGTGGAAAAAAGACAGTGTCTTCAGCAAATTATGCAGGGAAAATTGGACAGCAACATGCAGAAGAATGAAACTAGAGCACTTTCTTACACTGTACACAAAAATAAATTCAAAATGTATGAAAGACCGAAATGTAAAACAGGAAACCATCAAAATCCTACAGGAGGAAACAGGCAGCAACTTCTTTGACCTTGGTGCAAAAACTTCGTACTAGACATGTTTCCAGAGGCAAGGGAGACAAAAGAAAAAATGAACTATTGGGACCTCATCAAGATGAAAAACTTCTACACAGTGAGGAAAACAATCAGTAAAACTAAAAGACAACTGATGGAATGGGACAAGAGATTTGCAAATGACATATAGGATAAAGGGTTAGTAGACAAAATCTGTAAAGAACTTAACCGAACTCAACACCCAAAAAACAAACAATCCAGTGAAGAAGTGGGCAGATGACATAAATAGATACTTTTCCAAAGAAGACATCCAGATGGAAAACAGACACATGTAAAGATGCTCGTCACTAATCTTCAGGGAAATACAAATAAAAACCACAATGAGATACCACCTCACACCTATCAAAATGGCTAAAATTAACAACTCAGGAAACAACAGATGTTGGCGAGCATGTGGAGAAATGGGAACACTTTTGCACTGTTGATGGGAATGCAAATTGGTGCTGCCACTCTGGAAAGCAGTATGGAGGTTCCTCAAAAAATTAAAACTACCATAAAATTCAGCACTACTAGGAATTTATCCAAAGGATACAAAAATGCTGATTTAAAAAGGCACATGCACCCCAATGTTTATTGTACTGCTATCAACAATAACCAAACTATGGAAAGAGGCTAAATGTCCATCAACTGATGAATGGCTAAAGATGTGGTGTGTGTATGTGTGTATATATATATATATATATATATATGTATATATATATATATATATATGTATATATATATATACATATATATATATAATGGAATATTATTACTCAGCAATAAAAAAAATGAAATCTTGCCATTTGCAACAACATGGATGACTCTAGAGTTTATTATGCAAAGCGAGATAAGTCAGTCAGAGAAAGAAAAATACCATATGATTTCACTCATATGTGGAATTTAAGAAATACAACAGATTAACATAGGGGAAAGGAAAGAAAAACAAAATAAGATAGAAACAGAGAAGAAAACAAACCATAAAAGACTCTTAAATACAGAGAACAAACTGAGGGTTGCTGGAGGGGTGGGCTAAATAGGTGATGCACATTAAGGAGGGCACTTATTGGGATGAGCAACGGGTGTTATAAGTAAGTGATGAATCACTAAATTCTACTCCTGAAACCAATACTGCACCATATGTTAACTAGCTTGAATTTAAATAAAAACAACAATGAAGGAAGGAAAGAAGGAGGGAAGGAAGGAAGGAAGGAAGGAAGGAAGGAAGGAAGGAAGGAAGGAAGGAAAGTTAATACCAATGCTTCTCAAAATATTTCAAAAAAATAGAAGAGAAGGGAACACTTCCAAACTCCTTTTATGAGACCAACATTGGCCTGATGCTGAAACTGGACAAATACACCACAAGGAAACAAAGTTGTAGGCCAACATTCCTGATGAACATAGATGCAAAAATACTCATTAAAATATTAGCAAACCAAATGAAATATTCTCCAGGATAGATCATGTTAGGCCACAAAATATGTCTCAGTAAACTTAAGGAGATAGAAATCATATCAAGCATTTTATCTGATTACAATAGTATGAAACTAGAAATCAATCACAAAAAAAAAAAACTGGAAAAAAAAAACACAATCACATGGAGGATAAACATCATGCTAATAAACAACCAATGAGTTGAATGTAGAAATCAGAGGACATCAAAAATACCTTGAGACAAATGAAAATGGAAATACAATGTTCCAAAATTTATGGCATGCAGCAAAATCAGTTCGAAGAGGGAAGTTTATAGCAATACAGGTCTATCTCAAGAAATAAGGAAAGTCTCAAGTAAACTATCTAATCTTACATGAAAGGCAATACAAAAAGAAGAACAAAACAAAACAAAAAATTAGTAGAAGGAAGGACTAAATAAAGATCAGAGCAGAAATAAATGAAATACAGAGGGAAAAAAAAGTACAAAAGATTAATGAAACTAAGAGTTGGTTCTTTGAAAAGTTAAACAAAATCGACAAATCTTTAGCCAGACTCATCAAAAAAAGCAAGAGGTCCCAAGTAAATAAAATCAGAACTGAAAGAGAAGTAGAACCAGCACCACAGAAATTAAAAGGATTATAAGAGGCTATTAACAATTATACACCAACAAATTGGACAATGAACATTGGACAATGGATAAATTCCTAGAAACATGCAGTCTTCCAAAATTGAATCAGGAAGCGGTAGAAAATCTGAACAGACCAATTAGTAGTAATGAAATTGAGTCTGTAATCAAAATACTCACAACCAACAAAAGTCCAAGACCAGACAGCTTCACAGGTGAATTATACCAAACATTTAAAGAATTAATACCTATCCCTCTTAAACAGTTCCAAAAAATTGATGGGGAAGAAATGCTTCCAAACTCATTCCACAAGGCCAGCATTACCCTGAAACCAAAACCAGACAAAGGCACTACAAAAAGGTAGTATTACAGGCTAATATTCCTGAAGAACATAGATGGAAAAATCCCCCCAAAAATATTAGCAAAACTAATTCAAGAATACATTAAAAGAATCATACACCATTATCAAGTGGGATTTATTCCAAGGATGAAAGAATGGTTCAGTAACCAATCAATTAGCCACTAATCAGTCAACCTGATACCCCATGTTAAGAAAATGAAGGCTCATCATATGATCACCTCAACAGATGCAGAAAAAGTATCTGACAAAATTCCACATCTATTCATGATAAAAATTCTTACATAGTGGGTATAATGGGAACAACCCCACATAATAAAGGCCATAGATAACAAACCCACAATTAACATCATATTCAATAATAAAAAGCTGAAAGCTTTTCTTCCAAAATCAGAAATAAGACAAGGATACCAATCTTGCCACCTTTACTCAACAGAGTATTCAAAATCCTAGCTATAGGGATCAGACAAGAAAAAGAAATAAAAACCATCCAAATTGGCAAGGAAGAAATGAAACTGTCACTATGTGCAGATGACATGATACCATATATATTTAAAGCCCCAAGGACTATTAGAATGAATACATGAATTCCATATATATATACCAATATATATATATATATATATATATATATATATATATATATATATATACACACACACACACATATATATATATATATATATATATATATATATATATATAAAGCCCTAAGGACTATTAGAATGAATACAAGCTATTAGAATGAATACATGAATTCAGTAAAGTTGCAGAATACAAAATTAATATACAGAAATTGGTTGTGTTTCTGTACACTAAAAAATGAACTATCAGAAAGAGTTATTAACAAAACAATTCTATTTATAATTTCTCAAAAAGAATAAGATACCTAGAAATAAATTTACCCAAGGAAGTGAAAAATAAAAATACAACTATTCCCTGAAAAATATAAGGCAATGATAAAAGATATTGAAGAAGACACAAATAAATTGAAAGATACACTATGCTCGTGAACTGGAAAAATTAATGTTAAATGTCCACACTACTCAAAGCAATCTACAGATTCAATGCAATCCCTACCAAAATTCCAATGACCTTTTTCACAGAAATAGAGCAATAATCCTAACATTTGTAAGGAACCAAGAAAGATCCCAAATAGCAAAAGAAATCTTGACAAAGAAGAATAAAGCTGGACATATCATGCTCCATGATTTTAAACTGTACACAATGCTATAATGATCAAAATAGTATGGCACTGGCACAAAAATAGGCACACAGATCAATAGAACATAATAGCCCAAAAATAAACCCACACATACACGGTCAATTATCATATGACTAAGAAGACAAGAATATAAAATGGAGAGAAGCAGTCTCTTTAATAAATGGTTCTGGAAAAACGGGACACCTACATGCACAAGAATGAATTTGGACCACTTTCTTACACTGTATACAAAAATAAACCCAAAATGGATTGAAGACCTAAATGTAAGACCTGAAATTATCAAAGTCCTAAAAGAAACATAGGCAGTAAAGTCTTTGACATTGGTCTTCGCTATATTTTTTCTGGATCTGTCTCCCCAGAAAAGGGCAACAAAAACAAAAATAAACAAGTGGGCCTACATCAAACTAAAAACTTTGCACAGTGAAGGAAATCATCAACAAAATGAAAGGCAATGTACTGAACAGGAGAAGATATCGGCAAATGATATTTGTGATAAGGGGTTCATACCCAAAATATATAAAGAACTCATTCAACTCAATGCCAATTAACAATTTAAAAATGAAAAAAAAAAAACAATTTAAAAATGGACACAGACTGAATAGACTTTTTTTTTTTCCAAAGAAGACATACAGGTGGCAAACAGGCACATTAAAAGATATTCAACATTACTCATCATCAGGGAAATTCAAATGCAAAACACAATAACACCTCAGACCTATTAGAACGGCTTTATTAAAAGACAAGAGGGGCACACAGGTGGCTCAATTGATTAAGTGTCTGACTCTTGGTTTTGGCTTAGGTCATGATCTCATGGCTTTGTGGGTTTGAGCCCTACCTCGGGCTCTGCACTGGGAGTGTGGAGCCTGCTTGGGATTCTCTCTCTTTCCCTCTCTCTTCCCATTCCCTACTTGTGCTGTTTCTCTCTCAAAATAAACAAACAAACAAACAAACTTAAAAGAAAAAGGACAAGAGATAACAAATGTTGACAAAGATGTGGAGAATAGAGAATTCTTGTGCACTGCTAATGGGAATGTAAATTGATGCAGCCTCTATAGAAAATAGTATGGATGTTCCTTAAAAAATTAAAAATAGAACTACTATATGACCCAGCAAGTCCAATTCTAAGAATTTATCCAAAGGAAGCAAAAATACTAACTCAAAAGGTAGCTATACTCCCCTTTTTGTTGAGCATTACTTAGCAATAGTCAAAACATGAAAACAGCTTAAGTGTCCATTGTTGGATGAGTGAATAAAGAATATGGGGGAGGAGCCAAGATGGTGGGACAGCATGGAAGTTTTTTGTTGTGTCTCACGTCCATGAAATACAGCCAGACCAACACTAAACCATCCTACGCACCTAGAAAGCTGATTGGAGGATTAGCACAACAATCCACACAACCTGAACTACAGAATTCAGCAGGTATGTGGCGTGGAGAGGTGAACTTGGGGAGAGAGAAGCTGACGGTGGGCAGGGAGCAACCTTTGCAGGCAGAGAGAGGACACAGATGGGGGTGGGGGAGATTATGGGAAAAGAAGCTGGAGAGAAAGTGGAAAACTGGAAACAGCCGCAGGGACTAAACTAAAAAGGGAGAAAAGAGAAAGGAGAGGGTTTAGATTCCATTAATACTGTAAACAGGGGAGCACAAAGTCTGCAACTCTGCAGCTCGATACCTGCTGACGCTCTGGTGGGAAGGGCAAATCCCCAGGGACAGAGTGGGGTCCGGGAGGTTCTCCCGGGCCACACGGGGAAAAGCGGTTCCACTGCTGTAAGGACATTTGGTAGAAACTGTTGAGGCCACCTGATCCCAACAGACCCCAGAGAACAGCCACATTCGCTGGTGATGGAACAAGTACATTAAGGGTGAAGCCTGGTGCTAGATGTGTGTTGTGATTTTCCACAATCCCTGAAATGCTTTTTCTGGGACAGGCTGGCACCTGGCCACAGTCTCGGGGCACCGGCAGCAGCATGGTCTCATGAGCTTTCCTGGGTGCAGCTGGCATTCAGCCATTGCTCCATTGCTCAGTGAGACCCTCTGTAGAGGAGCGGAACAGGTCAAAGCCACAGTCCCTCAGAAGTTAGGGACCAGGGAAAACAGCCGCATCTGAGACAAAACGCGGGAGAGAGGTACTGCCTGGGGCTTAGTCATGGACAGTGAAAAAGCGGGAAGTGGACAAAGCTGAAAACAGAGGATGGGTGCTTGATTGCTGATCAGAGAGAACAAAGTTTCCATACTAGAGACTGGGTAGCTGGGTGACACCATTTTCACTGCTCCCCCGCATGCGCATACCCACCTATGAGCTCTGCAACAATCCACCCCGGTAGGCTAGCAGCACCGTCTAGTGGAGAACAGAGCCATTACACTGAGCCCTGCCCAAATGGCCCAACCTCACTCTTCAAGAACACAAGTCTCACCGCCTAGTTTATGAACAATGAAGCGCTATATAGTCTGACTTCTAAGGAAAATGAAGTAATTTCAGTCCTTTTTCAATCTGTTAGCAGGTCCATCTATTCAATTTTCTTTCTTTTTTTTTTCTCTTTTACACTATTCTTTTTCTTGACTACAGAAAGAGAAAAAATTCATTTTTATTTTCAATTTTTATTAAAAATATTTTTCTTTAATTTTTTTACTCTATTTTTACTTTTGTGTAAATTTTTTCAAACTCTATCTTCCATCATTCTATCTGAGTCTACTTCAATGTATTCACCTTTTCAAATTTTCAAACAATTTGCTTGTTTTCTTTTTTCTTTTTTTTCTCATTTTTGTTTCTTTTCTTTTTATAGAATGCAGAAAGTGAAAAACTTCACTTTTACTTTCAATTTCTATTAAAAAAATTCTTCTTTAATTTTTTTTACTATATATTTTCTTTGCTTTTATGTAAATTTTTTCAAATTCTATTTTACTTCCATCATTTTATTTTAGTCTACTACAGTGTATTCACTTTCTCAAATTTTCAAACATTTCAGATTTTTTCTCTTTTTTTCATTTCTTTTTCTTGAATACAGAAAGAGAAAAAAATTCATTTTTATTTTTAATTTTTATTAAAAATATTTTTCATTAATTTTTTTGCTACTATGTTCTTTACTTTTGTGTAAATTTTTTCAGATTCTATTTTACTCCCATCATCTCATTTTAGTCTACTTCAGTGTATTCATTTTTCCAAATTCTCAAACAATTTCCTCCCCCCTCCCTTTTTTCTCTAATCTGTCAAACCACTCTCAACACCCAGACAAAAAAATACCTAGGATCTAGCATCATTTATTAGATTTTGTGTGTGTGTGTGTGTGTGTGTGTGTGTGCGTGTGTGTTTAAGTTTTTAATTTTAATTTTTTTTTATTTTAATTTTTCTACCTCATTAATTCCCTTTCTCCCTTCAAAATGACAAAATGAAGGAATTCACCCCAAAAGAAAGAGCATGAAGAAATGAAAGGCAGGGATTTAACCAACACAGACACAAGCAAGATGTCTGAACCAGAATTTAGAATCATGATAAGAAGAATACTAGCTGGAGTTGAAAATAAATTAGAATCCCTTTATGCAGAGATAAAAGAAGTAAAAAATAGAATGAAATTAAAAATGCTATAACTGAGCTGCAATCTCTAATGGATGCCACAGCAGCAAGGATGGATGAGGCAGAACAGAGAATTAGCAATATAGAGGACAAACTTATAGAGAATAATGAAGCAGAAAAAAAGAGGAAGATTAAGGCAAAAGAGCACGAATTAAGAATTAGAGAAATCAGTGACTCATTAAAAAGGAACAAGATCAGAATCATAGGGGTCCCAGAAGAGGAAGAGAGAGAAATAGGGATAGAAGGGTTATGTGAGCAAATCATAGTGGAAAATGTTCCTAACCCGGGAAAAGATGCAGACATCAAAATCCAGGAAGCACAGGGGACCTCCATTAGATTCAACAAAAACTGACCATCAACAAGGAATATCATAGTAAAATTCACAAAATACCCAGGCAAGGAGAGAATCATGAAAGCAGCAAGGGAAAAAAAAGTCCTGAACCTACAAGGGAAGACAGATCAGATTTGCAGCAGACCTATCCACAGAAACTTGGCAGGCCAGAAAGGAATGGCAGGATATATTCAGTGTGCTGAATCAGAAAAATATGCAGCTAAGAATTCTTTATCCAGCAAGGCTGTCATTCAAAATATAAGGAGAGATAAAAAGTTTCCCAGACAAACAAAAATTAAAGGAGTTTGTGACCACTAAACCAGCCCTGCAAGAAATTTTAAGGGGGACTCTCTGAGGGGAGAAAAGATAAACAACACACACACATATATACATATATAAATACCAAAAGCAACAAAGATTAGAAAGGACCAGAGAACACCACCAGAAACTCCAACTCTACAAGCATAATAATGGCAATAAATTAATATCTTTCAGTACTCACTCTAAATGCCAATGTACTCAATGCTCCAATCAAAAGATATAGGGTAACAGAATGGATAAGAAAACAAGATCCATATATTTGCTGTTTACAAGAGACCCACTTTAGACCTAAAGACACCTTCATATTGAAAATAAGGGGATGGAGAACCATCTCTCATGCTAATGGTCAACAAAAGAAAGAGTACTCATACTTACATCAGACAATCTAGACTTTATTTTTTTTATTTTTTAATGTTTATTTAGTTTTGAGACAGAGAGAGACAGAGCATGAACGGGGAAGGGTCAGAGAGAGAGGGAGACAGAGAATTCGAAGCAGGCTCCAGGTTCTGAGCTGTGAGCACAGAGCCCGACGTGGGGCTTGAACTCATGGACTTTGAGATCATGACCGGAGCTGAAGTCAGACGCTTAACTGACTGAGCCACCCAGGCACCCCTAAACTTTAAAATAAAGACTATATCAAGAGATGCAGAGGGCATTATATCATAATCAAGGGGTCTATCCACCAAGAAGACCTAACAATTGTAAACATTCATGCGCCAAATGTGAAAGCGCCCAAATATATAAATCAATTAATCACAAACATAAAGAAACTCATTGATAGTAATACCATAATAGTAGGAGACTTAAACACCCCACTCACAGCAATGGACAGATCATCTAATCGAAAAATCAATAAGGAAACGATGGCTTTGAATGACACACTGGACCTGATGGACTTAAAAGATATATTCAGAACATTTCATCCTAAAGCAGCAGAATATACATTCTTCTCCAGTGCACATGGAACGTTCTCCAAAATAGATCATATACTGGGACACAAATCAGCCCTAAGTAAGTACAAAAAGATCAAGATCATACTGTGCATATTTTCAGACCACAACACTATGAAACTCGAAATCAGCCACAAGAAAAAATTTGGAAAGGTAACAAATACTTGGATACTGAAGAACATCCTACTAAAGAATGAATGGGCTAACCAAGAAGTTAAAGAGCAAATTAAACAGCATATAGAGGTCAATGAAAATGATAACACCACAACCCAAAACCTCTGGGACACAGCAAAGGCAGTCATAAGAGGCAAGTATATAGCAATCCAGGCCTTCCTAAAGAAGGAAGAAAGGTCTCAGATGCACAACCTAACCTTACGCCTTAAGGAGCTGGAAAAAGAAGAGCAAATAAAACTCATAACCAGCAGAAGACAAGAAATAATAAAGATTAGAGCCAAAATTAATGCTTTGAAACCAAAAAAAAAAAAAACTAGAACAGATCAATGAAACCAGAAGCTGGTTCTTTGAAAGAATTAATAAAATTGATAAACCATTAACCAGTTGGATCAAAAAGAAAAAGGAAAGGACCCAAATAAATAAAACCAAGAATGAAAGGGGAGATATCACAACCAACACAGCTGAAATAAAAACAATAATAAGAGAATATTATGAGCAATTATATGCCAATAAAATGGGCAATCTGGAATAAAAGCACAAATTCCTAGAAACATATACACTACCAAAACTGAAATAGGAAGAAATAGAAAATTTGAACAGACCCATAACCAGTAAGAAATCGAATTAGTAATCAAAAATCTTCCAAAAAACAAGAGTCCAAGGCCAGATGGCTTTCCAGGGGATTCTACCAAACATCTAAGGAAGAGTTAACACCTATTCTCTTGAAGCTCTTCCAAAAAACAGAAATGGAAGGAAAACTTCCAAACTGTTTCTATGAAGCCAGCATTACCTTGATTCCAAAACCAGGCAGAGACCCCACTAAAAATGAGAACTATAGACCAATTTCCCTGATGAACATGGAGGCAAAAATCCTCACCAAGATATTAGCCAACCGGATTGAACAATACATTAAAAAAATTATTCATCATGACCAAGCGGGATTTATACCTGGGATGCAGGGCTGCTTCAATATCCACGAAACAATTAACGTGATTCATCACATCAATAAAAGAAAGGACAAGAACCATATGATCCTTTCAATAGATGCAGAGAAAGCATTTGACAAAATACAGCATCCTTTCTTGATAAAAATCCTCATGAAAGTAGGGATAGAAGGAGCATACCTTGAGATCATAAAAGCCATAAAGAAATGACCCAACGCTAATATCATCCTCAATGGGGAAAAACTGAGAGCTTTCCCCATAAGTTAGGGAACAAGACAGGCATGTCCACTCTCGCCCCTGTTATTCAACATAGTATTGGAAGTCTTAGCCTCTGCAATCAGACAACACAAAAAAAATAAAAGGCATCCAAATCAGCCACGAGGAGGTCAAACTTTCACTCTTCACAGATGACATGATACTCTATATGGAAAACCCAAAAGATTCCACCAAAAACCTGCTAGAATTCATGAATTCAACAAAGTTGCAGGATATAAAATCAATGCACAGAAATCACTTGCATTCCTATACACCAAACATGAAGTGACAGAAAGACAAATCAAGGAATCAATCCCACTTACAGTTGCACAAAAACCATAAAATACCTAGGAATAAATCTAACCAAAGAAGTAAAAAATCTATACACTGAAAACTATAAAATCTTATGAAAGAAATTGAGGAAGACACACAAAAATGGAAAGATGTTCTATGTTCCTGGATATGAAGAACAAATATTGTTAAAGTGTCAATAGTACCCAAGCAATCTACATATTCAATGCAATCCCTATCAAAATAACAGCAGCATTCTTTACAGAGCTAGAACAAACTATCCTAAAATTTGTATGGAACCAGAAAAGACTCCAAATAAACAAAGTAATCTTGAAAAAGAAAACCAAAGCTGCAGGCATCCCAATACCAGACTTCAAGCTGTATTACAAAGCTGTAGTCAGCAAGACAGTATGGAACTGGCACAAGAACAGACACTCAGATCAATGGAACAGAATCCAGAAATGGACCCGCAAACGTATGGCCAACTCATCTTTGACAAAACAGGAAAGAATATCCAATGGAATAGAGACAGTCTCTTCAGCAAGTGGTGCTGGGAACACTGGACAGAAACATGCAGAAGAATGAACCTGGACCACTTTCTTACACCACACACAAAAATAAACTCAAAATGGATGAAAGACCTCAATGTAACACAGGAAGCCATCAAAATCCTTAAGGAGAAAGCAGGCAAAAACCTCTTTGATCTTGCCTGCAGCAACTTCTTACTCAACACATATCTGGAGACAAGGGCAAAAATGAACTACTGGGAACTCACCAAAATAAAAAGCTGCTGCACAGCAAAGGAAACAATCAGCAAAACTAAAAGGCAACTGACAGAATGGGAGATGATATTTGCAAAGGACATATCAGATAAAGGGTTAGTATCCAAAATCTATCAAGAACTTATCAAACTCCACACCCAAAAAACAATCTAGTGAAGAAATGGACAAAGGCATGAATAGACACTTCTCCAAAGAAGACATCCAGATGGCCAACCGACACATGAAAAAATGCTTGACATCACTCATCATCAGGGAAATACAAATCAAAACCACAACGAGATACCACCTTACACCTGTCAGAATGGCTAACATTAACAACTCAGGCAACAGCAGATGTTGGCAAGGATGTGGAGAAAGAGGATCTCTTTTGCATCGTTGGTGGGAAGGCAAGCTGGTGAGCCACTCTGGAAAACAGTATGAGGTTCCTCAAAAAACTAAACATAGAAATACCCTACGTCCCAGAAATTACACTATGAGGCATTTATCCACGGGATACAGGGGTGCTGTTTCGAAGGGATGCATGCACCTCCATGTGTATAGCAGCACTATCAACAATAGCCAAAGTGCCCAAATGTCCATCGATGGATGAATGGATAAAGAATATGTGGCATATATACACACACACACACACACACACACACACACACACACACACACAATGGAGTATTACTCGGCAATCAAAAAGAATGAAATCTTGCCATTTGCAACTATGTGGATGGAACTGGAGGGTATTATGCTAAGTGAAATTAGTCAGTTAGAGAAAGACAAAAATCATATGACTTCACTCATAAGAGGACTTTGAGAGACAAAACAGATGAACATAAGGGAAGGGAAACAAAAATAATATAAAAACAGGGAGGAGGACAAAACAGAAGAGACTCATAAATATGGAGAACAAACTGAGGGTTACGGGAGAGGTTTGGGAGGGGGAATGGGCTAAATGGGTAAGGGGCACTAAGGAATCTACTCCTGAAATCATTGTTTGACTATATTCTAACTAATTTGGATGTAAATTTTAAAAAAATAAAAAATAAAACAAGTTTAAAAAACTGCTGTAAAAAATAAAATCTATTTAAAAAAAGAATATGGGATATATACAATGAAATACTATTCAGCCATAAAAAAGAAGGAAATCCTGACATTTGCGACAATAAGGATAGACTTTAGGGCATTATGCTAAGTGAAATAACTCAGAGAAAGACAAATAACTGTATGAGATCACCTGTGTGTGAAATTAAAAGGAATTCGGGTTTTTTTTAACAAACTCATATATACAGAGAACTGATTGATGGTTGCCATAGGTGGGGGCTAGGAGGGTGGACAAAATGGGTGAAGGTGGCCAAAAGGTACAAACTTTTGATTATAAAATAAATAAGCCTAGAGATATAATGTATGGCGTCATGATTATAGCTAATAATATTATGTATTTGAAAGTTGCTAAGAGAGTACATCTTAAAAGTTCTCATCATAAAAAAAAATGTAGCTATGTTTGGTGATAGAAGTTAACCAGACTTATTGTGGTAACTACTTCATGATATACATGTATTGAATCATTATGTTGTATACCTGAAACTAATATAATGTTATATGTCAATAAAAATGATTTTAGAAATCAGTTGTATTTCTATAACAAGGAACAAACAGCAATTGAAACTTAAAACCACCAATTCTATAGCATCAAAATATATGAAGTATATTTAGACATAAATACAACAAAAGGTATGTAGATCTGTACATTAAAACTACAAAATATTTCCAACAGAAAATAAAGAAGACCTAAATAAGTAGAAACAAATACAGTAAAACCTTGGTTTGTGAGCATAATTTGTTCCATAAATAGGCTTGTAATCCAACGTACTTGTATATCAAAGTGAATTTCCCCATAAGAAATAATGGAAACTCAGATGATTCATTTGACAACCCAAAAATATTCATATAAAATCATTATAGGGGCGCCTGGGTGGCGCAGTCGGTTAAGCGTCCGACTTCAGCCAGGTCACGATCTCGCGGTCCGTGAGTTCGAGCCCCGCGTCAGGCTCTGGGCTGATGGCTCAGAGCCTGAAGCCTGTTTCCGATTCTGTGTCTCCCTCTCTCTCTGCCCCTCCCCCGTTCATGCTCTGTCTCTCTCTGTCCCGAAAATAAATAAACGTTGAAAAAAAAAATTTAAATCATTATAGTACTGTAATATAATACCAAGTAATACAGAAAATACAAAATATAAAGAAAAATAAATTAACCTGCACTTACTTTTGAAAACCTTTGTGACTGGTGTGAGGGAGATGAGCAAGAAGAGGGTCATTGTGCAGGACGACTTTCACTCTCACTAACAGAATCACTGCTACCTATTGGATCAATGGAATCGTTTTCTTTTCATGCAACTTTAACAAGGAACCTATCCAATGCCACTTGCTTTTGCCTCCTTTTGAGGATTTCACGGAAATGTGACATTACATTGTTGTTAAACAGAGTCATTGCTCTCACTGCTACAACCTTATTCAGCGGGGGCTTTTCTACAAAATTCTTCACTGTTTCCCACGTTTTACACATCTTCCTACTCTCATATGAAGTGAGAGATTACTCTACCTTTTTCTCCTCCCCTTCTGCAGATGAGATCTCCTCCATAACCTCTTGCTGTTGCTGGTGATGCAGATCCATCAGTTCATCAGTAGACAGCTCCTGGCCATGTTCCTCCACCAGCTCCTGAATGTCCTCCTTATTCATCTCTAGTCCGCTGGTCTTCCCCAAGGACACAATTTCATTGGCAACTGGTGGCTCCTATTCGTGGGCAAGCCCCTCTAAGTCATGTCCAAGAACACAATCAGGGCACAGTTTTCTCCAAGCAGATTTGGGGGTTCTCTTGGTGACCCCCTCCCAGGCTGTACCAATGATCTTGAGGCAGTTCACGATTCAGAAATGAATTTTCCAAAACTCTTGGAGGGTAAGGTTTGTTACTTCGGTCATCTCAAGATTCACTGAAATAGTGCTTTGGTATAAAGTTTTTTAAAGTTTGAAATCATGGGCTGGAGGATTGGAGTGGTGTTGGGAGAAACAAACTTGACCTTAATGAACTTGAATTCCTTCAGTAAGTTGTCTTCAAAGCCTGGAGGATGAGCAGTGGCATTATCCATAACCAGCAAGGCTTTGAGTGGCAGATTCTTTCCTAAAAGGTATTTCTTCACTGAAGGACCAAAGACCTTGTTGATCCACTCAGTGAACAAGATATGAGTGACTCCAGCCTTGCTGTTGGATCTCCACATAACATTGGCTCCTCTGCACCTTGCCTTTCTTGAAGGCTCGTGGATTCTCGGAATGATACTCATGAGCAGGGGCTTGACTTTGAAGTCCCGCTTGCATTAGCACAAAACAAGAAGGTGAGACGGTCTTTCATGGGCTTGTGACCAGGCATTAGATTTTCTTCTTCTGTAAGGTAAGTCCTCTTTGGCATCTTTTTCCAAAAAAGCCCCATCTCATTGCAGTTAAAAAAAAAATCGGTCCAGCAGGTAACATTTGGAAAACATGAGCTTCTGGAACTCAGTAGCAAATGCCTCAGTTGCCTTAGTGGTTGAACTCACAGTGTCTCCATGCCTCACAACACTATGAATGCCACTTCTCCTCTTAAAGTTATCAAACCATCCGCTGCTGGCCTTGAAGCCTTCTTATTTTCTGTTGACGTACCTGGCAGCTCACTTACATGGTTGGTGTACAAGACCTTTGCCTTCTCACAGATAAAGTTCTCAGTCACAGTATCACCTTCTGGTTGCTTCTTGCTTACCCAAACTGGAAGCAACGTAGCCATTACTGTGATATTCTTTTGACTCCTTTTGCTGCATCTAGCCCCTTATTTCTTCTTTTTTTCTTTAATATTGTGCAAATGGTCAATGTAGACTTCTTATGAAATCTTGCTATTTTGGCCACTCGGATAACCTCATTTGTGCTTCTTGATGATTTCCTTCTTAATTTCCACCGTAACCATCTCCTTCTTCTTACTGCCTCTCAACTTTTTTCTGCATGGGGACCATTGTATACATTTGCATGGATGTTGATTACAGTACAGTATTAATAAACTCTTGTCATATACTGTATTTAATGCAACTGCCAATAAGGCAGCAGAGGAAAGGGTCTATACCTGCAGGCAGCCTGACCTAGAATGAAGCAAAGAATTCCTAAGCTTACTCTTGTATGGAAAGACAAAGGACTGTCCATAGGTGCTTTGAAGTGACAAAACATATAGTAGTGCCAGTTGTGGGCACCTTCCAAAGTTCTGAAAAAACACTGATTTCTGCCAAACACCATGGCCTGAGACTGAGCATCTGAGCATGGGAGACAATCACCCACAATCTGGCAGTGAGAGAGAGAGAGAGAGAGAGAGAGAGAGAGGAACCAATGGCTCAGTGGTGATCATGTGACATTCGGCCTCACATACTACTCGTATTGCAAGACACTGCTCATTTATCAAGTTAAAATTTATTAGAAATGTTTTCTCATCTTGCAGAACACTCACAAAACAAGTTACCCACAATCCAAGGTTTTATTGTACTCTGTTAAAGAGTTATAATACTCAGCCCTTGGCTGGCTCAGTTGGTAGAGGTAGAGACTCTCAATCTCAAGGTTGTGAGTTGGGCATAGAGCTCACTTTAAAAAAAGAAAGAAAAAAAAGAGTTAAAATACTCGATATTGTTCAGATGTCAATTGTCTCCAAACTGGTCTGTACATTTAATACAATTTGCAGCAAAATTCCAGAAGGTGTTTTTGTTTAAACTGACAAGATGATTCTAAAATCCCTATGGAAGTACAAGGATCTAGAAGAGCCAAAACAACTTCAAAAAAGAATACATCTATATGAGCAACCAGACAAGTGTGTCCAGTCTCACCACTGTTATTCATTTACCTGTGCTCCAGGCTGAGCCTGATGTAGGGCTCAATCTCATGACTGTGAAATCAGGACCTGAGCTGAAATCTAGAGTCGGACACTTAACCGATTGAGCCACCCAGGTGCCCCAAGTTCTTTGCACATTTTAATGGATTTTTTCCTATTGAGTTGTATGACTTCTTCTTCTTTTTTTTTTTTTTGCATTTTTTAAATAATTTATTTTATTTACATCCAAGTTCGTTAGCATGTAGTGCAACAATGATTTCAGGAGTAGATTCCTTGATGCCCCTTACCCATTTAGCCCATTCTCCCTCCCACAACTCCTCCAGCAGCCCTCTGTTTGTTCTCTATATTTAAGAGTCTCTATGTTTTTCCCCCTCCATGTTTTTATATGATTTGTGCTTCCTGCCCCGTATGTTCATCTGTTTTTTATCTTAAATTCTTCATATGAGTGAAGTCATATATTTGTCTTTCTCTGACTAATTTCACTTAGTATAATACCCTCCAGTTCCATCCACATAGTTGCAAATGGCAAGATTTCATTCTTTTTGATTGCTGAGTAGTAATATTCCATTGTATATAGATACCGCTTCCTCTTTATCCATTCATCTGTCAACAGACATTTGGGCTTTTTCTATACTTTGGCTATTGTTGGTAGCACTGCTCTAAACATTGGGGTACATGTGCCCCTTCAAAACAGCATACCTGTATCCCTTGGATAAATACCTAGTAGTGCAATTGCTGGGTCATAGGGTATTTCTATTTTTAATTTTTTTCAGGAACCTCCATACTGTTTTCCAGAGGGGCTGCACCAGTTTGCATTCTCATCAGCAGTGCAAAAGAGATCCTCTTTCTCCACATCCTCGCCAACACCTGTTGTTGCCTGAGTTGTTAATGTTAGCCATTCTGACAGGTGTCAGGTGGTATCTCCTTGTGGTTTTGGTTCCCTGATGATGAGTGATGCTGAGTATCTTTTCATGTGTCAGTTGGCCATCTGGATGTCTTCTTTGGAGAAGTGTCTAGTCATGCCTTTGTCCATTTCTTCACTGGATTATTTGTTTTTTGGGTGTTGAGTTTGATAAGTTTTTGATAGATTTTGGATACTAACCCTTATCCTATATGTCATTTGCAAATATATTCTCTCATTCTGTCATTGCCTTTTAGTTTTGTTGATTGTTTCCTTCGCTGTGCAGAAGCTTTTTATTTTGATGAGGTCCCAGTAGTTCATTTTTGCTTTTGTTTCCCTTGCCTCCGGAGACATGTTGAGTAAGAAGTTGCCGCAGCTGAGAATAAAGAGATTTTTGCTTGCTTTCTCCTCTAGAATTTTGATGGCTTCCTGTCTTACAATTAGGTCTTTCATCCATTTTGAGTTTATTTTTGTGTGTGGTGTAAGAAAGTGGTCCAGGTTCATTCTTCTGCATGTCGCTGTCCAGTGTTCCCAGCACCACTTGCTGAAGAGACTGTCTCTATTCCATTGGATATTCTTTCCTGCTTTGTCAAGGATTAGTTGGCCATATGTTTCTGGGTGAATATCTGGGTTCTCTATTCTGTTTCATTGATCTGAGTGTCTGTTCTTGTGCCAGTTCCATACTGTCTTGCTGATTACAGCTTTGTAATACAGCTTGAAGTCTGGGATTGTGATGCTTGCAGCTTTGGTTTTCTTTTTCAAGATTACTTTGGTTATTTGGAGTCTTTTCTGGTTCCATACAAATTTTAGGATAGTTTGTTTTAGCTCTGTAAAGAATGCTGCTGTTATTTTGATAGGGATTGCATTGAATATGTAGATTGCTTGGGTAGTATTGACATTTTAACAATATTTGTTCTTCATATCCAGGAGCATAGAACATCTTTCCATTTTTTTGTGTCTTCTTCAATTTCTTTCATAAGCTTTTACAGTTTTCAGTGTATAGAAATTTCACCTCTTTGGTTAGATTATTCATAGGTATTTTACAGTTTTGGGTTCTTTATATATTTTGGATATTAACCCCTTATCATATATATCATTCACAAATAATTTTTCCTATTCCATACATTGTCTTTTCACTTTGTAGATGGTTTCTTTCGCTGTGTAGAAGCTTTGCAGTTTAATGTAGTTCCATTTGTTTACTTTTTATTTTGTTGCTTGTGTTTTTGACATGATTTCCAAAAAATCATTGTATATCAGAGTCTTTTTTGGTTCCATATATTTTAGGAGTGTTTTTTTCTATTATTGTAAAAAAAAAAACTATTGGAATCTTGATAGATTGGAATTGAATCTATAGACGGCTTTTGATAGTAATTAACATTTTTTTTCATTTTCATAAAGTATTCTTTTATTTTTTATTTTTTTACTTCTTTTTATTTTTTTAAATTTACATCCAAATTAGTTAGAATATAGTGCAACAATGATTTCAGGAGTAGATTCCTTAGTGCCCCTCACGCATTTAGCCCATCCTCCCTCCCATAACCCCTCCTGTAACCCTCAGTTTGTTCTCCATATTTATGAGTCTCTTCTGTTTTGTCCTCCTCCCAGTTGGCCATCTGGATGTCTTCTTTGGAGAAGTGTCTATTCATGTCTTTTGCCCATTTCTTCACTGGATTATTTGGTTTTTGGGTGTTGAGTTTGATAAGCTCTTGATAGATTTTGGATACTAACCCTTTATCTGATATGTCCTTTGCAAATATCATCTCCCATTCTGTCAGTTGCCTTTTAGTTTTGCTGATTGTTTCCTTCGCTGTGCAGAAGGTTTTTATTTTGATGAGGTCCCAGTAGTTCATTTTTGCTTTTGTTTCCCTTGCCTCTGGAGACGTGTTGAGTAAGAAGTTGCTGCAGGCAAGATCAAAGAGGTTTTTGCCTGCCTTCTCCTCGAGGATTTTGATGGCTTCCTGTCTTACATTGAGGTCTTTCATCCATTTTGAGTTTATTTTTGTGTGTGGTGTAAGAAAGTGGTCCAGGTTCATTCTTCTGCATGTCGCTGTCCAGTGTTCCCAGCACCACTTGCTGAAGAGACTGTCTCTATTCCATTGGATATTCTTTCCTGCTTTGTCAAAGATGAGTTGGCCATACGTTTGTGGGTCCATTTCTGGGTTCTCTATTCTGTTTCATTGATCTGAGTGTCTGTTCTTGTGCCAAGAACGTTTTAACAATATTAATTCTTCCAATCTATGAATACAGAATACCTTTTTATTTATTTAGGTCTTCCTTGACTTCTTTCATCAGTGTTTTGTAGTTTTCAGAGTAGAAACTTCTTTGGTTAATTTTGTCCCTTGTTATTTTATTCTTTTTGAAGCAATTGTAAATAATACTGTTTTCTTAATTTTCTGATATATTATTAGTGTATAGAAATGCAACAGATTTTGTATATATAGATTTTGTATCTTGAAACTTTATTGAATTTGTTGATTAGTATTAACAGTATTTTGGTTGAGTCTTTAGGATTTTCTACCTATAAAATCATGACATCTGCAAATAGAAACAACTTTCCCTCCCTCTTTCCAATTCTGATGGTTTTTATTTCTTTTTCTCCCCTAATTGCTCTACTAAGACCTCTACATCAGGCTCAGCCTAGAGCATGAAGCCTGCTTGGGATTCTTCCTCTCTCTCTCTCTCCCTCTCTCTCCCCCGCTCATCCTCACTTTCTCTCTCTCTCTCTCTCTCTCTCTCTCTCAAAATAATTAAACTTTAAAAGGGGGGGGGAATAACTTGAATAGACATTTTTCCAAAGTAGATGTATGAATGACCAACAGTTACATGAAAAGATGCTCAGCATCACAAGTCATTAGGAAAATGCAAATTTAAACACAATGAGATATTGTCTCATGCCTGTTAGAATGGCCATCATCAAAAGCATAAGAGATAACAAATGCTGTCATGGATCTGGAGAAAAGTGAACCCTTGTGTACTATTGGTGGGATTACAAACTTGTACAGCCACTATGGAAAAAATATGGAGGTCCCTCAAAACTTAAAATAGAACTACTATATGATCCAGCAATTCCACTTCTGGGAATATATCCAAAGAAAGTGAAAATACTAACTCAAGAAAGTATCTATACCCCCACGCTCATTGCAGCATTATTTGCAATAGCCAAGATGTGGAAACAACCTAAGTGTCCATCAATGGATGAATGGATAAAGAAGTTGGTGTGTGTGTGTGGGGGGGGGGGGTGTGGGTGTGTAATACAATGGAATATTATTCAGCCATAGAAAAATAGGAAATACTACCCTTTGGAACAACGTGGATAGACCCTGAAGGCACTATGCTAATAAAAATAAGTCAGATAGAGGAAGACAAATACTCTATGATTTCACTTATATGTGGAATCAAGAGGAAACAAAGAAAAAAGAAAGAAAGAAGAAAGAAAAAGAACCACAAAACTCATAGAAAAAAGATCAAATTTATGGTTGCTGGAGAAGAGGGCTGGGAGGGGGTATTAAAGGAAGGTGGTCAAAAGGTATAAACTTCCAGTTGTAAGATAAATAAGTACCGGAAATATATGATGTACAATATGATGACCATCATTTTCACTGTTGCAGGATATATAGGAAAGTTGTTTAGAGTGGATCCTAAGAGTTCTCATCATAAGGAGAATCTATTTTTCTTTTCTTTTATTGTATCTATACAAGATAATGCATGTGCACTAGACCTAGTCCAATGATTTAACAATATATGTAAATAAAACCATCATGCTGTAGATCTTAAACTTACATAGTGATGTATGTCAATTATTTTTCAATATAACTGGGGGGAAAACACAGCTGAAGATTTAACAGTACCTTATTTCAAGATTTTTCATAAATATACAATAATTAAGATAGTGTAGAATTGTAAAAATAGACATATATATTAATAGAACAGAGCAGATGGGGGTGCCTGGGTGGCTCAGTTGGTTGTGCGACCGACTTCGGCTCAGGTCATGATCTTACAGTTCGTGGGTTCGAGCCCTGCGTCGGGCTCTGTGCTGACAGCTAGGAGCCCGGACCCTGCTTCGGATTCCGTGTCTCCCTTTCTCTCGGCCCCTTCCCTACTCATGCTCTGTCTCTCTCTGTCTCAGAAATAAATAAACATTAAAAAAAATTAAAAAAAAAAAAGAAAGAACAGAGCAGATGGTACATAAATAAACCTACACATGTATAGATCTTTGTCTTTTGACCTAGGTGCAAAGCCAATTCAGTGGAGAAAGGAGAAATTGTTTTTACAAATGGTGCTGAGAAAATTTAAATATTCATAGGCAAAAGAAAAAATAACTTTGATCTATACATTTTACTGTATAGAAAATTTAACTTAAAATGGATCAGAGACCTAAATGTAAATTCTAATGACAGAAAACTTCTAGAAGAAAGCATGAGAAAAATTTCATGACCTTGATTTAGGCAAAGATATCTGAGATATGACACCAAATGGACAATCCAGAAAAGAAAAAAAATGATAAATTGCACTTCATGAAAATGAAAAACTTTTGCTCTCCAAAAGACACCATTAAGAGAATGAAAAGCAAGCCACAGATCTGGAGAAAATATTTGCAAATCACACATCTAATACAGGTCTTCTATCTAGGACATATAAATAATTAACTCAAAAAAGAAGAAATGGGCAAAAGATGGGGTACCTGGGTGACTCAGTCGGTTAAGCGTCCAACTTCAGCTCAGGTCATGATCTCATGGATTGTGAGTTCAAGTCACACATCAGGCTCTGTGCTGACAGCTCAAAGTCTAGAGCCTGCCTCAGATTCCATGTCTCCCTCTCTCTCTGCCCCTCCCCCGCTTGTTTTCTCTCTCTCTCTCTCTCTCTCTCTCTCCCCCCCCCTTTCTCTCTGTCTCAAAAATAAATAAACATTAAAAAAAATTTAAATTGTTTTAATGGGCAAAAGTTAAAAAGGCAGTAACACTTTGACATCGGTCACAGCAACTTTTTTTCTAGATATGTCCCCTAAACAAGAGAAACAAAAGCAAAAATGAACTATTGGGACTACATCAAAATAAAAAGCTTCTGTATATGAAAGGAAACAATCCACAAAACTAAAAAGTCAACAGATAAAGATAAATAGCACATGATTTCACTCATATGTGAAATTTAAGAAACAAAGCAAATGAGCAGAGGAAAAAAAGAGAGAGAGACAAACCAAGAAACAGATTCTTACCTATAGAGAATAAACTAAAGGTTACCAGAGGGGAGGGGATTAAGGAGGTCACTTGTGATGAGCACTGGGTGATGTAGGGAAGTGCTGAATCACTGTATTATACACCTGAAACTAATATAACACCGTCTATTAAATAACTGGAATTAAAATTAAAACTTTATAAAAATGGGCAAAAGTTTTGCATGGATACCTCACCAAAGAAGATTTATGGAATGCAACTAAGTACATAAAATTATGTTCAGTATCATTTGTCATAAATACAAATCAAAATAACAGTAAGATACTACTCTATACCTATGAGGATAGCTAATATTAAAATGACTGATCATACCAAATGTGGGCAAGATGTGAAGCAACTAGAACTCTCATATACCAACAGTAGGAATGTAAAATTGTACAGTCACTTTGGACTATAGTATGGTGGCTTCTTAAAATGTTAAACATCCACCTACCATCTGAGCCTTCATTCCACAGCTAGACATTTACCTGCTAGAAAGGCAAACATATGTACATCACACATTTGTATGGTAATGTTTATAGCATTGTTTATAATAGCTCCCAAATGGAAATAACTCAGATGTCAATCCACAGTTGCACAGATAAATGAATTTTGGTGTTTCCATAAACTAGAATACTACTTAGCATAAATAAATGAGCCACTGATACACACAATATGGATGAAACTCAAAATAATTATGATGAAAGAAGCCAAAGAAGGAACAGACAGTGTGTGATTCCATTTATGTAAAATCCTAGAAGTGTAAAGCAATCTATAGTGACAGAAAGCATAACAGCCATTGTCTGGAGATTAGTAGGGGTGTCAGGGTGGGGTAAGAGGGAGGGTTACAGAGCAATACAAAGAGACGTTTGAAGGTTATAGAGATATTCGCTATCTCGATCGTAGTGATGGTTTCATATAAGTATAAATACATCAACATTGATTAAATTGTATAGTTTAAGTATGTGCCATTTACTATATGTCAATGGCACTTTAATAAAACCGTATTTAAAAAATTAATACATGTGACACAGGTATAGCATGACAGCTAGCACCACCCTCTTTGTGCACCTATGACTTTTGTAGGAGTGGACCATCTCCCAGTGTGCTAAGCCTAGGGTGGATTTCATCATCCTTTTTTTTTTTAAGTTTATTTATTTTGAGAGAGAAAGAGAAGGAAGAAGCAGAGGAGGGGCAGAGAGAGAGAGAGAGAGAGAGAGAGAGAGAGAGAGAGAGAGAGAGAATGCCAAGCAGGCTTCACACTATCAGTGCAGAGCCCAATGCAGGGCTCAATATCACAAACTGTGAGATCATGACCTGAACTTAAATTGAGTCTGATGATTAACCAACTGCGCCACCCAAGTGCCCCGGACTTCATTATTCTTAACACAGCTCCATTTCTGAGCTCTGTCAGTCTGTGAGAGCAAACAAAGGCAGGGGATGGGAGGAATAAAAGCTACCTATGTAACATGATATTGAAATTTTATGAATTCTATCTTATGAACTTTGTGTGTAAATAAGATGATCAATGCAGGTAAATATTTTGCTCTTCCTTTTACTGAACATTTTAGCCTATGACACACTTAGGACCTTGTGCTGCAGAAAACAGGAATCTCAATCCAAACTGGCTTAAGCTACAATAGGAATGTGTTGGCTCAAGTAACTTTATAGTCCAAGGTTTTGGGGATGGATTGAACCAGAGACTCCATACTGTTATCAAGGTCTTGGCTCTATTTCTTGGCTTTGCCCTCTGTGATGTAGGCTTTGTCCTCAGCTTGGTTTTTTGCCTCTTTGCATTGCAAAGGAGGGTTTCTTCTGGGGATGCCCTCAGAAAGGGAAAGTGCCTGTGAAAGAGAACTTCTCAGCCGTATTTCCTTGCTTCTCATTGGCCCAATCTGGGTTCTGTGCCCATTCTTATACTAATCGCTGAGGCCAGACAGAAAGACTGTGCTATTTGATTTAAGCTGACTAAGTTCAATCCCCGAAGCCAACACTAGAGTTAGCTTGTTCTGAGCACATGGGCTGTGTGGAGGTAGAAAGGGGATACCCAAACTACTAGGGAACTGTTACTGAGAGGAAGGAGAAGAAATGTTGGGCAACCCACACAGCAAAGATTCACCTTGATGGTATCATATTTGTTCTTTTATGTCAAATTATAGTGCAAATATAGGATATAAGGTCATACACAAAGGTAAGCATTACATAAGTAAATATCATGTAGATAATTATAGGTTTTTCCCAGCATTATTGAGATATAACTGACTTTTAACAATATACATGTTTGGGGCACCTGGATGGCTCAGTCGGTTAAGCATCTGACTACAGCTCAGGTCATGATCTTGCAGTTCATGAGTCCCAGCCCGGTATCAGGCTCAGTGCTGACAGCTCGGAGCCTAGAGCCAACTTTAGATTCTGTGTCTCCCTCTCTTTCTCTGCCTCTCACCCACTTGCACTCTGTCTCTGTCTCTCAGAAATGAGTAAACATTAAAAAAATGCGCAAGTTTAAGGCGTGCAATGTGTTGATTTAATACACTTAAATATTGCAAAGTAATTATGACCATAGTGTTAGCAAACACCTGAATCATATCATCTAAATACTATTTCTTCTTTGTGATAAGAATGTTTAGGGGCACCTGGGTGGCTCAGTTGGTTAAGTGTCCGACTTTGGCTCAGGTCACGATCTCACAGTTCGTGAGTTCGAGCCCCCCATCAGGTTCTGTGCTGACAGCTCAGAGCTTGGAGCCTGCTTCAGATTCTTGTGTATCCCTCTCTCTCTGCCCCTCCCCTGATCACGCTCTCTCTCTCCTTCAAAAATAAATAAACATTAAAAAAAAAGAATAGTATTTATTCTCTTAGCAACTTTCAAGTACATAACAGTATACTTAACTATAATGACTCTCACCCCCCAGCTTCTAATAACCACCCTTCTAGTCTGTGTTTCTATGTGTTAGGCTTTTTTAGATTCCACATGATATAGGTGATATCATATAGTATTTGTCTTTCTCTGACTTCACTTAGCATAATGCTTTCAAGGTCTATTTATTTTGTGGCAAATGATGGGATGTCCTTCTTTCTCATGGCTGAATTATATATATATATATATATATATATATATATATATATATATACACACACGCCTTTCACACCTTCTTCATCCATTCAGCTGTTGATGTACACTTAGGTCATTTCCATATTTTGGCTATTATGAATAATGCTGCAATGAAAATAGGAGTGTAGACACCTCTTCAAGATCATGTGTTCATTTTTTTTTTGCATAAGTATCCAGAAGTGGGATTGCTAGATCACAGAAATAGCACTACTTTTTAATTTTTTAAAAAATTGTACTGTATTCTTTTTTATTGAGATTTGATGTAAAACATCCTATTAGTTTTAGGTGTACAGCATAATCATTCATGTTTATATTATAAAATGATTATGAAAATAAGCTTAATTACCATCCTTCACCACCCAGTTACAAACTTTTTTTGTGATGAGAACTTTTAGAGAGATCTACTCTAGCAGCGGGGCACCTGGGTGGCTCAGTCAGTTGAGCATCTGACTTTACTTCAGGTCATGATCTCGCGGTCTGAGTTCGAGCCCCACGTTGGGCTCTGTCCTGACAGCTCAGAGCCTGGAGCCTGCTTCAGATTCTGTGTCTCCCTCTCTCTCTGCCCCTCCCCCGCTCATGCTCTGTCTGTCTGTCTGTCTCTCTCTCTGTCAAAAATAAATAAATATTTTTATCTACTCTAGCAGCAAATTTCAAATATACAATACAGTATTGTTAACTGCAGTCACCATGCTGTAGATTCCCAAGACTTACTTACCTTATAACTAGAAGCTGTACATTTTGACCACTTTTGTCCATTTCACCAACCCGCCAACTCCCTGTATTTTTAATCTTTTGAGGACCCTCCATGCTGTTTTTCATAGTGGCTGCACCAATTTACATTACCGGTTCCTTTTTCTCAGCATCCTTGCCAAGACTTGTTATCTCTTGCTTTTTTAATGGTAGTTATTCTAACACATGTGAGATGATATATCATTGTGTCCCTGATAATCAGTGATGTTGGGCATCTTTTCACGTACCTGTTGGTCATCTGTATGTCTTCTTTGGAAATACGACTCCTCATTTCCTCTGCCCATTTTTTAGTCAGAGAGTTTGTTTATTTTGCTGTTGAGTCATAGGATTTCTTTATATATGTTAGATTATCAACCCCTTATCAGACATAGGATTTGCAAATATTTTCTCCCATTGGATAGTTTGGCTTTTCATTTTGTGGATGGTTTCCTTGACTGTGCAGAAACTTTTTACTTTGATGTCATCCCACTTGCTAACTTTTGCTTTTGCTGCCTTTGTTTTGGTGTCAAATTCAAAAAATCATTGCCAAAACTGATACCATGAAGCTCATTCCTATACTTTCTTCTATGAGTTTTAAGGTTTCAGATCTTAAGTTCAAGTTTTTAATCCATTATGTGTATGGTGTAAAATAAAAGCCCAGTATTATTATTTTTTTTTTTGCAGGTGGCTATCCAGTTTTTCCAACAGTACTTATTGAAGAAACTATTCTTTCCTCATTTTAGATTTTTATTTCCTTTGTCATAAATTAATTGGCCAGATATGCATGGATTTATTTCTGGGCTCCCTATTCTGTTCCATTGGTCTGTGTGTTTTTATGCCAGTACCATACTGTTTTGATTACTACAGTTTTGTAATAATAGTTTGAAATCAGGAAATGTGATGCTTCTAGCCTTATTCTTCTTTCTTATTATTGCTTTGGCTAATGGGGTCTTTTGTGGCTCCATACAAATTATAGAATTTGTGGAAAATGCCGTTGGAATTTTGATAGGGATTATGTTGAATCTTCAGATCACTTTGGGTAGTATGGACATTTTAGCAATATTAATTCTTTTGATCGATGAGCACAAAATATATTTCCATTTATATGTGTCTTCATTGTCTTTCATCAGTGTCTTATAGTTCTTAGTGTACAGGTAGACAATTGATTTTTTGTAATTTTTTTAACGTTTATTCATTTTTTGAGAGACAGAGCACTAGTGGGGGAGGGGCAGAGAGAGAGGGAGACACAGAATCTGAAGCAGGCTTCAGGCTCTGAGCTGTCAGCACACAGTCTGACATGGGGCTCAAACTCATGGACCATGAGATCATGACCTGAGCTGAAGTTGGATACTTAACCGGCTGAGCCACCCAGGTACCCCACAGGTAGACAATTGTTAGTGACATTATCTTGTATCTCTTTGAAATATAAAAAAAGGTGTTACAAAAAATCATATATCTGTTTTCATAAACAGATTTCCCTGTTTTCTCTTGCATAGGAATAAGTTATTAACTAGCAGTCATTTTTATTAAGTTCAAACTACAAATATTACCTTTTCTTCACCTATACATAATGCTAGGAATATGGGCTTATTTTAAACGGTATTCCACAGTTACAAAAAGCTAAATAAGATATCTAATTTATTAACATTGGCTTGGTTCTTAGTTTCAATCACTTATGATGGAGAGGAAGAAGATCATGTTCAATGTCATGAAATTGATAAAATATTTGCAGAAGACTTGGTATCCTGACCACATAATTTGTTCTGGCTTCAAATCTTGACAGTGCCTATTATAGGCGATGATATTCTTCCCTGTGTTGGTTCAACTTCAGAAAATCTTCATAAACAATGTTGTGTAACTGCCATACCACTAGGACCTTTGGTGAATTGTGACCCCTAACTTGTGAGCAACACTAACAAGTAATTTAAAAAGGAGAACAAGTTCAGAAATACTATATCAGATAAAGTCTGTTTTCCCAGAAGGAAATAATTTTGTTACCTTTGTGAAAACAAAAGTCTGTCATTTTTTTGCCCCTCCACCAAACTGCTTAGCCTTAAGCTTAGAATTAAAAAGTCTTGCTTGCTTCCAAAAGTTTTGGATGAAAACCAATAAAAATTCCTTTAACACTAAAGTGGATTCTCCCAGTAAAACACTCACCTAGAAAGCTCACCAAATATTCTTTTCTTTTTAATTTTTACTGATACTATAAATATACTTAGACTACTAGAATCAATCTGGTTTGTCAGTGCTGGAACCTAGTTACTATTCTTTTATTTCTTACCTGATCAGAGCCCAAACCCACTCATTCACTGGCTCCATTTTTGAAGAATCTTTTCCCACTGCCCAGACATTCAAATTGTCAGGGTTACTAATAGAAAAGTACAACTAAAGAGAAAACCACTTACCTAGCAACAAAGGTGACTTTCCTTTTCCCTAAACTCTACCCCAGTGTTCAACTAAAAAGACATTGCAGCAGCTCACAATGGAAACCAATGTCATAACTCAAATTACTCTATGGGATACAACTCTGCTTTTCAGTCCTCACTTAAAATTAGTATGAATTCAACTCAACTTTTTGAAAGAATACTTTTCTCAGCAAATCCCGTTTTAGTTGAGTCTAAATGTAAAAATAGCCAAACAAGCTCTGTTTAAGAGAGTCAGGGGTGCCAGAAAGAATCCTTGGATTCATACCACTATACCATTATAATTTATGTGTTGTATTTAATGATGTATTTAACATGGTAGAAATCACCAGGATACATATAAAGACAGAGGATAGGGGTGCAGGGTGAAGGAATGGGAGATAATTATCTTAGTCTTTAATTGTGGCAAATTGAAAACATGCCTACAAATTCTTTGACATCTGTACTACCAAGGGGTAGAAGTTCTATCTCCCCCTTGAATGTGGGAGGACATGTGGCTGACAGACCAACAGAGTGCACTGGAAGTGATGCTATACTCTTGGCTAGACCATCAAAGACAACAGTTCCTGACTTGTCTTCTTGAGACACTGACCTTTAGTCCTCTGATCTGCCATGTAAAGAGTCTGAGGCCCTCATGGTAAGAGGAAGCACAGTCCACCTGAAGAGGCATTCTGGCCTAGAACCTCAGCACATGTCCCAGCAAACAGCCAACATCAACTGCCAGACATGTGAACGATAAAATCTCCAGCTGATATTTGCTCCCCAGCTTTACAGTCATCTCAGCTGAGGCCCCAAATATTGCGAACAGAGATCAACCATCTCCACTGTATTCTTTCTGCATTCTTGACCCATAGAATCCACAAAGATGATGAAATAGTTACTTTAAGCTCCTAAGTCAGTTTGATAAACAGAATAGATAATTTGAAATTAGTAGTAAAGGAAAAACTCCTAGAAGAAAGATAATGAGATGGAGAAGATCTATATTGCGCTGCCAGCAGTCACTCTGTCTTGGTCTGCCATATTCACTTTTCATTTTGCCTTTGATACCTTATTTCCACATTCCTGTATACATTTGGTTTTTGCGTTGAGAATTCATCACACAGAACTGGGACTTGTAGGACAATGTAACCTTGGTTTTTGTGTGATGCTAGATATCAAGGGGAGATGTCCTTGGTGACACAATGTTAAAAGCATTCAGATCCTTGTGGAGTGTTTCCAGTGAAAATGGACAGGTGCTGCATAACACAAGAAGTCAAAACCCCACAAGAAAATATCATCAGAAAATACCCTCTAAGGGCTAATTTAGGGTAAAGGTCATACATATAGGCTCATTCCTCCCATGTCTCCGTTAAAATTTAATTAGCTAGAGACCACGAAGCACAAACTTCTAGTCTGATGAAACCAGATGTATTGATTTGCAGTGAAGGAGTGCACTGCAGAGGAACTGTGTTGGTCAAGATTCTCCAGAAAAACAGAATCAATAGGATTTCTACGTAGATATATGGAAGAGGAGATTTATTATAGGAATTGGCTTACACGGTTATAGAGGCTGAGAAGTCCTGCAGTCTGCTGTGTGTAAACTGGAGAACCAAGAAATCTAGTGCTTTAATTCAGTTTCAGTCTGAACATCCAAGAACCTGGACCTCTGATGTCCGATGGCAGGATAAGATGATGTCCCAGCTCAATAAATGAGAGAGGAGACCTGGCCCGTCTTCTGCCTTTTTGTTGTATTCAGACTTCCAATGGATTGGATGAGGCCTGCCCACATTGATGAAGGTGGATCTTCTATACTCAGTCTACTGAATCAAATGCTAATCTCTTCTGGGAATATGGTCACAGACACACCCACATATAATGATTTATCAGCTATCCAGACATCCCTTAGCCCAGCCAAGTTGACTAACAAAATTAGCCATCACAGGAACATGCCATTCAACAAGAAGAAAATATCTTATGTAAGGTTTGGGTTTCATTAAAGGATTTTGAGGCTGATCTAAGAAGTGGCCATCAGTTCTGGACTGTTGCTGTTTCTGAGATGGGATTATAAGACATGGGGATTGACTAGGGTTTAGTTGCGGTCATGAGGTGTCCCTGCAATACATGAATACAGTAAAGCAGCTCCAGGGGCATCAGTGGTAAGAAAGCAGTGGTCAAAGAACAGGTCACTGTGCTGTGGAAAAGAAGCTGTTCTCTTAGATTGCTCATGAAGACTGCTTCAGCGTGGAATTGCCAAGGGCTATTTTACCATCCTGTGGAAAGAACTTGTCTGCAGAGGAAATCAAGATGGACTAAATCACAGCTGGGACACATTGGAATCCTTAAATTCAGCTGTGCCTGGAAATCTATCTCTTGTATTCCCCATCACAGAGGCCAACATATACTTGTTTTTGTTTAAGCTACTCCTGAAGAGCTACTCCTAGTACAACCCTGATAACATTTCCTAAGATTCTTCAAATCAGACTTCAAAAGCACTAGAAACTCTTTCATCTGACCCCAGAGAGAAGCCTGCAGTGTGTGTGTGTGTGTGTGTGTGTGTGTGTGTGTGTGTGTATGTGTGTGTGTACATGCATGTGTGCAGGAGCGTGTGTGCCTGCATACGTGCATAGGGTGAGGGGGGTGCATTTCACAGTACCTGCAATGCTTTGCTTTGGTGTAGGAAAATTATCATACAATCCACATACTCTTGACATTTATAGGAGGCTGTATTTCTAAGTAACTAATAAGCATCTGATTTTTGGTAGATTCTGCTAACCGAGTACACATTTTGTACAAGGTAATGAACTATATATACCCTAAGGAGGAATAAATAATCATCCAATATCATCCAGGTATTCAAAGATACGGTTACCTAGTAAGTCAAAATCAAAGCCAAAAGTAATGTGAGCAGTGAGCCTTAAGAGTACTTCAGTGGGAGGAAAGACAATTAAGGAATGGCAGAGGTGGAAGGAACTCCTGCATCAAGCACAGGGTGGTAGCAGGGCTTTATTGAAGGTACAATTTAAACATGGGTGAGAAAGAAGACATTTTGGAAGAAATTCCAATGAGGAGGTATAAGACAATTATGCATAGAATGACCAGAACAGTTTGAGACAGGAGAAGAGCTCTTAATGGGAGAGGCATGGAACATAAGTTTGGAAATGTAAGTTCAGATCAGTCTGCTGAGACTCTGAAATACCAGACAAAGGATTAATATCTCATTTGGTAGGAACTGGAAAGCCACTGTAGATTTCTGATTAGGGTAATATCAAAACAAAAAGAGGTGTTTAGAAAAATGTATTTGGGGGGCGCCTGGGTGGCGCAGTCGGTTAAGCGTCCGACCTCAGCCAGGTCACGATCTCGCGGTCCGGGAGTTCGAGCCCCGCGTCAGGCTCTGGGCTGATGGCTCGGAGCCTGAAGCCTGCTTCCGATGCTGTGTCTCCCTCTCTCCCTGCCCCTCCCCCGTTCATGCTCTGTCTCTCTCTGTCCCCAAAAAAATAAATAAACGTTGAAAAAAAAAATTAAAAAAAAAAAAAGAAAAATGTATTTGGTAGGGTGCCTGGGTAGCTCAGTCAGTTAAGCATCTGACTTCTGCTCAGGTCATGATGGTTTGTGGGTTTGAGCCCCACGTTGGGCTCTCTGCTGTCTGTGCGGAGCCCACTTTGGATCCCCTGCTCCCCATTCTCTCTGCCCCTCCCCTGCTCGCATGTGCACTCTCTCTCACAAAAATAAACATTAAAAAAATGTATTTGGAAACTTGATGTTTTGACTAGAGAAGAAAATGGAGAACACTGGGTCCTGTTATTATCTGGATGTAAGGTGATGAAGTTGTGAATGAGCCTTGGGGCACAAGGAATGAAAGGGCAGGGACAGCTGGTATACTTACTGAAATGGGGGAAGAGATGACCTTACTGCTGATAAAATACAAGGGAAAGGAAGGAGGAAGAATCATACATGAAGTAGGACTATTTTTTTTAGACTATAGAGCAGTTAGGGGCTCCTGGGTGGCTCGGTTGGTTGAGCATCTGACTTCAGCCTAGGTCATGAACTAATGGTTCGTGGGTTTGAGGCCCACATCAGGCTCTATGTTGTCAGCACAGAGCCTGGAGCCTGCTTCGGATCCTCTGTCCCCACCCCATCTCGGCCCTCCCCTGCTCACACCCTCTCTCAAAAACAAATAATAAAACATTAAAAGAGAAAGAGAAAGAGAAAGCCCTTGGGTATTATCTAACCGAGACCCATTTTGCAGGTGAGTCACCAGATCCAGAGCATCTGAGTGACTTTTCCAAAGACACACATGTGACACTGGTCACTAGCAGAGCTGAAGAGCTGCCATAAAGCCCGAGCCCATCCTCCTTGCTTCCACCTCCTTTGGGTGAAGACCCCATAATCAGGACATCAGAGGACACAGTGATGGAGGCTGCTGAAAAGACCCCAGGGCAAAGCAGTGTGGACAATAATTACTGATAAACTAAAAGTGGATAAGAGCCCAGGGAGAAGAGGCTGCAGGAGATCATAAAGATCTAAACCTCCCCCCACCCCTTTCTAACAGGAGCCATCCAGATAGTAGGGAGTGGAGCCTCTAACAGGAGAAGTAAAGGGATTATAAATATCTGAGAGCTGGTAGAATTGGGTCTTCTGACAGATTCAAGTGAAGAGAAGGCCTGTGGAAGCTCACGTGGAGGAGGGGGGAACCTGGGGAGAGGCATTTCAGCGATGCTGCCGAGCTTAAACTATTACCTGTCCTTCTAGCTTGTCTAGCATGGTTCACCAGGAAAGATCAACAGTTAAAAATCCATGCTGGTGCCTATGGTCTGAGAATAAGGACCATGTCTAGAGCATCATGGGCTTTATGTCCCAAGAAAGAACAAAAGGAAAAGGTGGTGACAGTAGGAGTCGCCTAATAGACAGCCTCCTGACTTCTGGGTTCTGATTCCTAACAGCAAGAAGAACGGAGATGTTAACAGAAACTAGGGAATCCCCGGGAGGAAAGGAGGAGGGAGAGAATAAAATGAAACACAGATGTGCAAATGCCTGCCTCAGACCCCCCGGGGGTTCCTTCCTGGTCTTCTTTTAGCCAAGGGGAGAATGAGGTCAACGTCTAGTACTTCTCCCTCCCACACTGTCCCCGAACAAAGTAATTCCAGTTCTCTTCTTGCTGTTCTCCATTTTACAAACCAAGCTAATATTTCTTGGAAGACTTCTAACACTTTTGAGGACCACCACGGTGAGGCACTGTTCCAGCTGCAGTTTGGATCCTAGCTGCTGAGCGTTATTTGATGAGAATTATGAAAACATGGGGACTTGACTTACCTCACCTGTGCTGGCCCAGAAGCAAGGATGTCTGCTACTCAGAATCCCCTGGAGAGCTTTCTACACAAACACATGTCCAGGTTCCATCCTCAGAGATCCGGACCCAGTAAAAGGGATGGGGGCCTATGAATCTGTATATTTTAAAGTTCTTCAGATGATTCTAATGAAGACTAAGACTTGGGACCCACTCTTGCATTACATATTTGCATATATTTTGAATTTACATGATAGCGTACATCAGCTAGCTTCCCCTTTGAGTTGTACATTTTAGGATATTAATAAATACATTTTAAAAATATGTTCCAAACGCATGGAGGGAGCAGGGAAAGGTGAAGAGACTCAATGAGGTACCTTGCATTAAGCTCCAGTCTTTCCGGTTCTGGAAATACATGTGAATACATCCTTCTCTCAAGTGGTTGGTCATCACACGCAACTTTTCTGGCTTCTAATCTCCACTGTTCCAGTAAGCCACTATTTAGAGTGCAGGTATTCATTGCGCTAGTAATACTCCACCTCCTCTGGTTTTTTCCAGTCTGAGCCGCTGCTGTAGCAGCGGAGCTGTGGAGTCTCGTCAGGAAGCTAGTGACTCTGTTGCCCAGCCAGACTCTCAGAGGTTATTCAGGTGATTCAGATGATCAGCCGGCTCTGGGAACCACAGCTCAAGAGCTGTTTTCAGCACCTACCTTAGCCCCTCTGAGTTGTGTTGCGTCCTTTCCAGGTGAAAGATACTAAAGGAGATAAATCCTATTCCTTTGGAAGATTTTGAAACAAATCAACAAAACATTGGTTTCACAATCTGAAACACATTTCTTCAATACAGACGTGCAAACATCTAAGCCCCGAGTAAGTGCATCAATTAAAACCTATGTCCCTGTGCGCAAAAGGAGGGTTCAGACCTTCTTCTGGGTGGGTTTGGAAGGAAAGAGGGATTTCAGTTACAAGGTTCCCTATGCTTGAGTCAGGAATAATGTGGACAAAGAGAGTAAAAGCACTTTGTTTAAACTTCACTGGCTAGTTCTAATCTGATTGGATTTTATAACTGGAAATTCTATAAAGGCAGCAGTTTCTGAATTCAATGTATTGCTTAAAAACAGAACAAGGGGCGCCTGGGTGGCGCAGTTGGTTAAGCGTTCGACTTCAGCCAGGTCACGATCTCGCGGTCCGTGAGTTCGAGCCCCGCGTCAGGCTCTGGGCTAATGGCTCAGAGCCTGGAGCCTGTTTCCGATTCTGTGTCTCCCTCTCTCTCTGCCCCTCCCCCTGTTCATGCTCTGTCTCTCTCTGTCCCAAAAATAAATAAACATTGAAAAAATAAATAAATAAAAACAGAACAAGCAAATGCTATTGTGTATCAACTTAAATTCTCCCCAGCCAACAGTAACTTCTGAAAATATGGTTTGGGGACAGTTTTCTAAAGCAAAATGAAACTTCTGATCAGAAAGACTTCATTTAGGAGATTTCTTTGTATGTGTTCTTGGAGGCTTAACATATCTAAATAACATTTGTCTCTCAGCTTTTAGGATGTGGAAGAAAAGATGGACTTGAGCAACAAATACACAATTTGAATCCTTCAACTGAAATAGCCATCAAATTAAAGAAGAGAAGAAAAGTGCAAGAAATTTTTTTTTAATTTCATGCTAGGTGAAAACTATTTTAAGCCTGTGCTAGTTCTGGGAAAGGTCTGATAGAATTTGATGTAAGTTATAAAGATGTATACTAATCAAACTTGGGGCACCTGGGTGGCTTTGTCAGTTAAGTGTCCAACTTTGGCTCAGGCCATGATCTCGAGGTTCATGAGTTCGAGCCCCACGCCAAGCTCTGTGCTGACAGCACGGAGCCCAGAGCCTGCTTCAGATTCTGTGTCTCCCTTTCTCTCTGCCACTTACCTGCTCATGCTCTGTCTCTCTTTCTCCCTCAAAAATAAACATTAAAAAAATTAAAATATATATATATATACATATATACATATATATATATACATATACATATATGTATATGTACATATGTACATATGTACATATACATATATGTATATGTATATATATGTGTGTATATATATATATATATATATATACACTAATCTAATTCTAGAATTAAGGTATGGGTCAGATTAAAGAATAACTGATAGTAGATCATGATTATTAAGAAAAAATACTACACTACTATTTCTTTATAATGTAGTACTACACAAAGAGGCCTTACAGACCTAACAGCAGTTTTTATCGAAGTATGGGATATATATGTAGTTTGTAAGATTTTCAGTAATGGCAAGATATCCACAAAAGTAAACATAATAGAAAGCAAAAAATGAGATAATTTGTTTATAATGATGGGTCCTTTTTTCCCCCATAAATAATGAGTCCTTAAAAATCAACATGTTAACAAAAGACAAAATTGAAAAACTGGACTTCATGAAAATGAAAAACTTTGTGCTTCAAAGGACGCTGACTGTCAAGAAAAGTGAAAATACAACCCAGACTGGCAGAAAATATTTGCAAGTCATAAATCTGATAAGAGACTTGTACCTAGAACATGTAAAGAACTATCACAACTCAACAATAAAAAGATAACTCAGTTAAAAAAATGAACGAAAGAATCTGAGTACACATTTCTCCAAAGAAGATGTACAAACGGCCAATAAGCATAGGAAAAGATGCTAGACATCATCAGTCATCAGGGAAATGCAAATCAAGGCCACACCCACTAGTATGGCTACAAGCAAAAAGTCAAATAATAACAAGTGTTATCATGGATATGGGAAATTAAACCCTCGCACATATTGCTGCTGAGAATGTAAAATGGTGCAGCCACTATGGGCAACAGTCTAGCTGTTCCTCAAAAAGTTAAACGTAGACCTGGCAATTCCACTCCTAGGTCTATACCCAAGAGATATGAAGAGATATATCTACACAAATACTTGTATTGTCAATGTTCATAGCAGCATTGTTCATATAGCCAAAAAGAAGAAACAAATCTACCAACTGATGAATGGATCCAGAAAGTGCAGTACCTTGGGGCGCCTGGGGTGCTCAGTCAGTTAAACATCTGACTTCGGGTCAGGTCATGACTTCACAATTTGTGAATGTGAGCCCCGCATTGGGCTCTGTGCTGACAGCTCAGAGCCTGGAGCCTGCTTCAGATTCTGCGTCTCCCTCTCTCTGTCCTTCCACTGCTGGTGCTCGCTCTCTCTCTCTCTCTCTCTCACACACACACACACACACAAATAAATAAAACATTAAAAAATTTTTTTTAATTTTTTTTTCAACGTTTATTTATTTTTGGGACAGAGAGAGACAGAGCATGAACGGGGGAGGGGCAGAGAGAGAGGGAGACACAGAATCGGAAACAGGCTCCAGGCTCCGAGCCATCAGCCCAGAGCCTGATGCGGGGCTCGAACTCACGGACCGCGAGATCGTGACCTGGCTGAAGTCGGACGCTTAACCGACTGCGCCACCCAGGCGCCCCAAACATTAAAAAATTTTTAAAAAAGAAAAGAAAATGCAGTACCTTCATATAGTGGAATATTATTTGGTCGTAAAGAAGAATTCTGAAATACTGACACATGCAACATGGATGAACCCTGAAAATATGCTAACTGAAAAAAAATGCAATCATAAAAGACAGTTTATGATATGATTCTACGTATATGAAATGCCCAGAATAGGTCAATCTATAAAGACAAAAATATATTAGTGGATATTAGTGGTTGCTTAACTAAAGCTGGCAAGAGTAGAGGAGGGATTTGGGGAGTGACAGCTAAGGGGCCCAGGGTTTCTTTCTGAGGTGATGAAAATAGTCTGAAACTGACTGTGGTGATGTTTGCACAACTCTGTGAACACACTGAAATACACTGAATTATACACTTAAGTAGGTGTGTTGCATAGTGTGTGTGTTGTGTGTCCCAATACTGTTGTGAACTCCCCCTCCCCAAATTAAAAATACATGTTGAATTTGGATTGGCCAAAGCAAAAACCAGAGCTGAAAATTTAGCACGCTCTATCCGCTAAGCGCTCCTTCTGCTGATTTTTTATCCTAATTAAAGACACGACAATTCAATCAGGAGCTGTGTTGGAAACCCTGTCTCCTTCCGTTAGCTACCTTTGGTATTCAACCTAATGCAACAGTTTCTGTGCATACTGTAGTCAAAGGAACTCAATCCAGCAACCAATGCAGTTTCAAAGTAACAGAAGTTCTTTACTGAACTTTTCAAACATCATGGAGGGGATGCATGATTCTCAGGAAAATTCTTAGAAACCCTCCATACCCTCCTGCCATTTGCTTCCTTCATGTCTCATAGCTTCTCCAGCAACCACTTTCCCCAAATCTCCCCCAATTTTCCCTTCATGCTCTTGGCTTTGTACAACTTTGTTCTCTATGTCTAAGTCTGCTTTTTAAAAACTTTGAGGAACCCATCTAATGATGACAGAACATTTTCCAAAGGGCAGATGTGGGAGAGAAACGGAGTAGTCAGAGCCAGCATTCTCGTAAAAAGGTGGAGGTGAGGAAAAGCTTCTCAGAATGAAGATCTTATGTTAGCTTAGTTTTTTAAGGAAGACCTATTTCACAGGGCTGCATCTTACAGTCGTCCAGGGTGTGCACTACACAACCCACACGATTCAATAGACAATGCTCTGATTCTCTCGCTTCGTGCTTCCATTTGGAGGAACTTCCACTGCTTTCTGGACTCTCTCCACTCCTTTACAGACTTCTCTGAAGAAATGAGTTATTTAATCAAAGAGATTGTGGAAGGAAACCTGGTGTGCCCAAGCCTGCCACTTTCTTTTTGTCTTTTCAGCTTTGCTTGATTCCAAGTGTCACGGAACCAGGCTAGAATGCTGGCGGAAAAACCAAGTGGCACTCAGAGATCTTGGGGGATTGTTGATTGATTTAACATCAGCGGGCTCAGAGGAGACCATTTCTCCAAAGATCTGAGCACTGAACGCAAGTGGGAAGGGTAATTTATAGTTGTCAGCCTCCATATTTGGGGGGGGGTGGGGTTCGCATGCGTGGCAAACAGGGCAAAAAGAAGCTGGAAGAGGGGTCTCTAAGCTAGAGACCAGAGCTTGTTTTAGTCCCGTCGACCATCTTATGGTGTAAAAATTTATTCATTTTCCCAACATTCCCCCCCCCCTTGATGTCTTTTTAAAAATCTTTTATTAGGCATCACTTTTTAGCTCTAAGTGTTGTACCCTTGGAAGGCTAAGATACGTGCTCCAGTTTGGCGAGCAACAGTGTCTTCAATAAAATGTACCAGGGTATTTAGTATACAAGGGCCTCTGGTCACAAGTAAAATTATGGAAAGCAGGGAGCCAGGATGCCCAGTCTGTGAGATCCCATCCTTTCCATTGATTGATACTTTCCTGTTGTCTATGTTGAATTCTTTCCTTGAGTTCCTTAACCTTAGTCCTGGCTATTCCTGATTGGCTTACAAAATAACAACATCCCTCCCCCAGAGAGATACAAGTCCCTCCTTCTTCTGAAGTGAGGAGGTTGAGGGCTCGCCTATTTTGCAGGGACACTGCTACCAGGGAGTTTATTTGGTTTGTAAGGTTACCAGGGATTCTGCCATCTGTCCCATGTCCAGCTTGTTGGTGCAGTCTCTATTGGCCCAACAGCAAGAAGCAAGATCAGGGCTATGACACCAGTCATAGCAAGGGCTGGCAGAGTTGCATCCGAACTGTTAGGCTCGGTGCACACGTTGATTCCTCAAGCTTCTGCCGTGCACAGGCCAGCCAGCTTCTGGGGTGTGGCTGGGGCAGGGCTGGAGATCTCAGGGGCCAGTGTCTTTTTGAGGGTCAGTTTAAGCAGGTTGACTGGATCTGGATCACTTCGCCAGGTTGAGGGTTCCGCTGAGTTGGCCTTCTTAGCTCTGGAGTGATGGACCCATGGGGTGATACCTGAAACTGAATCCTCTATTTGGTTGTATGTTTGTAAAATCCACCTCCAAGTCTTCGAAAGGTGTGGGTTTCTGCTGTCAGACCAGGTTTAGGGAACATATGGGTTGCATATTTAGAGATCCATCCTGTTTTCCAGTTGTTTAAATAACCATATGCCCACGGGGTCTTTTTATTATCCCCACAGTATAACAAGCACAGAAGATTGTCTATACATGAAACACTGTGACAATTTTTCAAGTTTACCTCAAGTTGTCTAGTTTAGGTAAACAACAAACATTTAAAGACAATAATAACTAGACATTAACATCCATAACGGTGCATTGTTGAAACATAGTTTTTTCTCTCTAAAAAGCCCCCCTTTCCAGAGATAGCCAAATTGAGACCAATGCATTTGTAGAACAAGTCCAGTCTTAACAAACCTGGCCTAATTATTTACATAAGCCCAGAAAGAATAGCGATTGATCATGAGGATCTTTTAAAGTTTGCTTTGCTAGAACCTTTTATAAAGAATCTCTGGGTTGAACTTTTAGTAGCCTCTCCAGGCCAAAAGCCAAGCCAAATACTTGCCATTGGACAGGCCTGCAATACCTGTAGAATTGGGCGAATTCCTCTTCATGAGGTCCCCAAGATATCCTGAGGTTCCTGCACCTGCCAGGAAGTGACCTTCTTTACTCACCTGGTGAGGCTGCTGGGAACTCTGTAAGCAAGGCACCAGGCCAACATTTCCAAGGGGCTTTAAGGCTCCATGTTTCATAAAGCCAACCTTAGTTCCTTAAAGCTGTCTGGTCATATCTGAGTCTATGGATGTCACTCTCACATATGACATTCCAGTCAAAGCCTTGGTAAAATAACCAGTATTTCCAATGGTGACCTGTTACAAGATGAACAAGTTCTTATTGAACTTATGCAAACAAGTGTAATTGCCATGAAAGAAAGAATACTCATTGAGAGTTTTTGAATTTCAGGGGAGTTATGTAGAGAGAAAAGATAAATGCTTCAGTTTACAAATGAATACTTATGACACTTCTGTATATCATAGATATCTTAAGAGAAAGTATCCTTAATCTGGAAGAGCAAACATTAGAGAACCAGCAATATTTTCAACAAAAATCACAAAACTATAATCTTCCTCAGTTCATTTAATCCCATGTTCCTAATTCTTGTTCAATTTGAATGCAGGTTTTTAGTTCTGGAAATTCTTACCCATTTTAGTATTAATCTTAAAGATGTCGAATACCTGTATGTGTCCCCAAAGTCCTTTTCATAAATCTCCTTGAAGAAGAAACACATTTTGTGAGAGAATAAGAATAATTATAAATGACAAAATCTCAGAAATAGACATTGTTAAAGATCTGATGAGAATTCATTATTATGCAATTGACAAAGAAATTTGGTTATTTCGGTGACACCTAACACTTTAAGTAATCAGATTAAGTGATTACCTTATACCAAAACATTAAAACTTTAGGAACTGCATATATATTTGGGCAGTTACAACATTTACCTGCACAATACAACCTAAGGTTTACATTGTATGACAGTGCTTTTCCAAGTAACTCAGCATCCCAAATAAAAGGGCCTAATTGGTCAAAAAGACTTCATTTACCATTTAAATCCTGGGAAGTTTGTTAAAACCTTAGAAAGTTATAAGTACATCCTCAATAGGATTACAGATCATTGCAAATCTTAAAACTTTATTTATTCAACCAAGATGGCAATAAAAGATCCTAAAGTAAATGTATAGCATTATATAGTTGTTACCAAAACCTTGCTCCTTTAAATTTTTTTTTAACGTTTATTTATTTTTGAGACAGAGAGAGACAGAGCATGAACAGGGGAGGGGCAGAGAGAGAGGGAGACACAGAATCTGAAACAGGCTCCAGGCTCTGAGCCATCAGCCCAGAGCCTGACACGGGGCTCGAACTCATGGACCGTGAGATCATGACCTGAGCCGAAGTCGGACACTTAACCAACCAAGCCACCCAGGCGCCCCAAACTTGCTCCTTTAATATTGAGAAGTTTTAACTAAGTAATCAAAGACCTGATAAAGATGAAACCTAAAACTTTGGTTTTCCCGGAAGACAAACCATTGTTTGCATTGTCTTCTCAAGAGCAGATCAACAGTCCAAGAAAACTTTGTCATCTGAGCAGAGAGAAAAGCAGAATTTCAACCTTATACCAGCGTACTTTTAAAATTCCATTCATCTCAACCTTAGTCCATCCTGAGCACACATAACATTCCTTTCCAAAGATTTTCCTTCATGAACCTTCTACAACTTTCCTTTGCCTTCAAATTTTATCCCAAAGCCATTTCTCTCCAAATAACCAATCTCATTTAGGGCAAAATTACTTTCTTCTACCCTCAACAAAAATGTATTTCCATTCCTTATATCTTTCTTACATACCTCCTACTTTCCTACACACAGGGTTGCTTTTCTTATTTCCATCAGTCTTAAGTACACTTGGCAGAATTTTAACTCTTAGGAAACCTTAGTCTCCAATTGAGGACTTAGTAACCAACTGAGAGGTGTTTACACCAGAATTTTTTTAGATGGTAAATTCATGAACTAATTAAGTACAAAGCATGTTTTCCAATAGGTCCGAAAAGCCTTAATTTCTCTGCAATAAGAAGTTAAAAGCACAAACCTTTGTTCAGTAATCAAAGCTTTAGCAATTCATTCTATTTGGAAAAGACCCAGATGTCCAAGGGGGTGCATTTTATTCCTTGACCTTGAGGATGGACGGAGGAGCCAATGGTGCCTGAGGCACTGAGGAGGGTATAGGAACCAGTTATGTAGACCACACCCATGTTGGTGCAGAAACAGGGGGAGGGGAAGGCAGAAGAGGCAAAGTGCCAGTAGAAGGCAGAGAAGGAAAACCTAATTCAAAACCTTAACTCAGAGGAGCAGGCGCCATGTTTTTTCCACCAAAGTGGAAATATGGAGTCCCCATCAGGTCAAAGAAGATTGGGAATTTCCCTGAAACAAATGGAGTTTCAGCAACTGCTTGGGAACATTCCTTAAAATCCTGAGGTACACTAACCACAGTTGGCTCCAATTATAGCTGTTAACCTGGGAAATGAGAATCCCTCACATCTATTAGGCAGGGGAACAGGGAGAGAGAGCCAGTATCCCCTTCAGTCTGATTCTATCTTAGCCAGACCAATAAGGTCCCCTTCTCGGGGTTCCTCCTGATATTGGCTGGGTTTCTGGGACTTTCGCTGATTGGGATATTTATTCTTTTAATGTCCTTTCTCCTTGCAGTAGGCTCATGACCCCTTTCTAAGGAGGTTCTGGGCCTCCCCCGCTTTTGGCGGCTAGAACTTCCCCATCCTTTTGTCGTGGCTGTCTTGTGCCTCCAGAGCAAACAGGGTGTATGCCCCTTGCTGCTGGGCACATTCATGGGTTTTTCAGCCTCTGCTCTGATCCCCCAGAGGAGAGCCTCTTGGTACCGGCGGATGTGGACCTGTGGACTGGAGTCTGGAGAGCGCCTGTGCCTGACTGAGGGCACAATCTGGCTGCTGGTCCTTGTGGGGAGGGTTCTCCGGGTCCAGGAGGGGAGGGGAGATGGGAAGCATGTCTGGGCCAGAGGAGAGACAGATGGGGGAGGAGTTTCAAGCTCAGGGGCAGGGGGGAGGGAGCCTGGTGAGTCATAAGGTGGCAGAAAGATGGGATCTTCCTCCAGGTCTCTTGCAAACACTAGGGGAGTGGTGGGTTTCTTCTTTGGCTCCCTGGGTGAGTCTCCAGATAAAGCAGCTAAAACCTGTACCTGACTCTGCTTGCTACAGATGAATCGCACCCAAGGTGGAGGATTTTGGGTAATTTCAAGCCATGAGTCAATGTATGAAAATTGATCAGGGTGACTAGGGTCTCTGGAGACAATATGCCAGATGCAGCAGACCCTTGGGACATCCAAGGTTCCCTCAGAGGGTCCTCCTACACCAAAAGTGGTCCATTCTAACTCACATAGGGTCCTTAACATGCCGGGGGTTATCTTAATTCCATAGTCTCCCCCAAACCCCTTCTTTGTTCTGTCCCAACCCCATAATGTTCCTGTGAGACAGAGTTGCAAAGACAGACAGAGGGATAGGGGTGACCCCTCTAATGAGGAGACCAGTCAGATGCCCATCTGGCCATGTCCCAAAGGAACTTAGGTGACACTTAGCCGTAGTGGTCTCAGCTTTGTGACTTACAATCGGAAACTATCCCGATGCTGCCATAGACTGTGTGCCATTCCCCACGGAATCGCAGACAGGCCCACTCAGACTCCATGGGCTTTGGGGGACCTTAAGGGTGCCCGCCCGTGGAGCCACAGAATCGAACTCGGCAGGCAAGCTAGACCGTCACACATTCACACTCACATACACACCGGAGGTTATTATATTCCCTCCCACAGAATTCCTACCTGTGAGACCTCTGAGGTCTCCTGGGAGTGACTAGGTCCCCCTTCCACTCTTGCGAGTGGGCCTGACTAGATTGGGCCCCAGCCTTACTGGTTCCGACGTCGGGTCCAGGTCCCCACCTGCCACATCTCCTTGAGTCCGGCAGGAACAGTGGAGCGGGGGCCAGCCCCAGGCAACCGAGTAGGAGACTGCCGAAATTCAGGCAGGGCATGCCTTGTCCCTTGCAATCCCTGGCTCCGTCACCGCCTCGCCCTTCTCCCAAACCTGTGGCAACAATGGACCAACGTGGTTGGGTTTTCCAGTCAGGGAACCAAATATGTTATGGAACCAGGCTGGAACGCTGGCGGAAAAACCAAGTGGCACTCAGAGATCTTGGTGGATCAGAGATTTATTTAACATCGGTGGGCTCACAGGAGTCCATTTCTCCAAAGATCTGAGCGCCGAATGCAGGTGGGAAGGGTCATTTATAGTTGTCAGCTTCCATATCTGTGGGGGGTTTTGCACACTGGCAAACAGGGCAAGAAGAACCCGGAGGAGGGGTCTCTAAGCTAGAGACCGGAGCTTGTTTTAGTCCCGTCAGCCATCTTATGGTGTAAAACTTTATTCATTTTCCCAACACAAGGAGAGTTTGTTTGCTGTGTTTGCTCTTTGCCATGGGGCAAGGAGCCTGCCTTTGTAAGAGAGACCTGCAGTTGCCCAGCTGTGCCAAGGTCCTCATGTGTAAGTCTAGTTTGGCGATGGTATATTAGTAAGCCCACCCGGCCGCAGATTGCAAGTCATGCTGTCCAGTCAGCTTTATCAGGTAATAAAGGTGACTGTTAAAATCTACATCTTTATAAATCCTACATATACCTTTCATCTGCTCCCAAACTCTGGGGAGGAAGAGAGCAGTGTTCTAGACTGACCCTTAAAATCCAGCATAGTATTTCAGTTTTGTTCAGTCCCCTGAAGCTATCCCCAATTGTCCCAAAATGTTTTAAGTTAGTGTCTATTGCTTGCAACCAACCAGAACAAATGGAAACATCACTCCAAAAATATTTAATTGAAGCTAAAATTTTTAAAAAAGTTAATGTTTGTTTTTGAAAGAGAGAGACCAAGTGTGAGTGGGGAGGGGAAGAGAGAGAAAGAGAGAGAGAGAAAGAGCGAGATACAGAATCCGAAGCAGGCTCCATGTTCTGAGCTGTCAGCACAGAGCCCGAGGCAGGGTTCGAACTCACAAACCTTGAGATCATGACCTGAGCTGAAACTGGACACTCAACCGACTGAGCCACCCACGTGCCCCAAAGCTAAAATTTATAATAAAATCAACATTAAATTTAGGAGTAGAAGTTATACGTTAATATTTAAATGCATTTTTAAAAGGAAAGAACACTCTTATCCAGAGTCCTTCCTCTGCTTCCTGTGACTCCAAAATGCCCTGCAGCCCAAGTCCTGTGTAAATTGTACCGATGACAGCAGGACCCATTTTTCATTCTGTTTTCATCAATCCTATTTTATTAACTTGAGATGCCAGGTTTTTCCTAAATTATAGCCAATTCTATTCACTACTATTTGGTGGTTTATTTCAAACTGATTACAAGACAAATTTAATGATCATTAAACTAGAAGGGAACATGATTAAGGTATCTGAAAGTAGGTTAATTTTACCTGGAGCCTGGATGTGCTATCTTTTAAAATACCCTTTTTCTTCCCCCAAAGAAATAGTATCAAATTAGTTCTCACTCTAATAAATTATTATGTAAAGCTATTTTTTAAGAACCAAGTAATTTTCATGTCATTCTAAAGTGCATGCTTTAAGTGCATTCTAAAGTGCATGTGGAAATGAAGTCATCTCTCAAAACAGAATTAGCATCTTTATACTCAAAATGAACAAAAGTGTAGGTATGTTGCAGGTCCCTTCTTCTGTATAATTTGTGACAAATTTCCAATGGTTGTGTTTTCTCAACATGCTTGTTTTCTCAACAGGTTGGCCCTATTACCTAGAGTGATGAGGTCATGCGGCATTGTTTGCTACAAACCAGGAGTCAGAAATAAAATGGAAAGGCGTTGAAAGGCACCCTGGATGGGAGACATCACAGGAGAATTTGGGAGACATTTCTGAGACTCGTTTTATGTACACAGGCTCTATCAAGTTCCATTTTTCATAGCCGAGAATGTTAAAGGGCTGATTACCCATGTAGATTTTGGAAACTCTAGGCAGACCCCATCATTCCATCACCCATATCATCCTCACCCACTTGGTGATTTCTGGAATTCAACCAGACGTCCCGTGTCAGCGTTTCGGCATGATGTCATGTCAGTTATCAGAACACAAACACCGCTCAGCTCTGGGATTCATAATGGTTCAGGAACCCGTGTTTCGATCCCCGCGCAATCCCATGCTAGGCTGTAGAAACATGCACTGCAGAGACCTGGCCTACAGTGGCACATACCACAGTGCGGATTCGTTTATAAGAGCTCTTTGACAGAGGACAATCGCTCCAGCATCTTGCTCCACCAACAAAGCTTCAGACTCTCACAGGCCTCCCTGAGACCAATCCTGTTAGAGCACAACCTGGCCACCCCAGGTGTAAGTGGACTTACACCACATCCTCCCTGAGCCAGTGCCAGACTTGGCCCCTAACTTCATCTCCTCCTGCTTTACGGCAATTTTATCCCAAAGGACTCTTAGCCAGTGTCCATCTCAGTGGTCCATCCCAACACGACTCCCTAACTTTGACTCTTTCAAGGTATAAAGTTTGGGATATTAGCTCTCTCTACTCCAGGAGACCCTGATCTCCTTATAACAATTGTTCCACCTTCTCCCCTGGGACTTTGCTTTCTGCTTCAGACTGCTTCCCAGTTTCCAAAGAGCAACCACAGACCATGTTATCTGGACAAATGAAAGAACTTAAAAAAAAAAGAAAAATTTTTAAAAAAGGGGGGCCGGCACCTGGGTGGCTCGGTCGGTTGGTTAACCGTCCGACTTCAGCTCAGGTCATGATCTCGTGGTTTGTGGGTTTGAGCCCCGCATCTGGCTCTGTGCTGACACCTCAGAGCCTGGAACCTGCTTCAGATTCTGTGTCTTCCTCTGTCTCTCTCTCTGTCCACCCCCCCCCCCCACTCAGTTTCTCTCTCTCTCTCTCAAAAATCAATAAACATTAAAAATTTTTTTTAATTAAAAAAAAAAAAGAAAGAACTTTATCAGAAGACACAAGGCACAGTGTGTAGTTACCTGATGATGGAGTTTCCTAGGCAGCAGAGGGTATTCTTCCTTTCTCACCACTCTTGTCCCACTTTAGCAAGGTAGGAATCAAAGTGGAGCAGATCAAGACAATGCCAGAGCAAAAGTGGGGGGCGGGCAAAAGGGGACTCTCAGGAGATTCATGCCAAGCCAGGGGTGGGGCATCTTATCTAGGAAAAGCAATGCATGCCTAGCAATGATCTGAAAGACATAGGATGGAATAGAAGGGGAAAGAGATGCCAAGGTGGGTAGAAGGAGGCTGCTGCAGTTGTAGAAGCAGGCATAAGGTGTTCTAGCACAAGAAGGGAACAATTTCCTCAGTGGAGACTAGGTCAGAGGCTACCATTTTGCTGCACTGATTCATAGTCCTTAATTTACATTTTCTTAATTTCTATTTTTTAACATTTACTTATTTTTGAAAGAGAGAGAGAGAGAGAGAGAGAGAGAGAGAGAGACAACAAGAGGGAGAGGGGCAGAGAGAGAAAGAGAGAGAATCCCAAGCAAGCTCCGCACTGTCAGTGCAGAGCCCGACGTGAGGGTCAAACTCATGAACTGTGAGATCATGACCTGAGCCGAAATCAAGATTCGGATGTTCAATGACCAAGCCACCCAGGCGCCCCTACATTTTTTATTTTTAAAACAAAGCTAAGATGATTGGCTCAGAAGACCAGAATATTTGAACATCTAGAGTAAGAATCACAGATTCCTTTAACAGAGTTAGCAGGGACCTTAGAGTTTTTCCAGTTCTCTAGTAACTCCCTGCATTGGAATTTTCTTTACATCATCCCTGACATAGGTTCCCAGAGCCCCTCCTTGGACATCACTCTCTCAAATAGCACATTTTGATTGTTGGACCAAATTGTCAGGTTAGTAGGCTCTCTATAAGATTCCAAAATGGATGGACTCAATGTCCCCAGATCACTACTATTCACAGATCTGCATCCTAGATTAAAACAAACAATGTTGGGGGCACCTGGGTGGCTCAGTCAGTTGAGTGTCTGACTTTGGCTCAGGTCATGATCTCAAGCTTCAAGGGTTTAAGCCCTGTAACAAGCTCTGTGCTGACAGCTCAGAGCCTGGAGCCTGCTTTGGGTTCTGTGTCTCCTTCTCTCTCTGCCCCTCCCTTGCTCTCTTGCTCTCTCTCTCTCTAACATAAATCAACATCAAAAAACAAAAACAAAAAACGTTGGGGCACCTGGGTGGCTCAGTTGGTTAAGCGTCCAACTTCAGCTCAGGTCATGATCTTACGATTCATGGGTTCGAGCCCCGTGTTGGGCTCTGGGCTGACAGCTCAGAACCTGCTTCGGATTCTGTCTCCCTCTCTCTCTGCCCCTTCCACACTCACTCTCTGCCCTTCCCTCAAAAAAAAAACAATTAAAACAATGAAAAAAATTTCAAACAATGTTACAGTCTATGAGATTTTCCATTTGTCTCCCATGAAGGGGTAAAAAACAAGAATATTTTGTCATTAAGCAAAGTATCTCTCTCTTCAGGCACTGTTTTCAAGTATTCACTGATTCTGAAGGGAGAGTAGCCAAGGGAAATAATGCATTTTCCCTATGTCACCAGACTTGAGATGGGATATCATATATATTCAAGCATCTAATCATTGTTTTGTCCAATCAACACATGTTATGCACATACTATATGCATAAACTTTATGCTCAGAAACAAAGGACTCCAGCACTCAATGGGTTAGACTACAATTCAACAGAAGAAATTTCTAGGGCCCAGGGGCCTCTAAGGATGCCCAAATTGCTTCAAGAGGTTAAAAGAACTACTTAGTTCACTTGCAGGGCTTTGGAACACAGATCAACAGACGTGTGCTCAGAGAGAGCTGGGTTTCCCGGGAGTGGACCTTTGGAGCTGCTGTGCCCTGAGCCTTCGTCATCAATGTCCCTGTACACCTCACTTATGTTCTCTGGAAGAACATGGGCAGGATTCATCCGAAGAAGGCAGGCAACAACAAAAGAGGAAATGAAGAATTTCAGTTACCTCCTGTTTCCCTGCGTCAGGGACCTTTTCTCATCTAAAGTCATGCAACATAAAATGAAAGGCCCTGAGTGTAACTGATTTCAAAGAGACAGAGAACTTACTGTGATTCCCTAATTCAAACACACTGGAGCCACCTAGCAGGCAGGCGGAGCAGCAGGACAGAATAAGAGGCTCTAGGAGGAAAAACGGCCACTAGGGGGGACCGCAGCTCCAGCGAGCAGAGGAAGTCTCCCGCTCACGCGCCAAAGGCACAGGGAGGCTGCTGTGGATTCATTTCAAAATTCTTAACCATGGATTTCTGCCTCTCCTCTGGAATATCCACTAACAGGAGAGCACCCAGTGCTGCCATGATACGTTAAGAACAATCATGAGAAATAAAAGGATATTAAATACAAGTTAACTGCGGTCTCCATGAAGGGTCAGGAAGTTTAGGGTCTCATCTCAATCTGTCCTCTTAATTCCATCATATTTTTTTTTACTTTTTTTTTTTTTTAATTTTTTTTTTCAACGTTTATTTATTTTTGGGACAGAGAGAGACGAGCATGGACGGGGGAGGGGCAGAGAGAGAGGGAGACACAGAATCGGAAACAGGCTCCAGGCTCTGAACCATCAGCCCAGAGCCCGATGCGGGGCTCGAACTCACGGACCGCGAGATCGTGACCTGGCTGAAGTTGGACGCTTAACCGACTGCGCCACCCAGGCGCCCCTTTTACTTTTTTTTTTAATTGAAGTATAATTCCCATACAATGTTACATTGGTGTCAGGTGTACAACTTACTAATTAAACAATTCTGTACGTTGCTCAGGGCTCAGGGCTCATCAGGCTGAGTATAGTCACCATACAGTATTACAATGTTATTGACCATACTCCCTGTGCTGTACTTTTCGTCTCTGTGACTCATTTATTTTATAACTGTAATCCTTTTAATCTATTCCACCCATCCCCCTCCCACAGCCTCCACCTTGGGAACCACCAATTTGATCTCTGTATTTAAGAATCTGTATTTGTTTTGTTTTTTAGATTCACAATTTTAGCATGAACACAAAACAAGAGACCGATGGGGGAGTAAACAATTTTGCACCTCATTAAGGGGCAAAGAAGCCCAGACTCAGTCATGGGATCACAATGGAAGGCAGAGTCATCACCCAACCTTACCTCACCAATATCAAAAACCTTCAGTGCAGCAAACTGTTTGCTATTGCCTGGCAAAAGGAATGTTGCAGAGGTGAGAGGCATATCAATTACTTGCATCTCTTACCAGTCTAGGAATGACACCTGCCCCTCCCTGTGTAAGACAAACGCTTAGCCGGGAGTGCCCATTACAAAATGGGTTCAACTTGTAGAAAATTCAAAATAAACGCGAGATCAGATGGAGCCCCTAAAATGTAGGCCTTTATTCATGTTACGAACACGCCAACATTACAAAAGCACAATCACTTTTTAAAAGGATGTGCTTGTTGCGGGTTTTCCTTTGGAAGAAATCTTCCTAGTGATGAGGGAGCATAAGGCAAGCTGACAGACCACAGACATCCTCCCCCCCGCCCCACCCTGTGGGATATGTGTGATATTCCTCAGGCACTCCTGGCCTCCCAAGAACAATGAAAAGGGGGGGAAATGATTAACTGATAGAGATCACAGTCCTGCAGGACTTAAGTCTCCATCACCCCTCCATAGTAATGTGGGGAACAGAGGCAGAAAGAAATGGCAGTAGACAAAATTTCCTTATAACCTGCAGCCCACGGACAAATACTTGAGGCTGTCAGAGTAAAATGTTTCTCCAGGAACTCCCTACAGTCTTAATGCTAATGCTTTGCTAGAGGGAAAACCACCTTAGCTTGACAATAGCTAGGCCTTCAGTATCCTGGAGTCTTCTACAGCATATGAAAATCTCCCTGGGGGCGCCTGGGTGGCGCAGTCGGTTAAGCGTCCGACTTCAGCCAGGTCACGATCTCGCGGTCCGTGAGTTCGAGCCCCGCGTCAGGCTCTGGGCTGATGGCTCGGAGCCTGGAGCCTGTTTCCGATTCTGTGTCTCCCTCTCTCTCTGCCCCTCCCCCATTCATGCTCTGTCTCTCTCTGTCCCAAAAATAAACGTTGAAAAAAAAAATTAAAAAATAAATAAATAAATAAAAAAGAAAATCTCCCTGGAAAATTCCCCTGGACTTTATCTCCCCCAACTCCATAGTATATAACCAGTGTCTCCTTATGGTCCCTGGAGGCTCTTCCTGCCCACGGGTCCTGTCTCGTGCTTCAGTAAAATCACCTTTTTGCACCAAAGACGTCTTCAAGAATTTTTTCTTGTTCATCGGCTCCGGACCCCACGAGCCCTACTGTTACCCCAAAAACCTCATCACTAGTACATTTAAGAGAGGTGAAATTGCCAAAATTTAGAATATGTGAAATTACCAAAACTTTAGAAACATACCTTTTCAGCATTTATAGCATACTGAATTACACAAATAACAGGGGAAAGCATAATCTTTATATGAAATCAGTGCCATTACAATACTTTTTTATTCTAAGGTTAGTTGTATGTATAACATAATTATCTCATAATGTTGGTATTAAAATATCAGATGCAAGACATTAAATTTGGGGAGGAAGGGGGCACCTGAATGGCTCAGTCGGTTAGGCATCCGACTCTTGATCTCAGCCCAGGTCTTGATCTCAAAGTCTTGATCTCAGGATCGTGAGTTCAAGCCTTGTGTTGGGCTCTGCACTGGGCAATGAAGCTGAAAGAAGAGAATAGAAAGGAAAGGAAAGGAAAGGAAAGGAAAGGAAAGGAAAGGAAAGGAAAGGAAAGGAAAGGAAAGGAAAGGAAAGGAAAGGAAAGGAAAGGGAAAGGGAAGGGAAGGGAAGGGAAGGGAAGGGAAGGGAAGGGAAGGGAAGGGAAGGGAAGGGAAAGGAAAGGAAAGGAAAGGAAAGGAAAGAGAAAAAAAAGAAAGAGGGG